>NC_140342.1:12378229-13578229 GCF_963514085.1 Chelon labrosus
TGGTGGAAATTATGGACCGTTCAACACTGATATCACGCTGACCTACAAGAATGTCTTCGTCAACACAGGCGCATACAACCCTGCAACAGGTGAACTTGCCATATAATACATATAGTGTATATATGTTAATGTGGTAAATAAATACTGGATTTAGCTGTGGATCAGATATAAAGTGTAACAAATACAGTACTTAAATCTGTAATTATCACCTGCAGGTACTTTCACTGCTCCTGTCAAAGGAGTCTATTATTTCAGCCTTACTGGCCATAGTCTGTCTTCTAAACCGATGACGCTGCGGCTGATGAAGAACGGAGAGCGGATAGTTATTGTGTTCAACCATATCGCTGGAAGTCGCTATGAAACCGCAACCAGTGGTATGACTCTGCAGCTTGAAGTCGGAGATCAGGTGTATGTGACGCTCATAAAAGACACCTGGATATTTGATAATAGCAACAACCACAGCAGCTTCGTCGGCCATTTGTTGTTCCGTCTGTGAAGAACAATCTGTTGACACAGAGATGCGGAGTCATTACAGTAAATGTATGTGTGTTTCATATATGATCAACCGTCAACCCATTATAGGCTCAAGTGTAGTCAAATCCACATGTATCCACAAGTGTAGGTTAGAAATAAGATTTAAATAATACCTACATCATTTTACAAAAATAATAATAATAATAAAACATGTTTAAAGCCATGCCAAGGGGTCTGTGACGATAAACTTTGTCGCTCTTTAATACATTTGCTCATGCTCATTGTCTGTCACGTTCATTAGTTTGTTTTAGCTGTTTAGCAAGTGAATGTATATCTATAGCTAATTAGCTTGTAATGTGTTACAAAACAGAAATAAAGGACAAATACAGATTCTGACCTTTTGAAATGTGAGATATTTCTCAAAGAATACCATACACCGACCAGCCACAACATTATGACCACTGACAGGAGAAGTACATGACATTGACCATCTTGTGACAATTCAGTGTTCTGCTGGGAACCTTTTGGACCTGGTATTAATGTGGATGTTACTTAGACATGTACCGCCTGATCAGTGTATAACAACATTTATTGTCATGAATTTGTAACATGCTGAAAACCTTGAGGTGTTGGTGCCACTAAAGGAAATGTGAAGTCATTAAGGTGCATCCTCTGAGCACCACAAATTCCCACAGAAATTTTCACTTATTATAATATTTCCACTGTTGATCCACCCATGGACAAACAACACTAGCGTAGCTAAAGTCCTCACCTAATCTGGCACGTAAATGTAGGGAGGATATGTTCGTCACTTTACGACACTATTTAAAAAGGTTGATGACTCTAATGTTAAAATGCACAACTTTAAAGTAAACAGGTTTACAAGTTTAGGTAACAGGTTCGTACAAGAAACTGTTCTCTCTAAAACTCTCCATGGTGAATTCCTCCATTCATAACAACGCCACAGGGGTGATTTTGTGTTTAAAGTATGTCAAGGCTCACAGTTATGCATAATTAAAGCTGGGCTGGTGCTGTTGCAGGTTGCTAGGAGTCTGCCCTCTCACCTCAGTCCTACTCGTGCTGCACCTCTTTGTCCGTTTTTGAATTAGCTTGGAGTTAGGAGGTGTCAGGCCCTGTCAAGATACCAATGACCAGACCCACCCACACTTAAAAAATGCTCTCAGGAATCTTATTGCTGACACCATAGAGGCGAAAACGAGAGGATTCCTCTCAAGGGGTTTATCCTATTAAATAAAATTTCTGATGATGATGATCTACAGTAAACGATCATGGGTAAAAACCACAAGTTGTCATTCCTGCGTTTCTGTTCATGTACAGAAAACTTTCTTTCTGTGCCCTGTATTGATGCTAAGTTAGGCTAACTATCTGCTAGAGTTAGCTTTATATTCAGCAGAAAGACACATGGAAAACATCAGTCAAGCGTAGCGTCAGCAAGTACTTTCCACAATCATACTTCTTCTCCTTTCGATTTGTCAGTGACGATGTTTAAATGAGGTTTGACCTTTCGAACGTTTGCTGTGTTGCTGCAAGTCATGTTCAGCGAACAGCGAAACCACTGAACAGCCTGCGATCTGAATTCCTGCAAAGTAGGACATGAACATTAAAAAACAAAACAAAAAAGACTTCGCTGCTTCCGCATTTCCTCAAACAGCAAAGTCTTTGTCACTGTTGGGGTCAGACTGAATGTGCGTGTTGTCAGCTGTCACACTGATTTCAGTTCATGTGATTTGGTGGTTGAAAAGCAGCGCAGGCATAAAAGCTTCAGTGATCTTCCGTGTAAGTGTTAGTAGAGAAGGGGTTTCCAGGAAGGCCTGTGTGCAGTGGTTGGAAAGTGGTTTAGATGATGGTACTGTTAGTGAAGTGTTACAGTTTTTTTTTTTCTCTGCCTCATCAAACCCGCCACGGCAACAGATGTAAATGAGTGTCATATGATGCTGCTGGCTTCTTTGCTCTAATCAGATCACATGAAGGCCGCAGTCACACAAGTGATATTCATTAACTCCTCACCCTTTCACTCTCCCTCATTCTCTTCTAACTTTGACGTGTTGGCCCAGGTTGAAAAAGAAAACTTGCTTCCGCACAAAACTGAGCTCGAGCCTGTGTTGCCGTGAGCACCCGAGCGAGGACAGGCTGTGACAATGCAAAGTATTTATTTCAACACGCTTGTCAGAGGAACTTGTCTGTTGCAACATTTCATAGATCTGAGGTGAAGTTGACACAGGAAGTGCCCTATCATCCACCCTTCCTTTCCTCTGAAAAAAAAAATGAAAAAACGGTCAGCGCATCAGTAATAGTGGTAAATCTGAATGCAGTGAAATGCCACAGGTTACAGGCTTTAAACTGGAAAGGTTTTGGGCTGCAGAGGATGAGCCGAATGGAAAATTTCTTTTAGCTTTCATGTGTTTTCAACTTGTGAAATTCAGGGTGAACAACATGTTTGTGTAATACTGCAGAAAGACGGTGTCAGGTTTTAGGCAAACACCCAGCTCTGGGATGCACCAGCATAGTTGGAAAGCTGCATTTACTTTTACAGAACGAGGCTTAAGTGTTTCCATCTGAGTCAAGTGTCTGTTACAGCTTCCTTCTTCACACAAATGCTTATCTCTGGATTTAGAAATACAGGGATTTTAGACGTTCGTGCGCATGTCGTGTATGAACGGATTTTGGGAAACTCCACCGCATGATTAACCCTCTGAGTCGCATGAGTGAAGCCCCACAAGTGTGAAAAATGTGCAAATAGAAAGAAATATTATTTTAACACTCCTACCACCACCGCCACAGGTTATGTAACACCACTACCACCTGTTTTTGTTTAATAACTGTCTTGTGAAGTCTTGCATCATTGTAAAAAGTGGAATCAGCCACAACAGTAAAACCACTGACGGAAGAGACATTGGGATCTGGTATTAATGTGGATGTTACTTAGACATGTACCTCCCACCTAGACCAGACCAGGCACCCCCACCCCATAGCAATGATACTCCTTGATGGCAGGAGCCATCCCCAGTAGGATGCAGCCTGACATAGACACACGCACAAAAACTGTTTAGGAACAACTAAATAAAACATGAAAAAACAGCACAAGGTGTTGACCTGGCCTCCAAATTCACTAGATCCCAAACTGATCAAGTATCTGTGGGATGCACTGGAACAAGCTTGATCCACAGAGGCCCCTCTGCTTAACCCATAGGACCCAAAGACCTCCACTAACTACATTCTGTTGCCAGACACCATAGGACACCCTCAGAAGGCCCATGTCCATTCTCTGATGAGTCAGAACTGGTTTGGAGGCACAAGGGAGACCTACACAATATTAGAGAGGTGGTCATAATGTTACACCTGTTATGCTAATCTGGATCACCAATTAACCAAAGAAGCATTTCCTTCTGTGTGGACTCAACACGGAAAGGCCCCAGGATGTAAACAAATATTCATTTATGAATGTGCAGACAGTGGTGTGGTGGTTAGCACTGATGCCTCACAGTAAGAAGGTCCCTGGTTTGAATTCATGGGCCGACTGGGCCTTTCTGTGTGGAGTTTGCATGTTCTCCCTGCGTCTACGTGGGTTCTCTCTGGGTACTCCAGCTTCCTCCCACTGTCCAAAGACATGCTGGTTAGGTTCACTGGTGATTCTGAACTGGCCGTAGGTGTGCGTGAGTGTGAATGGTTGTCTGTCTCTCTGTGTTAGCCCTGCGATAGACTGGTGACCAGTCCAGGGTGTACCACGCCTCTCGCCCGATGACAGCTGAGGCTCCAGACATTGGCATCTGTAGGCATTGGATAAGACTGTGGTAGTAGTAGTACACAACATTATATATATCATATGTTGTCAGCAAAACAAGTGAACATGTTGTGTTTGTCAAGCTGAAGAGTAGAGTGTCAGGTCTCCATTCTTGAATCTCAAGTTGCTGATTGGACGGTCAGCAGTGACCAGACCGCTGAACAGGAAGTCCATTATCTGAATATCCGCTGGCTGCACCATAAGGCCCAAACTGGGAGCAAGGTTTTCTTTTAATTGTTCACAAGATGAATGTAGTGGGTTGTGAGCTGATCAATGCAGTATTAAAGCCATTCTGCACAGGTTGAATGTTGTATAATGTCACCACATTGTGCACACGGGCCAAAAGAGTTGAGAACTAATATTTAAGAATGCATTGTGTGTGTATTTCATAAGCTGATGGTGTTTTTATGAGAAATGTCTTGATCTGAAAAGTAGTTCCTCAAGCTGTTAAACAAATATTTTAATAGAGTATAAGTAGAAGAATAAAGACTTAAATACCTGAGGAAAAAAGTATTTTGTTCATTTGCGTACCACTGTAAGGCAGTACTGGAGTCCGGCTGTTTTTCATCCAGCCACCGAGTTAACAAAGTGAGCACACATCTTGTTTTTGTGTTGACATTTTTAGATTAAAAAGTGAAAAGGAAACCTCAGAAACCTGATGAAAAGATTGTAAGATCGTTGGGGATTTTTTTTTTTTTTATGAAGAACAGTCGGTATTACTGTGTTCACCTTGTGCTGTGTGTGTGCTTCAGGCTGAACCACATGACAAACTTCAGTATAAGTCTATTTAAATGTAATTTTTAGATAGAAGTCAGAAAAAAATGAGGTTGGTGTATTCACCAGCCATCATTAACATGTAGCGTCAGTGCTGCTAAACGCTTTAGTAGCTTAGACAGCCACGCAGTGAGAGCAGCAGCTGTGATGAAAACAACTTGGGCATCGCTAGAAGAGGTTTCTTTCTTTACATAGGACCTCAATAGTGCATGCATTTCCCTGAGCCTGCATTTGGTCGCCCGGACCTTGAGTCTCTGCGGTTAGAGGGACACTTGAGGCAACAGCTCTGAGGAGCGATTTACAAAATGCCAGCCTACAGTATGTGTGGCTGATTGAACTTGGCTGCCCACACAGAAAGCCCTCTCTGTTCTCCACTTTGCAGCTTAGAAAACATCCAGCAGGAAGAGCGGAAACAGCTCTACCCAACCAAACACACTTACTGGAAACCCTACACACTAGCCAAACAAGTGGACTGAGACGTTTTATTTTAAATCCACGATGGCCGGGATCGCCTATTAAGGCTAATTACCGGCATGTCAAACATGGCGTCTAGACATCTATTGCCACACCATGCCTACATAGTAACATCCTCTGTGAATGTCTCGTGTTGTGTGTCCAACGGACCCAAAAACCCAAAGATATACCGTTTGTAATGATGTCCGCCGGGAGTTTTTGCTTCATATATGACTGCAAAGTCACCTGCCACTTCATTAGGTACACTTGTGAAAACGAATGCATTGGGTTTAGCAAAATGATAGAAACTTACGCTGGTAAAACACAATTCAATATTACTACGAAGTACCGCCTCCAAAATGAAAGCACAGTTAAATTATCATGTCTCTCAGTTATTTTAAACAAATGCTAAATACTATAACCTTCGTGAAGATAAGATTTAGTACCTGACTGATTAACTCACTAATAATGTCACCACTGACAGTCAACCTTAAAAGACCCCTGAGTTCAAATGTATAGACAGACACAAGGCCGGCAGATGTTACGTAAAATGCGCTTTTTTTTTTTTTTTTTGTATTACAAGTCTTTCAAACTGACAGGTAGATGGTAGAAGATTTGTTCCAAAGGGAGAATTACAATTATGGTTAAGTCAACAAAAAAAAAAAAAGAAGACGTCACATTTTAGAAAAAGAAAAGAAAAATTCTAGATAAAACACACAGACATGGCTTGCCATTCACTGAACCAAAAATAAAATAAAATAAAAATAAATCCCAGTAGGTAATCAGTTGTTGTTGTTGCTGGCCTAGTACCTGGAGAAACGGCCTGAATCTGACCCTGAAACAGCAGGTCTATTACAAAGCTCCCTAACACTGAAATAGGAAGAGGCGCTTCTCGCTTTTGACACCAAACAAAAGAAGAGTGCGAACGGAAATCTGCAGAAGAAAAAAAAAAAAAAGAAGTTTTGATTGCCATCAAGACGCACTGCAGAGGAAGTAGGGCTCATCAGTTGGCACAGTCACAGGAGATTTTCTTAGGAAGGCACTTGACATGGGGTCGTGGCGTTCTCCCCCATGCAGCGACAGCAATGCACTAAGGTCCTCGCTTGTGCACACTGAGGAGGGACACCGTCAGCTCAGCGCAAGTTCCATGATAAATCCACTGGAGAGGGAGGAGGGGGTGGGGAGGAGAAACTGAAATATGGTTGGCATAACACAACTCCACCACAGTCCACAGCTTCAAAAATACAGTATCCTAGTGGGCGGGTCTGCACCTCTCGGATCACACTTGGGAGGGGTAAAATGAGTTACCTGTGCAAGGCTCAGGTGGTGACTGCCTTTTTTCTTTTTTTTTTTGTAAATAGGCCCTTTAAGAGGTGACTATCTCTGCCTCAGGATTTGACATCCTCACCACCACCACCACCACAGCAGGTAATCTCCAAGACAGAAAGGACCCGGCCCAGAAGACATAACAGTACAACTCAACAAGGAGAAAGAAGAACTAAAAAGAAACACCAAATATAACCAGAAGTGTCTCTTAGGTTTCACAATAAGACATTCCCACTGAGGCACATTTCCAGAGAAGTGTCATATACAAAGCTATATAAAAAAATCCCAAAACATTCAAGTACTTTGTCATGTAAACACTTTTCCAGACTATAATACATAATCGATTGTTGTCGTCGTTCGATTTTTCTGTTTGTGTGCAACAATAAGACAACAGTGTGAGGAGGACAGAGAATACTTTTTAAAAAGAAGAAACAAAAAACAAAAAAAAAAAACGAGAAAGCTTGCAGGACAACTCAGAAGCTCAAAAGTCAGCCCGGATGCGCAGTTTTCTGTACGTTTGTTTTGTTTGTTTGTTTAGAGCAGGACGCATGAGCAGCACTGGTCGCCGCCGCTGGGTACAGTCGAGTAGTTCATCTGTCTCACGATCTCTGCAAACAGTTCGTCGACCGATCCTTTATTTTTGGCTGAAGTTTCCATGAAGGGGCAGCTCCACTCTTGGGCCAGCGCCTTGCCTTCCCCGGAAGACACCTCTCTCTCCCCCTCCAGGTCCACCTTGTTCCCCACCAGGATCATGGGCACCCTCTCGTACCTCTTCACCCGGATGATCTGGTCTCTCATCGGCTTGATGTCCTGGAAGCTCTGCTGGTTCACCAGGCTGTAGACCAAAATAAAGCCCTGGCCGTTCTTGATGTACAGGTCTCGCATGGAGGCGAACTGCTCGGTCCCCGCCGTGTCCAGGATCTCCAGCACCGACGGGGACGAGTCCACCTCGATCTCCTTCCTGTAGAAATCCTCTATCGTGGGGTCGTACTTCTCGATGAAGGAGCCCGTCACGAACTGGACCGTCAGCGCGGATTTGCCGACTCCACCCGACCCCAAAACAACCACTTTGTACTCCCTCATGGCTGGGGTGGAGGGGGGGAAGAAAAAAAGGGAGACACCTCCTTTTTTTTTTCCGCGACGAAGCCTCCTCTCTCTCTCTCTTTCCCACCCGCTGACCAGCCCCGATGTTTTCAAACCGAGCAGGCTGGAAAGGGAGCCCTCTCGCTCGGATAGGAGTCAAATCCCACGCCGGCAAATCCTCCTAGCCTGCTGCGTAAGGGCCGCGGAGCGCAGATCCGAGGAGAGTGACCGCTCCTGGACATCAGCGGGGCACATTAAAGCACATTTTGGTGGCGCTGTATTGTGCAACGCTGCTGGGAAGCGTGATCGCTCCTCTGCTGTTGCATGGCGTTTCCTGCCCACATCCTCAGCGCGTCAAGAGCCGAGGCTCAGTTCCGTTTTCTTAAAGGAGCCGCGCCGTCAGATGACCGAGCGCGGCGGAGCGCAGCGCGGCGCAGCGGGCGTGCGCGCGGGCGCGTCCGTGCCCCGTTCCTGCGTGACCTCCGCCCTCACATACATAGTCACGGTCACCGTTCCCGACACGAGGCCCCTCAGCCAACCGCTCGCCCTGCAATTATGATTATACGTGCGAGCTAATGGGGTCATTAAATCGATAATCAATTTACATATGTCAGATTATCTGCACCACATGGGAAGGATTACACAACAACATGTGTTCAGCGCTCAGATATCAGATTATTTACCCACATGGCAACACAACAGCCACGCTTGCGCAATGATAACCCAACAAATGCAGTTTATTCTTTGGATTTTGAGGTTTAAATCGATGCGATTATGATCAAATCTGGGTCTTTTTTTTACAGAAAATGTTCAAATAAATAAAGCTGTATCCCTTATACGATGTCAAAGCGGAAATGTTGTCGCTGCATTTACATATGCGCACATGAGGGGGCACATTTGGAGTAGTGGGGAGACCTGCACCTGTGCTGCAGGGAGCCCGTTGTGGGTCAGGTACCTTGCTCAATGGCACATCTCCCACAGGTGAAGCAGTGATCCTGCAGTCCCGAGTCTCTAACCACTTGCTCACAAGCTCCCAGTTCAGGTTAGGTCTTGTGTGTTTTATATTTTTGATCACGAATAAATGTGGATCTTTATATTTTACGGCATGACAAGTGGAAAAAAAGAGACTTCACCTGCTACCGAGGTGCATGGTGCATTCAAACGGCAGCCTCATGCTCGTGACATTTATTGACGGTTCCCATGGATTTCTCTCTTGAGCACAACCTCATTTAAAGAGAACAACCGTTTTGGCTCGCTGGGACACTTAACTGCGCCATCACTGATACCAAATGCACTTTCGCTACTGTTTCTGCCCTCAAATGGAACTCGTGAGCCCGCGGTTGCGACATGGGAAGTCATGTACACAAAATCCTCGACGTTCGAGGGGCAACATCAGCAATAAGAACGCCGCTCCTAAGAAACCGCTGACATTTAGAAAACAGTTTAGAGAGATAATAACGGGGTGGCTTAAAGTAGGAAATGGAAAGACATGATGGAAACATGACGCCAGTGGGAATGTCAACTTAGTCTTCGGATATTACATACAATTACAAAGAAAACTCTATGAAAACACTATAAAATACCATTCATGAAAAAACGTCAGCAAACACGTCATGGGAACTTGGACTTTTTGGAAATTTCCAATTACGAGGTCATAAATACTACAAGGGGGACTTTCTGTGAGGCTTTTTTAATGTGAAGTTTTCCCATTGACATGGTAAACACTTCAAGTGGTAACATCAGCTGTGAGCTGTGAAAACATGGCCGCTACACCATTTTAGAGGCGAGGGAATGCAAAAGAACCTGTTAATTCACCATCCACCGCCGCCATTTCTGGACACGTCAGCGTACACATGGGTTCGTGAGGCGTACATGTTGTGTTAGCAGGGAATGCACAGGTGTATTAGTCACTTAGGGGAGTTCACTGGTTCACTGTCATGATTTCCTGGGCAACTTGGGTAATCCCACCGGTGCTTTTACTGCTGTGACAGGTCTGCCATGAAGTGGACAGTACACTTCATTACACGTTTTTAATTTAATAATAGACGTCAGGTTCTTCATGGGCCGACTGGGCCTTTCTGTGTGGAGTTTGCATGTTCTCCCTGTGTCTGTGTGGGTTCTCTCCGGGTACTCCGGCTTCCTCCCACCGTCCAAAGACGTGCTTGTTAGGTTAATTGGTGATTCTAAATTGGCTTTATCTGTGCATGTGAGTGTGAATGGTTGTCTGTCTCTCTGTGTTAGCCCTGCGATAGACTGGAGAACCTGTCCAGGGTGTACCCCGCCTCTGGCTTGATGATAGCTGGGATAGTCTCCAGCAGACCCTGAGACTCTTCACAGGACAAGTGTTTACAGATGATGACTGTATGTCATGTTCTTCACTCTGTTTTTAGACTGTGTGACCTACTGTATATTGTTACATTGTTATCATTAAGGGACAAAAGTATCCTCCTAAAAACATGCCATAAAAATAACATAATGTTAATATTTTCTTCCACTTTTTCTACATATATTTTTTAATCGAGTTCAGTCCTAATCATAAATACCAAATGTTTGATTAATTTCAGAAGTTTAACCCTTTCTATGTCAGTGTTTGTGATGGCATCGCAGATTTGTCTTAAAAAAACTCACAAAAATTGAAATGTATTCAGTAATCTGAACACAAAGTGCATTTTTCTTGGGGGGATTATTACAATCAATATTGATCTTAATGGATTTTTGTTGTTTTTGTAGTGTCAGATTCAAAAAACAAGTCCCATTCAAACCCATTAATAAGAAAACAAAGCTGAAACAAGGGCAACTGGGCTTGTAGGGTTTCTGTTAAGACGTTTTGCCACTCATCCAAGCAGGTTCTTCAGTTTTAAAGCCAACTCCCTACCAGTCTCGACGTCTTCAACAAACCCTACAGGTCCAGGTGTCCGTGCTTTAGTGTGTTTTTGCGGATATACCACGACCTGGATGACTGAGAACCTTCACAGACGTAAGCCTGGGTTCTCATTACAGAGGCCAAACATTTGCTGTGAGCTAAATATTCTGTAGTTATTGTCTCAAGCACTTTAGCTAAGGATGCTACATCTATTTCAGTCAAAGTATAGGCAGGCGGCCTTTTCATTTCAAATGTGCAACCTCGCAACATGTCGTAGTCTGGTCCCGAGCACACACGCCTCCAGAGATGAAAGAGTTAAACATAGATTTGATCTGAGAACATGCTCTACTTAGGAACCACATCAGCTGAATGACGGAGGTCGTAGACGGATGATTGTCTGATTTCATGACAAATTGGATATTAACTCCGTTAGCTGTGTTTTCATTGGTGGATTCAGCACGCTCAACCTCTGAATTATGGACTGGACAAAACAACAACTCATTGATAGAGCACTGACTTTTAAACTTAAACCCGTTCTGTCTCAAATAAAAGACACAAAAGCGTTTTGTGACGTTACACAGGCTTCGTTCAACAGCAGCTCTGACCCAGATAATGCACACAATCTCAGGGAAAGTTGCCCTGAGCACAATCAATGTAACCTTCCACATGTGTCATATGTACAGCATATATCATTCTCCATGGAGCTGCTCCAGAAATAATGCCGTCATGGCGCTGAACCCTCGAGGTGAAGGCAGCTGCTCACGAGTTCAGGAACAACAGCCTCCGTATTATCCCGGAGTTTCCCTTTAATGCACGAACTGGGTCAAAATATAATCAGAAGTAAACGCTTGCACGCCGACAACCGAAGGCCCACACGCAGAGGCAGTGACCACACAACGGCAGCATGAGCAAATCATATATTGTTTTATTCAGATTTTTTGTCATCCATACAGCAAGAGTCAATTATGGCAACGGTAAAATTTGCATAAACAAATCAGAAGACAGAAGAGTACATTATTGTGTGGCAACTGTTAGCAAACACATAACTGGTGGGTGCATTTACAGGTAAAAAGCAGTCAAAGCGTACATGTGCGCCCAGCAGGGAAGAGAGACCTTGGTTCCAGCCAGAACAGTGAGCGTCTGGCTGGGAGAGAACGGTGCTTTGGTTCTGTAGCGACTATACAAAGCAGCCTGGAGTCAGAAACACGTTGACGGCGACTGTTACATTCATTTCTAAATTTTGCCAAAATACGCATTTGGTGTGCTGAGCCTTCACCTGCTGAGTGCACAGCTATGATGGTAGCAGGGACAAACTGCTCGTGAGTCAGCGTCGACTGCCAGCACATGGCTGCGAGAGCGTGTCTGGGGTGGATGAGTGCTAAGATTTTATCATTCTGGAAAAATATTTAATCACACGAGAGTGCTTAAATTTCTCCCCGCTGTGGATGTTATCTACCGCGCGTATCATTTAAAAACAAATACTATGTGTTCTGTAGTCTGATGGTGTTGTCTTTCCTTACATATCTATGCAGTGTGTTTCGTTTACATGGTTGTACTTTTACATGCAGTCAAATCAAACTATAATAGAAAGCAGATTTTTGAGATTTATGTATCAACTGTACCATGGGAGCAGTCCAACAAATGATATACGGACATTACCGGATATGTCGCCCCGTGAGAGAGGGGCGGCGTTAGCGTGACGCGGGGATACTCCCCTACAACATTCCCTGGCGATTCTAGCCACTTAAAAAATAAGACAAAAAGCGCATAGCTTTCTCTGAATGCATTGGCCAAGAAACTAGTGCCCTTTCTTTGCAAGCAATTTTTTTTTTTAGCTGGTCTTCTAATTTCAGAATTTAAATTAATCTAACAAAATTCCTTATAATTATAGATCTTTTTTTATTCAAAATAATATCTCAATATGATACACATTTTTTTCTCTGTTCATTTGACTATATACAGAAGTGCAAAAAGTCAACCTTCGTCCCTTAGGTTAGAACTCATCATCTGCAGCATTTCCGACTCCTCCAGAGCGGAAAAGTCTTTGCTCTCTCCTAATCTCACTCTTCCCACCGACTGTCCAAAAAACACCCGTCAATCTCACTGCTCGTTTTGGCCTGACATTCAGGGCAAACTTAAGAAATATTCAAACATAAGTACATATTATCTCTTTGAAATGGATACAGTAGAAAAGAATTTTTACTCTAAAACATGGATAATAAGTACAATATAGTATTTTCAAACATAATGTCGATGTGTCACAAGGAAAATTTAAGTTGGTTAAAACTCTTTTTCTCTTTTTTCCCCCCATCTACTCAGAGATGCTGAATGAACTGATCTCGTTCCTTGTATCAAAATAAAAAGACAATGTAACATCAACTGAAAAAAAAAAGACATCTAGCTATATGAATGAAGTGAACATTTAACACATTATCATTTATATGGTTTGAAAAAGTTATGAATGTCATACTACCTCAACGTCTACAACGGCTATATCAATGTTGTCAAGTAATATATAGTAAGGCAAAAAAACAAAAAACAAAAAGAAAAATCTAAAACTACATACCTCAAATAGATTCAAATCCTTAAGTAGTTCATAACACATAAGTTCAATGAAATTTAAGAGAGTACTTGTTATTTTTACACAGAGAAAGAGAGAAATAAAAGATCACAAGCGATGTGAATTAGAACTATAAAACATCATTGGTGTTCTTTACCTGCATGGTGATTGAAAGTACATTTGATTGGGCACAGACCCATTAATTGTAATCTAAGGCTTTGTTAGGTACAATCGGTACAATCGGTAAAGACACAATAAACACTTCTGTGAAAAAAAAAAAATGGATCGTAAATCGGACAGGTGAATGAAAGACAATGAACATGTTTCCTTAATTGTTTAAGCCTCTTGAGAGATGTCTCTGTAACCCACTGTGAGATAGAGAGGAAAAAACTGTGCTTTGGTTTCGGATGAAAACCTCCATGTTCTGCGTGAAACACAAACGCAATGCGCCGTGTCTCCTCAAAAATGAAAGTTCTCTTAGGATGGCCGGTGAGAATAAGAACTGACGTATAATTATTCAAGTGCACATGCGGTTTAAATGACCTAATATAGACCTTTGGGTCTGTTGTTTAAAATTCCCGTCAACACATGGCTCAACAGTGCTTATTGGAGACACAGTTTTCGAGCTGCACCTCTTTAAAAGAGGGGGAACAAGGTAACACGATGTCGATTGAAGCTACACCCTCTACTTCTCCAGGCTTTAGAGTCAATGGACTTGATCAACAACTTAATCCCAACAAACAAAAAAAAAACAAAAAAACACTAGTCTATGAAAAGAGGTATGAACTTTAGAAAACACCCTCCACTTTTGATTTCAAACTGAAAAAAATTAATTTGGTGAAAACCCCACACTTCTAAAACTGATTAATTTGAAAAAAAACAAAACAACAAAACGAAAAGAAAAAAAAAACACCAACTCACAAAGAAAATAACACAATAATACAAAAAGAGCCATACAAAACTTTTACCTTCGGTAAACAAATAACACTGCTGAGATAACACTCTGGTTTTAGCTGTATGGCCTTGATGGCACACGACAAGGTGAGAAAAGCTAGCCTGGCTGTGCTTTCAAGGTACACAGGTATGTTGGCTTACCCAGAACATTCATATGTCCAAGACCCTCATTTCAACATCTAGTTTCACTAGTAGCCGTAAAAACACAATACT
This sequence comes from Chelon labrosus, assembly GCF_963514085.1. Lineage (NCBI taxonomy): Eukaryota > Metazoa > Chordata > Actinopteri > Mugiliformes > Mugilidae > Chelon > Chelon labrosus. The sequence continues at coordinate 12,392,732 of NC_140342.1, forward strand.
GTACACGCCTAATTCTTTTGGCTGGATAAAATTCCTGTTAAAATCATTGTGCCTTTCGGATCTCAATTCAAATTCAAGGTGCATGGTTGCATTTCACTTGTAAACGCTGAGATATGGCTATCAATTAAAAAATAAAGCGGAACAAATAATAATAATAAAAAAAAAAAAAGGAACAAAAGATCTTGGTCTGTTAACGTACCAGCACTTGATGTTGTCTCAAGTAACAACGCTCTTGACCTTCCATGCATGCAGTGATGAGAATAATTAGAACAAACTGAGCGACTCAATCAGACACAGAGGTATCGTGTGAAACTCTGACCCCGGCGCCAGTTTGTCGTCTTTTCTCGGCTGGACGTTGAATTTGACAGCAGATTCTTCTTGATATTGATATGTGGGTAAGATGGCACAGATCGTGTGTTTGTACCCTTGATGTTTACAGGTGATGAGACCATCGTTGTGGACCGGCTAAGAGATGGCAGACCCTCCTCGTCTCATTGCTTGACATTCTGAAGGTTATGTACATAAAGGCTGAACTCTTTTGGCTTGGACGGTGCCAGCACACATTCATTTGATCTGGAAGAGATGATGGGTTTCACTTTAAAAAACGTTTGATACTGAGAGACACACAAGGGAGATATACATTTAGTGGTCTGTGTGCATGCAAAAACAAAACAAAATCCTGAATTGCAGCTAACATGACTCTGACAAAGTTAAAAGAAAAAAGGAACTCACTGTTCTTGAGAGGAACTACATTTGAGTCAAGTACTTGTGACTACTCAGATGATCTGCAGATATTATTGGAATCTGCGGGACAGAAAACAGACAGGGATCGAATGAAGCACCCCGAACCCGTAAAGCGGACACAGCTGGCCGACAAAAGCACAGAGATCAACACTTTTCAACCACATCTTCTCACATTAAGTCGAGTCCATCGCTGGAAAAGGGACAAAGACGACAAGATAGAAAAAAAGCAATTTGGCTACAGCAGTGGCAAAAAAATAAATAAATAAATAAAATAATTGATTGAGACGCCTCATACATAAGACAGAATCAACACTTCTGGGTAGCAGGGAGGGGAAGAGGAGGATTGACAGGAAGGGACAGGTGAGGGTGGCGGGAGGGAAACTGTCAGTAAGGTGGCTCCCCCCATGCAAATCTAAGTCCTCCATGTTGTTGACCTGCACGCCTCAATAAAATGCAGAACATTAATGAGGAATAGCAACATGATGACTGATGCCAGTCTTCCCTAAAGTTGTGCTGCTAACAAAGCGCCTGTCACAGAACTGTAATCGAAACGGTACAAATCTTCTTAAAACTCGTCTTACTTTCATAATGAGTATGTTCAGCTTTTTAACACTTTGCTTTGCTCGAAGCAGCAGCAAAAAAGGAGAAAAAAAGCCAAGCACCAAAGGGCACAGATAGCGACTTGTTGCACAAGCTGTGCAAATGGCTCTAAAAATGTAAAATAAAAAAATATATATACATAACTACCTCATACATACCAATTGCATGTATTCGTTGGTAGTCAACTTTGATAAGGAAGAGTCCTCAAGATGGGAAAGGACAAAAATCGAGGTTACAATGAGGACACACATTTAATGCAATACAGTATGATTCTCTAGAAAGACAGATAGGTAGTCTAAGAAAGGTATGTAGTTCAAATGGGTGTGAATGTGGTAGTATTTGTCACAGTGTGATATGTGAACACAAGACTGCATGTTGGACTGTTGTGTAGGGCAACAAGAGGGAGTACCCAACCCACCCCTGGTTATAAGACACAAGCATCCCCAGATTGTCCATGTGCACTGACAGACAGAGACAGATAGGTAGATGGATAGATAGATGGATAGATAGACATATAGAGAGACAGAGAGAGAGAGAGAGAGAGAGAGAGAGAGAGAGAGAGAGAGAGAGAGAGAGGGAGGCTGAGGCGGTAGAGGTGCAAACCTGATTGGCGGAGGCAGTTGCGAAGGGAACGCTTGTGGCAGATGTGGTGGCTGCAGACACAGTGGCTGGACTACCACCGTGCATCATGGGAACTTTTTTGGAGGGAAAATCATGTAAGCAAAAATACACAGGACGAGTGTAGCCACACACACACACACACACACCAGGCAAATGAGGGAAGGAGAAGGAGATAGAGGGGGGAGTAGTCAGAGAGGGACTCCACTTAACCGCTTCCCCTTCGTCCCTCTGCCAACGCTGATAAGGACGTTGTGTTTTGAGAAGTTGATGTGACGCAGTGAAGCTGACTTACTTCCTTATTTGAGATTTCAATAGGAATCGAACGACTAGTGCTGCACTGTCTTGGTAACCACCAGAAGAGAGCTAACTTTTAAAAAGTTAAATCTTGAGTCTTAAAATTGATGGCAGAGGAGTTAATGGGGAACGTTACAATTGAACTCCCTCTGATGTTTAAATGTTTTTCAAGGGTTTTAACAGATTTCAGGTTAGATCAGCCAAAAGCCAAGTTTAGAACAAGCACGAGATCCAGAGTGGTCTAGTAATATAGACTAGGTGTACACAAAGAGATCAGCAAAATAAATGTCAGTTAAGCTGATAATATGATCAATAATAGCTGTCATAGAGGTATTAAACAACATTTAAATGACACAAAACGTATCTTTACACAACTAAAACACTGACTCTCAGTTCTCCAACATTACATTAATACAACACTACTGTAAATTTCAATACAAAGTTTGATTTTGATTATCCGCGACCCACAGACATGAGGTTACAAACAACTGAAGAAGGAAAGCTGGAACCTACCAACGCTGGCCGCAGGTGTCATGCACAATATTGAGCCTGCCCATCATGCAGTGCAACAGGAAGTGGATTGGATAGGGTAGAGAAATCAAAACAGCCCATCACAAGGTTCGTTAGAGTGAAGGGAGAGATAACGTGGGAAAAAAAGGTTAATATCTCTTGGACACAGATATCAGTGATTGGAAAAGGCGAAGTGGTGAACTCGTCCTAAGGCATAAGAGAGTTTGTATCTAAACTTATGAGTGATGCATATGAATGTGTAATACACACCAAGAGTGACAGCAGGGTTATGTAACTATTGAGTATTAAATGTTATATACATAAGCTCTAGACACAAGTGAGGCGGAGAGCAGATGTGTGCAGAAGCCAGAATTCTTCAGCCTGCTGTGTGTTACCACACAAGACGCCAATAATCAACCCTCCCAGCCTCATTCATAACGGCCCAAGCCAAAGCCCCGCTGAACGTATATCACTGAAATATGAGTGATCATGTCGTGGACAGTATAATCCAACCAGCTGGCATCTCTTGCCTCGTGGCGCTCAGGCTACTAGAAGATGCAGGTAGCTATGTGGAGTTATTTTAGGGCAATTAGTAGGCAGATTCTAACCCAATACATAGTGGCCATGCAACGCCATACAAAGCATAAAGCACACTTTTTTGAAGCAATCTTAGCTTTTAAACTACTCTGAAATGCGTAACCCTTGCTGGCCTAGACTGAAGTCTAAAGTTGCCTACATTAGTAATTTTCCTTTGTCTTAAGTAAAAAACGACAAAAGTTGATAAACAGTCCACAACCAAACTGCTCTGTACTGCAGTCTACCACTGTGCCCAACCCCAGCCAAGCAGGAGCCAGGTTAGAGTGATCTGGGCATCCACTGGGCGGTAAGAGCACTCGTGGTGGTCGCTTTGGGAGCCATACCTGATGGGAGGAAAGCAGCCTGCTGCTGAAACTGCATGCTGGCCAGGGCCTGTTGGTACTGGAGCATGCCGGTGTTAAACATGGCAGAGGCCCCGTTGGCCTTCTCCAGGGCAGCCCGCTTTGGCATTGGAGCCATGACACTAGGGGCGATGCCCTGCCCATCCAGAAGGAGGGAGGTCAGTGAGAGAGAAAATAAAAGCAAGAGATAGAAAGAGAGAGTGAGAGAGAGAGAGAGATAGAGAGAGAGAGGTGCGTGGAACAGAGAGAGATATAGAGAGGGTGTGTTGGAAAGAGGCAAAAAACGGGAAAGAAAACAAAAAAAGGTACATACGTTAGAGGACGTCAGAGGAACAGGCTCATAACATCCTTGTGTGTACAACAATAACAATATCATCATATCATCAGTAGCAAGCAAGCAGCAGTCTGACACAAATACTACACAAGCAGGAGCATGGTGCCTACTGGAGCTACTAGCTAACGAGCATTCATATATTCATTACATTGGATTGTTAACTTTGTAGTCCTAGGGCTGACTAAATGCAACATAAGCAAGCATTAACTACCAAAACAATAAGGCTGCTAACAAGAGGTGGAACAGGTAAGAAGCACAGAGAGAGGGAGGCTGCACTGCTAGCTCCATGATAAACTGTGTAAGCCATGTTTAAGTGATGGTTCACTCTCAGACAACGGTCAAAAATGGTCTAAAGCCAAGGGACATGAGTCGGAAATCGATTAGTTGACACTGATAATACATTTGTGTGCGGATTGAATCTTTGGCATGAGGCCATTCTTGAGGTCTGGACATCTGTGACAAGATTGGATGATGGAGTGAACTATCATTTGAACTGTAGTTATCTGTTATGGTGGGATCACTCCGTTTAAAGACATTTTCCTCCTAGCCCCACCCTTATCCCGTCTGACATGCACTAAGGACACAGACATGCACACATTTGATTGAGCCGCTCCACAACACTGACCACTGACTTAAGACGTAAGACTGAAGCCATGCCACCATTATAGAAGCTCTACTTCCCTAGCCTTCACTGGCTTTTGTTAAATAGGCTACCGGTGATGAATTGATTGTGGCTCCTTTTCACAAATCCCGCAGTTGAACTGATTTCTCGGCGAGCAAAGTCGTTAAGCGCTGGGATGCAACGTACACCCCCCCCCCCCCAAAAAAAAAAAGCCACAATCATTTCATCCCGGGCAATAATGACAGATCAACAGGAGGAAAAAACAGACATTGCACTGAGACAACAAAAATAGCTAGGTATCTTTGGTTAAAACACTGCTCTACAACAAAGCCACATGCCAAGCTAAAAGGTGAAAGGTCATAGTACCAGGTCAAAGGTTGCGTCGAGGGGTCGCTTCAGTGATTTGACAGCCGACTGAGTCTTAATTAGCAGGCAGCGAGCACATGATGGCAATGGGCCAATGGGGTTCAAGCGCATTAACATAAACCAGCAAGCAGAGGTGCATCATGGGGGCAGCAGTGCAGTTTGGGTATAGGTGAGAAAAAACAAAAACAAATAAAAAAACAAATCATTGGAATGCAGTATACAAGGGGATAACAGGACTAAGGCATGCACAGTGTGGACACTAGCTCTACAGCTCGACAGTTAAATGATCATCAATAATAAGTGAAAGCTACCGGTCTACATTAGTTACTGTCACACAAACATGGATGAATAAAGCCATGAGAGAGTTGTTCAACCTTTACTTTAAGTGAGTCTCAGTAAGTGGACAGAAAAGTACACCGAAGCACAATTCACGAGTGTCACTGTGCACATCGTAGTCAGGTTCACATTACAATGATTCACCCCGAGCCCTTTGTTTCCCAATAGGAGCATGTAGAAAAAACTCTGATCAACAGACAAGTGTGGCTGTACTGTTATTCACAGGTGCCGTTACTGTAAGACAGGACTGAAAGCACAATGAATCCTTTTTTAATGTCAAGAGGAAGAGAAGTTACAGATAGGAAGCACAGAAACAATGGAGTCACAAATAAGGCCTGGCCATCAGAGACAGACAGACAGATAAAGAGAGAGAGAGAGGGGGAGACAGAGGAACTGCACTTTCTGCCTGTCTAGGATGAGACGAATACGGAACGAGACAATCACTTTGTCACATTAGGAAGAAAAAGGTGAATAATGAGGGTTATTATAGTGTGCTATTGTCCGATCCTTCTTCATGTCATTTGGTGCTGACCAGATTTTACCCATGCCGACATGCAGACCTTTACATTTTCACCTGGCAAAAAGCAGAACTGAAAAATGCTACGTAATACCAACCAGGAAGGTGACAGAAGTTCAAAGATGAATGTGAGTATGAGACACAGAACATATTCCCCCCTAATATAACTTTAAAACCGAATTGCTCCCTCCGCAGCCTGTTGCGTGGGCGTGAATGAGTGTGACGACGCTGGTTTGGACTACTCACCATGGCTGCGGCGGCTGTGGCCTGGTTCACCTGGTGCTGCGTGGCCTTAATTTTGGCCTGCAGATGGGCCGGCGGGTGGAAGTACTTGCACTTTTCCCGGGAGCACCGACCCTTGATGTAGTCCATGCATACGGTGACGGTGTTGTCGTTGGTGTCGATCATAGTGCTGTCCGCGGGGTGGGCGAAGCGACAGTCGTTCTCCCCCCGGGAGCAGTTGCCCCTCTGATACTCCCGACACACCTGGAAGCAGGAGAGAGGAGAACGAACAGGGTTGATCTGCAAATCTGGCACAACCATTCATGCTTTGCGTACGACTCAAAGGGAAACACAGGAAAGATGTATTTAACGTACTTCCTCTTTAAACAGAACTGCCAGTTTTTTGTAACACGTCAAGGAAGGTGCAGTCTTTGTCGAAACATTTGCACTCTAACGCAAAGAAACATTTTGTCTGTACAATCAGCTTTGAAATGTGGAGCGTCCCTAATAAAATCTACATGTGAGACACCAGAGGGCAGCACCTTCTTTATAAATGTGCGCTCCTTCCACACAATAAAGGCTAACGTCATCCTGCACATTTTGCGTTGCCTCGTGTGATTCAGAGCAAACCCATTCTGCTACACGTATGCACAACTGCACACATTTTCTGCTCGAGAATGCGGATACGGAAACTGATAATGAGACATTGCAAATACTTCCAGCGTAGCAACAAGAAAATCTAATTTTGGTGGAGGTATGTTTGGTTGGAGTCTGGTTACAGTTCTCGACTAGAAAGAACTCCTTTGCTCTTGTTATCACTAGCGCTGCGGAAATCGTTACTGCTTTCTCCACCAAAATAAATATTCAGCAAATATTCAGTGAAGTGAAGTGTTCTGTATAAAAACTTAAACTGGTTGAGGTAAGGGTTTATAACCCTAACTCCTTACAAAACAGATCTTAAAATATTCTTGAACTGATGACGCAGTTTGAATCTTTGTATTTATTTTCATCAGGTTCTACTTTGCATACCGTTCAGTTTAAGATTCCTATTCATATTAAACTACTTTTTAACAAGCGTCCCATTCACCTTGGTTGACACCCCCCCTCCCCCCTCCAACTAACAAAGAAACACACTATGAAGTAAAGCTGAAGATTCTACTCTACATTATACTTTCTCTTTTAAAGCAGGTTGTATTTGTTAGTCTGTCTCCTACCTCAAGTCTGTCCGTTCTCAGAAGCTTCTGGGCTGCAGCTGCAGCAGCGTTGGGGACTTGGCTGACGGCGGGGCTGGAGGTCATGAGGACCTGGGTGCTGGGCATGATCTCTGGAGGCATCAGGCTTGGTGACATAGGGCTTAAGTATGGATTAAAGGCTGCAGCTGCAGCGGCTGCGGCTGCGCTGGCGTTGGTGGCCAGGCCTGGTGTCATCGAGAACATGGGCTGGAGAAGGATAAAACAAAGGCAGAGAAATTAAAGGACGGTGCATAAAAATGTTTGCACAAACCACAAACTGAGAGTTTTCCATGTGGAATAAGAGAGAGACGGACAGACAGCGGATTTGAAAGAGTGAAAGAGCGAAAGAGCCACGCAGACAATGAAGGAGCTGTATATGTGTGAGCTTTTTACAGATATGAGGTCTCACCGTGGGCAGTAGCTGTGGTGTGTTCATACGTGTGTGTCCTCTCACCATAGGTGGTAGCTGTGTGCCGGGCATCATGGCATTGGCGAGCTGCATCTGCTGGGCCAGCATGGCCATATTCTTCTGCTGGATCAGATTGTTCCTGCCATTGATCTCCAGCTGGGTCTTTAGATGCGGAGGAGGGTGCAAGTACTTGCAGTTCTCCCTGGAACAACGGCCCTGAGAGAGGTACAGAGAACGTTTAACACCAGAGTTTACAATGACTTGCAGTTGTTCACAATGGAAATACAATTTATGGACAAGTATGTAATGAAACAACCAGTTCTTGTTGGAGTATCTTGGTTAGATTTTTTTGTATTTAGTAATGTCTCTTAAACCTTTTCACAAACTGCTATAAAATTTAGTACTATCATGTGTCCCTCTGGAAAATGGATGGAGACCCTCTACATCTTCTTTCACCATAATCACACCTAAATTTAAGTTGTTAAATTATAACCAGATACCTGCAAAACTACTGACATGCCTGTCAAGTCTGGGTTGTAATTATTCACTGCTAATTAGCAAATGCTAGCATGTTAACAATTCAAAAGAAGATGGTGAATATTTTATCCTGTAAACATCAGCAGCATCACTCTGGAGAATGCTAACAATAGCATTTAGCTCAAAGCTTTCAAGACTATGTGAATGTGGAAAAAAACAAATGTTTCTCAACTTTTATTACCTGAAACATTACAACGCATACAACGGATAGTGTGAGACAACAGGCATTATATTCCCAGCGAAAGGTCACTATCACGTTTATGGTTAGGTCAATGTCAGACACTTAAATTGACATTACGTCTGCGCCGAGCCTATTGTTAATTGTTAACAGTTTGCTTTTTGTGTCAGTCCCAGCTGGGCCGTGTGTGTGTGCGTGCACTTGCCCCGCAGGAGGTCATGTGTTATACTGCAGTGCTTCTCTCCAGACGCCCAGCTTAGCTACATGTCTAACTGATGCTAAAAATACAGTCCACTCAAATGATCCGTCTATATTGTATGAGCAGTCATCTGGAGGTCACACTTCAAAGCCTCTGAATAATTATCTAAGACAGGGATCCCTTTCTGCTGCCTGTTGCGAGCATCCAATTATACCTTCAGACTGGAGAGCAGTGGTCCCGGAAGAAGTCTGACACACACATGCCCATGCAAGCAAGAATGCGAACACGTTAATGAACGCACGCCGGGGTCGCGTAACAGGTGGCGGATACAAACACCAGAACGCACACACAAATGCGTCCACGGTTTAGGAAAGATGCGTAGCTACTTTCAGCCATGTGGCACGGCTGATCAGACTGTGGCAGCTTTTCTCTCGCTGACAGAGCCCGCCCCACTGGGATTCATCTCGTTACACGCCGTGACTTCACAGCCCTCCTCCACCTCCTTCACTTTCACTGACACTGGAGCACCAGACAGGTGCGGTGGAAAGAGGGGGAGATAGGGTCCTGGGGGGGAGGGGAGGACGCTTAAATAGCAGGGGGCCTTTTTAAAATATTTTGTTTTGTCCACATGTCTGAGGTTGCAGTCTCGAGTTCTCATCGGATCTTTTAAAATTACCGCAGATTGTGTTGCATCTTGACAGCGATAAAGGATGAGTGGATTACAGCCATGTTGAATCTTTTCTCTGTCCCTGTTATCGTCTCTAAATAACAGAAAATGGACAAGGAGCTTCTCTGTGCTCCATTTCCAGCGGTGATTTTCATTTCTGGGAGGCCCAAACTAGCGATAGCGGTCATAGGGTAGACAGAAGGGCCACTGTCGGGCCTTCAAAGGTTTACAGGGATTTATGGTTGGTCGACGGCCAGATTGTTCACTGACCACATGCACTTTAGCTGAGCCTGCATTCAGAAGGATTCTGACACTAACGACGCTGAGGTGCGCGTGTGTTGAAAAGCAGGTACTAATAGCACTCATCCGGAGCGAGACAACAACATCCAGAGAGGGGAGGGAGAGTGTGTGTGTGTGTGTTACGTGCAGCAGGGGGGCTGGTGGTAAAGACATAAAAAAGATCATGTTGCACTCACCCCACACGACCCCAAACATGAACTGCCGGATTTGCGAGTGCAGGTGTGTAAATGTAAGTGCGTGTGTGTGTGTGTTAAGAAACGTGGCTTTGGTTTCACATAACTAAATTAGCCTCCGACCAAATCAGTTACAAAAAAAAAAAAAAGACTGACCTATACCGGCAGCCATTTTTTATTTTTTTTTTAAAAAAGCAGGTGCCAGAAGAGGAAATGCCAGGTTGCATAAAGAGAGCAAGAGGCAGAGTGAGAGCCGTCTGTAGGGAGAGCGAGGCTGCGTCAGGGAAATTTTAGAAGTTGCAGAAAGGAGTGATTAGTGGGAGTCGTCGCACGCTGGGAGGAGGGAGAGAAATGGACATAGAGGGGGAGAGAGGGGGGGAGAGAGAGAGACAGAGAGAAGACAGGAAGACGTCGGCCCTCGCATCACGTCTGCGTCTGTCATGGTGACATCAGCGGCCTTGAGGAGCAGCTTCAGATGGTGTCCACGGCAACAGAGCAACCAGACTCTCCTGCTCTAACAACACAGCCATCCCTGGAATCTGCCTGATCGCGGGCAGATTGAGAAATACTACAGCCACGACCGACCCTGCGGTCACGACTGGTTAAAGGCTAGATGACTTCCATACACGTCATTTTTTTTTAATGTCTGTTGCGTTAATGCAGTACAACCAGCATGATGGAGATGTTAGCTTTAACATTTCTCTCTGCTGACAGGGTCTGTTGACTCTATTGAGGGATTTCAAAATGAAGAGAATTACAGTGTGTCATTATATTGAAATGATTTAAAGACGTGCAATGGAGACCTACTGAAATGACTTTTAATACTGTGGATGATTGAGGACAATATAACTCATCTTTTCACTTAAGTATAAGATATTATATTGCTGTATTGGTTTCTGAACAAGCTCCAGATACTCTACTGAACTCTTTTTGCCGCCTTAAAGTTCAATCCAGGCCATATTTTTATATTAATAGTGGGAGTCTGCGATTTTCTTGGTGAGATCGGACTTGCCAAAATCTAGGACAGACTGGGAACAATAATCCCATTGGCTACTGGGCAGGCTGTTTGATGATAAGTTGTAATAACACGTCCCACCCTGACTGCTCTCACTCTCTCCCTTGTAGCTCTCTGTCTCTCGCCCCGTAGACACACACCCTGCTTTTGTGACTGTGTGGGATTTAAACAAACAATGAACCAATGTGTAAAGAATGCAGGGCGGGGCCGCATCCCATCCTTTTGAGGAGACGAGATGAAGCAAGCAGCAAGATGTTTGGAGTCACATGTGAGTGTGAGAGAAAGGGAGAGTGAGAGAGAAGAAAAGGTGAGAAAAAAGGTGGAGCCACGTTCAAATATATCTAATAAACCAACATGATTAAGCTTTGTTTTGTTCATCTATGTGATTTAGGGCCAAAAGAGTCAGCTGCTGTGTTACAAAACTCTCGGATTGTTACTGTTCAGACAATCAAAACTAAACACAGAGAAGCAGCGTCTAGTTTTAATGGTCAACTCAAAACAAATGATTTAAACCTTAAAATAGCCACACTATGTCTACTGTGCACTTTCACGTTTCGCACATATCAACACGGTAGGGTCCTGATTCTTTCTTTTATCTGAAATATTTAAAGCAGCCCGAAGAAATAAAACTGTAGTAGTTCAGCATATTAAATATGTATGTCTAATCCCTTTTTCTATTGTGTGACCCTCAAAATTACAAAAAAAAAAAAAGCTGGTGGTTCAAAAGAATAAAAAAAAGATTCAGAAATTTGATTGAGGTAATAAAAACGAGTCTTGGTTTTGATGTGGATCAAATTTTAAGTAAGGATTCAGATACCTGTGATCTAAAAATCAAGATTTATCCTTATCCCAGATGAAGGGAGGATTCAGGGAGGACTTCAAGAACAGCTAATAATTTTAAAACGGTATATATTTGATTATAACTGTATATATATATATATATCTTTATATATATATATATATATATATACACAATGACAGACGATGCTGCATCCCAAACACAACAGTCTGGGTAGTGATGTGATAACATATATGTGTTTCTTTGTATTTTTGTACATTGTATTTGTATTTGTATTTGTTGTGAGTGAGATGAGGGGTCTTACTGTTAAAAATAAATGGAAAATATGCAGTTTTCTGTGTCTTAAAAAAAGAAAAAACAACAATTAAACCCCATCTTGTAAAGTTTGTATCCAGATTAAGGTGATCTATCTGATGCTACTTTAAAAAATAACATAAGGTGGATTAACAAATCCTCAGCAGCAAAACATGCCATTCCAAATATGGCTCCTTCAGATCCAGATTAAACTTGGACCGAGCCCTGCGTTTCCAATATCTTTTTAAAAACACCAAAGTCACAGCGCCTCTTATCTCTGTTGCTCCAGTGTTGTGGTGTGATGTTATGGTGTGAGCTTCAGTTGTGTTGGGCTGTGGTGTAAAGCTACACTGTTCTCTGCCCGGCGTTCCACCGACTTCTGTCATACACAGAGATGAAAGCCTTTTCTCCTCACACACACACTGTGAAAGAAGCTTTGTTCTGCCGGAGAGCAGCGGAGACTCAAAGAACCGGGCCCAGCGGTTGGTCCCTTTGTCTACTGTTCAATCGAATATTGCATAAAATATGAAACGCATCAGCCAAGGTCAATACACTCGTATCTCGCGTGCAGATCATGTCGCATGCACGGGATTCCCCGACAGTCGGTAAAGTAGCATGCAAATTAGTGGTGAGAGGCAGCCAGACAGAAACATTCAGATGTGATAGCGTCATCTTGTTTTCAGCACAACTGGAAGCATTAAGCTAGCAAATGGTAATCGGCAATTCACGATCAATACCCATTTAGAGTAGAGTACAATTGATTTTCTTTTTGTTTTTAGTCACTTAATTCAGCTTTAAATTAGCAGAGACAGTTTTGAAGAGGATGGAGAAAACACTGGAGGCTTATGTGGTGCAGGGATGTCTCTTCGCTATCAGGTCGTGAGCACACACTCATGCGCTCATGATTATGTCTATACCCCCCCTGCTGGGACCAGGGGTGCACGGTGATCCATGTTGCGCAGCTCAGTGGTCAGGGACTTGATGTGGCCAGTGGGGCTTGTGGAGATAGGGAGGAGGGAGGGAGTGTTAATCTATGATAATAGTTACAATATGCCCCCGGGTGACGCATTACCACCATCACCAAACAACAGCAGAGAGAGAGGAGGATTACACGGTGGCGTTAGGACGCAGACCACACAGAGCGCGATAAGGTTAGACGGATAAATAGAAAATGTTTGCGGGAAACACCTGAGAGCTGGTCGTCAAGGTTTTAGGAAATAATACAGAGAAAAATGAGGGTGAGGTTCAAACCTAAACATGCACACTTGTCGGCACAAACCAAACTATTCATCCAGACACAAACAAACTGACATGCAGAGCAATGAGTTATTCACACTTGAGAGGGTGTTGGTTCTCAGAAATGCCTCAGGTCATATGTCACGTACACAGGAGCGCTGAATCCAAACTTAGACCTCTCTGTTTTTTTCCTCTCAGCCCCCCCCCCCCACAACCATCACTCTCTATTGCGATCTCTTTTTGCAAACTTTATTTGCACCAGTTTTTCTCCCGCAGTCCCCCGTTTGGTTTTGCGCTGCCCCTCCTCCTGTAGGGGACAACGCTGTTGGTTTCTCACAATTCATTTTTAGGTAATAACGGAGCAGTCGCGCAGGTATTGATTTGAACGGCGGCGCTTTATGAACGCCATCCAGTGCTCACAGTGTGAGTACGAGAGGCGGGATGGGAACGTCCATTTAATCGTCTCTGAGCTGAGCTTCCCAGTGGGAGTGAGAAAGAAGAGTCACTGCGCAGAAATCATGAGGTCCAGACAGCAGTGAGGTGTCAAAAACTGCACTGTTTTTTTCTGAAATGACTTTTTCAATGTCTGGTTTCACGGGTTAATGATCAAAGCATTCCATTCATCTCAATCAGCCTGTTAAAAACTGGAAAGATGAATAATCCAGCGTCATGTGACAATAATCATTACATTTTCTGAGTTAACATTTCCCCTTAAAGAGCATCCATGTCGATTTTTACACCATAATACCTGTCCACAGACAGATAAGAGAAAAAAGTGAAAGTGATCATGTAAGGGAGCGGTAACAAAGTCACTCAGAGAGAACAATGTCTTTCCCATATTTCAGCCTTTTCATCTCATCTATGTGAACCACATCATTGTTTCTGCTATTTCGGAGTGGCAGCTTTGCGACGCATGTTAAAACTTCAAAAGTTTCGAAGCGTATCACTGCTCCCCATCTCTTTTATACACCCCTCTTTGATCCCGGCTTTCTGTTCTCCCTCTCTAACCCTCATCTCTCGCGCCGCCATCTGCACAAGGCTCACTTCCTCCTCAGTTCTGTGACACCTGGATCATAGACAAGACGCAGAAAAAGTATCTTCCGTCCGTGGCCAAGTAATAACCACGGAGCAGACGATTAATTTAGTTCGCAGGACTAACAGATTTAATCTGGTATGTATTATGCTAATCTGCTCTCATGGACTGTAATCCTATCCACAGCTCTAATCCTACTGTCAACTGGCCTAATCCTGTTTCTGCGTACAATCATCTCTCAGGCTTGGCACCAGCACAAGCAGGATGCTTTTGCTTTCTTTCTTTCTCATGGCATTTTAAGAAACGATTTTGTCTCATATTGCACCTCCAGCACACCTCTAGTAATAGAGAGCACATGTCACGCACTGACACTTTTTAAAATAAAAATTGTAACTGGACCTCTGGATGGGCCACTGTTTCGGGTCAAAACACAAGGCCACATGATGGATCCTGACCAGACAAAATAAAGAGAACATCATTTGTGAGGATGTGTTCACCGCTGACATGTTTCACTTTCCACAGGTCCAGCTGAAGGTAATGAAACAAACAAAAGGATAACAATATTAACCTCCAAATTCTAAGGAAGATGAGAAGGGGCCGTGGTTGCTTTTTTATTTTTTTAAGCTGTATTTTCAGATCACAAGTTTATTTTTGAGATAACAACGTGAGTTTCCATTTGGTGGCATGAAGACCAACAAAGTCTGAATGTGGTGGCTGAATGGGTTGACAGGTGACCGGGTTTTGTGAGCCATGTGAGTGTTTTGGTGCCCAAAACCGCTGGACTAGGTTTAGGAAGAGTAACCATGTGTTGCAAAGCCATGAAGGCTTTAAGACAGAAAGCCCTGAAGACAAACTATAACATAAATATTTAAGAAGACCAGCGCTCATCACTAAAGGTGAAGACTAGCCTGGCTGCAGCTTCACAGGTGAGAGAACTACAGGGTTTTAAAGGTTCAGTCATGAATCCTCCCAGTCACCTCGAAGGCTGAAATCAGCTATGATGAAATTAACCAGGCAGCCATTTTTGAGTTCTTCATAAGAATCACGTGATTTTGAGAAAACAAGTAATTTCTTGTCATGAATCATCTCATTGCCTTAAAGGAATCCACCTTTCGTTTTCTTGAGATGACAGGAAAATGAAAAAACAAACCATGTTTTCTCAAGATAATAAAATAGTTAAGAGATGCCGAGATAATGGCACAAGCCTTTTCTCTTCTTCACGTGGGATTCACCAAATACCTGAACCTGCTTTTCCTTGTTCCGTGCACAGCAATAAGAAGAACGAACGCTGAATTAGAGACAAGGAGAAAATAATTAAGACCACTGTCACGGGTCTGACAGGCCCAGACGCTGTGTGGAATGCACTTACTGGAAAACAAGACAGAAAGAACTGCTGAGTGAGAGTAAAACAAATGGACAGCTATCAATGATTCTCTCTCCCTCTTTTTTTTTTTTTTTTTTGCCTGAGCAGGCATCTCGTCATTCAGCTATCAACTCAGGACAGAGAAAAGGGGCTGGGTAAACTTGACTGAAGGACCTAACCGCTGGCGAGAGGGAGTGGGGAGGGATTGGCAGAGTGAAAAGGTGCTAAAAGAGTCGAGTCTAAGTGAGTGGATGTGCCCCCAAGCTCCTGTCTCACCTGTCTAATGGGAGGATAATGGCTGGGCTGCGTGACTGGATGGTTTGCATGTGAGGTGAGTGAAGACAAAGCCAAGAAGAAAAAGTCAAATTAGACTGAGGGTACACTGAGATCTTTTCCACCTTAATCTCCCGTTTAATTTCAACTTTCATAATCCAGCATTAGGCATTCTTTATGGTCAGCAATTTTCTTCAGTAGATATTAAATGCACTTTCATTTAGAATCTCTTTGTGCAGCAGTTTTTAATACTAATGTCAGAGTTTGTCATTCTCACGCTGGACTGAGAATGTAAAAAGGATTCGCAGAAAAACGATGCTTGCCTGTGATCCAGGAAACGCAACTCTTTTACCGCTGTGATTAGCAGTGACGGTGAACGTTCACGACCACGTGAACCAAGTGCGTGCTCAACAAGTGTTAGTGTCTGGTTCCATTTTACTGCACATGAGATGAAGAATATATTGGACTTTCTTACAACCACAATCAGAGCAATGACTTACGTGACGTTTGCTTCTCGACAAATGCCTTAATCGTTGTTAACTGTTCATCCCTTAAAGCTATTTTAATGTAAATATATTTTACAACAAACGCAATAGCGTAATAAACTTAGAAGCCACTCTTGTGAGCGGGGTAACTCAGCTTCCAGGCTACTGTTTTCTAGCTTTAAATTTTAACATATGAAGTGGAGCTTCTCGAATAACTGCTTGGAAATGAAAACATTTTTAATGAACACCTGTATTAAAATAAGTCATACCCGAATTCTATCAACAACACCTGTTAGAAATGTACGTGGCTAATGTTAAATTTAGACTGAGCACACAAATCTGGGCTTCTGACATACCAATATTTACCCGTGGAGCAAACAAACCCTCTGGCTATGTGGGGTTTCCTGGTATGTCCGTCCGTTAAAGAGAGCGACAGAAAGAGCGTCGAGAGAAGTAATCATTGTATCGGGGGGTGTTATAAATGGGCCCAGTGTGACGGAGGGACAGGGACGGCTGACACTGAGAAGAAAAGACTGTTGTCGCCGATCTGCCGTCACATAAGCTCACAGACGAGACGCGCAGCCACACTGATGTGACAAGGATGCACGGGCCATGAAGCAAAGCACGGTTCTGTGTGCCGTAGTGTGTGTGTGTGTGTGTGTGTAGGGCAGGATTAGTGTGGTCCGAACACAAATCCCTCCAGCAAGAAAGTGAGAAAGACGCAAGAATAGACCCATCAACACCAGGAGAAAGACATCTAGAAGAACTACTTAACTAAAATAAAAACCCCTTATCTAGTGCGCATTTCAATCAGGCACAGAGAGCACAACCAAACACTATGGTCATTAATAAAAGCTGGGTCTTACGGATGACTGAACCCACCCTTTGAATAAATTTAAAGGTGAGAAATATTTATTGTGGACAAACCTATTAAAAATCCAATTAGTGTGAAGAGTCCAGTTGAAGAGAAGTCCAAACGGATCCATGAAGCGTTGTCTGAATTACAGCAGTACTCTGATTGCAGATTAGCACAGCGTCACTGAGATCACACTTTGCTCATGACAGTTATGATGAAATCTTCATCCTGAAAACACATTCGTCTCACTTGCCTTATCACACTGAGCACGCATGTCCTATTTCTTCCTTTTCCCAGCGTTTTATTTTCTTGTGGGAGGTCAGTAAAGCAAGCCATGTATCACCAGTCTATGACCGGATTCCACGTGCTCATCTCTGGCTGGTCATGCGTATCTGTTTAGACAACATCCACGCAGGAGGTCAGATCTGTTTATGTCAAACTGTGTGGATAACTCAACACGGCAGATCAGCTCCTCTCACAGCCATTTTTATTGTGTGTTAATACGTGTCCTGCCAGACCCAAATGCATTTTTAAAACAAGTTTAAACTAGCACAACAGTGCCAAGAAAATTAAAAACTAAACACAAATCAAACCGCTGCTCTAGTTTTTTTTTCCTGTTCAACGCAGGCCAAAGACACGACGGCTGCTGCCTGCACGTGCCCACATACGCTGCGTCTGCTACAACAGTGTGTGACAGGGGCGTCAAATACGCATTAGCCTCCTGAACCTACAATCATATTCTCGCACACAAAAAGTTCTCAAAGTGTTGATTTTACTGCACGGGGAACAGCTGCATAATTTGTTTGAAATCGTAAAAACACCGTCGGCTAGCAACGTGGCTAATATTTACCCGACGTGTCAGTCTGGCCGGCCATCATTCAGTTTATGAGTTTTATTTGACCGTGGCATCTACCCACTGAATATAAGCATGCTGTCAAAACATGGCCACCAGAATGAGGAGACAGACAGACTGATAGAGACACAGAGATACAGTCCAGGCTTTAAGTCTTTGGACAGACACACATGGTTTTGTTCATCAGGTTCTGTGCTTCATCATTTTCATAAATAGAACAATGGACACTATATTAAAAGACTCAAGTTTTGACTACGTTTACATAAAATGTGAAAGAACTGTGTGGCCCTGTTTAACACACTGTTGCCAAAGTTTAGCAGTTAAAAAGTCACTGGACACATTCACAGATTTTTAATATTTTGTGGAAAATCCTTTTCAGCCTTCTTGAAGTCTCTGCATCATCCACGGCGATGCTCCTCCGGCCCTTCGCTGCCGCCATCTTCAGCTTTTGTTTGTTTTGGATTCAGCATGTGGACTGAGATCAGGTGATGGTGGTGCTTTGGGTCATGAGCTATTCCTTTAGTCACAACACTTTCCTCTTTCTGCGTCAACTTTTTGAAACAGCTTCATTTAATCAGCCTGTCTCTTGGACTTCACTCGTTTTTTGTTTTGCTAGATTTTGCAACCCTGCCTTCCAGTTGTTCATGGGGGCTAATTCTGAATCTTCTCTTGGAAATTGAAAAGTAAACATGAATACCTACATCCCACTGAACCTTCTTGACTCACCGTGCAGCGATGCTGTTTTTTTTTTTCCACCATGCAAATTATGTAGTATGCTCTGTGTCCACCAGCTTGATTTCCATTTTCTAGTTTTCCTGTTTGCCTCTGCTTTTTTTTTTTTTTTAATCTCATACCCAGTCTGGCAGACCAATTAACTTCGATACCTCTCCGATAGATTTTGTGCTTTTTGAGCTTCATTATTATTTTATTCACTTCACTGTTCACCTCTTAAATACTGCTACCGACAAACAAATTCGCCTGAATCTACGTGGCAACTTCTGTTACACAGTTCTTTTTACACTTCTCAAATAAAGGCTGATGAATGGCATTTTAATGTAGAATCCATTTCCATCCATTTTATTTTACGTTTATCTTGCTGTAGCACAGAGTCTGGAGAAGAGAACATCTGTCACTGTCCACATACATGTTGTCTAGGCTGTAATTAAAGGGTGTTTATTCACCTTCTGCTCTTTCAGAAAAAAAAAGCGGGCTCAGTAACACAAATAAACCGCTATAATACTCAGGTATGCACTCATATTTGGTCTTTTTTTTTTTCCTCAGAACTCCGACGTGATGACAGTGGGTGTGTCAAGTTGGCAGGTAGACAAAGCACTAAAGTTTATGCCGCGCAAAAGTGTGTATGTTTAAACGGTTCCTTGTGGTTTATTGCTTATTCTTTTGTGACAGGAAGGCAGTGCTGGGGGTAAAGACAGTAGAGTGGATTTCCCTACACCTCTTACTCGTGCCATATGGGTTTATGTGGTAAATATGTGTGTATGTGTGTGTATATGTCCGGGGGGGGGGGGGGGGGGTTACCAGGGCCTAATGTGAATCATTCTGTACGGGGATGGGTGTGGTCTGAAGTAAATGAGGCAAAAACCAGAGTGAGCGGGAACTCAAGTAGAAGGAGCTACTGACAAAACTGAAAACAAGCAACAACAAGTTCATTTACTGGGAAGAGTAGCCCACGTTATTTCACACTCATTCAAGTATAAACTACTGAGGCATCTCTGAGCTATTATACTCCAGTCATATTAGGAATGCTTTAATGTAGCAAGTACAGAACTCAAGTGATTGCAGCTACTGAAGGTCAAAAGCAGGTTACTCCACTTCCTTGACTACCGTGTGTGTTTTCAAGTACGTTTAAAAACCGTCTACTGCATCACACTTTTTGCACTCGTCTCATCAGTTAATCTGCGGCCCGTATTAGCTTTAGATGTAAACGTGTCGTTTATACAGCTCCCAAATCAGCGTATCACACCTACCCTATCTGCTCGGCAGTTAATCATTAACGGACAAAGTTACAAAGCTGACTTTAAATCAGGGAGTCCAGGCTACCATTATCCTTCTCCAAATATTTACCCTGCTTCAACATAGCTGAGCTGTCTGTGCTGCACCAACCAGATAGACAGGCAACAGAAAAAGGGACTGCACACTGGGGTTAAGTCCAAGTCTAAGGCCAGCGAACACCCACACATGCACGTATACTGTTCGTGCATGGAAACATTCACACACAACCGCAAGTTAGTTTTAATTCAGTGGCCTAAATGATTTGATTGATTGTCTTGCTTGAGGGTACATCTGATTAGTGTCGTGAACATCTTCCCATGAAAAACTGAGATACAGTTCCTCTTGCTATTTTTGGTACAAATATATTCCCTGCTCTAAATCCCTCTCTGCATTGACTCCACATTTGTGGTTCAATGCACACGTGTTTTTGTTTTTCGTGTTAAAATATGGGATTGTGAGTGTATGCGCATATGTGTGTTTTCTGTGTGTGTGTGTGTGTATGCCAAAGTGCAAAAAAAGGAGGCCAAAAAGAGAGACAGAGAGAGATAGAGCGAGAGACTGGCTGTTGGGGAAATGACTGGGTTTGGGTGTGACCTGCTCAGCTATGCACTGGTGATCATGTGAGACCTGTTCTAATTATATACTTCTCAAGAAGAAGGTCGATCCTCTCTCATGGGCAGTGTGTGTGTGTGCACATGTGTCCAATTGGGTGCAACTCAGTGTGTGTAGGTAGACGAGTAATAAGGAGCGATACGGCTTCACGTAACCCATCGGAGAATTTGTCCTATTTCAACCACTCAGTCAAGTGAAGTAGGACAAGTGATTATTCCGTGAATGTGTTTGCGGGTCTATGTAACAGGAAAGCCTTAGCATTGTGGTGTATCTGTGTCTTTATATATATATATATATACGTTAAACGAGGTTCATTTAGTTTATCCTTTCATATAGCCGTCTGATTTCCTCTGTACTCTTTTGCGCTCCCCTGCTGTTTCCACTGTGGGTTTTAGAGACCTGCTCTGTTTTTCATTACCAGTGGAAAAAAAATGGGGCGAGCAGTTAAAAAAAGGATCACCCATCTCCATTAACACACAAGTCCTAGTGGAAAATGAGTCCAAACTACTAAAATAGCCCCCCTGGGTCCTTCAAAAAGCCACTATGTATCTGCCAGC
Source organism: Chelon labrosus (assembly GCF_963514085.1). NCBI lineage: Eukaryota > Metazoa > Chordata > Actinopteri > Mugiliformes > Mugilidae > Chelon > Chelon labrosus. The sequence goes on from NC_140342.1 coordinate 12,413,917, forward strand.
TACATCTTTTTAGTGGTGACCTTTACCTCATTGTGAATGACAATTTAAACACATGTTCACGCGTCTGTAGATAAAAGCTCCGCTGCTCTGTCAGTGAAAGTCGACACGAGGTAACAGTGCGGCGTATAGTATTGATGCATTTAGGAGAACAGTGTGTTATTATTATTATTTTTTTATGGCAGTTATATTACTGCAGAAAGATTCCAGTTTCTTACAACATGGGTACTATTTTTGTACTGGCCACCATTTATATTGGTTATTAAAATGTTTCACTCCCTCTATTAATTTCTGAGATCTTGGAACAGCCACATGGGGAAATGAATCAGTGGTTTGGTGGTGGTGCTCTGTCAGTAAAGTTGCATCTGTTCCCAGACTTTTCAGTTAAATAGGGAGATTTCTAGAGTACAGAGGGAATGGTGGCCAAATTTATAAGAATTGGACTCGAGATGTAATTTATAAGAGTTCTTATTTAATTTAGATGGTCATTTTTGACGCTCACATGTGCACAGACACACAGGCGTTAGCACATTGAAAGGAAACTTGGGAAGAATTCAGGTTGTGCCTGACAATGTTCCTCTGTCCACATCTGGCTGTAAATGCTGTTCTCCGAGTTGGCTTACACTGTCCTCATCTTAACCCTGCTCTGCTCACACACAGTCAGTAACCACGAGTCACTAATGTCTGCAGGGGCAAAATACAAACAGAAGTAAAAACACACACAGCCCAACCTTTGTGTGTGTGTGTGTGTGTGTGTGTGTGTGTCAATGCTGGAAACTTGGGTTGAGGTCCGCCCATCCCTAGAGATCGTGTGCTCCGATAAAAAGAGGCGATTGTGAAAGAGAAAGAATGAGAAGGAAAAATAGGTGTTGCTGCTGCCTAAAAATGGAAAATTACTGCATGCAGTGCCCCAAATCGGCTCCAAAACACAGACGCACATATAGACACACACACACAACCCCCCTCTAGCTGGCCTTAGGCCTCCGCAGAGGAAGTGGTTTGAGTGAGTGAGAGCTACATGATGACGCTATCGCCTCACTTTTCTAACTGTTGAGACGTGTTGCGCTGAGGGCACGCACAGAAGTTTGCACATGTGACAGCTTATTCGTGTGCATTTCTCTCTTCAAAGTTTGGCACACGGCAGCATTATCACTTCCAGACGGCCTGTACTGCTGTAGTAAATCCATGCAACTGTGTTTACGTTCAGTGTAATTAGTCGGAAATACAGCTGACTCTTAAATAACATCTATTCATACTGAGTGCAGTAAACACTAGTCAGAACACTTCAGCTTGTCCTAAATTGCCCCAGCCTCACTTCCTGGATCAAAAAAGCTTTACTCCCCCTTTTGTGCCCTTGATCACATGTTCTAATCACCTGACCAGAAATAGGTGGGACTAAGGAGAGCACATGCTGTGGCCAGATGGTGCACTCTAGCATGCTATTTCCAGTTTCCAACTCCATATATTCTCTTCAGCTGGCTGTCAGACTGAATGTACTCAGTCTCTTATTTGTGGCCTATCTCCCTGTCTGGCCTCCAGACCTCCTGCTCAGAACCACTTCTCCTTTCTTACCTTAAGAGAGTCGAAGCAAGCGATGACCCGTCCATTGTCCACCTGGCAGCTCTTGGCCGGATGAGCGAACTTGCACTCCTGGTCGGAGCGCGAGCACGTGCCCCTCTGGAACTCCCTACAAACTTCCAGTGTCAGCCACTTTGTGTCGCGCATATGTGCCATGTTCATCGCCATGGCAACACGCTGGCAAAAAGTATTTCCCGAGGAGAGATCTGTTCAAGCGTGAATAAAGTACCTCTAGTGTTTTAATCCACAACTTTAAGGTCTTTTTTAGTTTTTTTGTTTGTTTCTTGGTGCAGTTACTGATACTTGTCCGTGAAGTTGAAATGAAGCATTCAAAAATAAAAGTTCCTATTGATTGAGAGAGCTCCTTTTCCAAAGTGAAATGTTGCAGGACAACGTTTTGCTGCGGATGTTAATAGATCATTTTACAGATCAAACAAAAGCTGACAAAGCGATTATATCCAGGACACTACTTAGCTTAACAATTAAATTGCCTTTTCTCTCTGACTGCTTATTGCTTTCTGAACGGTCTCATCCACAACATTCCCGAGTTAAGGTAGCAAAGAAACAGACCAAAGTGTGAGCCCTCCGTTTAGGTGCAGTGAAGCAGGCAACACAGGTGAAAGTCTGGGTGTAGTCTGCAACAGGGAGGCTAAGGACACTGAGGACTGAGTGGAGGCTTATAGGGTCAAAGGCGAGGGTGAAAGGCAAGGTGGGTGAGATGCTGTGTGGGCCTGTTGGTGTGTTGGGCTGATGTGGTAAGGCTGATCAGCTGGTGGAGAGCGGTTGGCAGCAGGGCCGTCTGGTGAGAAGAGCTGAGGCTGGAGCCCGGCTGCGTGGAGTGGCTGGTGGTGGTAGCGGATGGACGTCTGGGCCGGAGCGTAGGCTGCAAGGAGAGTGTGGTTGCTGTCCTTGTACTCGAGTTACTGTGGCAGCAAGCGAGCGAGGCGGGGGGGAGGGTGGAGCTTCAGCTGTAGAAGCAGGTCAAAGCTGCAGCAGACATCAGGGAAGGCACTTCCTCTAAGGGGGGAGAGAGAGATAAAAGGGAGAGAAAGACAGAAAGATCAGTCTCGTGATACACATCAAAAAAAGCTATCATGTTTATTTTCTCTCTCGTTTATCTTTCGTTTCTCGTCTGCAACGTGTTCTAAAGTCAAACCACTGCTAGTCTATGCAGCTGTGGGAATGAAGAATGTGCAAAAATGTCAGAAATGCAGGGGTGACAGCTAAAACAAATAAAACTTTCACCCGCCCTGTGCTCTAAACACACATAGTGAACACACACACACACACACGGTCATCACGCCACACACAGACACACGCAGAAATGCACAAAGCAGCCATTCACAACTTTCCACCTCTTCTGGTCGACGCAGGGAAATCAGATCAAGTTCTGTATCACTTACAGTCCAGTCAAGCAAAGTCGGCCATTAGAAAAATGTGTTTAGAGGTGAAAGAAAGGAAGAGTGAAAGCAAGGGGGAAGTTGAGGCAGGGCAAGAGGGAGAAGAGGTTAGTCATTTCCTTTCTTGCGAAGCCTTGTGAGAGTTGGGACCAATGAGAGCTAGCAGGGTTGCAGCAACATTCTGGGCCGAACGCCAGGTGAGAGCAGTGGGAGGAGCAAACAGGAGGCTGACCTGCCCGCTGCTGGAGAAAGACAACGAGACACATTCTGAACTAATCACTCTGATCACTCTTTCCATGACCGCCTGTTTTCTCATAAACAGACGATAAATTTATTTGTGAAACAGCAATAAATGAGGGGTTCCAGATAACATAATACGCAATAAACTATTTCTAAATATAAAATATCAGCTACATCACAACCATCTCTCACAGATGTCAACTTGCCTGCTATGATAGTATCGTGTTTATTATTTCACAATTCACAAATTTTCCTACAGATATTGTAATGTTGTCAATGGGTTCTATTTTTGGTGATCCCATTGTGCGGTTTTTGCTGGGGGCACTTGCACGATTGGGCGCCCAGGGGGCCATTCTGCTCTTATCGCACATGCAGAGTCAGTCACCACACCCTGTGAGGAGAAATCGCTTTTCCCAGAAAACCAAGTGCACCTTCAGCAGTGCTACGAACCACTGCTAGCCTCACAGCACTGCAACACACTATATCAGAGCCCTGCAGCAGCGCCGGCCAAGTCATGATGACCCAGCAACATGAATATACAGTATGTTGAGGGTGAAAGAGAGTGTGACGGAGAAAACTGCTTACTTTCACCTTGGATGACCCGTGTGATAGCAAAAGTAGCATTACCGCTAGAAATGACCTTTGGAGTGCAAGCATGATCATAAACGCCCTGCCCTACTGTACACATACACAGGCACAAGCACAAACACAAAAATGACCTTCCATATCACACTGTACAGATTAAAATGAAATTAACTTACCAATACGCCTCATTGCTAAATATTTTCAAATAACAGATTCAAACTTTTTATTAAATGGCACTATTTTTTTAAAGAGAGGCAGTGATGTTTCTTGTCAGTTTAATAGCCCTTTCCTGCCAAAAAAACATTTTTTGACTAAGAGCGATTGGAGTAAATGTCCTGTGTTGGAATGAAACTCTTCCAACATACACCATGCTGTTTCTTTTTTTGTTTATACGACTAAAGGCATGTTTCCCTTCCCATGAACTCTATTTAGATGAAATCATTCCTCACGTCATCTTCACTGCTGTGAAAATGTCATGTCAGCGAAGGCTAATCTTTATGGGTAATCCTACGTGTCCTACGACCCTGTTTTTAATATCATATAAAGTCGATGTTGCATTTATTTATTGCTAAAATGACGGGGCTGATGGCAACACAGCTTTTATTACGCAAATATAGTTTGCAGAGTTCAAGTGAGCGCTGCTGGACAATGAGGTGAAATAGAGACATCTATTTCAATATTTTTTTGTATAACTTAAGGTGCCAGGAACTGTCTTCAGTCCAATCAGAGAATGTGATGACTTGATGCATGAAAAGCTAACGTCCCCCGAGTTCTGTTTGCCTGACTAATCATTTTGTACGGTTTCTATTAGAATCAGACGAGCACATATCTGTGAGTTAGAAACAATGCAGTTTGGTGTAAGATGTGCCAGAGTGATGAGAGCTCATTACGATCCATCATGTCTGGGCATGGGCATCCTTCTCCTATCGATTTCTTCATCTCTATGGTTGTTCTTGCTTGTATGCCACTCCCTCTCTCTAATTTCACTTTAACTGTTAGTGCTCTTCGTCTCCCGAGCATCCATTTCAAACAAATTACTGTTTAATATTATGTTCTTCTCTGCTCGTCACGCACGATTTATACCATTTTGAGAGGTGGACCTTTCACTTCTTGGATCTTCCTATTCTTTCAACCACCTCAACTCTCAGCATCTATGTCTCTTTGTGCCCTCAGTGTGACTGTCTGGCCTACGTTCTCTTAAAGCATCCTCAGCAGCACTCCCTCAGACTCCAAGGTCTTGCAAGCTGGTGCAAGGTCAACCACAGTGGAGGAAGGCAAGATGGCGAGAGAGAGCGCAAGCGAGAGACAGTGTGTGCTTCCTTACCACGCTTTCAGGACACGTGGTAGAAATGGGGCTGCAAGAAGAGGAAGTATCTCTTCCATATCAGCACATCACCAACAGCTCATGGTCATGTGACACCAGCATATGCCTTAACAGCACAAACGGTTTCTGACATGAATTACAAGTCCGCGCGTCTTTTGCTTTCTCTTGGTAATGAGCCACAAAACAAATCTGTTCTCAGCGAAACAAAGGCCCCTGTCAAAATCCACCCTACACCGAAGCCACTATTACGCATAAATCCTGCCACTGATGTGCCTGTTGGATTTTGATGAATGGTGCACACACATTATGAGGTTTTCTGTTGTGTTATGAAAACATGCCTCAACTGACTGAAAAGTTGAAGGAATCAAAGAAACATGCTAATCTGGGCTGGTGCTGACGATCTCATTGTGAGAACTGCCATAGACCAGGAGAACAAGAACGAGGGTGTGGTTCACAGTTATGATAAGACTTTTTGAAAAATGACTGAGTGCCACATTACTAGCCTAGATTAGCGCAGCTTGACAGACACTATGGGTCATGAAACAACGCTCGTAGCTGTAGCATATTGAACCACCTGCTTCTGGCTAGCTAACGAAACAAACCATACCTTCTAGCCCGAGCTGCTATTTTGAGCTTTGACTGCAGAGGAAGAGGCGTTCGATTCTTTTGCTATTCTGCTGTTCAGTTAAGGGAGTGGTTTCAGCATTTTGACAGAGGTGGAGTCAGGGTGACAGTGTGCTGATACAGGTCAACCCAGTAGACAGTGCTGGAGGAAATGCAACACCTCTGGCCTCGCTGCTGCCGCTGCTGCTCCATGTGCTCAGAATATAGCATGTCAATACTGCCCTCACTGACCTTAGTGTTGCACACAAGTGCTTATCTGGACACGTGTGTATGTTCTTTTCGCTGTCTCTTGATTTTTTTCCGCATCAGTACACACATAAGAGAGACTGAGTGCCGCAGCTCTATCCATACATCTCTTCTATACACACTATATACATTATGGGATGGGACTGAGAGATTGCACTCAGTGAGATTTTTGTACAATTTGTTTAACATAAAATGAAATCATGATGACACTGTTAATATCATATTTGAGCAGAATTTTTTTTTGAACTGACGTTACTGATCAAAAATAGTTCACATGCCATTCTCCACAAAGCTCTGCAAAAATATGATCATACTTATTTTTGTTTTCGTCTTCCTTGTTGCCATCGAACGATCATCTCCTCTCCACTATTAGTGTTACTGAGCCGTTCGTCATCAGATTGACAAAAATCATTCTGAAAGTGAGTCTTGGGCTAGGAACACAAGACAAACAATGCCCATTGATTCCCCTCGGAGCAAACCTCTGGCGACAAAGAATTCTCTTGTTGAGCATACATGGACGGAGCTATGCTCAGACTGACAGCACACACAAACACAAACCTGTGCAAACACACAAACCTCTGTCTGTCCTAACGCTAAGTATTCTTAGGCCGTTGTGAATATCTGACTGTGTGCAACACTGCGTCTTTATGTACGCGTGTGTGTAAGGATGTGGTGAAATCAGCGGACAGTGAGTGAGGATAATAGCTGTCCTTATGGTTTAATGAGTGGCTCTTTGGCTCACATTTATTAGGTCTATGTCACTGTGTTGAGGCAAAGGGGGATTTCTACCTATATGGATGGGAGAAATTACCAAAAATCATGAATAGCCTAAAGGAGCTAAGATAACAAATGAACAATTGATGAGTGTTAGAATAATGTGTCATGAGACCTCTAACTGAATATCTGAAGGAGAGGCATATTAGATGGGGGAATATCTCTTAGAGGAATGGTGTTAATCCCTCCAGTAGGGTTTGGAGAAGTGTAAAATCCAGGTCATACTGCCCTGAACTCTTCTGGCATAACATGGTGGACTAACTTTATTAATACACTATTTACATAGTTTTATTTCCCCTTTTTCAAATCTAAAAAAGCCCACACGTAGCACAAACTGTAAGTCACTCATTTCTTTTCAAGACAGCTTTGCATCTAATTGACATATTATTCATTCACATACTGTACGTACGGAAGACATTTTTCTCCACCAGGGCATGTAACCACACACTCCATGACCAGGTGCATGCAGGAAGGTGTACACAGTGCCTATCTGCATATTACATGCAAACATACAGCATACAACCAGTGACCAGCTTTAGCTTCTGTTCTAGTTATCTATAATTTTTATTTAGTCACTCTTTATCAAGGGAGGCAGCCGATGATATTGCATTTTTCATACCTGCATTCACTGACTTTTGTTGGGGCTCGCTTCTACTACACGGAGACAAACTGATACACAAACACTCGGTTCAGTCACAGAGACAGAAACGAAGGCTAGATAGCAAGATGCTAGCAAAAGACTGCGAGTGAGAGAATGAGACAGTGGAGCTGCAGCGTTTTGAATGTTACAGCTGTCTGTCGCTCCTTTAAAAACTGAGAGGTTTAAGACGTCAGGGCTGTGAGCAGGAGCTAATATAGTTGGGATGAAGAAAAGCAAAGACAAGCTTGACACGTGTACCTCTGGACAGAACAACGAAGAAATAACTAGACACTTATTACTGACTCCCCGAACAAGCAGCTTTGACATGATGCCTGCCCTGCATATTAGCACAGTTGTGTAGTTCAGATAAAGGTGGACAGCCTGAAAATGAATAAATGTTGAACAGAAAGGACAGAAACAGATACGTATCGTGTCATGTCAAAGACTCGTTCATTATTGTTGTAATAAGGAACTGTGCATCCGGCACAGTTTTTAAAGTCAATTCATATAAACTTAACCTAGAACTCTGGTAGGAGGTGTCTTGCTCGGCCAAATCTGTGTCAAACTGTTTCTCAGAAGGGTTGAAATGTGGTCACAACACCAGAGGAACATACAGAGAAGGCCCAATGTAATAAAGGCTTAACCTGTCAGTGCAGATTCAACCATGCTTATAATCCTGTCTGGAGGGCAGATTCTATGTCACAGGCAACACACATAATGTAAAAGCAGAGCAATTTACACCAGACCTCATACTTACACAAAAAGAGAGCAATGTCATCTTTGACATTCGTCCGCTGTAATCACACTGATAACAACAGCCTGTTCTTCAAGCTTCTGCTAGATAGAAGCTGACAGCCTACCTGCAGCCCTGACTACCATGGAGATTTTACAGAGTCTCCACAATGCAATCTGCCACACATCTGTCCGCGTTGCGCCTGACTGCATGTGTGCACATACTTGGGTGTGTGTGCTACTGTCTGAGCCACCATGGATCCCTCTAAGTCACAACAACAACATTCCTCATCATTGCTCCAACCACGGACACACCACCAAGAGGAAACCCAGAGAGGCGAGGGAGAGGAAGGCAGAGATGGTGAGGTGAGGGACAAAGAGAGGAGACGCTGGAGTCGAGGCTAGAGTTTAAATCTCCGAAGATCCACCCCGTTCTCATTTTTAACTGAATCGTTAACAGCTGTTATACAGTTTCACTTATATGGAAGAAGAAAGGCTTGTAAAAATAACTTAAGTTACCGTATTTGGGTCCGACAGATGTTATTATACAAATGAAAACACTTTCGGTCCATTTGGCATAATCTACACAGATAAGTTTAACCCGTAAAGTAAGAAAAACATTATCTAATAGCCTTAATAGTATGAGACGACTTACTTTTACTCCTGTATAAACTTCAACAAGTAAAATTCCTCCATTTACTGGCTTTCCTTCTCCCTCTATCTCTCTCTACTTTCCTTCTCTCTTCAACTTTCTTCCTCTTAGTTACTCCCCCTCTGTCAAACGCATGCAAACACTTACTTACTCAGACACACACACACACTAACGCACACACCCCCACAGACAGAGTCACCCTCTCACACACTCTCTCCTCCCGCGACCCGGGAATGCTTGGCAAGATTCTACTGTACTGAAATACTGCTCACCATATAAGGTAGCAGCAGCTTCACATGTCACACATAATTTACATACAAGTGGAGCAGGAGTTTGCCTTGCACCACTCGCACATGCTAGAAAGGCACACATACACATGCAAAACCATGCTTCTCCCCCCCCCCCCTTTAGGCTGACGCAGCAAGAGAAGGGAGACGTAACTGAGAAATTTGACCATCTTCCCTGGTTAACCAAGCCCCGCAGGATAACTCCCAACATGTCCGATGTTGAGTCAGACGGACGGAATGAAAGCTGAGTGGGCGATCTATTGATCCTCTCCACTGCTTCCCGGAACAATTGTGGCCCTCCAAACACACACCAGCAAATTTTCTTGCTAACTAGCGCTACCCTCAGGAAGAAGCTATTGTGTGACTGTCTGCTTCCAGCCAAGAATGTGTCTCGCTGTGTGTTTGTGTGTGAATGTGAGTGTGCCCATATCTATAAAAGAAGCCGTAACAAACAGAAGTTAGCCCTATGGCCCACACACTGAACAAACACACAGCAGACACTAAGGCAAACAATTCCCATATCTCTACCTATGCTCCATTGCACAGGCGCTTACTTTGGAAAGTAAAGACAGCAGCAGACACGGGAGGAAAGATCTAGATAAACCAATGAGACAGGGAGGAGGGTTATGAACCAAGCTCTTACCTCTCACATTGCTCTCCAGTTTGTGTGTGTGTGTGTGCTTCCGCGTCTCGATTGGCTCTGTATGCTTGTGCGTGTATTCAGACAGGCCGCGACAGCAGACCCCCAGGCACCGGCTGGACCATTCTCAGGCAGGCAGGCAGCAGAACACAGCAAGGCAGAGCGACTGGCAGAAGAGAGGCAAGCGAGTGAGCGAGAGAATCAGCAGCGAATGAGTAAAGGAGCTGTGCGGAGCCGAGCACCAGAGTGAGAGAGAGAGAGAGAGAGAGAGAGAGAGATAGGGAAAGCAAGAGAGAGAGGAGGAGTGTTTGCCTGTGTGATTGTGTGTGTGTGTGCGCGTTGCAGCGTTGGCGCTAGTGTCTCCCCTCCCCTGCCTCTTCAAGTAGCTGAGCTGGGTTGTGCAGAGCTGTGCTAAGACAGGCTGGGCTGTGTCTTTACTGACTCCCCAGCCTCTGGATCGGCTGTCTGCTGCAGGAAAGTGGTGCTCGCTGGGCGGCAGTAGCAACAGCTGTGGAGGAGGAGGACGAGGAGGAAGAAGAGTAGGAGGGAGCCCTGACTGCACTGGGCACACCGATCCTGCAGTTCCCTCTCCCTCCCACTCTTCCTCAAAATCTGGCCACACCCCCCCCCCTAAAACAACACCAGGAAGTGCTGGCTCAGTTACAGCAGCACTGCCCTTGCCTATCCAGAGAGGCTGAGGAAGGAGAGAGGAAATAGGCAGGAAGCAAAGAGTGGGAAAACATGGCAAGAAAAAAGGACATTAGTAACAAGATAAACATACAAGAAAGGAAAGACCATGCACACTCAGGAAAGGCATCAAAAGTGAAAGCCTTGTTATGTTAAAAAAGGAAAGAGTGAGACAGAAACAAGGGACTTATTGAGTTAAGGATGAATAAGGAGAAAATGGCAGTTGGAAAAATACAGGAATAGATTAAGGGGTGTGGAAGAAATTGCTATGGAAAGGCTTACTGGGAGTTTGCGACAGATTAGGTCTGGCCTCTGTACGGATCCCCCCTCTTTCTCTCATACCGTTTTCTGCTGTGGCATGCAACCCTCAGCTCTGCCTCACACTAGCTCTTTCCCACATTATAAATTACACACTAAACTGCACTAAATCAAACTGTGTACTACCTTAATAAGTGGTCATACATCCAGAGTAACATATCACATGTATATACTCTGGAAATTACTGCTGCTAAAACAAATACAGACTAGACTGTTGTTTGCAAGACGGCAACAAATTATAAAAGGGCAAACTGAGAGAAAACACTGAGGCAGCTGCAGCTACCAGCTCTCCTGTATTGTTGTTGACACAAAGCTTCTGCTGCCACAACCCTTGCATCCAGGGGAAAGCCAGAGAGACTAAAGGATCCTCCAAGAATTTGATTTGGACCTGATGCTGTAATATCCGGTAGCTATGAAGACAGTGGCCTTGGCATCTGCAGGAGTCTTTACAGATTTCGCTCTGTGTACTGAAGCCAAGTTTTGTGAGCGATTTGTGATCAAAGAGAAATTACATTTCTAATGCTCCCATTTGAAATACGGAAAAGTAAATTTTATATAAATACTGAATACTGAGAAAAGGAAGATCACACACATTTCCGTATTCATAGGGAGATGTGAGATCACATTCTTTCTTTGGTGTGTTTGCTCATACATACAATGTAAAACACTGCAAAAATAGTGCTTTTCCGATGCAAAACAGTCACGCCTCAGCTATCTCTCTGTTCCACTCCTTTCCTATCTCTCTGGACCAGTTTCTACTGCTGCACGGCTCCGTTTAACACAACGCTGGTGATAAGTCATCTCTAATTTACACTTCAGCCCCTTAAACCCTAGGTGACAATCTGCGGTTGAGCCTCGGCAGCAGTGCTAACCCTTTACCTAGCCCATTTCCTGGTGCAATGAGTCTGTGCTCCCAGAGAGCAAAATGCTGCATACCTCAGACAAAAGAAACGTGTCAAAAGACTCAATGAAATTCTGATACACAGTGGTGTTATTGGGTACAACGGCAATGATGCCATGATCTATTTCTAGCCATCATTCATTAGCGATGGAAGGAACTGTTTCCAACCATGGAAACAGAGAACACGTACAGGATGTTTTTTAGATCAGCAGAGCAATCTGTTTGAAGGCAAATGCAGCTTTCATTGACATATAACAAAGAAACATGGTTGACGGATGTCGTTCTGGCTCAACAGGAGACATATTAGCAGCGCCTCCAAAGATCTTTGGCTCTCTGTGAAACTCAGACACTGACGTGGAATTTCCCCTCTTCTACTGCAGCTGAGTCTATGCCAGTGCTTCTGTTCCTTTCTGCCTCTGCATCTTTCTTTTACTCTTCTGCCCTTTTACTAAATTCCCAGTCATGATTTTTCTTTATGCTTTCTACAAAACGTATCTATGTTTTCATCACTTTCTTTCACATTTGACTACATCATTTTTCCCTCTAAACTCCCCCTTGAAGGCTCCATAACCACTTGTTGATTTGTCATAACCTCACAGAATCATGTTCCTCTCTTCCATCATTCAGGCATTCAGTCATTCAGTTCAACAAGTAATACTTTTTCATTTTGAAATAATTTGTCCTGATATATAACTGGGGCCTACTTCTATTTTTTCATATTTCTTTATCTACAAAATCAACTGTTTCAACTTCCTTGTTAAAACAACTTCCTTGTATCTCACACATAGGACGATGGTGTGATTGTTGTTCTTTCTAATAGATCAGTGAGGCTGCAGAGCTGTTAAAGGATGAGCAAAGAGCAACAGGAATAAACATACTGAGGTTGAGCAAACTCACACTCACACACACACACACTAATGGTAACCAACCGAAAACAGGAAGAGGCGTGTGTGAATGTGGTGCACATAAAGGGGAATTCCACCATTTTAACACACCGAGATCAGTGAACTGGTCATGAGGAGTACTACTCAGTCAGTAAAAAACGTTGTATTATATTTGTGGGTCTGGAGGGACCTGTGCCGAGTCTGAGAAAATAACGTAAATGACACCATCAAGCGTCATGGGAAGTGATTCACATAAATTTTGATTCTTCTTTTTTTATTATCTGTCTGTGGCAAGTCATCCACATTTGTAAAAGTGAAGAAGGAGAGAGTGAAAGAGTAGGGAAGAGAACTCTGGCACTTCCACCAAACTTCTGGACCAATACTGTGAATCCGAATGTAACGCAATCTATCATATGTAACCCCTCTGTCTCTGTCAATTCCGTAAGTCCAAACTGTTCACATTTTATTTTCCCTCCCTCCTCCCTGATGAACACAACTTTCCACCTTAAGCTTCCCTATCATCTCAACGCTCTGCTATTTCGCAGCTCTCTGTAAATGACACTGGCTGGCCTATGTGAACTCTCACTCCTCTGAGGAAATGTCCCTGAGCTTTCGAGTGCCAAACTCTGACGGCTCATCTATCACTAAGTCCCCAAATACACATTACACTCACATTACACACCATCACAGCAACAACTGCAACAGTATGAAGTCTTGGAGGAAGGCAAACCACAGGGATCTGTATTCAGCATTAGCCATTTCACTTTAGTTTGAATTATGTGCTGCAGAATGACAAAGCAAAATACTGCTTTGAGGTCATTGCTACACTCAAAACAGCTTAACTGGAAAACGAACACTCTTCTTCTTGAGCAAACGTGCAGTTACTTTTCAGTGCTTCAAAGCATACTTTGTGGCTTTCTCTTAACTTCTTTCCATTTTGACACAGTGGGGGGAAGCAGGTGCAATCCAAGCTGTCAAGTTTGAAATACAGAGAGAGGAAATAGCTCTTGTCCCCATCTGACACAGCTGTGTGCATACGTGTGCTTGTATGCACTATTCAAGCTTATCTTGGAGATAAAAATGAAAACCAATGGAAACACCCTTCACAAAGAGGCCTTTCATTTCAGCTTTCATCGGTTTTTATGTCTAAATGTAGCTTGCAGATATACGGCTGCATATGTTACATGAACCCTCCTTACATTTAAACTGTCATATAAACTTCACACTGGAGGGGAAATTGAGTCACATTTGCGCAAACAGTAAAATACCACACATGTTAGCTTTAGCATAGGGGATGTCCTTTTTTGTAAAACACAAGTGAAAGTAAGCACACCGGGCTTGAGTTACAGCGCGTTAGATACAACAACAAAACAAATAAGGAACATTAAAGCAATAAATGCACATGGAGTAATTTTAAGCGACCTACAGACATTAATCCTACAGATAGGTCGTACAGACAGTGAGCTTACCTGTGTGTCTGTCTATCGCTGACGCGCCACTGGGACAGATGAAGCCACTTCAACACAGGTCACACTGATGCAATGCATTGTGGGATGGACTAACATCTTCATTTCTCTCTTCCTCTACTTCTCTTACTCTGCGCTCTCACACTCTCATAATAGCACCTTCTGCTTGGCAACGGCCATACCACAAATGTGGTCAGGTTCACAGCGAACCATCACTGCGCAACATCATGTCTCCATGACAACCACTCCATATCTCATTTGCATCTTCTGCTTGCATTATCTACTTATGCCAAATATGGTCGCCTTGTTATTTTCCCCGCCTCTCTCTGCATCTCCTTTTTTATAACTTCCTCTTTTCCTCCATTTGCACAACTGTGTGCACACACTTGGTGCATAATGCACGCTGTATGCGCACACAGACATGTGTGCATGTGTGTCCGTGAGTGCGTCCAAAGAGGAAGTGCCTGTGACATTAGAGTAGTTTGCTGCCTGACAGATAAGCAGTGAGACAGCTTGGTAAATCGGGAAGCGGGGAGTTGTAAATGCTGTCGTTGAGCGACTTAAAAAGAAAGGGGATTTGCAATTACCACCCACACACACAAAGCAGGTACATCACTGGACTTCACTTCACTTCAATTCTTCTTCCGTGAGGTTGGTACGAGCATTTGCCCCCCCCGCCTATTCCTCCCTGAAGGACTGTGTCTATCAAACTATCAGTGGAATGTCGAACCAGGCCTCTGGGGCCCACACACACAGCAACACTCAGCAGCACTCAGCACCTGTCTCTGACTGCCAGCACAGAGAAAGAGACGTGGTCAATCACACAGGACAGCACAGCGACGGGGAAAGAGCAGAGGAGTGTGGGAGGCAGACAACGAGCATTTTATCAGCAAAACGACACTACTGACCAGGCAGAATGATGTATACAACAGTAAAGTGTGTTTGGACCTATATTTTCATTCTAAAAGTAATAAGAGTAAGAATAACTCAGTCATGGCATATGCAAATAAGTTCCAAATAGTTTGCTGCCTTTGTCTCTTCCTAGTGTACCTGAACTTTTCAAATTCAAGGCCACATTCTCTGCATGCTGTTTTATGATGTGATAATATTGCTATTGCACAACATACTTGAAGTTAATAATGCAAGGGAACATTTATGAGAAGAGTAGTATATAGTGTGCTGCCATGAGAAATTTGACCGTCAAGAGACGGTTCTGGCTCCTTTTTTCTTATGCATAAAATAAAAATTAAATGATTATCATATTGAAATTGAACACAAATGCACAATTTAATTTAATTAATAGTTGAACCTAGTTTGCAGACTTTTGAGCCTGATTCATTCAGGAAGTGGTGTGCTGCCTTGAGGTTATGCTAAAACCAGTCAACAACTAGCTGAAGGTAAAGCTGAGAGTCTACAGATGTTTCACTTGTAGATAAAGCTTATATGACATGTGTCTCTTCTGTGGGGTCGGGATCATGTGGAGGATCAAGAACTCCAGTATATGGGGTTACAAAAATATCACAGGAATGAAAAAGATTCAATTAGGTTAATTTACTTATTATTTTTGCATGAAAAAATAACGGATGCTTTTACCTCTTCAGGCCTCAAGTCCTCAAAATCCCCATAAATAATCTACTTTAGCCTAACTGCTTATAACTAATATAACAGGTGTGCAACACTTCCATAAGGTAATATAGCAGAATAATGTGTTAAAATTAACACGCATAATGAACACACTGATTATTCACTGTACTATATTTTACCGTAAATCAATCAATAAGGATTTAGTGACGTGATTCCAAGCACACAAAACCACTAATTGATGTTTCCGTTACGTTTACTCAGACTGTTCTCCTCCTTAAACATTATATATTTATCATCTCTCCATCTCACACTTACCCAGGCTGTGTCAAGAGAAGCTCCGAGGAAGCATCCGTGGCCCTGAGCACCATGGAGCTAGCCTCCCCTCCTCTAGGCTCTGACTCGAGGGATTGGAAGTCAATGAAACCAGGCCTAATTTAGCCTCCACAGCTCTATGAGCTGCCAGGAATCAGAGTGAGACTCCTTCCCTTTTTAGGGCTCCCTGGACACTGCGGACTGCAAGTGGCACTGCTGCATTCCTAACTACACTAAGGAGCTGAAGAGAGAGAGGGGCGACAGTCATAATGTGTTGTACAGATGTGCCAATCTAATTATTGTCTAGGTCTAAAAGTCATAATTTAGCATTACATAATTAATCACACTGTGAGTACACCTAACCAGCCAGTCTGGACACTTTTATAACCATCTTATCTTTACACCACGTTTGTGGATTCGTAGACAGCTTGGTTTACTGTCCAGTATCACAACAGCTTGCAATAAAATCCCACCAGTAATTAGGTGAAAAGACTAATCAGATAGTCTTTACTTACTCTATCCATTCAGCCAGGACCTGTTACACGGTGCCTTTAATATCCCCAGCCTGCAATGAAACTAGATGCAGTCGGTCTAGAAGTGTATTTTTTCTCCATCGTGATTTGGCTGATTTTCATGTGACAGAGAAAGAGGGAGAAAAAAAAAAAAGAAGAGAGAGTCATTCAGTTTCAAATTAATGTGTGTGTCTTCTTACAAGCTGACCACAGTTAGGAGTAAAATGAGACGGGGGGTGGGAAGCAGCGCTGCAACTGTGTGCCCTCGTGAAAATGATAGGCACGTCACTGTTTATTAACCGTGGCAGCGTATGTATTCAAAATAAATGGATTAGATGAGGATTACTCACTGAGCCTCAACTCCCTACACATCCCAGTGTTTTCTACTAGTGATATGTCTACACACATACTACTGAAGAGAGTGATCACATAAGCCATGGTTTGGAATATACAATAGGATTATGGATGCTGGTGTGTTAAAGTATCTTCAGCTCCCACCACCTACTGTACAGGGACAAATAGCGTGTGCAGTAACCCCAGCGAAGCTCGATTCAAACTGACATAATCCCATTAGTCTATTGAGGGTCCCTGTCCGACCACCCTGCATAATGAGGATCTCCTGCAAGGCAGTTGCAATATCCATTGCTAACAGTTTTTATAAAGAGAATTCTGCATGCATTTAGTGCCATGGAGAATTCAATTAACCTCTCTTCATTGCATTAAAATATTTAATACTCGTTATTTCAGCTTCTCAGTTAGATAGTGACTGTAAATCAGCCTCTTTTCCAGTTATTCAGTGAATTGTTGAGACTTGTTTACCATGCCGCCGCCATATCTGATTTCAGCATTCTCACCACAAACAGTTCACTGGAAGTCCCTGCAGATATTAGAAATCATTTTACCATCTAACATTGTTTACGTGAAGGAACAGACCAGATACTGTCATCACTGCAACAGATAAGCAACTCAGATATGCCACGGAGCTGACATCAAGTAAAACGGGAAACTGACTTGTATTTAATTTGTCTCGTCATTACATTCTGATAACAGTCAACCAATAAATTGATTCAGTTCAGTTCAAGTCCTTTAGTTATACAGTGTCAATAACAACACAAATTGCCTGAAGATGCTTGACAGCACCTTGCCTGAAAGCCTTAGAGCAAGCACTAAGGCAACAGTGGCAAGGAAAAACTCCTTGAGCAGAACCCAGCTCATATAGGGGGACCCTTCTGCTTTACGCCATCCAGCTATTGACAGAAAAGAGAGAGAGCAGCAGGAGGAACAAGATAAACATACATCCGTCCTACATACCTACATACAATCTGACTAAAGAGTACAACTCCTCAGCTGTTTCATTTGTTTGACTTATACAAAATAAGAGCAGATAGTAACAGTTAGCCTTGTATAATGCCAAAGTGAACTACTTATTTGGGGTAAGTTATACCTATAAAGGCAAGTTTCAATACAAATTTATAGTCTATGCATACAGAAATACTATTTTGATGATGGAGTGTTGGTGCTTTAAAACAGTTATTCTCAACTGGTGAAAAGTGGGTCGCAGGCCTGTTTTCAAAAAGGGTGTTAAGAAAAAGAAAGGGTGCTAGTAGGTGGCAGGTGACACCCGCCATTTCACACCATAGAAGAAGATCTGCAATGCTTGTTTACATTATGCTAATTTAGCATGGCGAAATGCGGGTATGACGCAGATTATACGAGATATGGATTTTCTTAGATTGAGGAAGTGAGTGCTTAATTTTTTAATATTCTTAAAAGCGCAATGTTTTTCAGTACTTACAGAAGAAAAGTTAATTTGTATACTTGAATCCTTTTGAATTGCACTTTTTGTTTAATTTATTTCGTGTTTGTGGATAAAAACTGCTACTGAAGAAACTGAATTTTTTCGATAGTGCAGTGTTGGTTGTCATAGATTCAGTAAATGAGGATTCTCAGCTAAAGCTACAAAATTTGATTTTTTAAAAAAAATAAAAAATTATATTTCTCAGTAGTTGCACTTTTTTATGTCATGTATTTTGCATGAAAACACCAGCCGATTGATTGTCATGTCAGCCTTATGATTAATGCTTAAGGCTGAAGTTACTGAAGAGAAGAGTCTTGGTTTTAATTAAAATGCAGCTAATTAAGCGTAAAAGGGAATAGTTCCCTCTTGAGCATCGCCACTTGTTGGTTGTTTTGGTTCATCTCTACATTTTCTTTTGCGTGTTTTCATACTGTGATATTCTATTCTACTATCTCAGGTTCAAACTGCACAATCTTTTCATTCAATACATTTGAGAAGCTGAAAATTTTCTTTGATTTGGGGGGCACCTTGTCATTAAGGGGTGATGGTGGGTCGCGAAGCCAGACAAGTTGAGAATCACTGCTTTCTGTATGCTTCCTTCTATTTAATTCCGCCATAACTAAAGCACACTGCAGCCTTTAGGTTATAAGAGCTGACATTCATGCTATATCAATAAACTAAAGAATAATTTCATGATATTAACATTTAAATAAACAGGAATCCATATAAAAAATCTGAAACTGTCCTTTACCCATCCAGTTCAATATGAGTTTCCACAATAAGTAATCGTCCTGTGCAAAAAATGGGAACCTATGCTTAAACACACACAAATCCCTGACAATATTGGGGAACATCTAACATCAGTAATGAATCATTACACTGCCCAGTGTTGAGTAACAGTGCATCAGTGGGCTGAGGGTAAGTGCAGGGAAAAGTGTTCGACCACCAGACACAGCCCATGTCAAAAAGTGTTTTATACAGTACAAGACACTTAGTAACCTAGCAACCGATGAACTCAACATGGCACCTATTGTAAATCTAAAACTAGCTAAGCTAAGCACCAGACATAATTATATCTCTCCTCAGCCAATCACATGGGGCCCTGGGCCATAAATAACAGACTGCTCCCCTACAGAGCACCAGTCTGTGCCGAAAAGTCAACAAACACTTTCTCCAGTAGCGACTCTTGCTCGGTACTGGATTCGTCTGGCTCACATGAGGACAAACAGAAGGGGATAGAGGCAGAGGCCTAAAAGTTTTCAGAAAGAACGAGCTGGAGAGATAGAATAGAGAGGAAAAGAAAAACAAATGTAGCCTATGATTAGTGAGTCATAATGAAGGCTGTTGAATGGGACTGTGGCTATGAGCTATGTCATTAAAAGACTGTGCGAATGGCTGGAAAACCTTCAGGTCCCTATTTGAAGCACTGGCATGCTGGAAGCAAGGACACATAGCATTGGATTTAAAAGCTCCTCTCACATACCTTATTCAAAGTAACTGCAACATTTCACACATATTAAACTGATAATCTCAACAGAAGAAGGTCTCTTGTAGGCAGTACGCACTCCACTTTCAAGCCTTGTTACCGTGTGCGTGTATTTGTTAGCCAGCTACAGCAGCGCTCTGTGAAACCACTTAGTCTCTCTGGCCTTATATTTAGATTTTACGACCAATATTGGATTCTGATCCAAGATATTTTCACCAGGGTGATTTAAGATGTCACCTCGATGGGGCAACAAGTTACGACTGCAATTACAATCACATCACATCACATCACACCACGAAGCTCAAAGAGAACATTAGGGCATTTGTTCCTTCTGGGTGATGAGAGATGGGATTGGGAATGTGTCTGCCCACAAGACATTACTGACGTGTTATAAAGTAACAGAACACTTGTGTTAAAGTTCGTCTAACCTCTTAACGCCAGATCATCATTGTCACTGTGGTGTCAAGTCACGGCGACAAAATGGCTGAAAAGACACATAATGACCAAGCAGTTTCAGAAGGATCAGTTACTGACTCGTTTTTTAACTTAGTGCGAGGTCTCGCGAAACAAACCTTTTGAGGTATGTGATCTGATCAGTGAGAACTGCATCAACATATCACTTCACACATCACATATTTCCTGAGATATGTAAACATGACTGACAGAAGTACCGTAAGACTTGGCATGTATCACATAATAAAAGCAGATGTGCCCTACAGTCCTCTCGCCTCTCCTATGCTATTTGTTTTATGTAGCGCCTCTCTTTGATGGGGAAATAGCACTTTCTAGATTTCACTGTAACGTATCCAGTGAGTCATGACCTTTTCCCTGTTGGTGATATTTAAACATTACATAGACGCACATCCTGACTTAAATTACCTTAAAGGGGAACTACTTTTTTACAACCTGGACCTTATGTCTGGCATAAAATACAATTGTTTCCTCACTCATATAACTTTTGTGTAAATTGTAGTCGTTAGGGAGATTTTAGATTTGCGTATATCCATATAGTAATAACGCAACCTCTAAATAAGGCATTATCTGCTGTGAAACTCGTTCATTTTACCAATATTTTGTTATTGTACGCTAGTGCTATTCCCCTTCGAGTTACCTGTTGTCATCCTCCGGGGTCTGTAGATTGACCTACAGACCCCGGATGATGTCTTCTGACCTGGATGACCTGGATAACTACTGCTATGGTTCATCCACAACCTCAGAATTGGAAAAATATTCAGCCATGTTGCTAAAAAGTAGCAGTAGCAAATTACAGGTAAACAAGCCGACCGTCGCGGGTGCGCATGGCGCTCAGAGATGACATCATCCAGGTCAGAAGACATCACCCAGGGTCTGCAGGTCAATCTACAGACCCCGGATGATGATAACAGGTAACTCCGGACTCAACAGGGAATAGCACTAGTGTACGATAACAAAATATTGGTGAAATGAACGAGTTTCGCGGCGGATAATGCGTTATTTAGAGGCTGCGTTTTGGTGCCCCAGTCACTCTCACTACATGGACATACGCATATCTAAATATCTCTCGAACGAATAGAAATTACACAAAAGTTATATTGGTGAGTAAACGATCGTATTTTATGCCAGAAATAAGGTCCAGGTTTCAAAAAACAGTAGTTCCCCTTTAATACTGGCCTCATCCAGATATGTTATCTGTTGCTATGATGGTGCTTACTCTCTGGCTTCAGAACAACACTGCATACTTGCCATTTTTCAGATTTTATGCCACAGAAACTATGAAAATATAAAGCTCAGCATTGGTGTTTTTGCTCATAAGGTTTGACTGAAACTGCTGGTTAACCTAAATTAAAGGGTACTCAGGACTAGTACCCTAATATCTTTAAAACAAGACATTCTTCAATCACTGCATGCAAACCTGAAGGACAAATGTATTCCTTTAGAGGTGAGGAAAATGTGGTTGATGCTACAAGCAGAACAGTCTGACCCTTCTCTCAGCTCCCACGACATTTTCTTCAAGCCTCCCTATTGGGATTCTGTTAGCCTACATTCCCCGCTTCAAGGTCGGCGGCGGTGGCAAATTAAATTACTTGTCCTGTTTTGTAGTGTTGGCGCCAGGTCAACAGCAGCTTGGCTAAAATGATGAGTGTGGGATTCTGAAGGGAGCCGCATTTCTCTGGTGTCATGTTTGCAAAGCAAAGTAGCGGCGATGAAAAGAGCTGAAATCAAAAGCAGTGTATTAAATTCTGCCTCTGTAATCACCTGCAAGAAATCAATTACCTCCTCTTTCGAATGCACCACTTTATACTGTCGTCCTCTGGGCTTACCCTGCCGGTGGAAGATGTCATGTGCTTGCACATAGTGAAGCTTGACTACATTAGGCCTAATTTTGTTAAACTCACATTACAGCACACGCCACCTGCTGGATGTCTTCAATATGACCGTAAACGTTAGTTTAATTCATTTACTATGATTAATCCTGTGGATTATGTGGTTGATGGTTTATTTGTTTGTGCCCAACAAGAGTCACATCACTGTCTATTTGGAACAACTTTACACAGACATATTTCACTCAGCTGAGTCGTTAGTTCCACAATCACAATGCACTTGTGTTGTGCAGGCTGTCAGCATCTCTAGAGCAGCATGTGGAGTTTATCTGTCAGTAGCAGAGATGGCTGTTATCAGGGGACAAACAGCTTACACACCACACTGTGGAATGGGAGGAACTTAGAGTATGTAATGTGGTGTCAGAACACGACAGAAGTAAACAGGCAACTTGATATTATGATACGCTCGGCTGTCAAATGTGTGTAACGGAAATCTATTTGCAGTTTCACCAAGCGATAGACCAAATCAACAAGGAGATCACAGTGGCAAAAACCATATAAGAAAACAGCAGATAAACTGAAGATGTTTTTTCAGACAGACTGAACTTTCAAATTGTGTCTGGCTGAATCTATAATTACACTTAACACTGGGATATCTTTTAAATATTATGATGTGTTGTAGCAGTAAACTGCACATTTCCACAGAGAGTTACTCTTACAGTGTTCATGTTTTCTGGTACTGTTCTTACAGTGCCGAAAATGACAGACTTGACAATTTCAACCAAAGACCTTGTGATAAAATATTCTCCCGCATGCTGCTAGGACTCCTGGACACTAGAGAGCAGCAGAGGAGCACAAAACACACACTGATTTTCTCCTCGAAACACTGCACATATGACGCATTCATATTGAAAAGGCTCACATACTAAAATGTATACTTACACATAAAAACATTGACCAGTAATCTGGTTATTGATTACACATATTTTAACTGAGTCATGGTTAACTCTGTGTGTGTGTGTGTGTGCAGCTTTTAGATTTCTGAGACTCCGCTGACAAGAGAGAAACCCCTGATAAACAGGCTATCAGTGAGAGAACAGAGCTGTCAGTTTTGGTAAATATTACTGTCTCACACCATAGAGTTTACACATTTAGGGTACAATTTTGAAAAGAAGGTTTAGATAAAAAATAAACAGTTGTCTAAAATAATTGATAAAACAATCGTCTATATAGATTTTAATCTTGTTGAGAAGTGGTTTAAAGAAGAACTAGTTCAACCTATCATTTTGACAGACAGTTAGGCCACAAGCCATGCCTCTCCCAAGTCCCAATTGTTGCTTTACGTTGACAGAGTAGATGAATATTTAACAGGAGGAAAGAAAGTGGTAGGCATCAGATCACTGAGAAGAAAACAAAACTCGTCCCATCATGTGACCCCACCGTCTGACTGATGAAAGACTAGATACTTGTGTCTTTGTTGAGGTAAGCTTTGAAATCAACTCTGAATGGTAAGCATATGTGTGGCAATACAATGTGAATTTATAGTTGGGTTGGATGCCTCTCAAAAAGTTTCAGATCAGGTGGAAGTGTTTGCGGTCAGCACCATGGACAGCGAACAGAGGATTATCCAGGTGATCAGTGCGATGCGATCGGAAATCAGAAAGCTGGAGCTGGAGAACATGGGCCTGCGGCGGAGAGCTAGAACTAATCTCCGAAAGAACGCAACAGTTCCCGCCATCATAGCAGAGTGCAGAGGTAGGCTCATACACAGAGATGAGAACACAACTGCGTTTATAAAGTTACTTGATGTCAGTCGATTCAAAATCGTTTCACTTCTAGGTTAAACAGTAGGAAATTTGCTTTAATGTAATTAAATTTTTGGTGACACACTTCTCAGCACAGAGAAAATCCATGTTACACACATTTTTGGAGACATGTTCTGCCTTTCTTGAGAGACCTTTTTTTTCATCTGCATAGAGCCAGTGTTGTACCCCCAAGTTAGGTGAATTCGAGTTAGACGACATGCTCTGACATGTCATAGTTTTGACATTTTTTCTTCTTTAGAAACTCTTGTGTGATTCTGGCAGTGTGCTTTGGATTGTTATCATGGTGGAACAGTCCTCTGGAGACCGGGAGTCATCCTGTCAGCCAGTATTTCGGTATATTCACAGACGCTCATGGTGTCATCTCCACAAGCGCTTTTGCCCTCATGCAGCTCCGTATCATGACAGTCCCACGTCAGCATTTCAGGACTCTGCATACACTGTCATTTTTTTGTTGGCCAGGAGGTCCATGTCAAACGTATACATTTCCATGTGGACGTTCCAGGGACATTTTTTAACCTTATTCATCAAAAGTGTACCCATTTCTGTTTCAGTGCTCACAACTTTACTTAACTTGTGCATCAGTGATCACAGATATATGCAGCAGTTCTGCTTTGGCCCTTTAGTGGAAATAGTTTGTCATCTTAGAAATAATTTTAAGTGATATTGTAGACGGGTGTACTCGCTTCAGTTGCATACTAGACTACTGTTAAGCCCTTTTATGGCTCCAAGCATAAGAAAACTGCTAAATTAATCTTGAAATATAGTCAGTGGAGAGTTAATTATTTATATATGGTCAATACACTGATTGTTTTTTGGATAAATACTCCCATAGCTAAATAGACTTGTCCTTTAAAGTCTTTAAAACTCTTTTCCAGTTAAATCAGTGTACTCACCCTTTTGTTGTCCAATGTCTTCTCTTCTTCAGAGAGCGTGGTCATGACAGTGAGGAGATATTCTGTCTTCCAGCCGGTGGTCAGTCGTCAACATGCAGATGGGAAACGCAAAGAATGAAAGGAGGACTGGAAACAAACAGCAAAGCTGAAAATTAGTAGGCTACGGTCTAACTGAACATACTAGCTAGCTTAGCTTCTTGCTGTTGATATGGTGGGTGCCTGAAAACAGTGATAAATTATATTTTATTATTCCCGAATAAAGTATTTTTCTGTCTGTGATGCCTTCATGTAAATGTAGTCTCAGTTCAATTAGTTACTTTGACTTTAAACTGCTAAAATGCTCTTAAGTACCATGTTTTGGCCGAAATATTAATATAATAATGGCCGACGTAACCGCTTTGGAATGAGGGAAGTGCCAACCGTTAACGTCAACCTGTGGAATGCACCTGTCAGTGTAGCGCCTGTGCTACTCTCGCGAGATTCCGGGGTTGCGCAGTGGAGAACAGCCGTCCGCCATCACTGCATACAAGCTAACATTAGCCGACAACCACAGAGCAGCAGAGCGATTGACAACAACATAACAGACACACAGACCGACCTAATTCCCAAAGGGGGAGGTCGCCGAGTTTCCCTGTCGCTTTCCTGGCGCAGAAAGCAAACCAGCACCTGCCTTTCATGTAGTCTTCAAGTCAACTTTAGACACGAAAGTCGTTCTAACTAATCATGTCCAACCTCAAAGGCGGCACCAAGAAGGACACCAAGATGAGGATACGAGCCTTTCCTGTAAGTATTTACCGGCTCTGTAAGCGCCGAGACGCTAACTATGAGACTCGAGTGCCGAGGATGACAGGTCTTTATGCTAGCAGCTGCCTGCTAACTAGCTTCTCAACGGAGAAAGAAACGTCAGTAAATTGAAAACTGCGCTTACTTGAACAAATTAGCCGAAGCACGTTATCTGTGTTATTCGCTCATTTTATTTAACGTTATCTGTTTCTTAGCTAAGAAAATGCCATCGTCGTTCGTCGCGAGCTAAAGCTAGCATTCAAGGAAACTTCTTCAGGGAGACAGTAGCAAATAGTAGCTAGCTAGTTAGCAGGCCTCTTAATGTTGAGTTAACGTTTGCTAAGTTGCTGCCGGGTCAGCAGGTATCACTACACTATGGTATCGGCAAGCACTTCGGTCTGTTAGTGTAATGCACCACGAATTTGGTTCAGACTCTGGTGGATAGTAATGAGCACATTATCACCCAGAGTTAGCTTGAGAGCTAGCGCAACTTCATCCCAGGGCGATGCTAAAGTAAACAAGTCCTAAGTAACTTGAGTACGTACAGTTGACCTGTCTACTGATTTAAATTACGCTACTATCACTGTCACACAGTCATTTCAACCACATTGACTGAACATTAGGCTGAATAACATATCCCCAAACTCAATGAAGCTCTGTCATGAGCACACTTGTCAAGCTGCGTTATGTGCAGTCTGCAAAGTCCTTCTAGCACCCTTCCTGTGTGTGAAACATTAAAGGAAATACTAATATAATTTCGTCAGTTGAATATCTAGGTTTATGAGTGGGTGTCTGGGAGAGTGAGTCAGAAAGCAGATGGGTGAGTTAAAACAAGGATTGCTTTACTCAGATGTTGAGCTTCTGGCCATTTGCAATACCAGCCCATTTGTCCTCAGTTTAACCCTGAGTAGTTAAGAAGATAATATAAAATTTGATTAATATAATTGGAGCTTATTACAGCTCTTATACTTCCGATAGAGCCTGTGATCTGAAAATGTACCTGGATGCACCTGTTCAATGTTTTCTCCCCTGATACAGGTTCTATGAATTACCGATTGGATAACAGAGCTCTCTTTCCCTAATTTAAATTGTTCTACGTTGAACTGATCACTGTTTTTATGTTAAGTAACATGGGGGCAAAAGCTCTGTTAGTAGGCCATGTGATTGTAATGTAAGTGGTAGCGGAAACACTGACATTTACAATGACATTGACAGAAACTATTTGGTCACACCTGCCTGATACCCTGAAGTCATAACTGACTACTTTAAACATTCACCCTTATTATTAAAAAGAAAATATTCATACTAAGCAGTCAATGATAACATTCTCTATTTGCGGTGGACTTGTTCCACAACGCAAACACAGCCGCCCTTTTCATTGCTTCAGCATCCTTCTGGAAAAGGTTGGCTTTGCTATATTTGCACATATCAGAAAAGTTAATGTTATCAAAGTATTTCATAATATTCAAAGTAGG
Source organism: Chelon labrosus (assembly GCF_963514085.1). NCBI lineage: Eukaryota > Metazoa > Chordata > Actinopteri > Mugiliformes > Mugilidae > Chelon > Chelon labrosus. The sequence goes on from NC_140342.1 coordinate 12,440,861, forward strand.
TGCAGTTCCAACCATAAACAGCTCTAATGCAGCATTACATGCTGATACTGACAACAGAGAGCCAACAGGAAGCAAGCAAGACTCAATCTGTCAAACGTCTATAAGAACTACAACTGAGACCTGTATTCTGTCTGTTCTGCCTACATGTCTTGAATAAGCTCGTAAAAGTAGGTGAATATCAACATATTCCACATGCTGGAATATGTTACATTAAGAAATCCGACTAATTCAGAGTATCCAAATAGAATATGTTATTCATCATATTGTGAACTGTAGTGTGCGTGTAAACATAATGACAGATATGTCTATCCTTTCTTTTCTGCATGGGAGAAAATATGAAAATATGATTACTTCAGATCGGGTTTCTGATTGAGTTAAATCAATTAAATGATACAGCGTGCTTTTCCTTAATGAGATAAGTTGTTTATGTAGAATGGCAGATATCCTACTTCTTCTAAGGCTAAACTGTTTGATAAAAATAATAGTATCAGTCTACACTCTTGTCACAAATTAAAATGGAGGGTGCTGGACAGTTCATTTGCAGTCAGAAACAGGATGAGGAACTTAAATGCACTTCACGGCTGCTTCTCTCCATTCTGCACGTCTTTCTTGATTGTGAGACATGTTAACACACATTGTACCCTTGATTTAGTGTAATTACATGCTTAGTCATTCATTGTGGATTAAAACACATTTAAACGCCTTGCATTTGCTGCCCGTGTGTTTTTACTACCTGTTTGACAAGCAGTACTTTGGTTTTGAAAGTGTTTTCATTCAGTCTGCATTAAGATATCACGTGTAGCTGTATATGACTTTGTCCTTGCTCTGTGTTTGGTTTATTATGGCCCTGTTTGTTCAGTATCAATTTCTGCAATTACATTGACAGTAGTAGTCCAATAATACTCATAATAATAGTCTAATCAGAAAAAGAATTCATCAAAACATACTGGCCCAATCGAAAGGATCTTTATGATTGAAATGGGTTATATAAATCCATAATCTATTATTAAATGGCAAAATATTAAGAGATAACCCTTTAAGTACTTGATCTGATTGTTTGGTTGGAAGAAAAAACATTTTTGTACGTTTCTTCCATGTGGGATAACCTTCGGATCAGGGGACATGACGAGTGAAATAGACAGAAACGTGGTGTTAGCGAAACAACGAGCTGTTGAAACAATACAACACGAAAATTGATCAGCACAGTTGAATCGTGGGTTCGTCTTTGTCATCTTTATTCCAGTCCTTCATTATCTTTATTAAATTAGTGAAGTGTTGTCAAACAAAAACTGGAAAAGGAGAACTTCTTTAGATTCAACTCTCCTCAGCAAGCAAAATAAAAAAAAAAAAATCTAATGTTTTGGGTCATGTACGTCCATACATCCGGGTTAACTTGTAAATCAGAATGTTTTCAGTCACATTGAAAAAATATTGTCCAACTATAAACATGGCCACTGATGTATCACTGATGTATGCACTAAGTGATGACTTGATCATAACTTTGTGTTAACCAGAGCTAAGAGCTGATGTGCTGCTACATCCAGATGCCTGATCAGATTGTTACTATGCACTTGCAACTTTATCTGACAACATATTGAATAACTCATACTTTGCAATCTTTCACAGAGAATTCAAATTCACCAAAATGTGGCTTTTAAACTAAATTTAGTGCTAATGTTTATTAAATACCTGTGCAATCAAAAAGTTATGTCTTCACTGTTCACCTTGCAAGGTATGAAAATGAGAAAAAAATATTTTGAAATCTGTGTAGATATAATTTTACAAAACTGCCATTACTTATTAGTGAGTGTTCTTTATATTTGACCTGTGCTAGGCTTACTTTCATCACACTTTCATCCTTCTATCTCTCCCAGATGACAATGGATGAGAAATATGTCAACAACATCTGGGACCTTCTAAAAAATGCCATCCAGGAGATTCAGAGGAAGAACAACAGTGGACTGAGCTTTGAGGAGCTGTACAGGAATGCCTACACCATGGTGCTCCACAAGCACGGGGAGAAGCTCTACACAGGCCTGAGGGAGGTTGTCACTGAACACCTCATCAACAAAGTAAAGAATCTTTTCCTTTTTAATACAACTCTTTAGAAAATAACCTGCAGAATATTGGTTTATGCTTAGACTTGATGTTGATTCGGCCCACCAGAGATAAATTGATGTCACTTGATGTTTGTTTTTGTTTTTTTTATAATTTCAGGTACGAGAAGATGTTCTAAACTCCCTAAATAATAACTTTCTGCAAACACTGAACCAGGCCTGGAATGACCATCAAACCGCCATGGTTATGATCAGAGACATCCTCATGTACATGGTAGGCGTGCTATTGTAGTTCAGTCACTGCAAAAATAATTACTGTACAATTTTATTAATTACTTAAGTATTTATTTATTTATTCATTCATTCATTTATTCATTCATAGTTGGTGCATGAACTCTGCTGTTCCATGGGCGCATTTTGTTTCACAACATTAATAATTTTGTGCTGTTTAAGAAATGGCCTTTTGTGTTCAACCCTGGCCAGCCTTCACCTATATCCTCTGTTGGACTTTAACTGTAAGGTTCTTTTTAATTTGGACTCAACAATGAGGCTTTGTTGTTGTATTTGTTTGTCGGAAAACTGGCAGGACGAGTTGATTTAACCTTGCCAGCCAAATGGTATGTGTGGGGATTGTGTGATTGAGCTCCTGAGATAAGCACAAGTATCGGCTAAACAATGGCACACTCGCTACAGAGACTACAGAGCTCTCCTGGGGTTCTTTTGTTGTACTCTCTCCTCTTTCCTGTCCTGCTTTGCCCCGTGCAGTTGCCTTTCTGCAGGCTCACCTTATCCGGATGTCTGTGCAGGGAGAGCAGGCAGCTGTTGTTGTTGTTATCCTGCTGACCTCTAGAGGAGAGCCAGGCAGATGCAGCAAGTTTCTGTGTCCCTGCTTATCTTGCTGGAACCACTACCTTTTCATGCACTAGTATTTATTCTTATTAGTACAGTATGGGTAGTTCATATATTGTTATTGTTGTGATGTATCTTTAGCAGGCTTTACTTATTTAGTGCTCTAATTAGGGGAAAAAAAACAAAAAAAAAACAGAAGGAAGCCAAACCTCACTGATGAACTAATACCTCACCACACACATCGACCACTCAGTTATTTTTATTTTCTAATGCCATTACATAAGCTCGACAACCTGTCTGTGGGAGTGCAAGAGTGCAAGTGTTTATTGAAAGCTTTGGTGACATATCCTAACAGTGTGTATCAGCATAAAAAAATGAATACTTGATGTATCTCACTGTTCGAATACACAGGTACTATACTTTTACATATATATTTACCAGACTCATTCTGTCATCATGCATTTGTGATCATGCTCCAGTACTTTTTTTCCTATACATAAAGTAATGTTTTTCCCCCATTCTCATGCCTTTTAGGACAGGGTGTACGTTCAGCAAAACAATGTGGAGAATGTGTACAACCTCGGCCTCATCATATTCAGGGACCAGGTGGTGCGCTATGGCTGCATTCGAGACCACCTACGACAAACGTTACTGGACATGATCGCACGGGAGCGGAAGGGAGAGGTCGTAGACAGGTACACAGGAGTTGTAGTTGACTGTAGGATTACCCCAGGATTTTGTTTGGATTTAGGGAGATTATAATTTATTTTTTTGAATTGATTAATCTGTTATTATTATTATTATAATTGATTATGGTTTCAGTTATTTTCTGAGTGGTCAGTCAGTCATTTGAATTAAGTTTCTCAAAATTACATATTTTAACTTGAATAAATGAACCATTTCAAACTTTTGCGTTTACTTAACCTTTCATCATTTATAAAGTTCTGATTATGATTCAACCATTAATTATCAGTGACAGTGTTCAGCAAAGTGTGCAGATTGTAACTGGAAATGCAGCTGCCTAATTTAACTGCAAAAAGTCGTTCACACCCATTTAGACGTAACATTAATTTAAAGCTAGTCGTTTAATTTTATACATCTATATGCACACAAAACTATTCATAACTTGCAATTACACTGGAGAGCTCATACCATCCAGGGAACAACACAACAATGACGCCAAGGCACCGATCATCAACCAAGAATCAGACTAAACACACTAATCCAGATACGTGCACTGCTGTCTCGCATTTTGGCGTTCGATTCCCGCCTTTTTTTTGATACAGTCTCATTGTCCAAATTGGGCATGAATGTAAAAGTTGCAAAGCATCAACGTGTTCCTTCTAAATGGACATATTTACGTAATCGATGATATCAATGCGTCATTTCACCCCTAGATAAATTAGGAAATATGGTGACCTTTATCAAGTTTCCTCAATATCGACCTTAAACTTTTATTTATCCAAAATTCATTGCAGGGGAGCCATCAGGAATGCCTGCCAGATGCTGATGATCCTCGGCCTGGACGGCAGGTCTGTCTATGAGGAGGACTTCGAGAGCCCTTTCTTAGATATGTCAGCTGAATTCTTCCAGGTGAGTCTGTGCTGGATGAGTTTTACTCTTGTTATTTTACAACTACTGAAAGTCTTTATAATAAATCAACACGCTCTCTGCCCCTTTTCAGATGGAGAGCCAAAAATTCCTAGCAGAAAACAGTGCCAGTGTCTACATAAAGAAGGTAGAGGCCCGAATCAATGAAGAGATTGAGCGGGTCATGCACTGCCTGGACAAGTCTACAGAGGAGCCCATTGTCAAGGTAGTGGAAAGGGAGCTCATTTCAAAACACATGAAGACCATTGTGGAGATGGAGAACTCCGGCCTGGTCCATATGCTCAAGAACGGCAAGACAGAAGGTAAAAGCATTACCTCATTTGTGCTTATTCTCTGTTTGATTTTTTTTTTTTTTTTTTTTTTGTTTCTCACTGTTTTTTGTAACATGTCTTACTCGCAGACCTGGCATGCATGTACAAGCTGTTCAGCCGTGTGCCAAATGGCCTGAAAACAATGTGCGAGTGTATGAGCTCCTACTTGAGGGAGCAAGGCAAGGCTCTGGTGTCAGAAGAGGGAGAGGGCAAGAACCCTGTCGACTATATCCAGGTATGCTGGTTGAACAGTGTGTCTGAACACGAGATTTAAATTCTTGTAAATGGATGGTGCCAGTTTATATCCGCTCATGGCAACTTTGTCCTCAACAGGGTCTGCTAGACCTGAAGACGCGGTTTGATCGTTTCCTCCTCGAGTCCTTCAACAACGACAGACTCTTCAAACAAACCATAGCAGGAGACTTTGAGTATTTCCTCAACCTCAACTCCCGCTCGCCAGAGTACCTATCGCTCTTTATTGATGATAAGCTCAAGAAGGGAGTCAAAGGGGTATGTGCCTTCCTAGAAAGCATTGCTTAAGCTGAGCTGTAACACGTTTTCAATTTATTTATTTTTTTACAAGCTGTAACTTGAACTTTACATTCTCAACTTTTTCCCTACTGTCTTATTTGATCAGTTAACAGAACAGGAGGTGGAGTCTATACTTGATAAGGCCATGGTACTGTTCAGGTTCATGCAGGAGAAGGATGTGTTTGAACGGTACTACAAACAGCATCTGGGCCGCCGGCTGCTCAGCAACAAGAGCGTCTCAGACGACTCAGAAAAGAACATGATCTCAAAACTCAAGGTAAAGGAATAAAAAAAACTTTGGGATACAGATTTATGCATATCTCTGAGAGTTTTCCTCAAGTTATCCATCTCATATTGCACTGACTAACTCCTTGTGACCCATTTTGTCTTTCTCCTTTGCAGACAGAATGTGGCTGTCAGTTCACCTCAAAACTGGAAGGGATGTTCAGGGACATGAGCATCTCCAACACTACCATGGATGAGTTCAGGCAGCACATACAAACCACATCAGTAAGCAAAACCTTTATTCTAATCTTTAGTATTTAGTTCATCAGATTGTCGCTGTCACTGCTGCTCAGTTGTCTTTGAAAATGCAGTATGAAAGGGCTGCCTAAAAACCACCATACCTCTCTTTCAGGCATCTTTAAGTGGTGTGGACCTTACAGTAAGGGTCCTCACTACCGGTTACTGGCCCACACAGTCTGCAACACCCAAATGCACCATCCCCCCTGCTCCTAGACACGCCTTTGAAGTATTCAGACGGTAAATTTTCTCAACTGTTATGCTATATAAAGAGAACCGCTGTGTCATTTTGTGTGGTTTCTAACGATTTTTTTGTTCTGTTTTATTTCCCAGGTTTTACCTTGCTAAGCACAGTGGTAGACAGCTCACACTGCAACACCACATGGGCGGGGCAGACCTCAACGCAACTTTCTACGGAGCTGTTAAAAAGGTAGCTTTTAAATAAAGGAGGAAAAAAATGCAGCGTTAAGTTTTGAAATTGGAAAACAGTTTGTTCTCTTAAAGAGTATTGTAATTTAGGAGTTCCCCCTTTCCCTTCGTCTACATCTGCAGGAGGATGGTTCGGAGGTGGGTGTGGGCGGTGCACAGGTGACGGGGTCGAACACTCGCAAGCACATACTCCAGGTCTCCACCTTCCAGATGACCATCCTCATGCTCTTCAACAACAGAGAAAAGTGCACTTTTGAGGTGGGAACTCTCTCCTGCCTGTTTTTTCTAACACATTGGACAACTTGCTCGACTGAGTTTTAGAATATTGTTATCTACCCTGCTTTTAACAACATAATCCCTCATTTTATCCCGCTGTGTAGGAGATTCAGCAGGAGACAGATATCCCAGAGAGAGAGTTGGTGCGAGCGTTGCAGTCTTTGGCCTGTGGGAAACCCACACAGCGGGTTCTTACCAAGGAGCCAAAGTCCAAGGAGATAGAGAACGGCCACGTGTTTACAGTCAATGATCAGTTTACTTCCAAACTGCACAGAGTCAAAATACAGACAGGTGAGTCATGCTTGTCTATGATCCACTATGATAAACTTATGGCTCACCTTCCCTCTGCCAGCTTCTGTCCATCACTAACATCCTGACCAAATGTTTTTGGTTAGACGGCTTCATTTCTAGAAATCTGAAACACAGAAGTTGCTTTGTTGTCATGCTTAGTCATCCAGCCATTTTATGAAAGACATTTAGTACAGTCACTAAATATCTTGTGCAGTCCTTGATACCCGTTTATCTCGCACGATTAACACGAATAAATAGTGTCAGCTGTTCAAAAGTATTTTGTGACATAATCTAAACTCATCTTGTACACGTGTCTGACTTCACCAGTTGCTGCTAAACAAGGGGAATCAGACCCTGAAAGGAAAGAGACTCGACAGAAAGTGGACGATGACAGGAAGCATGAGATTGAGGCGGCCATCGTCCGAATCATGAAATCGAGGAAGAAGATGCAGCATAACGTCTTGGTAGCAGAGGTAAGAATTTGCTCCAAGAATCCAAATAAATTTTTTTATTAAATCCAGTTGTTTTTCATCTTCTCTACTTATAGACTGCACAGTGTCAAATGTATTTTTTTTGTCTTCCTTCTATAATGTTGCAGTCTTTAATGTTAAAAAGGCTGGTTTCTTATATTTCTGACTCCTCTGTGTCTTCAGGTGACTCAGCAGCTCCGGGCACGTTTTCTTCCCAGTCCTGTGGTAATCAAAAAGCGTATAGAAGGACTAATAGAAAGAGAATACTTGGCGAGGACGCCAGAAGATCGTAAAGTGTACACCTACGTTGCATAGAATATGAACTGTGGATGAGAGGAGGAAGAGACTGGAGAGGTGGGAATTGTTTGTTTTCTTTGGACTGTTGTTACGCATGGACTGGAAGTTTCTTTTAAAGTCAAACGCTGGGAACCTAAATCATCGTCCCTGACAAAAACACACAGTAAACACACGTAAGCGGGGAATAAAATGTTCGCTTGGGAGAAAAAAAAAAAGCCCACCAAAATCTTCTCGGTGATTTTTAAATCGGGCCCAGTCTTCCTATTCCTTGTGAGTTTTAACATGGATGGATCCAGCTTCAAGCTTTTCACTGTTTTACCCTTGTAGAGATCAGACTTGCGAAGAATCCCTTGGGAAAAATGTGAACGCACCACATTATTATTATTTTTTGTTTCAATACTGTATAAAAAATAATAAAATTATTAAAAACAGCAAATGTGGATTGTTACAAAAATAAAAAAAAACGAGTGTCGGTGCTCTAGTTTGTCATAGAAATGCAATGATTCATCTCCTGCAGTCATCTGATCTCCTGCTTTAAAAATAATGAATGTTGGTATGTTTTTTATTTTTTCCCCCAATGGACACACCACTGTCAGCTGGTGTTGTTAACAACTTAAAATATATTTCCAACCCAGATGGGCTTTTAGCAGGATCACGGTATTTTAATTGGAGATGATGACGGTGATTTTTCATATTACATCTATTAGGCAAGGTATAAATGTGTTAAAATGACTGTTTAAATATGACATGCGAGATTGTGCAGCTGGGTTCATGCAGTAGAAATCTTTTTCACAATATCGGCAGACACAAATTAGATCTGCTACCATTTCTCCTGCAAACGCTGACGCAGTTTACCAACATAAACCACAGGTCAGAAATCAAAATACATGGTCACCTCAAATCAGTTTCTTGCTCTTTAATCAGTAGTTCATGACTTTTTCAGAACAAACAGTCCAGTTGACACCATAAGTCAAATCATCTGACCGTACGTAATGACCTAAACATACAAAGGTCTGTAAAATAATCCAAAGTTGGGATGTGCATAAGACTAGATGTGATAAAGGGTCATGTTTTCCAGTAGTTGCTCATATAACACTTAAATGCGTCAATGATGTGTGACGTAACAGACGGGATCTAGACAAACTGAGGCCTCGAAGGACCCACGGGGCTGTTAAGATCTGGATCAGGTTGGGACTGAACCTCTCTGGCCAGAGCCTCCAGCTGAGTCATGAAACTCTGAATCTCCACAGTAGAACTTCGAGTCCAGGCCAAAGGGAGGTGGGCAGGAACGGGCCTACGGTCTGCAATGCGAAATATCTGTCAGGACAAGTGACGGTCCCAATAATTTTGTAACGTTTCAAGCTGCTCACCTTGAAAGAACTGCCCGCTGCGTGTTCGGGCAGCAGCTCTGGACAAGGCCAACCACACCACGGTGTCGGCTCCCTGCTCTACGCTGCGCAGCCTGTCCCCCATCATCTGGTGGAAATGAGGCATCGATGTGGAAACGGCTGGAAACGGAGGGAATAAAACCATCAGCCTGTCAGATTCTCTAATCTGTTTTGATTAGTTTGGTGTGTTTGACAGCACACATGAATATGCAGATCACCCACAACATTAAAACCACTTACAGGAAAACATGAAAAACAGCACAAGGTGTTGACCTGGCCTCCAAATTCACTAGATCCCAAACTGATCAAGTATCTGTGGGAGACTCTGGAACAAGCCTGATCTACAGAGGCCCCTCCCCTCAACCCATAGGATCCAAAGGTCCCCACTAACAGCATCCTGTTTCCAGACACCACAGGACACCCTCAGAAGGCCCATGTCCATTCTCTGATGAATAACAACTGTTTTGGAGGCACAAGGGAGACCTATACAATATTAGGAGTAGTGGTCATAATGTTATGCCTGATCGATGTATTTGCTGGCACTTCTAATCTAATGACACAGTACCTGGTGTATCCACCCAGCCGGGATGCATGACAGAGAAGTGAATCACTGGGTTTGCTTTGGCCCACTGCTGTGTCAGCACCACCTGCTGTCTCTGTAAGGAAATAACACATTGTTATCTCTCCATTCAATCCTCCATCTTTTTTTTTCTTCATGTCTTTGAATGCATTCTTTATCAATAATATCAATATTATCATTAAAACAGAATCCTGTGCTACACATGGGGCTACAACACTGGCTGATCCACGGATACATTTTAAAAGGCTCGCCTCCTTATCTCGATCACATACCCTACCTTGTTCTGCGCGTACACCATCAGCCCATCAAAGAAGCCCTTCTCTGACTGCAGGTCATCAACTCTGAGTTTCTGAACCAGCATGCCTCCCGAGGACACGGTGATCTAACAGAGAGAAGAGAAGCACAGCTGTGTGCTCAGACAACAGCCACTACAGCGCGGACAAAAGTGGCATTATGCTGTCCACATGATGCAGGAGAAGACTCTGTATGTCTAATCTTACCACTCTTGGGTCCCGGCTCTTCTGTATGAGCGGTATGAGGGCCTGGGTGAGGATGTACACCCCTGAAGAGACAGGGAGAAAGTCACAGATTTCAAACCGTTTGCAGCATGACGCTTTCCGGGTGTCACGGTGGGGCAGCGGTTTGCGCTGGCGCCTCACGGGACCTCTGGGTTCAAACCTGTCTGGAGCCTTTCTGTGTGGAGTTTGCACGTTTTTCCGACTTATTCCCACAGCCCAGAGACATTAGTTAGATTCCACATTAACTGTTAATGTGCAAGCAAGTGTGAATGGTTGTTTGTCTCTCTGTGTTAGCCCTGAGACGGACTGACCGAGGCCTAATACCTCCAAGATCCCTCTATGGCAGGGGCGTCAAACTCATTGTAGTTCAGGGGCCACATACAGCGCAATTTGATCTCAATGGGGCCGGACCGGTAACACAATAGCGTATTAACCTATGAATAATGACAATCCAAACGTTTCCCTTTGTTTTAGTGCAAAGAAGAACAAGTACGTTATGAAAATGTTTACATTTAATCAACTGTACTATTACAAAACATGTAATGAGCAACCGGACATTTCTTAAGAATAAGAAGTGCAATTTCTGTTTAGTTCAAGGTCTTAGTGTTGTGTTGTGTCCACAGCTCTTACTAAAACGGTGTAAACCCTAGGAATGACAGTTGCAGTTAATATCTTCAAAGTAATTTTTGCACTTCACAAAATTCATCCCGCAGGCCAGATTGGACCATCTGGCGGGCCGGTTTTGGCCCTCGGGCCGTATGTTTGACACCCCTGCTCTACAGGATAATAGAGTTACTGTATGACACTCTGACCATTAGAATCAGGTCTCACCCATAGTGTTGGTGGCAAAGTTCTTCTCCAGCTTCTCAGCGTTCAGCTCTCTCTTGTGCACCATGCAGCCTGCATTGTTTATCTGCCACGGCATTTAAAAAAAACAAACTATTTAGGATCTGAAAGCAAAGCCAGAACAAAGAATTAAGATGACGGTACGAACCAGCACGTTGAGGGACGGATACTGCTTCTTGAAGGCCTCTGCAAACTCCCAGACTTTACGTGTCTGGGACATGTCCACAACGTGGACGTACACCTCCTGAAATAATTCTCTTTAGTAATTTCACTGTGTAATTCACTGTCAGGCACGTTTCAAAGCTAACCTCACTCACCGTGTTCCCGGACTCATTGATGATGTCCGCCCTGGCCTCCTCTGCTTTGTCTTTGTTCCTACACACCATGTGGACCGTCCCACCTGGAAGCAAAACCTCAGCCTTTATTTTACAGCTACGCAAAGTGTGTGACAAGAGAAATGCAGCCCCCCGGGGTGTACCTTTCTTGGCTATAGCCATTGCCGTTGCTCTGCCAATTCCACTGTTGGCTCCAGTGATCATGAAAGACCTTCCCACAACGGATACGTCCAGGTCCTGGGGCTCAAAGTCTTTAGACGCCGCCTCATATCCCTTCCTAAAGCAGGAAAATATGCTTAATCTGTGCCTTGAAAAGCCAAAAGATTGACAATCGTGTTCACCACAGTTTAGCCCCAGTGGAGTCAGGTGATGTGGATGTCATCCTCAAGACACATGAGCTGTCAATAGAACTATTGTAATTGTACATAAAGGCCAGTTTGTGCGGCGACGTGCCACACAGTGATCAGGCTATTCATACTTGTTAAGCAGCCTGCAGGCTTAAATAAATGACATGAAATGTATGTTATAAACCATATATCATATAGTTAGACAGTCAAAAAGTTATACACACTGAGTGATGTCCCCCCCAAGCATCCTCTGACAGCATCAACCTGACTCCACATTCACAGATCAAGTGATATTGTACTGACCTTGTGTAGTGGTGGATCCCATTCAAAAACCAGATGGCATTTCGGTACAGAGACATGCTGTCAAGTGAACAACAATCCCAGAAGAGGCACTAGTCTGCCAGTCCCTGCCAACCACTGTGACAGATCAGTATCACATGAGGCTGGATGACAGGGGGGGGGGGGAGCGCTTGCTGCTCTCTACCGACCCAGTGTGGGAACAGCACTCGCTCAAAACCAACCCTGACAGTCAGAAGTTCACATTTCACCAGCTCATTCATTCATTAACGCGCTTCCTTTCCTGCGGTCACGTGGCCAGCCTTTAAAGGTGGAGGTGTGCCTCTTTCTGGGTGGACGAATCTACCTCAACCAATCCAGATGGCTTTGAGCTCCGGTGATGCGTGCGCTCCTCCGGCGGCGGCCAGGAGGGCGGGGTTAACCAACTTTCCCAGTTGCTGCCGCACTTGTCGGAGGATCAGATATGCTTTCGGCCGGACCATTTGACCCTTTGTGAGGGTTAACGTGCGCATTTGCTCCTCATCGTTCGGTTGATTTGTAGGCTACCTCTTGGCGCAGCGTCAAAAAAATGGTAAGTGTTGCGTGGCTTGTTTTTGAACGCGTGAGCGCAGCGGTGAGATCAGCCTACCGCGGCCGTTCACCTGCTGCACCTGTTGTCGCTGACAGGTAGACAAAACCAGAAAGTGCTCTTCGACGCAGCTCCCTTTTACATTTGATCACATTTGTTTTTTTGTCAGACGCCCGAACAAGAGTTTTTTTTGTTTTTTATTGCTAGTTTTTAGTGATTTAATCCTTCTTTTTGTGGGACTGTCGGAAGTGAGGTGTACGCTTCCTCAACTGGTCTCTTCAGTAAAACAGGTTTCGTCACTCGTCACCGTCGGGTCCTGCCCTGTGGGTAGTCAAATGGTTTCCATATTGATTTGACTGTGGATACTTACAGGGTAGCCTACTCGCACCTGGATATACCAGTACAGGGACTGGTTTTAGGCCTATTGCTACTGGTGGAGTAGTTATTTGTATTACTGAAGTAATTCGGATAATATTACTCCAGGTGTATTGTTCTCTTCAGTTCATTTCCCCACAGTGGAAAAACTGGTACGTCCTCATTGTATTGGAGAACAGCTGACATCAATCTTCAACTTAAATAGCTGAAAAGTAGAAAAAAATATATATAACTACGCTGTTCAATTCTTCTTTAAAATCATGGGATGCAAATTTAATGCTGCACTCGGCACATACATCGATCAGGCATAACATTATGACCACCTGTAGGTGTCCCTTGTGCCTCCAAAGCAGTTGTGACTCATCAGAGAATGGACATGGGCCTTCTGAGGGTGTCCTGTGGTGTCTGGAAACACAATGTTGTCAGTGGGGGGCCTTTAGGTCCTATGGGTTGAGAGGAGGGGCCTCTGTGGATCAGGCTTGTTCCAGAGCATGCCACAGATACTTCATCAGTTTGGGATCTAGTGAATTTGGAGGTCAGGTCAACACCTTGTGCTGTTTTTTTGATGTTTTTTTTTTTTAGTTGTTCCTAAACCGTTCTTGTGTGCGTGCCTGTGTCAGGCTGCATCCAGCTGGGGATGGCTGCTTTCTCGAGGGTGTCTGGTCTGATCTAGGTGGTACGTGTCTAAGTGACATCCACATGAATGAATGCCAGGTCTGAAAGTTTCCCAGCAGAACATTGTATTGTCACAACCATGTTATTTACTTCACCTGTCAGTGGTTTTAATATTGTGGCTGGTCTGTGCATGTTATCTATGTTACCTACTCAAATGTATTTCACGATATCAGATGAGGTCTTTTTTAGAATTTGAATACTGGCACTGGAACTGTGCGGAAGAGGCTCAGAAGGATAAAATATAATACACAGACTTTGTTCTCCTAAACAAAGAAACACTTTCTTCCATTGTGGTTGCTATAAAATAATAGTTAAAGCCCGATATCACTAAACTGTTTGACACCTTCAATTTTCTTATGCTATTTATTCTGCTATGGAAAGACTAGAAACATAACATTTACACTGAGAGGAAACTTAAAGGAAACCAAAAGATGTGGGGGAAGAATTAATGTCTGTATTGATTTGAAGCCAAACCTGCTGGAAACCTTTTCCCTAAACATCCAAAATGCCTTACCAGTCTTGAAAACTGAAACGGAAACGGAAAGGAACTTCTTCCTCAGTTGTTAAATGACCTTCACATTTCTTCCACCACCCTTTAGGGCGGCGGTTGTTCTGTGAAGTTACTCGTTAATGAACGCACCGGCAGCAGTTCCACCCTTGTGACCCTTTGTGTGTGTTAGCAGCTGTTGGTTAATATGTCCTTCAGAATGGCTTTGTGTGGACCTGCGTGCATCGGGTTCGTGACCTCCCCGCTGACCTTGCGTTGTGTTGTTAGATGCGCTTCCTGCTGCTCTTCAGTCGCCAGGGGAAGCTGCGCCTCCAGAAGTGGTTCACGCCCATGACCGAGCGCGAGAAGAAGAAGATCATCAGGGACATGACCACCATGGTGTTGGCACGGCAACCGCGCTCCTGCAACTTCCTGCACTGGAAAGACCTCAAGATTATTTATAAGAGGTGAGTCGGCTTGGATTAGTTATTGTGTTCAGATTATGTGTTTTCGTGGACACTGGTGTTCCACAGAGAGTGTAATAATGAGAATTATAGTGTCACATGTTGCTGTATAATCTAATCAGACTGATAAAGGGGGGCAATTTAAATGTTTAATAATCAGTTCAGAAGGAGAATATCAGTGCCTAAAAACATGAAAATGCTTGATCCGATTGTTTAAATGTTTGAATTTGTCAAATCATTTCTATTATATATTAAAAGTTAAAGGGACAGCAAAATTTATGTATTTTTCAATTTATATATTTTAAGTGCTGTCCATCCAGGTCTCTTAAATACAATGGAACTAGATCTCCTTCGAGAAACCGTGACCCTGCATTTAAGAAAAGCTGCGTACCTAGGAACTATTTTACGCACGCCTCACTACATTCGCTAACCATTTCACTGCTTCAGTCTTTTCTTGGAACTCAGCTTGGAATGGTAGCTTACATAGATAAGTTAATAGCGGTGGGCTCAACTGGCACCACAGAGCTAGGTAGCGTTACACCTCAGCCAACAGGATGTTGTTTAAATCTTTTTTGAAATAAGCTTAGGCACTTCTTGTTCCATCATATTCAAGTGAAATCTCTACAACCCAAAGCTCCAGAACTGAGCAACTCACATCAAAACAGTTCAGATGTATAACCCTAACCCCACAGGCCAGAAGAAGAACTGTACCTTTAAGTCAGTTGCATATCATTGACCCCCTCTCTGATCCCCTTCTCCTCAGGTATGCCAGCTTGTATTTCTGCTTGGCCGTGGATAACCAGGAGAACGAGCTGCTAGCGCTGGAGGTCATTCATCGCTACGTGGAGCTGCTGGACAAATACTTTGGCAATGTATTTCACTCTCTTACACTCGTTGCGCAAATTTTAGTCTCAGGTGTAGTGTTAAAATTGAACGGCCGCCTGTCGGGAGCCCATTACCGTCCGACTAACGACGGTCATCAAACGGCGCGTTGCATTTCATTTCATTTCATTTCATTTGATCGCCATGTGTTCTGCACCGTGGACTCTCTGATTTGACACTGACCTCCTCCCAGGTGTGTGAGCTGGACATAATCTTTAACTTTGAGAAGGCCTATTTTATCCTGGACGAGTTCCTCATGGGAGGCGAGATACAGGAAACCTCCAAGCAGACCGTCAACCGCTGCATCGAAGCCTCGGACATGCTGCAGGAGGTGAGATTAACTGACGCCTGCTCGCACCAGAAAACACATCTGCTGCGTGAGCGTGTAACAGCTGTTGCATGGCTCAGTAAAGCAATAGTGACATGTTTTAGTGTAGAGTTGTTGTTTTTTTTTTTTCAAATCATGGCTGTGGGGTATTTTGAAAGCTCCAGATTCTTGTAATATTTTTCTAAACCACAACACTAAAGGCTGTGTGATGCTCTGACATGGGAGTGGTAACTAGTCATGTAGTGAGTTAAATTAACTGCGGTGCTGCTGAGTCCCTGTTGTCCCCTTTGTCTTTCTCGTAGCTGTGTTTGCACATTAGCTGCTGCTCCCTCTAGAAAAAAAGTAGATTTGTGTTTGTGCTGCTGTGTTTCTCACCCCCCCTTTTTACTCGTGCATCTCTCTCTCGCTCTCTCTCTCTCTCTCTCTCTCTCTCGGCCAGCGTTATTGCGAGTGAGAGACAGACTTTTCCTGGAACGTGTGTAGTGTTTGGCTTCCCGCTCTCCCTGTAGGCTCGTGGCTCTGGGTGGTACGGCGGTGTGCTTTCTGAGCAGGGCTTGACTAACACTTTTTTAAAATCTGGAGCCGCGCAGCGTAGCCTCGCATTCATTTTGCCCATTATCGCTTCAGGATGACAGCAGTGAGTGGTGTGAGGTGGAGCTGTTTGGATGACCTTGAATATGGACAGACAGGTTAGATGTTGTGCTTGTGTTAGTGACTTGCCGCGTGTTGGTGTGCTCAGCACTTTAGAGTAGCAGGTGATGTGTCGATGTGTGCCTGTGTATATTATATATATATATGTGTAATAATGCTCCTTTTTGCTTGTTTGAAACACTTGAAGCTGATTTTCTTTCCTCGTTGTGCCTTTTTTTCCCCAGACTATGGAGGAGTATATGAGCAAACCTGCATTTTAACACAAAACAAAAGGACTGACAGCGGGGATGAATACAGGAGCCAGGTGTGATAATTCAAGGGAGTTTCGAACATTTCGGTTCTGCAGAACATTTTCAAAAGAGGAAATATGGCGCACGGAACATTTGCTCACGTTCTTGCTCGAAGCATGACTGCGCGTACTGTACCTTCATTTGCTTTCAAGTGAAGCCGGGGGGCGGGGGGCAGGGGGTGGCTTGTGTTTAAACTGATTGCCTTTAATAAATTAAATGTAGCGGATGAGGGGGGTATGAAAATCATAACAATGGAGTGATTTTAGATTTATTAACTTGTTGCATTTGAATTTAAATCATGTGCTAAAAAAATACTGGATCATTGTGAATCACTTGGCTGGGTTTGCAGTCAAGTGATCTCAAGAAATAGAGTTCTAGCATCACTCAGAGGTACAATGTTTCTTACTAGCACATATCCAATTTTTGAAATGAGACTGTTTTTTAATCTGAATAACATATTACATGTGTGGGAATATCATTCTTTCAGAGGTTGCTAGTGTGGGTGTGAGTCAGTTTGTTTTTTAAATGTGTAATTTATGATTAAAATGTTTATTTTGATACGAGGCCTGCTTTGAGTAATTCTTTTTATCGTGAATGTGTGTTTTGCATGATTCATTAGGTTGCAAGGAAATTCCCCAGCCCTTGTTGAGTGTGTGTGTGTGTTTGTTAAACAGAAGGCTAGCTCGCCCTGTGTTATTTTATTCCCCCTGCTCCCTCCGCCTGGCTACGGCGCACCTCTGCGGCTTTAATAAGGCAACACAACTCAGCAAGAAGAAAAATAATCCAGCTGATGCTTTATTCATCTGTGATCGATCACACAATCGTTGAACATGTACAAAATGGTTTAAAAATGAGCATACATAGCACAACCACTGGTAGGCCAACAATACAGAGCTTTGCAGTATGAAAGGATTGGAAGGCAGGCGACGGTCTGATAGTAAGACTCGGAAATAAACATCCATAATAATTAAACATTAAATCCACCAACCCTGAATATATCACGAGTCACAACAACACGCTGCCACCGTGATGTCCCCCCACGTTACACTGTACGCTTGTGTTCCTCAAAGGCCCGGTCAGCGTTACACTTGATCATTTACATGTATATTCACATATGGAATTCAATAGTTTTGACGTAGATGAAAAATAAGCCATTACTCGGGTCGGTTATAGTTGAAAATATAAGGCTGCTTTAATGCTGTTTACAGACACCATTAATGTAAACAAACTGGAAACAACATCACAAAACTTTTAATATCTCTGATTTGACTGGAGTTTGATGAGTCTATTGATCAGGAGGACTGGCAATTTGACACTGGCAACAGGCTTCAAATCCAATCATAATGTTTTGAGGATACATCTTTTGCACCTTTAATGTCCTGTGGTGTGATATTTCTATGATGTTCTTGCAGCAAGTAGGGACTGATATATATATATATATATTTATATAGATAGATAGATTTTAATTATATTTGATTGCTATAGTCCTTTTTCTTTAGGGTGACATTAGCATCATATAATAGAAATTTGTAAACTAGATCACGTCCACCAAACTTTATTTTTGAGACAGTATAAATACTATATTCAGAATTTCGTGCGTCTCGCAGGGGGATCAGGCTACATCCCGGTGACCGTCTTCTCGCGGTGCTCCTTCACCTCCTCTTCGGTCTGTGGAGCCGAGGTCTTGGCCGGTATCTCGTCCTTCCCCTGCATCTCCGTGGGCGTCACTTTCTCCTCCGCGGCCACCTCGGTTTCCCTCTTGGCCACGGGCCTCTTTTCCGCGTCCGCTTGCTCCAGGTAGTCCTTCATGGCGCGCTCGTACAGCTCGTACGGGAACTGTCCCTTCAGCTGCGCCTGGGTGTCCCGCTTGGTGATGGTGTTGGGGTACTCTGTGAGGATTTTGGCCGCCAGGTAGGTCGTCACCTCGTCTTCAACGTCTCCGCCGTCGTCGTCGTCGTCGTCTTCGTCGGCGGCGGCGGCGGCGGGGCCGTTGGCCTGGCGTTTCAGGGGCATTTTGTTGAGCTCGGATAAGAACAGGTTCTCCCTGCGTCCGGATGGAGCGGGGATCTTCACCGGACCTGGATTTGGAGCGGGGTTGGACGCCGCTTGGATTCTGTCTGAAGATGAAGAGGTCTTCAGTGGTCTCTGCACCACGGGGTACTCGTTACTGATAGTCTCCACCCCGATGATGTCTAAAAAATCCTCTCTGTCCATGTCCTCGGGGGCGGGCTTGGGCTTTAGGGGCAGTCTGCGGCTGTAGTACCTGATCTTGGGGGTTTGGCCGGTGGGGTAGCGCGCTGCGGTTTGGGGGTCGCGGTGGAGCTTTCTGAGCTCCTCTGTGAGCAGCATATCGATAAGGTCCTGCGGAGGGACGTGGAGCTTCAGGGAGAGCTCCAGCAGCTCCTTCACCGTCCGAGGGTCCACGATGGAGGGGCGGATCAGTCTCTTTCTCTGCTCACCGGTCTTGTCTCTCTTCTGCCTCTGGTCGCTCATCTCCAGGACCTTCAGCAGGTAGTAATCGACCAGCTTAGTGTCATCATCAGCATCCTCCTGGTTCTGGTTGGCCCTGCGCTGCATCTCCTCCCTCTCGGATTCCTCCTGTTCACCGAGCGCCCTGTCCATTTCTTCGTGGCTCCCGTTGACCATCTCCTCCGTCTCTTCCCTCTCCTCCACGGGGACCCACTCCTCCCCTCCGGCCACATCCTCGTAAGCCTGGTTCCTCAGGCTGAGCCCGTCCTCCTCTTCATCATCGTCGTCTCCGAACACGTCTCTCTTCTGGCCAACGACCGTGGGCATCCTCTCGAGCTCTTCAAAGATGGACCTCAAATTGGCAAGGCTCTGTGGCGTGTACTGCTCGTCCAGGTCCTCTGTGGCTCGCTTAGAGGCGTCCGTATTCTCCTCGTCCTCGAACATCAGTGGGTATTTCTTGTGGGGTCTGGGGAAGTTACCGTAGTCTGCCGGTGCGCTCTCGGGGATTTCAGTGTCTTTGGTGCGGTGCCTGTGCGTGCGGCGGTCGTTCCTGGACGCCGATACGGGACTGACCTTCGCTTCTTTGCCGGCCTGATCCTGCAGAGACTTGAGCAGGGCTTTCATCAGCTGCTCAGCGGTAATGTCCTGCCTCTGCATGCCGGGAGCGGGCTGACGGTCCCCGGGAACCTCGTCCTGCTGGGAAGCGAGCTGAAGCAGGACCCTGAACTTGTCCACCTCGTCGTAATCCGCGGGTTCGGGTCGCCCCCCGTTTCGCTGCTTCAGGTTCTCGATGTACTCCAGAGCTTTCATCATGTCGGAGCTGGGTGGGTAGGCAGCCGGCTGCCCCTCACTCTCCCCGCCACGGAGCCTGTAGTGGCGGGGGACAGACGCAGCCTGCACGGCGCATCCATGAAGGAGGAAGGCGAGCAGGACCACGGCTCCCCCCGCGGGCAACTTGTGGTGGAAATGCAGCATTGTAGGCAGTCTATTACCTGGAAGACAACAAAGCACAAACTGTTAGTGATGACAAACAAGATCGTAGATGTTTACGCTTCAGCCGGTTAAGCTTATTCGAAAGCAACACGAACGAGCGTGTTTTGATCCAGGATCTGTTTGCCTATCAGGGATTTACGCTCCTCAAATTGAATGATATGATGCTGGGCGTGAGGAGATACGTTTGCATCACTGGATGAGTCACTCCCCGCGTCGTTAGGGGCAACCTCAGCATCCGATTTCCTCTTGAAAACATAAACCTTAATTAAAAATGAAATAAATAAATAAAATACCAATCTCTTCCCAATGGTTTCACTATAACAACGACTCTCTATGACCACCGATTGCGGGGGAAGCGTTTTCGTCCGTTCTAACCAAAAGTGTGGCGAAAAGCGACCGTAAAAACAAACGCATCTGATGCGTTTAGATATTAATCTGAGCTAAAACATTGTGAATATAACCATAAAATATTAGTTTTACCTTTGGCAACAAAGCTCAGACAGCAGTAAAGGTGTATGGCATCTCCTCGGGAGCGGTGCAGTTCTCTTCTGTTTTCAGCACTTGGACAGCTCCCCTCGTTATATGAGGCAACACCTGACCGGCGCGTCATCACACCACGCACGCAATAGCCGGTCCTAAAAAATCCATATAAATGATTCAGGTTTATGATATGGCATGCTAAAGAGTGAGCTGGGTTTAAAAATAGCTCTCCGTGCAGTCTGTTGCACGGCACAGGCTGGTAAGAGCATTAAATGTGTGCAGGACCCGCGGGGAAGGTGTGGATAATCAACCTACAGATTTATTTATTTATAAAAAAAAAAAAAAAGGAGAGCTTAATTCAGATGGAAAGTGTTCCTTTTCAACTTCACATGTTGAAAACATCTTAGTCTCCAGTTTTAGGAGACTGTGCCAAGATGTGCCAAACAAAAGGGCGACTGTTTCCCCAGTGATTCGCTATCTATTAAAAGATCATTAAATGCTCAATAAATCATTAAAACAAAATACTGTTTTGCCATCACTTCCACTCTCACCGTGGCATTTGAAGAGTTAAACCCTCTAGCGATGACTCACAGGCTCAAACCACCGCGGAATTGCTGTCGCAGTTCAGCAGTCCTCTTTCTCTCTCTCTCTCTCTCTCTCTTTCCCTCTTTCTCCTCCTCCTCTCCCTTCTCTGACAGAGATGGAGATAAACACCCTCCTGTCGGCTGGAGGCCAATGCTCGGGCATTCCGCAGGTTGACAAGATAAAAAACGGGCCACAGCGAGCGAGCTGCCTGTAAAAGGTCACGGATGAGTGGCGCAGAGAAGTTTATGGTGAGCCCAAAAGCCTTACTAAACACTTTTTTTTGTCGCTGTATATCTTCCAGCGAACGTCTGCGGTTATCACCCAAAAGTGGCATCCTCATAGACCTCACAGACGTAGATCAGTGTAGGCCAGAAAGTGAAAAGATTCAGATATAAATTTAGGTACCCCTTCAAAATAAAATGTCAATTTAGTTAAGGCTTTAATGTTTTTTAAATGTTCCCCTAAGTCCTTGTAAGCGTCTCTCTGCCACTCAGATACATTGGTGGATGCTTGTATCCTCCCTGGTGGTCCAGTGAGACCCCCACGCCTCCTTTTGGAGCTTCTAAAGTGGTTCTAAACTATGCGCTCAGTGTCCTCTGACAGCCCGCATACGCACGTAAGTGCTCTTCCAATCAGCCCCTGCGCTCCTTGCTTGTATCCACTGCGCATCTAATTGCGTTCAGCGTGCTCCTCATTTGTCCCGCGTTTCGATATTTTCACATCCATTTAAGCGGTGAAAGACAAAAAGGGCCCCCACTTAATCCTTTCCACTTCATTCCTCGGTTGGGGCTGCGCGCAGCGTGTCGTCATCTCAAAAGAGATTGCGACGACGCTGGAGGTGATTTAATGTGTTATTATTATTATTATTATTTTTTTAACTTGAAAGTGGCGTCAGCTGTAGAAAGCCTCCTGACTTTTAAAGACTCCACCGTGTCCCTCAATGATGCTGCTGCTGATGTGTGTGCGCAGCATGGCTTGTTTAAGTTCCTATCAACTTGTCTGTGCGCAAAAAAAAAAAAAAAAAAAAAAGGAGAGAAAGGGAAAATAGAATCGAGAGACTGGCAGCGAGAGAGAGAGGTGGAGAGAGGCGTGGTGTTGCTTGCACGGTCTTGTATAATCCCTCAGCATCACTCCTCTGACATCACATCTCTCCATTCAGGAACAGCCTTCACCCCGAGGGACAGCAGCGGCTCCACAGGCCACAACAGACAGCCCACGGTGGCATTGATCCTTAAAAAGGTTACATTCTTCTGCAAGGCCGTTCGGAAACTGATAATAGAACACGGTCGTTGTCACTTATTAATGTTGATGATAAATGAATACGCTCACAAATCTACGTGCATTCAGTCATCGGGCATGGCAGTGACTGATGTAGATGTCTTGTGACAGCTGTGACGCATATGTTCAGGGGGGGGGGGGGGACGTCTCCCCAGCTCAGCAGCCCTCTGGATAGGGTTTGGGATGATATGTTTTTATCACAGCTAAAAATAACTTGTCAAATGTCTTGTGCAACACGCGTGGGTGATTATGGACAACAAACTGAATGCATATTTCTTCAAACCTACCTCTGCCCGTGTCGGTCAGAAAACAGACTTGGTGGTGCTGTTAAATACCTAGAGGGGCTCTTTAGATACAGACATACATATGTGTGCACTCCTGTCTGTCTATCTGTTGTTGTGTAAGTCATGCCAACACCCCACCCCCTGGGTGCGATGACGATTCAGAGTGATGGATCAGAGGTTTCTAAACTCAGATCCCAGCAGGCTCCTGCTGGTGAAAGATTCACTGACTGAATCTGTAATTCCTCCCCGGGGCTTGCGGTGTGCTGTCTGTGTGCGTCGTTGCGTACAGACCGGTCTCTTCAGATGCAGAAAACAAAAGAAATGATTGGTGCTATTGCGTCCCCTTTCTGTCTGTCTTTGTCTGCTTCTCCTTTTCTCTCAATGAGATCTACAGCAGGGAAAAGGGAAAATTATAGTAATTAAATTAGGAGTCCTTAGGAGTGCCACTCTCACGCTCTTATTGGCTTTCCCATTACTTGCTCTCTCCTCTCTCTTACTCTCCTTCTCACTCTATCTATAGTATTGACCTTTTTACTAAACAATTCAAAAGCAGTTTTTTTGGCAAAGCACTGATGAGATGGATCGCCCTCTCTGTTTCTAGGTTACACCGTGGCACACAGCTCCCTTTCCTCTGCAAGTAATAATCTAAGTTGCATGACATTTTAAAATTGCTTTAATTAGGGAATCTTGTTTTCCAACACTGTTGCACTGTGTGTTGCTTAGAAGAAGTACAGCTATGATTTCCTCGGGGGGAAGTGTTCGTCAAAGCTGAACTGTTTCCACTGACAGACTCAGTCTCTGTCTTTTAAATGATTTTTTTTATATTAAAACCCAGTGATTTGATCTGCCATCGTGCATTATGCAGTCAAATACTCTAAGCTGCTCACACGCTCAAAACTGCGTGAGAAGTGGTGATGCACTGCTCAGACATCTTAATAAGCGTGGTCACCTTAACTGGACGTGGAAGCAGGAACACCGGGTTCCAAGTCAAATCCTACAGCCCCGTCTCTGGAGCACTCAGGAGGACGTGGCCTCCATCGACTGGAGCTGACCCTCTGGTTTCATGCATGTTTGTGATTTCTTCAGCTGCTGTGTCTTCCTGCAAGATCCGCTCCAGCCTTGAATGATAAGGCCAAGGCGTGGGAGTGAGAGCTGAAACTGATCTCCATTTATAAATTTGCACCTCGTTCGTGAATGTTGAAGTGCTTTCCATTTCTCTGCCATAAACCCTGAAAGGCAAAAAAGAACCAATCACAGTATGCACAGTAACACAAAATGCCACTTTTAATAACTCCTGCAGTCTCAAAATTATTCAACCCCTTCATGACAAGCATCTTTAGTAGTTAGTAACCACCCTTTTTCTGTTATGACCTGCTGCAAACGTGCAGTGCTCCTGGGGAATTGTAGCCCATTCCTCACGGGCGAAGGCTTCCAGTTCACTAATATTCTCGGGTTTGCAGCCACCTTTTTCAAATCACACCAGAGAATTTAAATGGGGTTCAAGTCGAGCAATTGTGATGGCCACTCAACTATCTTCCAGTGCTTGTTCTGAAACCAAGCTGTGGTGGACTCTGAGGTATGCTTGGGATCGTTGTCCTGTTGGAAGGTCCAGTGACACCGAAGCTTCAGCTTCCTTACAGATGGCATGGCATTTTTGTCCCCAGGGATCTCCTGATACTTGACTGAGTCGATCTTGCCCTCCACACGCTGCAGGTTTCCAGTGCCAGAGGAAGCAAAGCAGCCCCAGAGCATCACTGAGCCACCGCCATGCTTCACCATAAGCAGGGTGTTCTTTTCACCGTATGCTTCATTCTTCCTCCCCAAAATGTTCCAGTTTTTTTCCATTGCTCCACAGAACAGAATCCCAAAACCTCTTTGGCTTATTTATATAGTCTGGGGTAAACTGGAGCCGAGTTTTCTTGTGCTTTTGGGTGAGTAGTGGTGTACGTCAGCGTTTAGCATGGGCCTTACTCTGGAGACAGAAACCTCAGTGTCTGCTGCACCAAGTCTTGCTGCTGGTATTTTGCAGTCAGTCAGGGGTTTTTGACCACCTGATAGCTTCCTTTTTCTGAAACGTCCAGGTAGCGAAGCCACTGATCCTTTCATTTTAAACTGTATCTCTGGGAACGTTCAACGTCTTTGCTAGCTTTTTGCATCCTTTTCCTTGTGTGTGCAAGGCGATGATCTCTTCTCTGACCTGACCTGATTCTAATATGCAATCAAATGTCACCATCAGCAGTCCGGGTATTTGAGGTGTTCCACCTCAAGCACACTTGATGCAACTAATGTAGCCCTTGACTGGTTGCATCGAGGTGCGCTTGAGACCACACCTGATTGTGCTCTTATGAGGAATTCTATTCAGGGGGTTGGATAATCTTGAGTCTGCAGTAGTCATGAAAAGTGGCATTTTTTTGTTGAAACCACTCGTAATATTAGTTGTGCTGAACTATTTAAATTGTTCTTGACTTGTTTATTGCAAACAGCTGCTAGTTTGTACATGTTGCCGGTAAACCTAATTCGTAGTGAGGATTGAATAATTTTGACTGCAACTTTATTTTATTAAATATATGTCATTGATTGATCATTAAAAATATAGAAGACTTCTTAGGAGCAACCTACAGTCAAAAAGGGGGAGAACACAGTGCTAAAAATTGCCTTCTGAGTTTACATTTTAGCAGGAAACGTAACGTCTGGCTTCCTTCACTTCTGATTATAAAAGCTGTCATATTGGGCTTTTAGTCAAAGAGCATATTGGGCCAAAAAGAAAAACTCCTGCACTTCTTTTCCCAGCTAAGATATAAATTGGACAGGCAGACTTCATTCCACAAGCAGCTCTTTTTTGGCATGACAACAATCAGATGTATGACTACAACATACTGAGCTTTTTTAAGGCGCTAATTCACGTATTTATGTACAGATGAATGTTTGTCACGCTGCCACAAAGCTGCTCACCAAACTCATTTTTATCTCCAGTTTATATAAATACTATGAGTAATGGAAGTAAATCTTGTAATCTTGAAGTCAGATTTGATGATTTTTATGTTATGCTGTAGAACTGGATGAAGATTTCTTGAGTATTAAAAATATGACTGTATTCTGGTTGCACTGTCTTAGCTGGATGCTAAAATACGAATGTAGTGGGTCAAATTTGTATGTTTGGTTAAATTTTACCCCCTTTCTCCCTGTACTTCATCTCATTTGTCTAATCTCTTGTCCTTGATCAGCTGACGACACTGTATCTGACTCTGTCTACAGCGTGTCTCTTCTCCTCCTCCTGTATCTAACCCTGCAGGAGTCGAGAGGGATTCTGCGGCTGCTGTTTGCCCACACGTCAATCAGAGCTGTGTGGGGGAGAATAATATCAGCTCAACAATGGCCTGCGTGCGTCACAATGCCATTCGCGTGCACGCTCACCCAGCCAACTGCAAACCCATACACACGGCCTCGCAAAGCTGCATCTCAAGACGCGCGTGTTCAAATTCTTGCCTTTATGCTCTGAAAGCGACTCAAGGACTTGTGACTCAGCCGAGAGCTCGGGTCAGAGAGTAATAAACACTTCATCGTTACAACCTTGGATTTTCTTCTCCAGCAGCCATTCAGATCTGATGGTGTTGCATATGCTCGGGTAAAAAAAGAAAAGAAAAAAGATGATGGGCGTTTAAAAGAAAGAGTCGTGTTCCCCCTCTTTTTTTGTTTTTCTCCTCCTCACCTCTCTAGCCCTCATCACCACATCATAAGAGCCAGCAGAATGGCACGCCCGTTGTCATGGCTCACCTTCTTTTCAACCAACGTCTCCATGGTGACGCTGCCTCGCAGCCTTTCATCTGCTTCCACCTTCCTCTCCCCTCACAGGTTGGCATCCTTGTCTCCTTCATTAGCCGCTTCGTTTCTTAACCTACCCATTTCCTAGCGGCTTGCATTCATTACTTTTTTATCATTTTTTTTTTTTAGCTCTGTTGTACCCATCCGGCTCATCCCTCCCTTTGTGCCAATTACTGTCCTTGTCTTCAGGGGGAAGGTGGTTTGAGGAACAGAGATGGTGGTGATTAGAGCCACATATATGTTGTCTGAGCCATTAGGACAGAGGAGCAGAAATGAGGAGAGGAGTCTGCTGTCTGAGCAGCGTAAGGAGGGGAGAGGAAAATTGAAGGAGAGCATGAAATGAAAGAAGGTGGAGAGTTACGCAGGCTTAGCCTTTTAGAAAAGGGCACATAATGTCCACGTAATGCCACAGGAATGCAGCTGGAGACCAGTGGGAGTTGACCAGATATCTCTGGATTAATGAGACTACCTTCAACAGACAAGTGTCCGTTCCTCCTCTACTCATGGTCATCTTTTGATTTCTTCCATTAAAGGAATAGTTTAGGAAATATGCTCGTTGGTTTTCTTGGAGCACTGATGCCCCTCTCATTTTCCTAGTTAGCTTAGCTTATCACACAAACCAGAAAGAAGTTGGGTCTGTCCAAAGATGGAAAAAAATTAAATAATCCAGCTCCTCTAAAGCTCACAAACTAACCAGCTATGTCTTGTTTGTTTAGTCGGTACAAAAACAGAAGCGTAGTTGTCATTTCACAGGTTTTGCGCCAGACTATTTCTTGGCCAACCAACTGTAGAGGCTTCCTGGAGTTTTTGGCAATCTTCTCTCTAACAAGAATAGCCCAAACATAACCCTAGTAAAATGGTGAACTGTTATTTTTAAAGTTCCAGCGCGATTAGCTGGGCGTGGCTAGCTGTTACCTCTGGTTTTCAGTTTTTATGCTACAAGCTAAGCTAATGCCCTGCTAGCTCCAGTTAGCCTTTAGGCTTTTAGCATTAACATGTGAGAGTATGTGGTTTCAATTGATAACACATGACACGAAAGCCTATTTCCTAAAATTTAAAACTATTCCTTTATATCTTAAATACATGCTTCTGTTTCAGGATAAAACTAAGTGTTAATACTGCAATAACATGTAGCATAGTTTTGTAGCATGTACTAGTTCCAAATCTAGCATGATGTACTCAGACGCCAATAATAACATAACAACATACTATAATTTGTTAATTTTCTGGCATTTAGTCTAAACCCAACAGGCATAACATTATGACCACCTTCCTAATATTGTGTAAATTTGTCCCTTTTCTGGCAACACAATGTTTTTGTGTGTCGGTGTCTGTGTCAGGCTGCATCCTGCTGCGGATGGTTGCTGCCATCAAGGAGTGCCATTACTATGGGATGGGGGTGTCTGGTCTGGTTTAGGTGGGTGGCACATGTCTAAGTAACATCATTCAAGTGAATGCCAGGACCAAACGTTTCAAAGCAGAGCATCGTATTGTCACAAGATGGTCAGTGTTATTTACTTCTCTTGTCATTGGTTTTAATTCTACTCTCACTCCTTCTTCTGTTGTTTAAGTGCAGTTGAAATCGGTCTCATGACATGGCTCGACCATCTCCGTTAATATACTAAAATATTGATGTCCTGGTTCGTGCATGTTTCCTCACAGCCAGTCATGCTTATTGGGGCCAAGAATAAACGTGAACTGATAATTTCCCATCCACGTGCTCAACCAGTGACAACCAGTTTTGTTAAAGTCTTATAGCCTTATAGAGTTTGTTGAGCAGCTGCACTTTTGATTTCACTGTCGGGACTTTTAATGTTTTATGTGGCTGCCTTCGTAGGAGGGCGACACAGCGGCAGAGTGGTTAGCGCTGTCACCTCACAGCTGGGGCCTTCCTTTGAGGAGTCTGCATGTTCTCCGTGTGCCTGCGTGGGTTTTCTCTGGAGCATCCCACGCTCCGAAGACATGTGTGTTAGGATGGTTGGTGATTCCAAACTGGCATGGTATGCGTGTGGGCGTGAATGGTTGTTTGCCTTTCTGAGTTAGAAACCCTGCTGTCAGCTGTCAGCTGGGATAGGATCCAGCCCTCGTTGACCCTCCCACAGGATAAATGGTTATAGATCGTGTATAGATGGATGGCTGTGTAGGAAATCATCTCATTTAAATTTTCTTTCTACAATAAATTCCCTAACAAAAATCAATAATTTAAAACTTCTGGTTTGATAACAACTTCTACTTGGCAGCTCCATGCAGTCTGAGGTTGCTGCGGGTCATAATTGACACTTTAACCCCCCGTCCACCGGGGTAAACCATACTTTTAATTCGTGAGCTCAGTTTCTCATTCTGACAGTCACTATTTTAGTCGCATCTACAGTACTTGGCTGCCTCCACATTGCAAACCTGCACTCTCTTTCATTATAGCAGCAACCGTTCAGCAATTTGCCGCGCTGTGTTTTGTCGCTGCTGAACTTCTTTTCTACCTTCCAGCATCTTGTCAACCTCAGTTTTGCTCTTTTCACTTTTTATTATAATTATAATTTTCTCTCCCTGCTCTTTTGCCCTGCTCACAGCTATTAATGACTGTCAGTGTTCAACACGGTGTTCTGAATCATCTCTTCTCGACCGACAAATGTGTGTGTGTGTGTGTGTGTGTGTCTCCTCTCCTCTCCTCTCTCTGTGCAAGCGCGTGCACGAGCGCACGTGCACAGATTATGTGAGTGTCTATGGTAATGGGGTGCGGCGTGACGCACTGGCTGACGTCAGCGGAGGCCGGGGCAGGATGTGTGTTTTGATGAAGAAGTGCCGACAGTGAAATCAGAAACAAAAGTCACTCTCAAAACTAAGGTATTTAAAACCAGTCACTCCAGTTAATCTACATCATAAATGCACACATCCGCAGCAAAAATATACACAAATGATCATAAATAAATGAATGCAAAGCTCCAAAATTGACTTTTGGCCTCTCTGATAGATGTGCATGCAGTTTTGTCTTGGATCTTCCAGTCATTAAAGTGTGCCACCTCCTCCTGCAGAGCCCCCGTGTCTGCGTGCGTGGTGTGCTTTTGAAAATGTGTCTGCAAATGTGTATGGATGTTGATCAAATACCAGCTTAAACACACGCTTGCTATTCTGTCCAAAGTCCATTATGTCCTGTTCTCTGCGCCTCATGTTGCTCCTTCTGTGCAGCAAGCACAACAACATTGTATTTTTAATGTGAGAATTTTAAATGAGACATCTATTTCCGTCCGCCCTCTCATCTCTCCGGTTCAGTCTCATTCCTCCACCCCCCCACCCCTCCCTCCTTTCTTCCTCTCTCCTCCTCTATTTTTCAGCATCCTCCTTTGCCATGTCCCTCCCACCACTCCTCTCTTTCTCTTTCTTTGTTCCTTCACCGGTGCTTCTTTATCTCTGTGGTCTCTTCTTCCACCACTCCCTGTCGGCGCCACGGTGCGATGATGCTGGTCCTGGCCGCCCCCCAAACAGCCCGCTCCCCCACCTCCTCCCTCCCTCCCTCCTCCTGATGCTATAAATACCCGGCATCGGTGAGTCATCGCCCAGACGTATCAGTTGCCTCTCCCTCTGCCTCCCCATCCTCGCCCCCACCCTCTACTATCTCTCTCTCTCTCCATCGCTCCTCGGCTCAGGCTCATTACCAGACCGCACACGTTTTCACACCTCTGCTTTGGCCCCTCGCTCGCATCACGGCGACCCAGCCGGGCTGAGTCGGGGCCAACGCCCGGCATGATGCGGCCAGACTTACCAAGAGCGAAGCCAAAGGTCATTTTGACACATCGCAACCACAGAAAAACAAAATCAGCAGGAGTGTGCGCAATATGGTCAGTCAGTCAACCAGAAAGCAGAGCATCACAGTCACTAACTTTCCAATTAGGAAGTTGGAAATGTTGCCAGCACTTTTCTTAATTGACCCAAAAGTAGCTTCAAAGTCAGATGAAACTATTTTTTTCCTCTTTAACAACATCACAGTTGTTGTAGTGCATACAGGGTAAAACAGAAATTATTATTAATGCGTTAAACATATACGGTGTCCTTGAATTTTCACTTTATTTTAAACTAATGTTCTTGTATCACACAGTATGAGTTTATAATGATGGACCGCTGCCCATATATAACGAGTGATAGACCTGCTAACAAGTTCCCAAGGGTTGGAGGGGACGTAGATGGATGCTGATGCAAAACATGCATCAAAATGTTCATTTTTAGGAAACATTTTACACACAAAAATGGAACGGTAGCTCACCATTTTCTAAGCTTTCCTCTCTTATCCAGCCTATCTTGCAGTGACACTGGGACAGTGACAGTCCCGGTCCTTGCTTCACCCGGGGGTAGTCCCGCAGAGGGGCAGGCGGTGCAGCAGCATCTGATTTCAATCCCTGCAAGTGCAGATAGAGGAGAGAAAATCAGTTATAAAGTGACAAAGAACTTTAGTTTTCTACTTAAAGTGACTTTGGCAGAGTGTTTGATTCGATTATTGCATTATAGTAGTAGTTATGTCTGTCCAAAACTACACTGGGCCCTGCAAAACAGACAGTGGAAGACATTTACTGAAGCAACAAAAGTCAAATTGCGTCAGTAAAGAAAGCATGAGAATAACTGTGGGTCTTATCTTTGTTGTAATTTGTAGACTGCCATTGAATAAATTCAATGCATGCCACCCACCAACAAGACAGGCTACCCCAGCAATTGTTTTGGGACCCCCAGATGAATAAGTTTTGACCCCACTGGACATCAACAATACTCCACCACACTCCCTTCTATCCACCCTATGGCAGATTTGACGAGTCTGGACCCGGGGGATGGCACATGTACCTACGGCTTTGCATGGGGTCCCCTCAGAACCTAGGATCTCCTCGAACCCTTCGCATCTTCTCTAACCAGGCCACTGTAGGTCATTGCGTTCGGACTGGCCTGCAGCACGAACAAAACCGATCAAGTGTCAGGAATGAAGCTGTGAAGAGCAATGGAAAAGAAGAAGACGGTTCGAAGGAGAGATCAGGAGAGACAGAGAATGTCAAATGTAAGCCACAGAGGGAAGAGATGAGGAAATGAGAAATGAATCCATTTATCTATAGACGGTAAGTACACTTGTATTTTCAGATGTGGACCCACACACACACACACACACACACACACACACACACACACATACACAAACTGCCCTCCACCCTTAAAATCTCCCATATCTGCCACTGGCTATACCTCCGTCTTTCAACCTCAGATGTAATTATTTTTATTTTCTTCCAGATACCACCCACCTCCCCGGAGTTATGAGGCAGCTAAGGTTCAGCTCCGCTCATCCTTGGGTAAACTCCAATATGGCTTGTTGGCTCACACTGGAGTGTGCCCATAAAGCACAGATAAAAAGTTTTGCGCACTTATGAGTCATAAGCAGACAGGAAGTGGGAGAGTGAGAGAGAGAGAGAGAGAGAGAGAGAGAGGGGGAGGAGAAAGAAAAAAACAAGTTGGAATAAAGTATCAGAGAGCAAAGAGAAGACGAACACACACACATATACCACATTTGTGCTATATGGAGGATGTCCTTCAGATATTCATGCTGCCGCCTGGTACTGCTGTTGTTGTTGTTGTCTTTGTTGGTAGAGCCGCTCTTGTGTGTTGAGTGTGTGCGTCAGAAACAGTGGGCTAATGAAAGGAGCATTATGCGTCTGACTCACTCACTCACCCGTCCCTTAGGGCTGGATGGAGGGGATAGAGAGGAGAGGAGGGGTTGCAAGGATAGCTCGGCTCTCCGCACGGCTACGATTTCATTTTAAATGAAATGCAGAATCAGTCCTCGGGTCCACCTTTAAGCCTCACTTATTCGATTTCGTTTCGAAAAGGTTTATTATGGCTCCGTACATGTATTATGTTGCAGAATGCTATCACATCTTCACGGTCTCGCTTGCATTAATCTTATTGGGGCTCATTTGTATTTACTGTTCAGCTCGTAATTGACTAATCAAACCTTTTATAGCCTCAAACATCCAGTCATATTAACACTGAGCAAATCAAATGAGTCCAAGTGGAAATGAAATTAGTGGCTGCCTCGTGTTATTTACTGATGAAGAGAGCTGAGACAAAGCCAATTAATTGAGAAGATGATTATAATTCAAGCTAAAAAAAATTTAATAATAATAATTACTCCAGTGGTTTGCTCCTGTACTGAATCTCAAGGTTTATCATTGGGTTTTGGAGAACTGGCTGAAATCAAATGTGTATGGTTGCGCTCTTAGAAACTGAAATGCACATTTTCAGCATGTTTCCCAACATTTTATAAACCGACCCGTAAGCCGATCCATAAAATAATCACGCCAGCTTGATGGTCTGATCTCACAGCAGCCTGTGGCATATGTGTATGCAAGCAGCAGCTTCTTCTCCCTTCAATAAATCATTTCACGCGTCTGTGATTCAACATCTGAGCGTCTG
This sequence comes from Chelon labrosus, assembly GCF_963514085.1. Classification (NCBI taxonomy): domain Eukaryota; kingdom Metazoa; phylum Chordata; class Actinopteri; order Mugiliformes; family Mugilidae; genus Chelon; species Chelon labrosus. Next base: position 12,473,885 of record NC_140342.1, read on the forward strand.
AAAAAGAAAAGAGAGAGGAGGAAAAAAAAAAAATCTTTGTTTACTCGCTCCGACTGAAGGTTGGCTCCCAGGACTGCGTGTTCCGCCTGCGTCGACGCACCGCGCGGCCTTTCACGGAGCACATTCACTCAGACGCAGACGCACTGGCCTCCGTTGCCATAGAAACTCCGGTTTCAGGATGATTCCAATCAAGCCGCTGATCGTCAGCCACACAGATGGTTATCTCCAGGTGTTCAGCACAAACATCTAAGGAAAAAAAACTTTAAAAAAAACAAAACACACACACAAAGATCGGCAGGACTTACAACACAAACTTGTTTATTTCATTACATAATCTTCAAGGCCAAATCACAAATAAATAAGGAAGGAGACACTTGCAGTAGCTCAGCTTGCAGGGCCACTTGATCGCACGAAACGAGGAGGAGGAGACCCCCCCCCCCAAGAATAATCAAAAACTAAGATTATTAATAAATGAACAGAAGGCTTTACACCTGTACAGTTATTATTTGTAATCAACTTCAAGCCTCTCAACCAAGTGAAAGCAACAGGAGTGGTGGAGTCTTATCTTTGCACCACCTGTCGTCTTTGCTTTGACATTAGCCCAGATAAAAGTTGTTAGTAGGACATGACGTGTGCTTTCAACAAAATGCAGGGAGTGCTTCACATTCCTTACAGCCCTGAAGACAATACGGGTGTGTGTTTGTGTGTGTGTGTGTGTGTGTGTGTGTGTAAGAAGGCAACTAGCCGCCTCTAGCCAGGCAGAGAAAAAGCAGCGAGCAGCTGAGTAAGCTACTGACTTTTCACTGAAATGTCAGGATAGAGTCCTTACTTAAAGGGAAAAAAAAAAAAAAACAGAAAGGAGGAATGGGTTCCAGCCTTGTCGCAATAGTGTGGTCAAACTTTCACAAGCTTAAAAACAACCCCTCTGAGTTAAGATAGATGAGTGGAGATGTCCTGACAGTACCTTTATTAATGTGTGTTCAGTTCGAGCGAAGCAGGGTTCGCAAAACAGAAAGAAAAGATGTCGGCCTTAAGGAAAAAAAAAAAAAAAGGACTACCGACCAAACACTGTTCAATCTTACGTCCATAAACCAAAAAAAGGGGAGAAAATACTGTAACAAGAGGAGATGATCACCACCAACCTGAAAACCTACGAGTTCAAATAACGGCAGGTGACAGAATCCTATAGTACTGTAGTCACTTTTATATACATTGCACAAATATAATCATACAGAAATGTAACCTGCACCCCGGTTAAACATGGAGTGTGCCCATAAAGTATATCTTCAGTTGTTCGAATAGAGTGCGACAGGTGCTTTGGTACAGTTGCACTTTTCCTCATGCAGTTTCTACAATGCCAAATATTACAACTCCACTTTACAGTCTTAAGAAGGAACATTACAGTTTCAGCACAGCACGTTCAAAATGGGCTACATCTAGACTTACTACGTCAGTGTCTGTCTACCATGTTTACTCCTACGATCTTCCTACAGGCCTTCCGCTATGCACCGAAGACTAGACATTAATACGCCGTGGAGGGGCCGCCGTCTGTGCGCGTTTGTCCTTCTTACATACTCTAGTTTAAAATTTTCCTTGTATAAATATTGCACATTCATTTTGTATTTCATATTTAGACGCTTTTAAAAAAATGAGTAACTAGACCTATGGCAAAAAGGGAGAACAGGTACAGTTGCACTAAAAAGTAACAGGGACAGCAATCAATGACAGGCTAACTAATGTAACTATCTCTCTACACAGTAAGCTAAGTTCCCTTGGAGACATCCACATGGTGCCTGGATTATGACTGCAGGAAAATGTATGTCGATGTACCAACAAAATGACCCCAAAAGGTCCCAATGATGCTTCTTTTTCTTTTTTTTTCCCAACCACTGTTATTTGACCTCGCTGCAAGGGAGCAAAAAGGACTCAAGACTGAATTGCTTGTACTAGTTAAGTCTGTAAACACTCAAATGTGAGAACTTTGGAAAACAGACAAGAGGGAAAAAAAACCTTTAGAAAAGCTTGTAAACACAGCTCATTAAAGAACATTTACCATAAACAAAATGAACATTTAAAAAATGAAAAAAACTGAAATAAACCCCTCTCTGGATAATATCACCATAAAATAAAAGAAGTAAGAAAAGTTCATCTAAAAACATCTTAATGCTCAATCTCTCATGGCTTCGTAACACCTATTCCTCACGTAGAACAATACTCCTCAAATGGGTTCCAAAGCTAAAATAAAAAGAACAAACATGAACATCGTAACACGGATTAAAAAATAATAATAATAATAATAATAATAATAATAATAAAAGCATTCAAGATAATTGAGATCCCTGCAAAGATTCCAAAACCTGAATGTTACTCAGAGCCCAGGAGGGATCCCTCGGTTTGGCTCACGCTAACCTACGTCCCTGTCAGGTGTCTGCACTACGACCGAGCTGCACTGGTGGAATAGGCTCCGGAGAGCGGGGGAGGGGGGGGTGGGAGGAGCAGGAGGTGGAGGAGAAGCAACGGGCGCGGCTCGCTGACATGGATTTAGATACAAGTCTAGCCTGACGTTTGTTTCACTTCGAGTCATGCAAAGGTCCGACTTCATGTGCAGTCATAGCAACTCAAAGGGCTAAATCCATCAAAGAGGAGCGGTTAGTGAATCGCACCGTGCGCGCCTGTCTGGCTCAGTCGGTCTGTGAGGGACCTTTCTGCCTCTTGAAAGAAAGGCGTTAAGCCGGGAATTTCCCCCCTGCTTTGATCGAAGCTGGTTGCAGGGAAGCCGAGGAGGAGGCGTGTGGTGTTTTTGTAAGAATGCATGTGTGTGTGTGTGTGTGTGTGTGTTATCTGGATCTGAACTATATTTCCTCTGGATACAGTCCTGGTAGTGGTGTTTTGAGTTCCTTGGGTATGTGTGCAAGTTTCTGTGTTTCTGTGTTGTCTGGAGTGGAATCAGGGAGTTATTTCCCGCCGTACATCCTCTCGATGTCTTCTTGGTAGTGTGTTTTAAGTTCCTTGCGTTTCAGTTTGAATGCGTCGGTGACCAAGCCAGTCTCTGGCGTCCAGGGCTCAGCGCTCAGCCGGATCTTCTTAGGGATCTCAAATCGCTCCAGTTTTGCTGGTCGGAGGAGAGAAGAATCACAAGTCAGAATGACAGATACAGTTTAGCGTCAAGTCTGGCACAAGGCATTGGATAACATCACACTAAACTTCTATCAGCTGTCCAGACTTCAGCTTGGTTCAAAATGCTTTTCTCAAGTAATAATAAGGCTTTACCTGAGATGGCAGCCTCCGTAATGATGCGGAGAACTTCCTTCTCCATCTGGGGGTTGTTGCAGATCTCTTCCCATGTTCCCCTCACTTGCATCTGCTCCGCTAGCGCCATTAGCTGCTTGTGGTTAGGCACCACAAAGCTAATCACATAGGACTGGTCACTAGAAAAACAAAACAAGCTTCGTTTCAGACTTTTAGACGGGAAACAAACAGAAGAGGAGACAAAAATGGCTTCAAATATTTTTGTCAGTACTTCTCAAATGATTAAACAGATTTAGAGGAAGTGTGTGCAGGGCTCTACCTGTTGGCATAGGCACAGATATTGTCTATGAAGGGGCAGTTCTTCAGAACGGCCTCCACCTTTCCTAGAGAGACGTATTCACCTGCCTGCAGCTTCACCAGGTCTTTCTTTCGATCTGCGAGAGGAGAATACGCGTTACAAACCCTGACAGATTAACACGTGAATCATGCGCACTAGTGTTTTTTTTTTTTTGATTTCTTACCGATGATCTTTAGGCATCCGTCAGGGTGGAACTCTCCAATGTCTCCGGTGCAGAACCACCTCTGGCCGTTCTTGTCCACAAAGAAGTCCTCGTGGTTCTTGCCTTCGCTTTTGTAGTAACCCATCGTGACATTGGGGCCACCGATCACAATTTCTCCCCGCGGGTTGGGCTTGTCTGTGCTGTAGTAACCACCTGGAGGAGCACAGAAGGTGTTGTTGTTTAGCAGGACAATATGAATGTACAGCTTCTCTAAAGGGACACACACACACACGGGTAGTAGCGATAATAGGCGGAAACAACCTTTGGCGACACGCTAATCTTAACGTTGAGGTGGCACAGTTGTGGCGACAACCAATGGGAGCAACTGACACGGTTGATAGACATATGACACAATCATGATTTCCCAGATGTTTAGTCAAAGGAAACACTGTCCATGCCTTTGGTTTGACCTTGCTGAGAATGGGCTTGGAGTGTCCGGTGAACCCGAACGGTGTCGTCACTCATGTGGGAAATATACAAGAGGGTTACCTTGGCAACCAGAGCTTGTAACGTTCACTAGTGACCAACTGCTCCTTAGTGAGGAGCAAGTTGCTTTCTATGTGGACGGGGCTTATGAACCGATTTGCTGCCATTCCACTCACCTTCTTCCCAGTCCTTCAGTGTGATCTCAGAGCAAACCAGTGGCGCACCGACCCGTCCTGTGCTGTAGTCCCAGACTGAAAATACCAGCAAAAGACACAGCTAAATGTATGTGCCAAAACAAATAATGTAATTGTCCCCACCCCCCCTTTTTTTTTTTTTTTTTTTAAACAAAGACAACCCGCTCTTTCACATTTCCTGACACCCTCCCCTCTTACCCTCACTGATGGTGCCAGCTCCGCAAGTCTCCGTCAGGCCGTATCCCTGCCCCACTGGGCAGCACAGGCAGATGTTCATGAACCGCTGAGTGGCTGCTGAGAGTGGAGCGCCGCCAGAAAGAAGCACTCGGGTGTTCCCCCCCAAGAGCGAACGCACCCGTTTGAACACCAGGCTGTGGGGAAGGAGTGGAACAAGAATATTCAACATGTTGACGATGAGTAAGAGGTGGAGGAAAAACATCTTTATCAAGTTAGCAATATATCAACACAGCGTCCGGATACTGACTCATACTGCAGAATGTTCTGTGCATACACAGTATCAGAGTCAATATTACTCAATGGTTCACACGAGAGAATTTTTGCTGGTTTATCATTAGCCATGTAGGAACAGAGGTTAATGTTTGTATAACAGAGGAAGTAAATATCAACCAGAGGGGCTTTCCTGAAGGTCACCTACAGTCTATTGTGTATTCGTAATGTGTACTACCTGTCACAGAGAGGTGTACTGTAGCCCTTGGAGATCTGCTCCATCTTGTAGTTGTAGGCCAGGACAAAGAGCGTCTTCTGGAACTTGCTCATCTCCTCCACTTTGGTCATTACATTCTTGTAGATTCGATCCATGATCTCCTACACACGCCAGCCAGGAAAACACTCGGTTAACACTTCTGACATTTGAAGGCTGCTCTCTGCTCAGAACGTTGGCTGACATTTTACACGGCCTGAGTGTAGTTTGATAAATAATCACTGCTAATGTCAATCAACGAGGCCAAATCACTTTTAAAGGAAATGTGAACAGGATTCACTGATAAAATGAATTTTAAAATGCATCTTCCACATGCATATCAAGTAACAACTGTGATCTGATCACAGTTCTGTTGTCTACATGTAGGGTTGCAAAATTCCGGGAATTTTCAAAGTTGGAAACTTTCCATGGGAATTAACGGGAATATATGGGAATTAATGGGAATAAAAAGGAATAAATAAGAAATTTACTAAATTGAAGGTTGGCCCTTAACAGGGAACTTAAACATAGTTGGGGGGAATATATTGTAGCATAGTCTTGGCTAAAACAACCAGATTTAATGCAAGTACACTCCTCAATCACATGCACACAGCACACTGCTTACTGCAGGGCTATTGAGGCCACGCCCCCTACATGAAGCCTGGAGGCCACACTTTTGAGCTCAAAGCACAAGACTATTGAAGCCACACATTTGAGCCCGCGGACTATATAAAGTCAAGTAAGTTTTGATAATATCATGGGGTAAATATATTTGATCTATAACGTTATTAATGTTTAACTTGCAAATATTAAATAAAAATGTATTAATACAGTAGCTAACTATCTGGTAAGTTAGGTGCTAAATGAAAGCTATTTTTGAAATGTCATGTTTTTGTATTATTTTGCATGGATGTCTGCTTATGACAAAAAATATTTACATTTATGTTTGGATATGATACAGTTTGTTTAAATTACCCCCAATTTCCAGTTAATTCCCATAAATTCCCAACAATTCCCATAATTCCCATGGAAAGTTTCTAATTTGGAATATTTCCAAAATTCCCCAGTTTAACTTCCCATAGAAAGTTTCTGGAAATTTACCGGAAATTTTCCACCCCTTTGCAACCCTATCTATATGCAAATAACATGTGGCCCACATCATCTGAGACGCAGTAGGATACTGTGCAAAAACATGCTAAACACAATGAATAGCGTAGTTTGCTGTGTGTGCATCAATGCTATGGAAAACTATATCTTCAGACAACAAAATTATACACAAATGAAAACTAACTATAGACTGTTTCTACCAATAAATCCCCCAAAATCCGACACATTGGATCTTTAGAATTGGACTTATGTGTTGGTGCAAATCTATAAAGACTTACAGGTACAGCAGCCATGAGAGTAGGTTTCAGCACACTGGTATCCCCTTTACTGCCCTTCTTTATTTTGGTGGACTGTAAAAATATAACACGGAAATTTGTCATTTCTCAGTGGACAACACAGACGTGTGCAATGGAGAACTTTAAAAGTGAAAGCTTAAATAGAAAATCGCATATGAGTCAAGTTGGACGCCAAGAATTCCACTTTGTCTTTCAATGTTTTGTTAAGAGAGAGACATACAACACTGACCTGGTCGGCTAGAGTCTGAGGTGAGGAGTAGCCGATGCGACAGCCATGAGAGATGCACACCAGCTCTGCGCTGAGCTCTAAAACATGGGCCAATGGCAGGTAGCCAATATAGGTGTCATTCTCACTGCCAGCACAGAAATAATAATTAATCTCATGAGATACAAAAGAAAAATTAGCTCGATGGCACATGTCCAGTCGTTGGAGAATCATTACATATACGGAAAATGAATGAGAGGCGTGTTTTAAAGTCTCTGAGTACCAGAACACAACAAAAAATGAGAGAGAGAACGTGTCAGAGAAACAGCAGCGGATCTGATATCGACGTACTTGAGGTTAGGGATTCGCTCAGCCATGCCTGTGATGCCAGCGATGATGTTGCCATGGGAGATCATGACACCCTTGGGGATGCCTGTGGAGCCGCTGGTGTACATGATAACGGCGATGTCCGAGGGCTCTGGCTGTCTGCGTTCTACCGAGACTGCGGTGGCAGAAGAGCAGAGCACTGATGGTTAGAGTAGAAATGGATCACATTATTAGCTCTAATAATGCTAAGTGAGTATGAAGAAATGTTTCCTCTCTCCCTCCATACAAGAAAAAGGCCACATCCAAGGGCTCTAGCTTTCTGTGGGTTTGAAGAATACATTATTTACTGCACTTAAATATTAGGCTAGACTAGACTAGATTAGGCTTATTTTAATTGATCTAGTAGTTTAAATTATTGCAATCTTCTATATGATTTATATTTTGTATGTGGAATGAATCATAGCTACAATTATTTTAGATGAGTAAATATTTCACGTACCTATTAATGCTTTATTTAAGGAGACCAAGAGACCATTTTAGAAAAACAATGTTTATTTTCCCCAATTAAATAAGAAGAAAACTATAAACACGGTTGAAGCGATTTAACAGCACCTAAACATTTCGTGCCCCGCCACCCTCATTAACGCGCTGGGCGTTTAGAAAATGACGATTTAAACTGTTGCCAGCTCTGAACAGCACATCACTGTAATTACACCAGGGTGTTGGCTTTGTTTAAGCCTCCATCAGTGTACTTCTATTTCCCGGACAAAATTAGAAACCTTTTTAATCACGCTGCGCAAATACTCACTATTGTCAGGCTTGGATCCCATCTCCTTCACGGCGTCCATGTTGTAGACCATGATGCCCCTGGGGAGGTCTGGCCAGCTTGTGGGTTTACTGTCCACCAAAATGATGTACTGCAGCCTAGGCACGTCACACAGAATGGCCTGGGAAGTGAAGTTGGATGAAGGTAGCGGGAAGGAGGAGAGCGAATGAAAGATAAAGTAATTAAACTAACCGAACTGAGCTTCTAAAAGAGCTCTAATGTAGTCATTTGGCGACTTTCTTTAACTACATACAGAAACAGACGATGCTACTATGCAGGTACCTTGAGACGGCTCTGAAGCAGGTCTTTGCTTGTGATGATGTGCGTGACTTCTGTCTCGTTCAGGCCGTGAGCAATGGCCATGGGTCCCAGGGTTGCGTACAGGGTCACAACTGTACAGTTCAATAATAGTTTAGTCAGGCCAGTCATCTCCGGTGTTTTGCATTAGGCTGAAGAATGTGTGAATATACATGTGTCACTCACGTGGGAAATTGTACATGAAGCAGGCCTGTGCTGCCACAACCCACTCCGCTCTGGTCTCACAGAAGACGGCGATGTTACACAGAGGCTTCTGATTGAGAGCTGCCAGACCGCTGCCGAAGCACTTCGCCGCCTCATAGGCTTCTTCGTACGTAAGCCAGTTATAGTTTCCAAGGATCACCTACGTGCAATGTGCAGAGGTTTATGCAAGGTTCAGGATCCAGGGCAAAATGAAAACTGATAATGGTGAATGTAATGTGCAGGCTAGGGCAGCTTTAAAGCATCTTTTAAGGAATGGTATTAGTAGAATATGAATGGAGGGATTATAACTATGTGCACTGCTTTGCATTACAAGAAACAATAAAAAAAGCCCATGTAAGATGTTAATAATACTGTGCATACTTAAACAGTTGAATAGTGTACTTTTCAGACAACATCATCATTCACATGCAGTCAGTTAGTGCCATCTACAGGACCTTTGTGGGTATGCAAGTGGCAATTTATCTGCGAGACAATGGACCAGTGACACTGCTGCTCCTCCACCCACATTCTTCACACTGTGTTCAGTGGCAGAGCACAGTCTTGCACACAATCAAACTTCCAGTAATCCGACAGGTTCAGGAACTTCAATGTGATGAAAGAAGCCTCCCACTCACTTGACTGCAAACTTTGCTCCACAACAAACCAAACATTTAAAAGACTAACGAAACAAGATACAAGAATAGCAGGTTCACGTCTCTCACCTTCTTGAAGACCTTGCCGTTTGGCTGGAGCTCGTCCTCCTCGCTAAGCACTTCCCGGGTGCCCAGACAATCTCTGTGTGGAAAACTCCTTGCAGCATATTCAAACATCTTGTCCAGGGTGTCCACTCCGTTGTGCTGCCATGCTGCCAGCTTTGCTTGGCTGTTGATGGCTCTGTAAGGCCCTGCTGGGTGTCCACTAACCGAGCGCGCCTTGATCCGACGGGCTCGTTCCAAATTGCTACCAGCTCCGGAGAAGAAGTACCAGGGGATGAAGGTGATGACGGAGTAGACCCAGACCACGGAGCGGAAAACCTGCAGCAGCAGGGGGTTCATGTCCTCTTTCAACTTCATCTTGGAGGATGAAGTTGGGGCTAGAGTTGGCTTAAACCCGAAGGGCCACGACACGCTGCGTTTCTGCTATCTCAGAAGTAGTATGATCTGCTGCTGAGGCTGAAGGTTGCGGATGATGGATTTGTGCTGGAAGTCAACAAGACCTGAAAGACAGAGACAACGTTTTAGAGGTGTAGTGTAGAATAAACATGCATCAGCACATTACAAAAGACCTAGCAGCAGCAAATGTGAGTAACTGCCTCCACGTAAATTAATCCTAGCATGCATGAAAACCATCTCTGCCTATTCTTAGGCTGCTTCTCAGTCAGCATTTTTTTCTCTCACAAGACCATCTGACCCTGCTGCACGGAGGACGACCTTACAGAGGTGGCATGATGCTATGACACCTAATCAAGCTTTAACAGCGGAGCTCATTCGCTTTGTTAATTAACTGATTAGTAAACAAAGAATTTTCCGTGAAGATTCGCTGCTTTCCACTGATTCATTTGACAACACATTTTGGTTATTTGTCGACCAAAATAATTCGCATCCATCCATTTATCATTTTAAAATAAAGAAATAATAACCGTCAGATAACCTGAAGATGAGAACGTTGTCGGATTCAGCATTACTTTAAAAATGCAGATAATATACGCCAAACTGGTTTTGGTACTGCTGGAAAAGACCACTGTTAATTTGTAGACTGCCGAGTCGAGCCGAGGCGGTGTTTAAGTCAGAGGACACCACCTCACTCACCTCTGCCTCTCTAATTTTCTGGAATTATTCAGTGTACTCTGTACTTACACCACCAGACAGTTTTCAACAGATTTTTACCATGTGCTTTACTCGTTGCTGCTCTAGGTTGTTTGGCAATGCCACAAAAGCCTTTGACTCTACTCCAACAGACTCAGCTATTTGCAGTGCGTGCTTCAAGCCAGAGGGCAATTTACAGCGTGGCCCTTTAGCCACTGAGACAGGCCATGATGGAAGATGCGGCAGTGATTTATTCCTCAGCTCGCAAAGGAGAGGCCCGGAGGTCACGCCGGAGGTTAACATGTCCTGGCCGGCAAAAGTAACAGCACTGAGAAGAATCTAACACTGAGGTGGGCCGATCCTGGTTGTTAGCAAACACAAGCTGCAAGAAAGAGACGGTGAGAAAGACCTTCAGTTAAGACCGTGACTCCTCAGTTAGCGTGAGAGCCAACAAGGCTACCGATTGCTGGTCATCTGCACTGCGCCACACTCCCGGGACTTTAGGGCCATGACACGATGGCCGGTGCAACACTGCACTGCAGAGGCCGACAGCACTTTCACTATGAATTCTTACAACTTCCTCTTCTGGGCACTTCAGTGAATGTCACATGATATCAGAGCTTAAGAAAACCTAACCATACTGACTCTTCTGCCCCTACCTATCATTTAAGTACATATTTAAAAGCGCTGGTGAAAATCTAAATTCCTCTACCCTCTGTAAATTAAAAAATCTGCCAGCTAACACCCAAGTCCAACACTGAACCACCTTTGCAGTCAAACAATTATTAGTCTAACAAAACAGTGAAGGGTGAACTTGTCCCACCTGTTAAGCAGAAACTCACCAAAACCATATGATGAAATTCCACCTTGTTTGCCGAGTATATATATATATATATATATATAAACCGTGAATTCACAGGAGCTGTCATAAAATGTCTCACTCAGTTTGCTTTTGGTACTTGTAATACAGGTTCAGTCTTTGTGCACTTCACTTTGAATGAAGAAGACACACCCTCCACATGTTAATGTTTCAGCTACCTAATGACACTGACACCAGGATATGGGAATAGTGGGAAGATACAACTTCCTCTTCCAAGATTTCAATCTGGTGACCATCTCGTTATTATCCTTATTCATCTTCTAATCTTTACTACGTTAAATATTTGCCTCTAACTTACTTGATTGAATGTTTCTTATTCACCGTCTTCTGTGAAGCGGTAGATGCAAGATAAGAGTCGCATTACTGATTTTAAGTGACCTTATCTCAAAAGGTATCGCCATCAACATAATCACAACACGATAACGAGATAACAATTTAGATATGCGCTGCTATCACGCTCTAACTACTAATCAGATAGTTTATGTTTAAATCAGATCACATCGTGGCATGCTTCCACTGCACAGTGTGTACGTCTGAAACGGCGAAAGGCTAGCACCAAGATTAGCAGCTCGCGGGCAGCTCAGAGACACACGAGCAGCTAGCAAATCACAGATGCCTAGCATTTAGCTTCTGCTAGCCGCTGCAGCTGCTGTTAGCCCGCGCGCAGATGCGGTAAAAACCATTTTACGGTTATAAATTAATTTGAGAATTGGAAGACGGCGCGCGCACACGTCGTGTTGTACAGCGGCGTGTGGCGCGGTAAAGGAGAAAGAGCCTGCGTGGAGCAAACCGGTCGCTAACAATCGCCCCCCTCTCATCAACATCTGCAAAGCGTTCACAGCACGGCAACACATTCTCACCTCTTTTCTCTCAACCGCTACGCATGAGCCGCTGCGGGACGGGGTCGAGTGTATTTTATCCTTGTAACCAAAGCTCTGGCGGGATACTGGCTCGGTCTGTTAACACGGCATGAGTGGTTGTGACTCGCGGCTGTATATCTGTCAGAAAACGCATATAAAAATTAAAACCTGAGCATCACCGGGCCACTGAGACCAGCCCGGAAGCTGTCGAGTGACGTCGCTGCGCTTCTCCGCTGCGATTGGAGCGCTGGAGGTGGCGCGTGCTTGGGACAACCGGGACGTCAGCGAGGTTACTAGCGGTCACATCTGTCCGCACCGACAACGTTCACTGTGGCTGTCTACTGCAAGCGGGTAAGGGGCTCATTTGAACGGGCCCGCCATTTGCCCCTCCTGCCTTCGACACGAGGTTTGAACGCGGGAAACGTACGACTCACCTGGCTTCGTCGAATAGGTGTTTGTTTTGTGTTTTAGTTCAGGGCCAATAAGTATTAACTGGCTACTTTTACAAGGAGGAGCGACGGAGGGCGTCCAGGTGTGTGGAGGAGACAATGTTGTGAGCAACCTAAATGTGTATAAAGCGATGAATTGTAACACAGTTGTGTTTAACAGGGTACATTTGGTCTGTTTTGTGAAACATGGCGGCTATTAGAGGCATGTTTTGATTACAAAATCGGTCTGAACTTTTCTGTTTGAGCTAGCAGTGAACCACAGAAGTTTGCATTGCAGCAAACTTTATTGGCATTCACCATTTTGATCAGTTTATATGAACAGAGTGTTTGTAAAATAAGTGGTTTATCAAAAATGACAAGGCATTAGCAGATGATTAATGGGAAAAAAAGACAATGTTACTCATTTGCTTAACCCCCCAAAGAAACAAAACAGCCTACATAAAATATTATTTCAGGGGACACCTTGGATCCAGCAAGCTACACAGTATCCAATGTAATCCTAGTTTTAACTGAGACATTCAGTATTGTTCATGTCGGTTATTAAGATACACTGTGCCTCCTTGAAAAAATATTTACTTAATTTTTACTAATTGTGTTTTTTTAGACCTCAAGGCTATTAGCTTTATTTAAACACTGATCAGCCACAACATTAAAACTGCCAACCTGTGGATCAAATAACCCCGATGATCTCATCACAATGTGAAGTTCTTCTTAGAAGCTTGAATCCTGGCATTTACACTGCCTGGCCTAAAAAAAAAAAAATGGTCACACTCTAATATTTCGCCTTTAGCTTTGATCACAGTGCACGTTAGCTGTGGCATTGTTTTGATAAGCTTCTGCAATGTCACAAGATTTATTTCCAGGTCTAGACTCTGTGGTGGCCAATCCATCCTCATGCTCCCTGAATCACTCTTTCACAATTTGAGCCCCATGAATCCTGGCATTGTCATCTTGGAATATGCCCGTACCATCAGGGAAGAAAAAATACACTGATGGAATAACCTGGTCATTCAGTATATTCAGGTAGTCAGCTGACCTCATTCTTTGGGCACATAATGTTGCTGAACCTAGACCTGAGCAACTGCAGCAACCCCAGATCATAGCACTGCCCCCAGAGGCTTGTACAGTAGACACTCGGCATGATGGGTGCATCACTTCATCTGTGGAAATGCTCTTACTTTCACTGTTAAACAGAGTCCTGAGTTCTACTGTTGTTTTTCTTCGATCTGATTTCACTAAACGTGTAAGTGATCGCCAATCATGATATCAGGATTTTTTTCAGACCACATTTCTTACTTAAAGACGATGGTTCTCCACTATCCTTCCAGTTTTTAATAATGCGTTGGACAGTTCATAACCCAATTTTAGTAGTTTCTACAATCTCCTTAGATGTTTTCTCTGTTTGATGCATGCCAATGATTTGACCCTTCTCAAACAGACTAACATCTTTTCAACGACCACAGGATGTGTCTTTAGACATTGCGGTTGTTTAAGAAATGAGAAGTCACTCATTGCATCAGTTAGGGTTAAATAACTTGTTGCCAGCTGAAAGATAATCGCCCATGCAGTAATTATCCAATAGGAGGCTCGTACCTATTTGCTTAGTTAAATCCAGGTGGTGACTTTTTTTTTTGGCCAGGCAGTGTATGCTATGTGGCGATAAGTAACACCACCTGAACATTGTTGCAGACCAAGCATCATCCCCCCCCCCAAATTAACAAAAAGAGGGTATCCCTTGCATCCTGGTGCCATATGTTCCCCAGATTATAGGCACTCAGCCGTCCATATGATGTAAAAGAAAACACCAGTCCTTCTTCCATTGCTCTGTGGTCCAGTTCTGTCCATTGTAGGTACTGTCGGCAGTGGACAGGGGTCAGTTTTGGCACCCTGACTGGTCTGCATCCACGCAGCCTCAAACAAAACAAACTGTGTTGCACTGTGTGTTTTTAACTTTTTCAGCAGTTTGATCTACAGTAACACATCTGTTTGTTCGGACCAGTCTTGGATGTCCATGACCCCGTCGCCAATTCACCGCTTTCACTCCTTTGGGCCCCTGATGATTTATTTTTTTTTTTTTTTTAGGTAGTAACCACTGCAGACCCTGAACACCCCACAAGAGCAACAGTTCTGGAGATGCTCTGACCCTGTTGTCTAACCATCACAATTTGGCCCTGGTCAGAGTTGCTCACATCATTTCGCTTGTCAGTTTTTCTTATAACACATCAACTTTTTGGACAAAGTGTTCACTTTGCCTAATATATCCCACCACTGACAGGTGCCATGATAACCGCATAATCAGTGTTATTCACTTCACCAGTGAATATGACCATGGTCAAAATGGTTTGCCTGATAGGTGTTTATGACTTTATGAGTCATATTATGGCCTTGTGGTAGTTTCAAATGTAATAAAATTAAGTTTTATATGGCTGTTAAATAAACTTTCAGTAGCTGCTGGTGCTGATACATCCATCCATCTTTACTCAGTAATACATTATATTATTTTATTGGAATCAGTGAACACTGTCATTAATGAAGAGGACTAATCCACTCACTCTTTTTAACACAGTTTATCATCACAAAACTAACTTGTGGTATCTTAATTTTGAGCAATAGTGAGTGATTAGTAGGACAGAATAAGTTTCTGCACTGTTGTCACTTGGATCATTTTCTGGTGAAGTTTGGAGGCAGTGGAAGTTTCCCTTAACCCTCTCACCACTATTTTTGGCTCCGGCCCATTCCTTCAACAAGTCCCCTCTTGTCTTTTCTGATCCACATACAGTAAGGTCCATATAAGTTTGGACACGAACACAATTTTGTTATTTTAGCTGTTTACCAAAACATACTAATGTCCTTTATATAATTTATACAGGCTTAAAATGCAGACTTAAATTGGAGTCGTATGTGTTGAAATCTGAGGAAGTTGTTATTTAAAGACGTTTGCCCCTTGTGGTAAACCCTCTGTATTTGCTCTTGTCTTCTATCCGTGGTTGACTTGGCTGGATGTTTCAATGAGGTTTTTCTTTTGTTGTCTTCTGTTGCCCTCAGGAGCTCACAGGTGCGTTCTTTTTGTTCTCAGACTGTATCAAAGTGTTGATTTGGCACCTAGTAATGTGGATTCGTTTTGTTTTCCAAGCCTCGGCCTCTGGTCTGCTTGCATTGGCTTCCAAATCCAGCGCTGGGGAACAGCTCCAGACATTTTATATGTTAAACTGAGTGGTGTTGGTGCATTATACAACTGTAACAGAAATGAGTTTTGGTAAACTGCTATAATAAGGACAAATGTTTCAGTGTGTCAGTCCAAACATGAACAGATCTAATTCTATGCATGTTCTATCAATTGCGATCCAGGATATGATGATGAGGGAGAAGAGGGTGATCCATGTGGAGAAGCGGTGGGGAATCCACTAATACAATATCATTACTGACATTAAGTCACAATGAGATATTGTTGATATCTGATAACATTCTCATTCTCTTTGTCTCACGTCAACGGATTTATAGCTGTAAAATGGCATTGTCAAGAAGACACACCAAAAAATCCCACCACTGTCATAAATACTGCATGCACCTGACAAACTGAACTGTTTGTATTACAGTCCAGTCCGACTCAGCTCAATTAGAACATGTGTGAACCTCTGTTTAATTGTCACCTCTGCTGACCTGCCCTGGAAAAACAACTCAATAGCACCATCTAGTGGACTTGACTTTGAATGGATTTTATTATTCTACTAATGAGCTCCAATCATATTTAAAATATATATAATAAACAATTGATAAGTGAAGCCATCCAGAACGGTTCCATGTCCACTATTGCTAAAAATATCTTTACAGAAAACATAGATTTAATTCCTTGTAGTGGATTATCTGACGGCGCTGTCTGCAACAATGTCTTGATCAGGTCATAGGGGAAAAACAAGCTGCTACCTCAAAAATAATAACTTGACGGTTGCTGTGTTAAACTATCAGTGTGCTCTTGCTGTGATTTGTTAAACAGGTTTATGTGTGAGGCTGGAAAGAGACGTGAAAAATAGAAAAGACTGACAAACATGAATATAGGAGCAATAACAAATGAAGCAGCAGATGGATTCACATTTGAAAATGCAAATCTTTTGCTTCCCTGCATTCTCGCTTTTATACAGCAGAGGGAGGCACTGTGGATTTCTGTCATGATGGCTGTACACTGCCCTCTTTCATGCTGTTTGTTTCAACTTGACAGAGAGAAGATCCAGCGGTGATTGTGTGCGAGACAGAAACGGCGGACAAACAAAGGACAAGTCCTCTCTGACATCCCAACAGCAACACGATGAACTCTAGGTAAGCTGTGCTCGACACATTGATCCCTCCTCAGCGGTCTCTGGAGTGTTTGCATGCCTTTTAGGCCATATGTCTATACATGCATATACTGACGCATATGTGCACGCAAAAAAACACACAAAATCACGCCCTGTCCAACGCGTACACACACATCCGCACAAGCACGTGGTCACATGACGGGCCAAAGTGCGTACAGAGGGGTGATAATCGCTCTCCTCGGGCTATGTCTTTGAGGTCACGACGGGACACAAACCATCAGAGGGCAGATGTTACAAGTAAAGGGAACACTTTCATCTCCTCTGTGAAATCCGTGTGTCCAATCTGATAATGACACAAAGACACACTTTGCACTCACTTAAAGCCAAACGCAGGAAGCGAGGAAATGTATCCTGCAACTGTCTGTTACTCTGCGACCCCTTCTCTTTTGACACTGTGCACAGTGGCTAATGGCTGCTCTCTGGGGGTGACAACGCCGGGTCATGTGACTCAGGCTTTCCTAAATTATGTGTTTGTATTTCTGTTTTGCCACTTTAAAAAAAAAAAAGTCTGACAACGCCAAAGATAGAAACTGATGACAGATCTGTGATATTGCTGATTTGATTTTTAATTAAAACAGGAAAACGAATAACTTTTGAACCCCTGGCTGATTATGAAGCCCCCTGACGTCCAGTTGGACTTATAGGGGTTGGGGGGAGGTTTTTTTTTTTTTTTGTGGGGGATTAGGGAACAAAAGGATCCTTCTCTGTCATCAAAGAGGATCTGCTCTAAACTCATCCCCTTCTCTGTGGCGACAGCTTTTTATTTTTCGGGGATTGATGGCTGCAGGGAGGAGGGAAGGAAGGAGGGTGGGGATATAGTGGGAGAGTTTGATGGTAGGGGATGCAGATTTCAAAGTAATCTTTAACTTTAAGCCCTGCAGTCCCCATGAAACGAAGCCCTCTGCCTCAGACACAGTGTTGCCTATGGCTCCCAGTGGAAGCCTGCCACCCCCTACTCTTTTTTTTTTTTTTTTCTCAAGCTTTTGTTTCATGGTGGCATTTAAGTGGCATTACTCACTGACTGGATGACCAAATGAAGGAGTCCCTTTGAGGGAACCTGAAAGAGACAGATTTTAACTCCTAAGACCAGTGTCGCCTCTTAAAACAACACTAAGTGGATATAAATGCCTGCTGTGTTGCTGAGATTCAGCTCATATCCAAACCAAATGGAGACATCTTGTTGATCATTACTGACCTAATTACCCAGTGTATTTACAACCCGATTGTGTTATTATTCTTATTATAATGCGATACAAAGGTGTGTGGCTTAATTAGATTTTCAAGCAAATCCACAAAATTCTATTTGTATTCAACACTCCCCTAACAACTTTAAAGTGATCTGAGCTTTAACCAAGTCGTTGTGGAGTTTATGTATTCTTGCTGTTTTATATGACTCGGTAAAGCAAACTTAAGGCCGTCAGATGAGTGAAAACCCCGAGGAGGTCATCTGCACTTCCATTGTCTCGTTACTTTACAACACTACTCATTTGGGCCCCCTACCCCAAAGTTATTTCTCTCATCTTGTGAAGTGCTCAAGTCCCCTCGGGGTCACTGACACGGGATCCCCTGCTGGCCCGCTCCACCGCGGGGAGTCAGTGTAATCACATAGAGGTAGTTATGAGGTAAACAGGTTCCTACACCAGCACAATAAGCCATGTTGTTAGGAATTATGCTAGCACAGCAAATGATGATAAATCAGTCACATGCCAGCAGTTTGACATTTTGCCAAAGACGAAGCTAAAACACAGGCAAAGGACTTGTTGGTCCATTGTTTCGCCACATATCCAAGTAGTTTATTCGGTTCTGGAGACGTTCTGAAAAAGAGCTTTTACACATATTGTCATACTGCTGCCTGCTATGCTATCGTTTAAAGGCCTCCATGTCTTATAGAAGACTGGGTATAATAAACTGAGCTGTGATTCTTATTCTGTCGTTTGTGGAAGAAATACACAAAACTTCTACTTCAGAAAAATGAACAAAACCACATTTAAAAAATAAAGAATACAAGCCCTACATGTCAAATTGTAATGTTTAAAGATGTGTAAATCAGTAAAGTGTTAATAATAGTCTGTCAGTTTCTGTTTTTGTTTGTTTTTTTGTTTTTTATATGGATCTTCACTGATGCATTGACATAAAAACGACATTTAAATATTGTAGTTGACTGAGGTCGAACTGATTTTATACCAGCTCACTTTAAGTGATAACAACTGATTTTTTTTATTTAAACCAGAAGCTGTTTTATACAGTGATTAAACAAAAGCCTCCACACAACAGTAGGTTGTGGGGTATAAAAAAAAATCACACACAAAGAAATCAAATCAGAACTTTTGTCCCTTTATTTATCAGCCTTTGCACTGCAGCTGATAACCAATGTGACACATTTCAGAAAAAAAATTATTTTAAAAAAGTAGAAAAACCTAATACGTGTGCACGCGTATTGTTTTTTCAGATTTTTCAAATTTATTCTTGTTTGTATGCTACTACATGAGCCATGAATAAATAAGACCACAAAGAGCTCAGAATACAGAAGGTATCGCTCGGGTGAGGGTTACAAAAAATATTAACATGGAACTCAGAGAAGACAGTCATCAACAAGTGGAGAACATATGGCTCAGCAATAACATCAAGAACAGTATATCTTTCTGAAAGTGGTGAGAAGACGAAGAGAAAATTGATCAGGGAGGCTGTCAAGAGGCCGATGGCAAGATTAAGTACATCTTGTACTGGTTGGTCCCGGCATGTGACAACTATCTCTCTGGTCTTCGTCTGGCAGGGTTGTAAGACTTTTTTTTTGATGGAAAACACATTCAAGGCTTGCTAAAATGTGCAAAAACTCATATCCAGTGTCCTGGAACGACGTGGGAACATGTATCCTCGTCTGATTAGATCAAGATATGACTTTTTTTGCCCAAAATCGGGCACATAAGCAACACAGCACATCAGTAGAAGAACACAATATCCATGGTGTGCCGTGGTGGTCACAGCATCATGGTTTGGGGCTGATTTTCTTCAGGTGGAACTGAGGCGGCTTGAAGTAATAGCTCCAAATACCAGAGAAATTAAGAGAACTTTCATCTTTCAGCATGACGGTGACACAGAGCACACATTCAAATCAACAAAAGAACAGCTTCAGCGATAAATGTTCAGTGTTTTAGAATAGTTCAGCCAGAGTTTAGCCCTAAATCCCATATGTGTTTGAGGAAAATATGTGTGCCTACCCGTACAGGTGATGTCCTCGCACCTGGACAGCTGGAACATTTTTGCAATAGTGGGGAAAATGTTCCCAAATCAAGGCGCGTACGTACTGGCTTATTTCTGTCAAATGTCACGTAGGTTTTCAGTGGCATTGCATAGTTTTTATTTTTATGAATATGATTGGTCTTTGTTTTCTGTTTTTTTTTTTTTTTTTTTTTTTGGTAACGTAAAGTCACGTCACAGGGATGTATAGACTCTTTATATTCACTGTATCACACACTGTATCATTAAATCAGCCGTCTGTTAACAGCTGTCAGGTTAATGGAGTGAAGTAGTAGCAGTGGTGGACAGTAATGAAGTAAATTTACTTGAGTACTGTACTTAAGTACAGTTTTTGAGTATCTGTACTTTACTTGAGTATTATTTTTGGGGGATACTTTTACTTTCACTCCACTACATTTGAAGGACAAATATTGTACTTTTTACTCCACTACATTTCTGTTGATGCTCTCGTTACTCACTACTTTTGAGCTTACGTCAGCTGATTATTTTTTTTATTTTATTTTTTTCAAAATACTGAGAAAATAAACAGTTTCTGCTGATTCGCATATGGTTCGTCTTAGTCGTATTGCCGTACCTGTACTACATCATGCCATACAATCCATACAATGCAGGAAGAAACTGGAGAAACTCCCACCGAGCACCCGTGGCCTTATCTCAAACCCATGTTTGAGATTTTTGCCACAAAAACTGATTCGTTTCAGTTTAAATGTTTGTTGTGCTTACCGCGAACTAATTATATCACGTCCTACAAGAACTCGTCTTCCAACCTGAAAAAGCACGTCGCGGTATGTAGAGAGAGAGAGAGAGAGAGAGAGAGAGAGAGAGAGAATGACAATAAAGCTACTTTCCTTTCCTGTATTTCCTGAGATACTTTTTAAATACTTTTACTTAAGTATTTTTTTAAGCAAATACTTTAGTATTTTACTTAAGTAATATTTTGACTAAGCTACTTTTACTTGTATTGGAGTAATATTTGACAAGGAGTATCTGTACTTTTACTCAAGTGGTGGAGGTGTGTACTCTGTCCATCTCTGAGTAGTAGAACATTTCTTATGAAGTAGAAAGTAGCACAAAATGAAAATACTTTGGCACGTAAAGTCAAGTAAAACTAGTACCTGGCAAATGTACTTAAGTACAGTCTAGCACTGCTTGTCATAGTAGGGAAAGCAGAAAGTGTTTCTGATAATACTGTATGAAAGTGTCCCAGTAAACTGTGACAGAAATATTCTGCTATGTTTGTGCACAACTGATCACAGTTGTTGTCTTCCGGGTAAATAAATAAACAACATTCACTTTTAAATTGCTACTGAGGCTAAATTTAATTTATGTACCCCAGGAATACATTATAGGCTATAAGATGTGAGGGAGCTGAGGTTGCTCGCCTCGGGTTCTGTCCGATACTTCAGCAAACACGTTAACCACGTCAGGATGATGGAGAACAAGGCGAGGACGCTGGCAACAAGCAAACACAGGACGACCGGCGACGCCATGCCGTTATGCACAAAGATGAGGCCCAGAAATAAGAGCACCACCGTGGAGAGGAAGGAGAAGATGGCGCACACGCAGAGCGTGAACGCAACGTGCTTGCAAGTGTCGCAGCTGCCGCCTGTCTCTTGTGAGGTCGCGGAAGAAGAGACGCACGGACCCGTCCGTTCTTCCGACGCGTTCACGTGTTGCGCTTTCACCGGCAGCGCTTCAGTCAGCGCGGTGTTGTCCGGGAGGTTATGGACGCGGTATTCCGGCACCGGAGTCCGGTGTCGACACACGGGGCAGCCGATTCTCCACCCTCCGCCCTCCCGGAGGTGCAAGGTTTCGAGGCACTCCTGGCAGAAGGTGTGGCAGCAGCTCAGCAGTTTGGGAAGACGTCGGTCCAAGTCGAAGTAGTTGTAGCATATTTTGCACTCGTACTCGTCGCCGGGAAACGAGTCGGTCACGCCAGGCTCATCGGGGCCACCCCCTGTACTGACCGCCTCCGCCATGTTCGGTCTTATTACACTGTATAAAAACAAATCTATCTGACCGCACCGTCCGTGATGATCAAAATGTCACCAAATGTCATGCACAACAACACATCCCGAGGAGAAACATGAGTTCTCGCTCTGCATTTCCCGGTGTGAGTCAGTCCCGGTAGCACACTTGGCTCCATCCGGTTCACAGACCAGACGCGTAACCACCTGGAGCGCATCCCGTGGAGCAGACGAGGCTCCATCACGATCATACCAGAACTAACCGTTTAGCGAGAGAGAGAGAAAAAAAACAAAAAAAAATCCAGTGCATAGACTTGTTCAAATTGATTTTCCAATTTGGTGTCTGTCACCTGGTCGATTTGTCACAAGCGCGGGTCATGTGTATAAGGTGGATTTAATCGGCCTATTTAGGCGTATAATTAGAATTTAGCGCCTGCGGTGACAGTAAAGGGCACTCTGGATGTCCCTCTGAATTTCAGCACCACAGGCCGTGGACAGCGCCGAATTGTGACACCTTCAGCTGCATCTCAGCTCGGAGAGAAAAAAGACTAAACCTTTTTTTTAATGTTATCCTTCTGAGGTCCATGTTCAACTTTAGAAAATAAATATTTAGCTGCAGGACAAAAAGTTGGAAACGTTAACTAAGTAACTTATTTATAACTTAATTCTTCATCCAGTTTGCACGTGGGTTTTAGATGTCTTTGTGTATTTTGTTTTTTATGTGGATTTTTGTTTTAAAAAAATAGGTACAGAAGGCTCAGATACACCTGTATGACACTGTTAAACACAAATCCGTCATGTCTTCCTCCATAAGCATGAAGGACACCATGCGACATCGATGGATGTGCTTTAAAATGTGTTTGTGAAAGCAGAAATGATTTGAAATGAAACAAATCCCCTGCAAGTAAATCGATCCTGTGGGGCTGTCAAACGTGCAAAAGCATGCGAAACCCTGTTCCCAATCAGACACCCTCTTCTTTTTGATTGACTGCTGAGGATTTAAACGTCTCTCTTCTCTCTCTTCTACACAGACGGCACGACGTGCAGGCGATTGATTCTGCTTGATGACACAATTGCACGATTTTCCAGAGCCGTACTAACACTATATATTCTCGATATTAGACGGCATAAAGATGCATTGAAAAGAAATTAGATAAACATGCTCGCAAAAAGAAAAATAGTGTGGATGTCCCACATAGAGAATGAACTGCATGTCAGTGTCCATACATTGAGCTACCATGCGCCCTCTTGTGGTACAACATATGCATGCACGTTTGCGATGGTATGCAGAGCTGGGTGGTGTAGTGGCACTGAATTACAGCTCCATGCAGTTACATGCACTTAATGACATTTTAACAGTGCCGTAATTGCAATGAGTTATATTTACTAACAATATATTTGAAAATCTAAAATTATACTAAGCTGATATGTGACAGTCAGGAAAAGTAAAGAGTTTAGTTGAGTAAAATAACTCATGTTTAACACTCTCCACATTTGAGGTACCTGTACTAGGATCAGTCCATGCTGCCTTTTTATTTATTTATTTATTTATGTTTATTTTTTGGAAGTTGCTGGGCAAAGTACATTTAGCGAAGAAGAAGGTGCTGTAACTGGATGTGTCATTGTTGTATTTCTTTTCTGCTGCATCAAATCCAGGATGTTTAGAACATGTTATATTGATTATATTATGTTTTTTTTTTAAATAAATAAATAAATAACAGCAGTTACTCTCTTAAAGTTTTGACTGTTTCATTTTTATTGACTGACGTGTATATTTTTAGTGTGCTTTTTAAATCTTTCTGTGGCTTGCTAATGGGCGCATAGAGACTTATGGGGTGGTATTACAAAACCTCTCCCATTTAAGTCTTATATAGATGGCCATAGTTGTGCAGGCAGGTTATACTTACATGCCAAAAATGAAATGAATGCAAAATATTTGATCCCTGAAAATACAGTATGTAAATATTAGCAAACAGGACTAGACACATATTGTTTGATTTTCAAAACCGAAACATGTTGCAGACTGTCCCACATCATCTGCTGCAAACTTGCTCGTCATTAAGCCCTGATGTTTTTATTTTAGCCTAATATCACACTAAGATGGATCTATCTCTCAGATCTACACTCACAATGCATCGAGTTCTCATGTGGAAGCAGGAAATCCACTTCAGGGTGTTGTGACAACGCCAGATAACATGACTTTCCTCCCTCACGCGCACGCACACATTGAAGTAACGGCACGCTGTAATGTGGGGCAGATAAGAATCTTACTGGAGGTGACACTGCAGGTTCATCATGGGACCATCAACTATTAACTCTGTGGTTCTGGTCTGTATTTGCGGATCTATTAAAGTAACCCTGCATGCCCAGAGGCTGTGTTCTTAACAGATGCCTTGTTTCTCTTTTTGTTTGTCCTGCCTCACCTGGGTTCACCATATAGGTCTTTGTCATGATAACTGCAACCCAGTTTGAGGTCCCACTGAAGTGTTGTGGGTCACATATATTTGATAAGATCAAACACATCAGAAAAACACTGCCTCTTTTGGCAGCGCCTTGTACCACTCACATCCCAGGGCTACTAATCACAGAGTGGATTTCCTTATCCTCAAGCTGCAGCGTTTCTGAGATGTTTATCTAGTCCGTGACTCGGCCATTCTTCTAATCCGTTCCTACCTTTAAAACAATGTCCGCTCTATAGTCTTTGTGATGCGGAGTTCTTTTTAGACTGTCGTCACAGAACTGCTGCAGGTTAAAGCTGACAGAACCTCAAACATAACTGATTATGTAACACGAATGAAAACAAAATCTGATGCAGTTTGAGTTTCCCCTGTTGCTACTAAGCTCTTTCCAGTGCTAACATAGAAGTGCGTGGAATGTGCTGCACTTAGGTTTAAGACGTAAATAATTGAAAATGCACTGTTTTCTGATAAAGGGAAAACATGTCGACTATATTTGAATTAATCGCGAAAGTGTTCACATTATTTAAAACTATCGCCTAATTTAGAAACTGTCCACACAATGTGACCAAGAGACGGGGTGGTGCATTGTTTCCAAAGCCAGGATAATTGTGAAACAAAAAAAGAAAAAGAAGCCTGACCAGGAGACTCAATTGCATCACTAGCATTACCTTATAGGACAGCTGCAGGATTCTCTGAGGGACAATAAAAAGTTAAACACATGCTGTTTTACAGGTGACTGTTGTTTTAAGACGCTCAAAGCCCTATTTAAAGCCAATGAATAATTCAACTTATCAAGGCAGCTATCACTCTATTTGTCAGTCAAGGTTAGCTTTATTTGTTCCCTCTATTCTTTTTCAGGGTATGAATTGAGATTTGCTCCTTACAGCTCATGCTCAGGCAGTGACGGTTTGACGTTTTGATTAGTTTTTGATGATCTAGATTTTATCTGATATTGTGGTAGTCATGAATAACGGGCAGTGTTGTAGAGAGAATATTAATCATCTAACTATGCAGTATATATAGGCCCTTATCGCTTGATCAAAACTCCCTATGGCTTATTGGGCTGACTTTATCTTCAGACATAGCAAACGACTGTGTTCCGTTAATGTGTATAATTCAGAAAAATACCCTCAAAAGCCCCTGTCTTATTCTCTGCGTACACGCCTATAAAATCCAACATGCTATTTCTTTCCGGGGCCATTTTGTTCTTTATTTTTGACGCGTTCTGCCCACCGCCACCACCACTGCACATTTCTGACTCAGCTTACCCCTCTTAATTGATTTGACACGGTATATCCAATATCCTTTTCATGATAGTCAAACTTTGGTATAATAACTTTCTATCCCCCACCTCATTCCTGCTTTTATGGACATATAATGTTTCCACATGTTCTGTGTCCACTGCATCATTTTTTTTTTTCTCCACACAAGGTCTTATAGAGGGAGTGAAACTATATTGAGCCACATGCTGTGAGATACTGCAATGGAGGGGACAGAAAAAAACAATATGAAGTTGGGATGTTTTATAATGAAACGGGGATTAAAAAAATATCATGTTATCATCTCAGGGCTGCATCAGTTGTTTTTTTTTTAAACTTCCTAGCAAACAATTTGTCTCACCAGTAGCAGCACCAAAAACAGCTGGCTTTGCTTATTCATATTTTCTTTTCACGCAGAAGGCACCATTCATTTAGCCCGTCATGTTGTGACAATAGTCTTTTCTGGATCATAGACAGTGGGGTTCCACAAGTATTGATCGCTGTCAGTGAATCACCCACCAGAATGTCAGTTCTGATGATGTTGTAGAGGTCACCATCAAGCAGTCATAGCTGAATGCGGAGCTGTGACGGCCTCGAAAAGAAAAGGACATGCGTGTTCCTGAGGGAAAGGGGGGAAAAAATGTACCGGTCTATTAAACACGCCTAATTATTAGAATTATCACAACTCTACGAGCTGCAGAAAAGTCAAGTGATCCCTCATGTGGTTCTGTGTGTCCATAATCGAGCATTTGCACGGATGTGTTACACTGCCGTGTGGCTCGGCCACGGGGCCGCGCAGGCACCTATTCTTGAATTAGTGCAACTACTAGATGAGCGTGCAGAGCTTTCTGCGTGGGATGCGCTGGAACTCGTGGAAAAATAAAATAGATCCCGAACTCCACACGCCATATCTGTCTGCTGACCTCTGTTGTCTGAGGCGTCTCTCCTTTCGTTGCGCTCAATGTTTCCATCTGCACATTTTTATAGATTTATTTTAAATAATAATAATAATAATATATCGCTACTTGCTTCGTTTTTAGTTTGTATTGCATTTTGATATAAATCTAGTATAAATTAATTACAAAAAGGAAAAAAAAAATACAAATTGCGATTTGTTCAATACTTCCAAATATTTTTACAGTGCGTTACTGAATACTGTCACAGCATGGGGACTCCACTGGGAACTGACCCCTGCAGTGATCTACTTTTACTGCTGTATATAGTGCACATTTCAATAGTAAAAACTCTAATAATAACAATACTACTACTACTACTACTACTACTAATAATAATAATAATCGTTATTATTTATTAAATAATAATGTTTATTTACTATTAAATAATAATTGTATTTGTCCAATAAAAGATATGTAACAAATCTATCAGCTTCTAAATAAATATTAATACCCTTAAAATGTAATGTTATTAAAAAAAATATATATATTTTTTAAAAAACAATCGAGAAATTAAGTTGCCTGTGTGTGTGGGTGTGTGTGTGTATGTTTGTGTGAGTTTGAACCTGTGAAGTATCAGTTTTGTCCCCTAAGATCAGACATATCTATTCATTCATTCATTAATTATCACTATTATTATTGTTATTATAGTTTTGAGTATTTTTTAATCAAAAATTACAACATTTGATAAACATTTTTTTCAACATTATTTAAATGCTCCTAGTTTTAAAAAAAAATAAATTTAATTGTAGTTTTTGGTTCACTGTCTGCCAATCAGTGTACCGGTTATCATAGTCTTCCTAATGAAGAGCATTCATATTATTATTTATATTACACTGTTGCCCATAAAGTTGGAATAATTTTCTTTTCAGACTCATTCCACTTTTTAATCCTATTCATCCAAATCCCATTGTCACAATCATTTCACGAGAAGAGGTAAAAAATATTTTATTCCAGCTTCATGGCTGTACAGTGTATTATAATGTGATCGTGTTTATCAAAACTTGTGCTCTTTGTGAGAAATGCACAGAAGCTTGTGACATGACAAGCTGACCTCGTGAGGTCAATCCAAACAGAGGAGGTCTCCTGCTGTCCAATCACAGAGCTCCTCCTGCCCCCGAACGTCCGGGTCTTTGACCAATCAGCGCCCGCACCGCGGAGTCAGAGGGGACAGCGAGCGCAGATAAAATGTTTGACTTCCATCCATCCTCTCAGAGCATCTTCTCAATCCCCGCAGGACTGTCAGAAACCTGTACTTTGATTTAAACTCAGCACATAGCGCCCAGCAACTCTTTACGAGGGATTCTCCTGTCGAGGCAACCTGTTGCTCGAGCAGAAGGAGACTGCGTCGAGACGGTAGAGAGAGAAAGAGAGAGAGAGAGCGAAGTAAACTTGCAAACAAAAGGGATTAAAAGCGACGAGCGGTGGCAGATTTATTCTCAGCGTTACCTGACACGCAGTCAGGAATCATGACAGCGCTCGCAGGAGGTTTACCGAGAATGATGAGACCAAGCCCTCACCAGAACTACCCAAGGGGAGGATACTCTCTGGAAGGTAAGGGTCTGCCACTAGTTGCTGCTCGCAATCTGAAGAAAAGTTTGAAACAAACATCAGCAAAGTTGATTTCTGAAAATCTCAAACATGCAAAAACACGTTTAAATGAGTAAAAACCGCGCTTGATGTTGTGCATTTTAAATTTTGAATGAAACAAAACAGTGACGCACAGTTATAAAACTGTAATATATATCTGTGTTTATATAACTAACTAATTATATGGTCTTATACACAGAAATATTTATGTCATTTTATTGTTTAGACTTTTACTATTTTTACTGGTTTCAGGTTTCTATTTCTTTCAAGCTGAATACGAACTGCAAAATGATAGATTTATTTACATAACTTGCTAGTAAAGTCTTTAATTTTTTAATTTAAAATGCACTGTAAGGGTTTTATCTGCTTCCATTAAATATGTCTTATTATGAGTTGCAGCTCAACACTGGAAAACACACTATTTTGACATGGCAAACAATAGTTCCACTCACTAAACTAAACCCCTTCGCCTCCAGTCTCCACTCCGCTGGGACAGGGCCGGGTCAACCAGCTCGGCGGCGTCTTCATAAACGGCAGACCTCTTCCCAACCACATCCGTCATAAAATCGTGGAGATGGCACATCACGGTATCCGGCCGTGCGTCATCTCGCGGCAGCTGCGGGTGTCCCACGGCTGCGTCTCCAAAATCCTGTGCCGGTACCAGGAGACCGGCTCCATCAGACCGGGGGCCATCGGAGGCAGCAAGCCCAAGGTGAGAGATGGCGTTTTAGTGAAATGTGCTGAGGGCCACATTCATCTCAGAATAGATTGAGGTTCATGAAAAAAAAATCTAATATTTTTTATTATATAAAACTTTAAAACATGACTTAAAATGAGTGTTAAAAAGCTGAGGTGAATTTTCTGTGGCTAATAAAAACCAAACAGTTGACTCAAAGTCGTTCAGACAAACGGGACCTTTGTGAAAAAGCTCATGTAAAACTGAAATATACTGGTTTCTCTAAAAGCAATATAACAATCTGAATTATGTGTTTCTTAGATCTTTAATTTAGCAAATTATAGCCTATTTAAAATCTTTAAAAAAAAACGACTTCTTCCTCTTCTCACCAAAGCAAACCGCCTGTCCAGAGGTGGACAAGAAAATCGAAGAGTACAAGAGAGAAAACCCGGGCATGTTCAGCTGGGAAATCAGAGACAAACTACTGAAAGACGGGATCTGCGACAGGAACACCGTCCCTTCAGGTGAGTCTGAAATTTTCAAACTACCAGGAAGGATGCAAAAATAATTGGCTAATACAAAAAACTATTGTACAACACAAAGTAGCTCAAATAAGCTTCTTAATGTCTTTTAAGGTATTTTATTAACTCTTCTTAATTATCTCCATTAAGCACATGTTTAATATCTTAAATAATTTTATTTAATAATAATTTATTTCCTGTTTTGTCTCAGTGAGCGCCATCAGTCGCGTCATGCGCTCCAAATTCGGCGGAGTTGGCGAGGATGAGGACGAGGAGGAGGAGGATGAGGTGGTGAAGAGGGCGATGGAGGAAAACGAACCACGGACAAAACACAGCATCGATGGCATTCTGGGAGACAGATGTAAGTCCAGCTTTTATGATGTGACCTAGCTGTGTTTATATTTACTGTGTCTGAAACGCTGGAAAGTGAAGAGAGGAAGAGAGGGCTGGCTGTGGAGTGGATGGCTTTAGTTGTTTTGTTTCTCGGTTGCGGATGTCTTGACTTTTGGATTGGTTGGTTTTCGTCGTCAATATATGGACAGATATTATTATTATTATTATTAGTTGAGGAGTAAAACTGGCTAATGAAATTCACCATAAAGTTTAAAATTTCACGTTTTTACGCATGCGCCTTCACCTAAAATATCTAGAGTTAACAAATATGCAAATACCTTTTTTTAAACCAAACATTTGTCTAATTTCCAAGCCTGAGAAACTTTTTTTTAACACTTAATCGGACACTTGAGGATGAACTTCAGGGGACAAAGCATGGAGAGTCTATTGAGCCCCACACCTCAGTTTGACGCGCACAAAAGCCAAACTCCAGTGAGCGGCTCAGTGGTGTACAAAAAGATGCCAGGGCCTTTCAAAATGGGGGAAAAGAAAGGAAGGAAAAAATGCGCTGACAAAAGGCCGGGAGAAGACATTATGAACCCGCAATGAGCGATGAATTATTCAGGGACACCAATAGGCCCAGTGCGACCTGGTTTATAGACTGCTCCAAAAAAGTGCCAGTTTGAGGGCTCTCCTCGCTGTTTACAGTTTGTCATGTAGAAAATGAAGACAGAAAGAAAAGCTGAGGCTTCGGGCAAAACACCTGTTGATTTACGACCTGTTGGAGTCTGGAGAGTGTTGCCGCAAAAGGAAAGGTTGCTGTTGGAGACATAATGCAGCCTATAGTTAATTATTGATGACCAGACCTCGAGAAACAGTGGTTTTGTTTTGTCCCGTCGTGTAAAGACGCGCTTTGATTCCGTGTATTCATTGTTTAACTTCTGCATGTTGGTCTGTTTGCAGATAAAGGTAATATAAATATTAAGTTTACGCATTTGGCTTCTGGTAAACGGCTTATGCTTGTTGCTCGAAAAGTGTTAAACTCAAGCCAGGCCACAGCAGAATTGAACGGTTCCGTTACTTTTGCGCACGGACCTTTCATCGCAGCTTTTTTGTCTTTGCGCAGCGAGCATGACGCCTTCAGCCAGTGAGCGCAAGGGAAACCCTTCTCTTCACTAGATTAAATCCAAACCCTTTATTTCTCCCCACTTTCATCTCAGACAAAGTCCGCCCCTTTCCTTTCCCCCCAGGGCGCGCACATTTAATGCAGTGTCTGTGGGCACTTCCCTCTCCCTCTGCCAGGCCAGACACATATTGATCATGCAGCGGAGTTCTTAAACTCGAAAAAACTCATTTCTGACGAGACAAATAGAGGCTTTAGCGCAGAGCAGATGATTCTGATTTTAAATGAGAGGAATAGTAAATTAGGATGCATCATTTTTTAATTTCATTCCTTTAATCTGATTTCTTTTATTGGTCATCTTCTTACATTTTTTCATTCACTAAGCTAAACTTTCAGGACTGTAATTTATTATTTGAACGTGAATAAGATTATTTTATAAATTTAATCAATGCATTTAGACTGCTCTGGCATTTTTTATTCATTTTTTTTTTTTTTTTTTTGAAAAAACAAATAACATTATCTACTTTGCATCAAATAGGTGACATCCTTCATGCAAACAGCTCCAAAGCACTTTTCCCCATTGATATACAGAACAGCACTATATCTTTCTTGTGTCTCTTTGTGGAAGTAGTTGTTGTTTTTCTCTTTTATAGCACTTCATTAGAATGTGAAAAGGGTGGTTTGGGGACTGAGAGAGTGTCTTCTGGCCAAATATTGATTAAGTAGGTGTTTGCAGAGGCTATTGTTGTGGCGGGGAGAGGGCCTGTTGCTCTCTGCCCCTTTCTCCTCTACCACTATTGTTGGCTTTCCTTAAGTGCTAAGATCAAAGCTGGCTCATTTAGATTTATTTGTCTGGGAAAAGGCACTGCTAAGGTTTGTGGGATAAAGTATACTGGGCAGGCCCATGTCTGCATGGCATAAGTAAGTGGCTTGAACGTTGTGGGAAGAGTTGTATTTGCTGGAGAGGAATCCGATGGTTAGTTGTTTACATTTTCTTTAACTGCTGTTTTAGTTAGAATTTACTCCGTTGTAATGAGTTTAAACAACATGCACGGCTGAGCAGCATTATTGTCAACAAGGTAAGAATATATTCAACTTATTGTTTTAATTTAAAAATTAAATTATCTCACAGCCCCCATAATTTTCCTCGGCCTGAGTAGGACTGAATTAATTGATAGCATCCTTTCCTCTGTTTATTACTGTTAGCTTTTAGCCTCATTTAACTAATTAAAGTAACCAAAGTCATGAAAGAGGAGTAGCCACTCTTGCGGGATCCATTTATGGCAGTGGGGGTGAAAGGCAGAGAGAAGTGGAAGAAAAAGAAAGCTCAGAAATACAAACAGTCAAAGGGATAACTTTTCTTTAAAGGGAATCCCGCGGTGCCAAAATGAATGAGCCCAGTTCTTTCAAATCTGCCATGGTGAACGCAGTCAACATGTAATAATTGGTTTCATTGAGGTGCATTCCAACAATCTGCTGCCATTCTCCTGCCTCTATTGTCCGGAGGCAGGCAAATAGCCAGAGGGACAGGAGGAATCAAGTGCTGACAAAACATGAAAGATTTAGCAGCTTTTGTCAAAGGAGCTGAGTAGGACTTTGTTTGTGTAAATAAACTGGGTTACTGGCTCCCTGTGATTTTGGCATGGGTTGAGAATGAGGGAAGAGAGCGGGGAGAGCTGAAAGATCATATTTGAGTTTACCAAAAAAATTTAAAGCAGTCAAAATGTGTGTGTATAAGGAGTTCATTTTTGCAACTACGACAGTGTAGCCGCCGCATCCAAGCCATCTAATCCAATTTACATTATTTCAAAACTGTTATTCTCACGTGACGTGTAACAATATACAAACAGATACGTTTCTCTCACACGCAGGGAGCAAAGTCATCTGATCAGCGTAACCGTAAACGGAGGCATAGATGTTGATTTTTGTAGAACTTGTGACCGGAGCTTTAGAGGAGACAGGAGGCCTCAATGCAACCAGAGGAATGTCTGCTACAGCCGCATTTCCATTTTCCTCTCGGGGCTGGATAATGGAGAAATTTATATGTGGGCCTCACTCCGTTTTCCTGTGTTAATGCTGCCCATAATGCTTGTTTATTCCTTGGACTGCTGGGAAAAGTTCACAAGACAGATAGATGGACAGATAGATATATAGACAGATACTTTCACAGTCTGTGTCGGCATGATTCTCAAGACTCTCTCTTTCTCCGAAAAAGAAAGAAAAAATCCACACCGGCTGATCTGCAACTGAATGCAGACTCTATGCTTCATTAAAGCCTCTTTCTCCGTTGGCACCCACATTGTGATCCTCCAATATTAATTCAAAGGACAATTAATGAATGCGGGCCAACTTTGAAGTAATGGGCCGGGGTCCTGCCCTGAGCCGGCCCCTCTGCGCTGATGTACTCTCCACATTCTCCCCACTAACCCCAAAGACACTGTGAAGTGACTGAAAGAGAAGCAGCGCGCAATAGAAGGTCAAGGAGAGGAGCCCCGGCAGAAAAAGAGCTCTCTATTTCCTTGGAAGTATTAGCCGAGCAAAACTCTGTGATGGGGAGGATAAAGGAGCGCGAAGAGAAAGGGGTCGGGGGCGAGGGGACTCTGCAAAGAGGAGCACAATGGGATAGTTAATTGAGTAAAGCCAGACAGCGTTGTCAATCACTTAACTTTGTTTAGCCTCAGTTTTTGTGGAGCTGTTTCGTCCAGCACATTGCACATTATGGACGCGCCAGCACAACTCTGTTGCTGTTTTGATTAATGTCTTTTTTCCTCTCAGAACAAAAAAAAATCTACTTTTTTTAAAAAGAAAATACAGAAATTCATTTAACGTATAAGACTTATGAAACATTTAGATGCAGCATGTTTTTTCCCAAAAACAAAAACCAAAGCAAAAAAATTGGGAAATCCTAAAAGCAACAAAAAAAGCAGCATTAATGAGTGTTTATAGGGTCAGAAAAGAAATTGTGGAATGTGGCGATGCGTTCGCTCTCTGCTGAGAGTCTGTGAAGTTTGGTTGCAGGGTCAGAGCTGAGGCCGTTTTCACTGCAGCGCTGTGCAGTCGCTGTGAAAAGGTCAGGGGCTAACCTAGGGTCACTTGACTGTTAAAACTATCAGGCCCCAGGAAAAGGGGGTTACCATAATGTTTGGGAGAAGATGTCAACTGAGCAACTGTTAACACGACGTCCCAACAAGGAATCAGTGTTGATTCATTTTGCAGTGCGCAGGCGTCCAGTGTGGCGGCTTGGTGTGGCTGTCTGTCTCTCCTAAACGAGGCAGGGCTGATGTGGGTCTCTGCTGGTTGGTCTCTGTTTGCCTGGAACGTGCGGCAGACTGGCCTGTTGCTGCGGCCCTGCATGGGTTCTGTGCAGCCGCTTTGTGCCTGCCCCGAGGGTGGACATGCCACCGTGAAACTGTCACCTAACCGCTCCACAGTGGAACTAAATAATAACCACCGCACACTGGGCGCAAATAATAGCCACGCAGGGCCATTTGTGGCCCTTTTTTTTGTCACCGCACCAATATAAGACAGAGATACATCTTTCAGCTTCATATCGCCGGCTATTTCTTTGTCCGTTAAGTGCCAACCTCCTGCGCTCATTCACTCCGTCCATCACATCATCATCTCCGTCTCTTTTTCCCCTCTATCTGCCCCCCCTCTTTCCCAGGCAGCTGCGGGTTCCTGGGGGCTCTTTAGCAAGTCAAGTGAGCAGCCCACTCACTCCCATTTCTCCCTTAACTGTTAACCCCAGCTGAGCCCATAAGCTGTCAGTTAACTATTCTTTCCCTCCAGTGCATCTGCTCGCTCTGGCTCTATGTGGCATGCCACTATTTTATTCAGTGGCCCGCTCACACTATGCTCCGTGGCCTGAAAGGGCCAGATCTACTTGCCTGGGCAAATAGCTAGTTCATTTGTCTCTTCTGCCCTTTGTTTTGTGTTGCGAACACATGTCACCAGCTCAATTACCTTCTCTATTAACAGCCCCTGGAGGAAGGGCTAGCCAGCCCCTACCAAGATGAGGTTATAAACTGCCCCATATGCTAGGCTTCGCTTTCTCTTTCTCTCTGTGGCCCTTCACGTCACTTCATTCCTTCTCTCTTCTCTTGATTACCCTGATATCTACTTCAGTTCTCTCGCACTCGCACTCTCTGTCACACTTGCCGCCACTTTTAATTTTTAAGTAAGAATTTCTATGCACGTGTGAGTGCAGACCTGGTTGTGTGCGCCTGTGCGTGTCTCTTCATATTAATGTCACATGAAGCGATGGGAGCGAGGTGAATGCTTGGCAAGAAGAGTCCTGGTGGAGGGAGGTAGCCTATGCAATAAACAAGAGCAGCCTTTATTCTTTCAGTTGGACTCCTCTCTTGTTTTTTGGCCCGTTAGAGAAACTCCTGCTGCAGGTGAAGCTAATGCAACTGGACGTTCCCCTGGTTCACATCTGTGACCCTCTGGAGTTTATCTTCCCTGCCTGTCAGTTTCCTCTCTCGATCAATAAATGGTTCAGTTTACCTCGGGTACTGAATGTGTAGCAGTTTCCTTTCCGTGCTGATGTCAGGGAGTGTGTATTATGTGTCTGCATGCACATCTGTAAATGCACTTGTTTAATGTTATTTATGAGTCTCCAAGCAGGAGCAAGGAACCTGTTGGATTCACTTGTTGAACGCTCTAAACGGCGCTAAGCACCATCCTATCTGTTCTGCTATCTAAACTAGCTTGTTATTAGTGTAATATCCGACATCTTACTTGAAACGGCTTTTTTTTGGTGGATAATTCTTCAGGAGCCTCAATTTCCGTTTGAGGGATAATAATCTATCTTTCTGTTAAGATTCTTGTCAGAGCCACGGCCAAACTGTGAGCGACGATGGACTATTTTCAGCTCCCCAGTGCTTTAGCTGCAGCGTAAAATTTGATTTGGGTGTTTAAGTGAGGAGGTCGAGTCCTTCCCTTTGTGTGTTTAGTATCCTCCACTGTCGTTTGTTGCAGTGAATGTGTGGGAACACGCCTGCTTCTGCAGCAGCGTGCCTTAAAATTGATCCACGGCGTCGTAAGAGGCTTGTTTGGAAATGTCAAAGATGCACGGAGAGAGAGAGAGAGAAGTGGGGTGAATGGATGAGATGGACGAGATAAGTCTTCAGTTTAAGAATGAACAGCATCCCCCATTTGTCCCCAGCATCTTCTTCAGGTGCCTTCAGCCTCCCATCTCCTCTCCATGTCAACCCTTCAACCCCCCATCCCCCAGCTTTGTGCCCCTCAGGCCATGGAGGGAGGGGATGAAGGGGTGCTCCCCTGCTGTGCCCCTCCGCAGCCCCCAGTGGCCCTTCTCTGGACCCCTTTGTGCCCCCACTTCTCCCTCCCACTCTTCATTCCCCCACTCAGCCCCTGGCTCTACAGACCCCCATCTTACCCTTCAGCCCCCCCACTCCCCTGCTGGGCAGGTGACAGGCCCCTGAATGCGGGCCCGGGCGTCCCTGATGGCTCCTACAGATGGAGCGTGGTAATCGGTCCAATAGAGCCCTGCCACAGGCTTTTCCCCGCTAAGATACAAAGGCTTGGCCACATCACTTCCCCAAAAAAAAAAGAGACAGCGAGCGAGAGAGGAAGAGAGAAAAAGAGAAAGAGCGAGCCAGAGGATGACAAAAGCAACACTGTCATTTGCCATTAAGGGAGAGTCTGTGACGGAGTGTTTTCTCTGTAGTTACTAATAATAAAAACAGGGAGGGGAAAAAGAGAGGGAAAGACAGAAATAAAGGGGGGACTGGAGGAGAGATCCACCCCCAGCCCTGTAGTTAACATGAGTTACAGTGCCAATGGGGAGCTTTCTCTTCCGAGGAGTTTTATGAGCTTCCCTCCCTCAAGAATCTTCTTTGCCTTCATTCATTCTCTTTTCTCTTTCTTTCTCTGTTCATTTGTCATTAAAGTAGTAGTGACGTTGCATACAACTTTGCCTGCAGCTTCTTCTTCTTCTAGTATTCTTATTTTGTGTCAAAAAGCTGATTAATGGAAGTCGTGCTTAAAAATCCAAGCAATGTTGATGCATTTATTTATTTATTTTTTATGTAGAGTTTTATTTTCATGGCTTTCTCTTTATGCCTAATGCCTCCAATTTCCCCGAGGCCACATCCTCACCTAAACAAACCACATCCCAAACCCACTGTGGATTTTCCAGGAACACCGGAGCTCCCAGCCAATCCTCAGTGAGCGTATTTGCCAGCGTGGCGCCCCTGGTTCAAATGTAATAAAGAGCTCTTCTCAGCATCAGAATCTTGTGCGCCGGCGGTCCTTAACGCAGCAGCGTTCCCAGAGGCCAAATCCGTGTGTAATGCCTGGTCAGACACACACTGGCAACCGGCGCAAACATTTCCTGCTTGGCTCCAGAGGCTCCAGAGGCAAGGGGAGATCCCCGAGCACCCCCGCCCCCCCACCCCTTCCATGTCTGACTTGGCACTTTTTAATTAAAGCTTTAAATCTGGAGGCCAGAATGAGAATGAGCAGTCCGGGGGAAACGGCCTCAGCCCTCTGCTGAAGCTCGTCTGCTGCTTACACCTGTCTCTCTTTTGCTTTTGAGTTCCTCATTTCTCCCCTCTCAGCGTAGGTGCTTACCGAGTGTCGAAAAGGTGCAGTGAACCCTCCTCATGAGGTTTAAGAGGTCCCTCTGGGGTGCATTAGCGAATGGATTCTAACTCTCCCTGGCTTGTGTCCGTCTGTGTTTTGACACATTGTCATAGACTACATTCAGAGAGTGAAAGCCTGTAGCCCAGACGTAGCAGATGCATGTTTGTGAGAGTGAGTGAGTGACTGAGAAAGAGATGGGGGGGGGATTGCACACATGTAATGGTGGACAAAGGCAGGCTGTCACGCTAGTTTGTGGAGCCTAATCATTGTTTAATAGATGGGTAACCTCCCCCAAAATGCAGAAATAGTCCTCTGTCTCTAGTCTCAAGTCTTCATTGATTCCCTTCTTCTGCTGAATTAGATCCCAATAGCTGTCTCCCAGTTACTCGCTCGCTCTCTCCTGCCCTCAACTGAACAAACAGATTAAGAAGCACCTGCAAAGGGCTGCCTGCCCCTTACTATGGGACCCTATCGGCACAGCACACAGCATGGCTAAGACCGGGAGAGACACAGTGTCCCAGGGAATAGATGCCCCAGAGGGATCTAGTCCTCTCTAATCCATGTTCAAGCAGCCTCTGGCTTTTGATCCCCTCAGGAACCGCTGAGGAGTTTAAGGGAGCAGGAGGACACAATCTAAAATGGCTCTGAGCGCACCATGTGTTGCACTCAGTATAATCTATTGTCTCGGCTCTTGCTATTGTGTACCGGCTTAGTATTTACTACAAAGTTTCACTCTGAGTTAGCCTGACTCCTCCGATCGCCGGACTAACAGTCTGTTTGTTTTGCAATGCCAGCCAGTCACTCCGACGAGGGCTCCGACGTGGACTCCGAGCCAGGCCTGCCTTTGAAGAGGAAGCAGCGCCGCAGTCGGACTACTTTCACGGCGGAGCAACTTGAGGAGCTGGAGCGGGCCTTCGAACGCACGCACTACCCCGACATCTATACGCGAGAGGAGCTGGCTCAGCGGGCCAAACTGACCGAGGCTCGAGTTCAGGTTAGAAACGCGCACACACACGCTCACAGGCCGAGTCTTGACAGCACAGCACAGCAATGTGTCAGTCAGTCATGAATATGTGTCATGTGGGTGTTAAATTGCCCTGGGATGTTGCCACACATTCCTTACAGCCATTAGGCATGTGTTTCCTCCAACAACCCTTGACCCCACGCCCGACCCTTCTCCGCACAGACGGACACAGATACACTGCTCCCACTGTGTAAAGACGTCTTCCTATTTTTGTCAAATGTTTCTGCAAAAGAAAAAAAAAAACGGCCGTGTCAAGATCCAAGTATAGATTCTTGATTTAGATAGTTTGCTAATATAGACTTCAACAGCCATAACAACCCTCGGGCAATATCTGAACCTAGTGACTTGCAGTAGCACACAAAGATGTAATGTCTGTGGTTTCACTGAACTCTCCAGATGTTAAGATCTCTATCAGTTCAGCTGCTTGTAAAAGGACAGAGAGGGCTCTCACACACAAATCCTTTGACATGGCACCAAGCACGCTCGCAGATATAGAAAACCATACAAGCACTGTGTGAGTGAAGTAAATGCTTCTAACACTTGTTCTTGTTTCAGGTGTGGTTCAGCAACAGAAGAGCCAGGTGGAGGAAGCAAGCAGGAGCCAATCAACTGATGGCGTTTAACCACCTCATCCCCGGTGGTTTCCCTCCTTCGGCAATGCCAGGCCTGCAGTCCTATCAGCTGTCTGACAGCCCCTACCCTCCCACTTCCATAGCTCAAGGTGGGCACACCTGCACACACCCAAATGCACATTATGCTTGAAAATGTTGGGACTGAGTGACGATTTTTGCAAATTTGATGACATGAAATTAATCTTAATAACACCAGTAAATGTTTTTTCATGATTTAAGAAGCATGGGTTTCAAAGTTTAATGTTTTATTCTCAGCAGCTTCTGAACAGCACAGTACAGTCCACCGACCGCAGCCTCTGCCTCCCACCTCCGTGCACCAGAGTGGGCTCAGCTCGTCAGGTTCCCAGGATGGAGGCTCTGCATACTGCCTGTCCTCTGGACGACACGGCTTCTCAGGATACTCGGACAGCTTTGTGTCCCCGGCAGGACACACCAATGCCGTCAACCCCACCATCAGCAACAGCCTCTCACCACAGGTCAGTCTATGCACACATTATTGAAATACACGTAGAAACATAATGTGTGCTTGAATGAACTTATCCCCACATCCAATTTGTCTCAAAAAAAAAACAAACAAACACATGCATCATGCCAGGAAAGAGGCTAGTAGTTCTTGAGATGCACCGTATGGTTGGATAATGAGACACACAAACACACACAGTGTGACCCAGGAGGTGTCAGCGCGGTGACAGTGATGAAACCTTGTTAGGCTAAAGAACACGGTAGCTTTTCATTTTTGTTTATTCTGATGGATAGTTTGATGAATTTCAAATGTGGCAAACGTCAGTCTTTGGAGGGGCAGAAAGGACCAGACCTGAGGAGGGATGTATGGATGTCGGATGATGACACAAATCAAAACTGAAAAGACAATTATGGACGATTACACAGTCATCAGTGTCCATCAGTGGCTCCCTACCAGCCCAGAAGATGGACTAACAGGCGTAAAACGAGCTTTTAACCGCCACAAAGGGTGGCCGGCCCACATGCAATGCATGCTGGGTACTAATTCCCATGAGAGAATATCTCAGACTCCTGTCAGGCACAGATAAAAAACTGCCTCGGGCAGGTTTGTTACTATGTGAATGCCTGAGGATGTATATATTGAGAAAAAGAAGAGCTTTGTTGTGGCTGCCAGGGTGCAAGTGGTTGGTGGCACCACTGTGGCTGAAGCTATAATTGAGTGCTTTGATATATGAGCTCTAGTTATAGACGAGAATTAGTTGTTTTCCTACTCAATAACAATCCACATATACTTTTAAAACATTTAGTTTTTATACTGGACAGATAAAAGTATGGAGAAACAGGGACAAATTGCACGTGGCAGACCTCGAGTGTCTTAGCCAAATGTGCTAACTCCTAATTTGTACTTCAGATAATTAGTTTGTTGAAGCATAACTGGTTTGCGAGCATGCTAGCAGCCGCCTTCCTGTGACTGAGCACATGGTTGTGGTGTGAGTTCACACACCCACAGGGTCACCAAGGGACTTTACCTCCAATAAAGAGGCCAAAGGTGCTGCGGCCTCGTGGAGGGTTTCAACATTAACCTCAGTGGGCCGCTCTGTACAGAACAGACATCTCATCTTGCAAATCGGACGGCGTGCCTCGAATGTTTTCTCAGTCTGGAATTGCAATCATGGAATGTTCCAGTGTCTTAATTGATTGGAATGAAGTAATCTATCCCCTCGTAACAAAGTGTGTAATTTATGCAAATGACTCACTTTGTTGGCTAATTTGTTTTAATTTATGTATTCATTGCAGCTGTTTGAATGTATATTGCGATACACTTTTCTCTATTTCAGATGAGGATAGAATTAATTTCCTGATTTTAACTTAATAAGGGAGAGGAAATGAGAATTGATTAAATTCTATGACATTGATAGCTAATACGCGAAGACCTCTTTGCACTTAGAAAACTTTACAGCGTCAGTTTTGTCAAACAGCTCGCTCAGTTTTGTATTAGGCCCTTCCAGGAATTATCTGGTTATCTGAACTTAAAATTTGTCTATAAAAGCTACTCTACCTACGACTCCGTATCCATCGGGAGATTCATTTAATTCAAATTAGAGCACCGTGGAGTTTTGATACGGATAACGTTTACTTTAGATAGGCGATATTCTAGCCCGAGCAGTCAGCTCTGCAGTGGGAGCAGCAGTCAGGCTGTTGGTTTCCCCGTCTCTGGCGTCTCGCTGCTGATCTGGTGCATACCAAAGCAATCCTTTCTCACCAAGGAAGCAAGCGGCCAGGATTTGCACCCCCCTGAGACCTAATCCCCGGAACAACCTCAAAACAGATACACCATCGGGAACTGCTGCTGTTTCAGTGGCAGACAGAAAGTGCATGAGCGCGTAGATCAGACGCAGGCCCGACACTTGCGAGCTAAGATTTGCACACACATGTAAACACGAGTAATGTTTACAGTTTGTTTTATTTCATAGTGACAGACTTTTTTTTTTAATATTCGCTCGAATTTTTTTTTGCAACTGCATAAATAAAAACAAATATTTGATATTTAATTCTAAAATTATCCAAATAATTTGTGTGCAAGAGACTTTTGTATTCCACACTGGCGCAGACACAGCTTCTCTGCAGTGAGAGTTATAATGGTTTGGTGGTAGGCCACATGATGTGTGAGGTCAGATCCCTCTGACAGACCCAGCTGTAAATTACATACATTAAAGGCACCTCAGGTCACCTCTGTATGTGTGCTTATGTGTGTGTGTGTGTGTGCCAGCTGGCTGTCAGATGGGAAAGCCCTTGTTTTTAAACCGCTCGGCGTTACTTATTCTTCACCTCTTCACTCGTTAGAGGGGGTTTAGTCTAGTTCTCGGCTTTAGCTTTATTTTCTCCTCCGTGGACTGTAACTGTCTCTTTCTCTCCATTTTTTTTTTTAGACATTTTCATGACTTCCCTTCTCACGCAAACCTTTGTGCAGCTGTTCACAATGTATCACCGATACCCTTACGCCCCTGACATCAGAGCAAAAAACGCTGGACTGCACATGCACGCACACACACCTACTGTTACATACGCGGCACCACACGTCGTGGCTCCCAGACATCCCATACACAAACACACCCAGCCCCTCGCTCTCCGTTCCCACGTACCCTTTGGCCCCCTTTACCCATGGCCTCACAGGGACACGGTGGTTTAGGGCATCAAAAGAAAGTGAGACGATAAAACAGAGACGTAACCCATCAGTGCACACAGATATTTGCTTACATTGTTCTTAAAACGCATGATTTATTTTTATTTTTTAATAAATTGTCCAGCATCTATTTTGTTCTATTTGCAACAAAAAGCTAAATGGGAGAATACGAAAGAAAAAAACAACAAAAACCACTGCCTTCCATAAATTTGACATGATAACTCTAACAGTGGCTGAAGGATTGAACTCTTTAACCACTGTCAGTTTCCCAGCCGGTCAAGGCGAGTAAAGAGAACCACATGTGCGAGGGAAGCCAGTAATAATGTATTTCTGACAGTGAACAAAGAGCTGGTTTACACTTTGGCCCACCTGAGTGGAGTGGAATATTACACAGTCATCTGTGGCAGCTAGAACCACAGATTTATGTAAAGAAATCTAACCGGTGGATCTCTTAAGATAAATTCATTTCATCTAATCAACCTGTTTTCCCCTGTGTCTCCCTTCAGGTGATGGGCCTGTTGAATCCAGGCGGCGTTCCCCATCAGTCCCAGAGCGACTTTGCCCTCTCCCCGCTGACCGGAGGCCTGGAGCCCACCGGCGGCATGGCTGCTAGCTGTCATGGCTCCCAGCGCCTTGAGGCTCTGCCAGGCCTGACCAGTATGCCCACGCTGCCCAGCACCCAGTCTTACTGCCCGCCCTCCTACGCCTCCCCAGCCTACGCCGTGGACCACCACCCCTCCTACCAGTACGGACAGTACAGTCAGAGCAAGGTACATATTTTCAACCTAAACGGTCTCGTCCCGCTGATTCGCCCTGACTTCCAAACTGGTGTTTTAAGAGAGGTTGTATCCTCCTATAACTCCCGATCTCGCTCCAAGATTCAGTTTAGATTTCCTAACTCGCAAGCCATGATAATTGCACCGGCCCCTCTGATGAGTGCACTTCTCAAATCACCCTTACATTTATGTTAGGCAGCGCCAGTGGCCAGGTCACCTCAGTTAACATTACCATCACTGGCCTGCCCGCGCGGCCGCATGCTTATCCCAACGCGCGCATTTTCACCCGCTGTCCCTTCATGACCCCGTGTGATGAGCTTGCCCATCGGTGTAACTCACCTAGCCATGTAATGACCCCGGTGTAACAAAGATAGCCGCCCAAATGAAAGGAGCCACTTCCCAAAGCGTGTTTGACAGGAGGGAGGGGAGCGCGCGGGTTCGGAGCGGTGCGCTGTTGGGGCTGATCTGAGGTACACTACCACATGTTGACTGGCCCATCAGTGGCAACATCTTGATGTCATTAATTTAGCCGGTCCTGGGAGAGACTCGCATGTAGCTTTTGGGGGTTTGGTGAAGTGTGTGTGTGCGCGTATGTGAGCGCGGCCGTGCTCATGTGTACAAGAGCAGGGTAAGGGGCTCTTTAACAGGGGGAGATTATGGCCCTTGGCAGGCCAGGATTAGAACCATGTGTCCCACTGGAGGTCAGATTTAGAGTTGTTATTGATCGGTGGAGCAGTGCCAGAGATCCAGGCTAAGGCTCGGTCTCAGGGAAGTTTCACCAACCATGCTAAGTTCAAAGACTGTCCGTAGATATTCCCAAAGCTCTCTGTTTATTAGGTTTTATTATTTAACCTCGGACCCCAGTTTCCATTCTCACCTGCTCCTCTTAAACACCTCCTTCTGTCGTCCCCGCTCCTTCCTGTCAGCGTCGCACCTCTCATTCAACTCCTCGTGCAGAAGATTTACAGTTACAAGTGAATGAGAAGCTCTAACCCTCTTTCTGTCTTCCTCTGTCCCCCTCAGGTGCCTTTCATTATATGAAGCCCCCCAAACACGGCCCGAACAAGAGGCTTGCCCGGCCACTCTGACATTCATCTTCGGAGAACACCACCACCCGCTGCCTTTGAAACTTCCCCAGCCCCGAGGACAGCAAGACAGGGGAAGGGGAAGGTGAAGAGGTTGAGGTGTTCTCCTATCAGCATGGAAGGGAACCACTCGGAGGTGTAACGACGGCGATGAAGGGGGCTGACTGGAATAATTAGGACCAAAGGCGCAGACTCTCCTGTTACCTGGCGCTGGCTCTGCTTGTGCGTCACGCTCCAAGACCCGAGCGCGGTTCCATGCTTCAAGAGGAAAGGAAGGGGGAGCGGGGAAATGGGGAGTAAATACATTCAAGACCTTCTATTTGATTTTTGTAATAAGTGGCAGAGATGCAAGGCGGACTTTGTAAGCCCCTGGTGCTTCTGTGGCTCGATAGGGGAGGGGCATATTTTCATGGCTGGAGCCTGGATGGTGATAATGTGTCTTCTAAGAGTTTCTTCATCACAGTGTCTTGATAATAATGTGTTAACTGTAAGTCGATGTGATTCTTGTGTAAGACATCGGAGGCAGAAGTTACGTGACTACAACGG
This sequence comes from Chelon labrosus, assembly GCF_963514085.1. Lineage (NCBI taxonomy): Eukaryota > Metazoa > Chordata > Actinopteri > Mugiliformes > Mugilidae > Chelon > Chelon labrosus. The sequence goes on from NC_140342.1 coordinate 12,518,578, forward strand.
GAGCGCCCAGCAAGAAGGCATGAACTGAAGCCACGTGGAGTCACGGTGAATCCGCTGCAACCCAAAGAAAGTGCAATACATTCATACCTCATGTAATGTAAACGAACACGGATCAAACGGCCCTGGCTATACCCTCAGACTCTCTCTCTCTCTGTCTTTTCCATGTCGTTAATGTTGGGTTGTATGCATCGATCAATCAGGGGAAATGAGCGATAGCAGACGTAGTCACGATGTCATTAAGCCAAAAGAATTCTCTGCCAGTGAATACATTATTCAGTTTGACAGTTAATTTTTCTACTGTTTTGTTTTTGGTCTTTTATTTTGTTTGTTTTTTTTGCATGTGTTTAATTAGTTTTCACCTGGAACTTGCAAATACCAGTTCTATGTCTTATTTATTTAGTGTCGTTCCAGTCTTTTCTGTACGTCCTGTATGAGGCGCTCCTCAACGTTTAAGTCTTACGCAGTGTTCATTATTCACGTTTTTTTTCCCCTTTGCATATTTTTCATTTACAGCAGCGTGAAATGAGTTTGTTGTAAGATGGTTTGTGTATAATATAGCACTATTTACTATTTATAATAAACTACATGAAAACTCACAAAGTTGTGACTCTGAATTGGTGTCCTTGGTACAGGGCTACCTGCACATGGAAAATAGTACAGCATAATAATGTATAAAGAGGGGTTCTGCATTTATCTCATGATTTTATTCCGTGCAGTGCGGAGAAAACTTTTAGAGAGAATATTTGGGCAGAAAACCAGGAAAGGAGAAGGAAAATGGGAAACAAAATCTGGCTGGCCTCCTTTTTATTTTTGGGTAAATCTGATTTATTTTATTTTATTATATTTCCTTTTTCTTTCTTATTTTTTTCTTGCTTTTCGTTTTCTTTTAATTTCTTTATACTTTCTCTTTCTTTTTGTTTTCCTTCCCTTTTATTGTCTTTAGTACGTTTTTCTTAATGTCTTATTTCTTTCATTTTTCTTCTGCAATTCTTTTACTTTCTGTCTTTCTTTAATTTTTCTCTCCTTTTTCTTAATTTTCTCTTCCTTCTTTTTCCCTCTTTCATTCTTATGTTTTTCTTCTCTTTCTTTCCCTTACTTTTGTTATCCTTTCTATTCTAGCTTTACCTTCATTCTTTCTTTCTTCTTTTTCAATTAGTATTTTATTTTTCATTTTCTCTTCCTCTATTTTTTTTTCTTTCTTTTCTTTTTCGCCTTTTTCTTTCTTTCTTTCTTTCTTTGTTTGTTTCTTTCTTTCTTTCTTTCTTTCTTTCTACTCGCTGGCTGCTGTGTGCACCTCACACACACTGTTGCAGCACTAAATCATAAATATATCCCCTTTCATAAACACTCCTTTGGACAAATTCCTGCTCCCTGGTGGCTCCTTCACACTCCTTAATGACTAAAGCAGAGCTGCTGTAAATTATATAAGCACAGCAGCACGCAGACACACCGGGACATCACTCACCGACATGGCTGCGCAGGGTTCAGACGGCCAAACTGAAACGAAAACACTGTTCACCCCGTTGCTAGACCCCTCAAAAGGTTACACATATCGCCAGTGCATTTTTATCATTCCGCTTTTTTTCCCCCTCTGTCTCTTGTGGAGATTTAAGGATCAGGTAGGCAGCTGCTCATGTCATTCATGATTAAAATGAGCATGTATGCACCGGCGAGAAAACACGCTTGTTTTTGTGTTTTGACATGGATTTAATAATTCTTTTCATTTGTGTTTTAGCGTGTTTGTTTGTGCTCAGTTTGTGTGTCCTGCGCGATAAGATCAAGGCAAGATCACATTTCACTATTTTCCTTCCTCTTGACAAACTTTTCTTTTTTCCTTTTTTTTTTTTTTTTTTTTAACAAGTGCTCAACTTGTAAGACACAGCGACTGAAAAAGCCAAAGGGTTGCTTTGGAGCGGAGTGTCAGTCAAGCAGCAACACACTGGAGACAACTTAACCTCTGACCCCAACACTCTTTGAAATGAGTAGACTACTTGACCGGAGCTGACAACAATCCAAGTGTCTCTGCCGCTTCCAACCCCCAAATTGAAAGTGAAGGAAGGAGTACAAAAGGATGGGCTGGAAAAAAAGTTTTGGATAGGAAAAAAAAAAAAAAAGAGTTAAAAGGGAAGCTTTGGGGCAGAATACACTGGGAAAAAAGCAATCTTAGGCTCATCCATTTTCATTTATGATCAAAATGTTTGCACAAATTGACCTCAAAAGATGGGTATAGCTTTTTTTGATATTTTGGCTGCAACATGACAGGAAAGAAGTGGGCTTTATCTCTGAAATACCACCTTATCAAGTCTCTTGAAGAGTGGGCGGGTGGCTCACAGCATGCCTTTCCTAAAGCGGTGACCGCCTGCTTCTGACTTTTGCAGTTTGTTGTCCTTTTTCCAGTTGCCTGTCTCTCTGCTCCACCTGCGTTTTCTTATGTTTTTTATTTTTTATTTTGACTGCACGATTCCTCGCTGCTGATTTTGATATGGAGAGCATGAACCGAACCCTCCTGCTTTCTTTTCTCGCCAGTTGCCAGCAGATTCTTGAAGACACAGATAGCAACGCCAGCGGGCACCAAGTCCACAGGACCATTCCCAGCACCACAGCGAGCCCCCTGTCCGGCACCAGCACAGCGTCTGCCATCTCCAAATCCAGGGAGACTTACGACAATGCTTACTTCTACATCCTGTTTGTGATGGTTTTCTACTCCTTCCTCGCCATGACGCTCTTTAAGTGCTTCACAAGCAGCGACGAGGAGAAAAAGGATCCTTACGAGGAGTTCATAAGCACCGGGCAGACGTCAACACAAACATTCAACGCGGGCCACATGGCAGAGAAGTTTTACTTTGAAGAGGAGAGCAGCCTGTGAGCCACAGGCTTTCTAAGGAGGAGGGGGAGGAGGGGGTATGGATGCATATGGGGGGATGTTTTGACAGTCACCAAGCCAGAAAAAAACGTCAGTGCAGGCTACTCAGGCAAGACCTGCTAGTGATTTTGAGAAAACCTGTAGCAAGTTTTTTTTTTCTTTCCCCCAGCCTTTTTACCCCATTCCATCTGACAATCAGAAATCTCACGCAAGCAGGCCGGTCGGCAGGCAGGCAGGAGGAGACAGCTGCCTCTGATGATCTGAGAGAAGGGTGGAAACATGGAGAAGTGTGGGTCAATGGCAGGCCGGAATCTCCTCCTGTGAGGCCCAATCAGGATCAATAACACCGGGGCCTTCGACATGCACACACACACCACAGGGAGCCAGGGAAACCTCAACAGATTGGTGGTGTGGACGGCAACAGACACTGTGTGTGTGTGTATTAACCCATTTAAGAACAATAATACATAATTTTACTGCGTAAGAAAATCACTGCAAGCTTTTATATTAAACTTTGAATATTTTGGATAAGATAAGAAACACTGTAATTTCAGATGAGCAATAAACTGATTATCTATTGTCAACAGTAGCCATATATATGCCCATGTTTTGAGCGTTTCTGAATAAGATCCCACTCTCAAATTGGTTCTAATTAGAGCCAAACCTTCTTGCAATAGCCAAGACCGAGCAACATTCCTTTGCCATTACATTGTAACTGATCTTTGGAGACTCGACGCACGGCTACAGGGCCGCTCCAACCTCTGGGTGACCCCACATGATCTAAGTTTACAAAGATGTGGCGAAACGTGAACCCGAGACTCACTCTGTAGAATTAACTCCAATTGCGCAGCGGGATTGCGGAGAGGATCTTGAAGAGAACACGCGCTTCTGATTTGCACCACACACCGCAATCGCTACCTTAGCGCGGACGGGGAGGACGCCTCAGATTAGCAGCCGAACTGGTACACGGGCAGATGGACGGACAAACAAACATGTATCAAAGAAAACGAAAGAGGCATTGCTGCAGAGTGTGTCTTTGAGCAATTAAATTTTTGAGGTCAGAGGTGGGTCTGGACTGACAATGCTGGTCTAATTTGAACTCTCCGCTCCTAGAGGATATGCCGGTCCCTGAGGCCACGAGGACCTGTTTCCTCTTCGGCCCTCATAATTGAATTTTTGTCTCATCCTCCTCCCATGAAGTGCTGGGGTCACCACGTGTGCACCCTACCTACCCAAACACAGCCTTCATGTTTCGAGCAAGTCTACCACAACAGGCTCTTTAACTCTCACCAGACAGTGCTTAATATCTTGGTTTAAGTCATTTTGTCATATCCAAGCTCAAAATACAGTTATGCTCACACTCACAGTAGCTGTAGCCAAATGGCAAGAGCCTTCACAGCTCTATTGGAGAAAGGTCTGCACCAGGGATATAAACACAGAAGTAGTCCAGGCATGAGAATATTGATAACAGTTTTGTTTTTGTCACTGATACTGTCACTGTGTTATGCACATTAGAATATTTACAGCTACTTCATCATTAGATTAAACTTCTAAAATAAAAATAAGTTACAATAAAATTTGTTACCTCATTACTGCATCTTGATCTGAACTTGTGAAGGTACTGGATCCTGGACATTGGTGGGGAATCTGGGGATATGCTGCCATCTGTTGGTAAAGATGGGATATTAAATAGAGAATTGTATTGCGCAACACGGAAAACAGAGGTGCAACAGTAATAAAAATGGGTTTAAATGTTTTTGTCCATCTTTCAATAACATCAAGGAGGTGTCTCAACATCAACAAGCCTGTATGAGCTTACATGAAGGGAGAGAAGACAACGAGACAATCTAAATCCACAGAATATACACATTTTGCACAACTGTAGTGGAAGTTCTTCAAGCTTGCTTGGAACAGCCCTCTTGCCAAATGCATTTAACACCTTTGTGAGTGTACAAGAATTGGTGCTTATCACATTAGATCTTTGGTTTTATTTAGATTGTTCTATTACTGCAGTAACAGAAGCTTAGATGACCACTAGTATTCCACAATAATAGCACAATGACAATAAAATGCCTCATGTAACTATCTCAGTCAGAACAGATTGGCCTGATCAGAGGAAATTTTCAGTCAGATGTAGAGGGGAGGTGTTACTAATCCCTTGGGATGAGTTTCTTGGTATTGCAATACGAAGTGAATGAAACCGTACTGAATGTTGGCACTGCCATTGAAAACATGGCTCGAGCTTGGTGCTCTTCTTCTATTAGAATAAATTGTAGTCAGTTTTGTGAAAAGCTATATTTCCAGCAGATTCCATTATGTCAAAGGTAATTATATACAGATTCATGTTTTGGAGGTGTAAACACATCATTTTATTAAGTGTCCATGTAAACACACAACATAAACTACCATAATGATAAAGCTGCATAGTGTTAGCAACACTAGTGAGAAAGTTAGATAGCGTCAGATAGCGTTATATACAACAGTGATATATATGTTAACTAGCACAGTGCTAGCTAGCCAAGGTAATAAAGCACCTAGCATAGTGATAACTATTGGTTAGCATAGTGTTAGCTAGCATAGTGATAAAGCTAATAGATAGTGTTAACTACCACAGAGATAAAGATATTAGTTAGCATAGTGTTAACTACAACAGTGATATATTAGTTAACTAGCACAGTGCTAGTTAGCATAGCGATAAAGCTATTAGTTGTCACAGCATTAACTACCATAATGATAAAGCTGTTAACTAGCATAGTGATAGTTATTGGTTGACATAGTGTTAACTAGCATACTGTTAGCTAGCATAGTGATAAAGCTATTAGACAGCAGAGTGTTAACTACCATAGTGATAAAACTTAATAGTGTTCGCAACCAGGGTGGAAAAGTTGTTAACTTGCAAAGTGTTAGCTATCACAGTGATAAAGCTATTAATTAGCATGGTGTAAGCTACCACAGTGACCAAGTTGTTAGCTAGCATAGTGTTAACAACTATGTGATATCAATCAATCAATCAATCAATCAATCAATCAATCAATCAGTCTTTATTTATAAAGCACTTTAAAAACAACACAGTTGGCCAAAGTGCTGTTCACAGACATGTGAATATATAAAACACATAGACGAATTAGAAACAAGAATAAAATCATAAAACAATCAAACAATAAAAACAATAAGAACCAACATCTCAAATTGAGTTAAAAGCCAAAGAGAAAAAATGTGTTAAGCTTAAAATCTCAAAGTGATGCAGAGAAAGAAATGGTTTCACTTTGGACAGTTGTCTCGATTGAAAATAACTGCACTTAATCACTGATTTAACCTGTGCATCAAATTTGAGATCGCTGTCAAGTCTTACACCAAGGTTAGTTGCTGTCTGTGTCAAATGTTGATTTAAAGGCCCCAGATCAGCATGTACCTTGGAGGCATCACTAGGTCCAAACAGGATGACCTCAGTCTTTTTATCGTTTAATTGTGAAAAATTTATGGCCAGCCATGCCTTGATTTCTGAAAAGCACTCTAGCATTTGGTTTGCAGAGTAATCATCTATTTAATTAAGGGGCACATAAATTTGACAGTCGTCAGCGTAAAAATGAAATGCAATGCTATTTTTTTCTGGAGAATTGATCCAAGAAGATGCAAGTAGAGGGAAAACAGAAGTGGGCCAAATATAGAGCCTTGCGGCACTATACTGACAGGTCCAACAGGACCAAAACAACACACTGACCAGTGTGACTAAAAGAACATCATTAAAAACTCTCAACAGTGCTGACTCAGTACTGTGATGGGTTTTAAACCCAGACTGGAACATCTCGAGATGTCGTGTTCATCCAAGAAAGACTTCAACTGGCAATAAACAATTTTCACCAGAATCTTAGAGAGGAAATGGAGTTTGGAGATTATGCTAAAATTTGAAAGTACAAATGAGTCTAAGCCAGGCTTTTTAATCAGCGGTGTCACCACAGCATGTTTAAAACTCGCAGGAACAATCTCGTTTGCTAAGCTGCCATTTATTATATTGAGCACATATGGTGTTAAGGTGGAAGAATAAACCTCTTTATCTGTTTGCTAGCATAGTGTTAACAACCATAGTGATACACCTGTTAGTTAGCACAGTATTAGCTAACAAAGTGTGCTGTTTTATGTATCATGACTGACAGACACCCACCATTAACCTTTTTTACAAGGTCATAATGTCATACACTTCCGTGCAGTAGGTGGCAGCATGCACATTTAACATTGGTTGGTTGTCCGACAGTACGACAAAGGAAGAAGAAAGATTCAACCCCACAGTAGCCTATACCAAGTAATTTTGAACTAAAGTTTTGACAGCGTCGACTCTTTCCTGGTCATCTAACATGCGACTTGATGGTAGTTATCGCTGGAAAGATGACACGATTAATTTTGTCAACGATGGGGGCAAGATGACGGATGACCGCTGCAAACAGGTGAGTCAATGCATCCTCTATTCACCGTTGTCTCTTTTTTTGCGGTCTGGTTTCTTTCTGGCGAGTTGTATTATGAAATAAACTTGGTGAGCCACCTTCTTTGGAGTCTGAAGCTGTTATATAGTTGATGATGGTCATATTCTGTGCTGTGCCTCGTTTGTCTGCTGCTGTCACAGACACGGTTCACTAAAGGTCTGTGAATAATTAGCCAACAAGTTTTTCTTTTTTTCTTTTTCTTTTTTTTGCATATCTGGAAGTGTTGTGAAGGTCTCTGTGAAGGTTGTGTTGCAGGTCTGCATATTGTTTTTGTTGTGTGCTACAAAATGTAGTCTACTCTTACACGTTTTATACATTCATTTATATTAACTTAAATTTGAAAAAAAGATAACTGCATTTTTATAGCTTGGCTTCCACGTCACCTGATCCACCGTCTAAAAACTTATCCAAACTCTACTGGAGGAAAAAAATAAATAAAAAAATCATATTTATTATTACTTTCCTTACTGATTCCAAACTTGTACTACTACACTGGACAAATAAGACACACCTCTTCATATTGGATTCAAAGTATTTTATTTAATATTAATATTTTTAGGGGAAAATCATATTCATTTCATCACAGAGCATTAAATAGTCACATGAAATAGTCACCAATCAACAAGCAAATAAGCAAGGAGATGTAAATTGTTGCACAACTGTAATTAAAGCAGACATATTTTTGTATTAATAGATCAATCATGAGATTATTGAGATCCAACAAATGATTCATTTAGTGTGAGTTTGAGTCTGTTTTCACAGGTATTCATAGGTGTTTTGTCATGTTAGCTTTATGCTTTTGATCGCAACATTGCAGCCATCACAGTTAAGCTGGAGGAACTGTGAAAGAGAAGACAGACATTTATTACCAACTGTGAGCAAGGCATTTCAACATTTTAACATGGTACATATTCAAAGGTTGTTTGGACTTACATCAGATAAAAACTGTGAAATCGCTCTTCTGTGTTCATCTTGAGTGGCTAAAACCGAAGCCTCCAGGTGTACTATGACTGTTTGGGCTGAAAGAACGTAAGAGATGCGCAAATAATTATATGTTTTGCAACCTTAACAAAAAACGTGAACAATTTAAACATTACTGAGGAGTAGTACTGCATTTACAGCAGTTCATTTGCATTTGCTTCAGTTTGGACAATGACCAACCTGTACTGTTACCTGATGTAATTGTGCTGTTATCTGTTGGTGTTGTTGTATTGTTGCTTGTTTGACCTGGTGCTGTAGTAGAAGACATGTTGGATGCAGGGGTTGTGGCATTCATTTGTGTTGTATTGGGTGCTGCTGTGGAATTGACTGTGGATGAAGAAGTTATGGTAATATTTTTCTCAGTACATGTAGTTCTGCCAAGAATTAAATATATTTGTGTGTTGACATTCACTTACATCCGCAAGTTGAATTATAGTCTGGACAGCAGTCTCCAAGAGACACGCATATCTCGTCACAGAAACATCCCCTGGAACAGCTATTGTCCTGTCCAGGACAACACAGTGCTGGTGGACCTGCACAACCTGTAGCATAGATAGCACACTTAGAACATCTTCGTTGCTTAATTATTTTGTGAGGTGACTTTATAGCAATTGACAGGGTTTCCTATTGACCATCAACCAAGGACGTAAGTGTAGGACAAGCTTATAGAAAAAACATTAACAGTGGCTCATGGACACTGTAGTATATTATTCAGAAATTATTTATGAATGAATAAAGCTTTTGTACAAGAGAAAACGCACATTCTGTATGTGTATCTGGAAAAGTCACTAGTTTAGCATCACCGCAGGCAGGTCAGTAGCTCTTTGGCTCAAAAACTCTTCTTTTAGCAATAAAATCCGACATATTTTCAGACTCAGGATACTCAAATGATGGCATATACATATACAAGACAATAAAATACAGAGAAATATTCAGATGTAAGACTGGTCACCTAGGCTGTTAAGAAAAATTAAACATTAAAGTCAGCCATCAGAGTTTCCAGTGCTCCAATGACGAGACCCTAACCCTAATCATCAACCAATCATATGTGTTTGCTTCCGCAAATTTTGAAGCAAACTCTAATGAGCTCCTGAGCAACACATTTACCCAAGAAAATCATAAGAACTAACCTGTATTTGTAGAGGTTATGTTTGATGTTGTAGTTGTGTTGGTAGTTGCTGGTGTGGATGTAGTACTGCTGTTTCCTGTGCTGGCTTCTGTAGAGGTGCTGTTTGCTGTGTCAGGGGCTGCAGTGGCATTGACTGTTGATGTTGAAGTTGCGTTTCCGTTAACTACTGTCGGGGTAGTGCTATTGGTTGTAATGTTGAGTGGTGTAGCTGAAGAGCGTGGGGTCACGACAGTGACGCTCGTACTCAGGGGTGCAGACGTTGTAATGTTGCTCGTTGTGTTGGCAGTTGTAGCAGAGGCTGTGGGAGCTGAAGTTGTGTTGTTTTGTGCTGGAAGAAAAGGTGGGAGAGGACAAAAACATTATTTATGGCTGCCACAGTGGACTTTCTACAACAGTGGAAGTGTATGGTTTCCATGGTCCACATCTACTGGATTGGCATCAGCTCAACATTAGAAATAAGTCAAATGGAGGAAATAAAAATGCAGTAGCCATGACAACACATCTTATCCTCTAAAAACCACAGGACAGTGACTTTAACACACGAGCTGCCACCAACATTTCGCATCCCATTTCCTGTTCCACTTACTACTTCAGGCTTCAGCAGAGCGTATACATTGACTATCATTAGTTATGAAACTCTTGATATTATTTTGGGGACAGTGGCTCCTCTGGATAGCTAGTTGGTCTTGTTGTTAAAGTCAATGTCCAGTTGTAATTGTTTGTTAACTGTATGCAATGTTTTTGGCTTTGACTCTTTCTGGCAACGTAAGCTTTCTGACTCATAGGTGAGTTCTTGAGCTGAGCAGAGAAGGAAAACTCTCTCGTCGCCATGTCGTAGGTTTGTTGTGTTCACTGGAGTGGTGACGACTGTTTCCATTGCATTACAGACCTATGATGGAATGATAATGATTGTTCCAGATATTAGTTACACCCTCAGGTATACTGGGTATACTGAGTTGTGTCTTGTGCTATACATAATTGTTATGGAAAATGACATGAAAACATTAATTAATTATTGCATTATTTTTTTCTTTGGCATGTGACCATGGTATAAGTGGGATAATGCCTTTGGAGTTGTCCACCATGAAGAGTCTGTAGACTTTGTGCAAGCAACTGTTCCAGCCTTGGTACTGTAATTGTTTACAGTGCAGATACGTTCCAGTCAGTATGTGCTCTTCTTTTAGCAATAAAAATGCATCACAGTTATGTTAATCATTCAAGTCGGCCATCAGAGTTTCCAGTGCTCCAATGATGAGACCCTAACCTCAATCATCAACCACTCATATGTGTTTGTTTCAGTAAATTTTGAAACAAACTCTAATGAGCTCCTGAGCAACACATTTAGCCAAGAAAATCATAACAACTAACCTGTATTTGTAGAGGTTGATGTTGTAGTTGTGTTGGTAGTTGCTGGTGTGGATGTAGTACTGCTGTTTCCTGTGCTGGCTTCTGTAGAGGTGCTGTTTGCTGTGTCAGGGGCTGCAGTGGCATTGACTGTTGATGTTGAAGTTGTGTTTCTGGTAACTGCTGTCGGTGTAATGCTATTGGTTGTAATGTTGAGTGGTGTAGCTGAAGAGGGTGGGGTCACAGCAGTGGTGCTCGTATTCAGGGGTGCAGACGTATTGTTGCTTGTTGTGTCGGTCGTTGCAGTAGCAGAGACTGTGGGAGCTAAAGCTGTGTTGTTCTGTGCTGGAAGAAAAGGTGGGTGAGGATAAAAACATTATTTATGGCTGCCACAGTGTACTTTCTACGACAGCGAAAGTGTACGGTTTCCATGGTCCACACATACAATGGTCTGGGTGAATCCTCGATTCTGATTGGCTGCATGGTGTCCATTCATTTTTTACATAGGCAGCCTGTATTTAACAGGCAGCCTCCTTTTACAATTTTTTTTGCATCGTGTTAACATGCTAACACCTGTAGAAATATATCCACATCTACTGGATTGGCATCAGCTCAGCATTAGAAATAAGTCAAATGGGGAAATAAAAACGCATTTCGCCATTTCGTAGGAATGTTGTGTTCACCGGAGTGGTGACGAGTGTTTCCATTACATTACAAGCCTATGATGGAATGGTTGTTCCAGATATTAGTAACACCCTCAGGTCAAGGGGAACTATTGTTTTTTACAACCTGGACCTTATTTCTAGCATAAAATACCATCGTTTACTCATCCATATAAGTTTTGTGTCATTTGCACTCGTTCAGGAGATAATTAGGTCAGTGTACAGGCATATAGTGGGAGTGACTGGGGCACCCTCAGTTCAGCGGGTATATATATATATATATATATGGTCATTTTAAAAGTAGCTTGCGAGCCAAAAAAGTGTGGGCACCCCTGCATTAGTGCTATTCCCTGTTGAGTCTGGGGTTACCTGTTATCATCATCTGGGGTCTGTAGATTGACCTACAGATTCCGGATGACGTCTTCTGACCTGGATGATGTCATCTCTGAGCGCTGTGCGCACCTGCGATGGTCGGCTTGTTTTCCTGTAATTTGCTACTGCTAGTTTTTTGCAACATGGCTGAATAGTTTTCCGATTCTGAGGTCGTGGACGAACCGTAGCAGAGGTGACATCATCCAGGTCAGAAGACACCTTCTGATGTTATCTGATGATAACACGTAACTCCGGAGCCAATGGGGAATAGCACTAGTGTATCATAACAAAACATTGGCGCTCCCGCTATATGGATGTACGCTGATCTCCTGAACGAGTGCAAATGACACAAAAGTTATATGGGTGAGTAAACGATCGTATTTTATGCTAAAAAATAAAGTCGAGGTTGTAAAAAAAACAGTAGTTCCCCTTTAATTAAAAGCATTATTTTTTTCTTTGGCACGTGATCGTGGTATAAGTGGGATAATGCCTTTGGAGTTGTCCACTATGAAGACTGTTCCAGCTTTGGTACTGTAATTGTTTACAGTGCAGATACGTTCCAGTCAGTATGTGTGAATATAGGAAGGAACAACACCCAATTATTAATTAATAATCACACAGAAATCTCATGTATGGATAAACATGAGTTGGTTACATACTGTACGTTGACAAATGAGAGCCGTTGACGTAGAAAATGCAGCTGTTAGATCCCTTGGTAGGAAAGTTACAGAATCTGAGGTCAGTTGTCTATCTTTGTTACAGACAACATGAAGTTCCAGTTGTTTAACAGTTCAGGAAAGCCCAGCAAATAATTAGCGCACATTTCACAATACTCTGTAGTCCACAAAGTAAAATACATTTTTTTTGGCATGTATACTAGAAGGTTCACTGAGGCCATCCACTTGGCACGTAAAGACATTACTGCAGATAGGCACATTGTTAGATTATAATTGTTCGTACCGATAAGGAACAGCTTAAAAAAAAAGAAAGAGGAAGCAAACCAAAAAAAAAACATATGAGAACTATGCTTTCCATTACCTTGGTAGAAAAACATCACTCCTTGATAAAAAATGTTGGCACCATAATCTAGGTATCCAACTGTGTACAATGTTAACACCATCCCAGAGGGTGTTGCAGCACCCACATCACCCCGGCTTCCTGTGGTACTGGCTTCTTAGGGACGTCTCCTACTGTCATAGAATATTTGGCACATTGCCACTGCTGAAGTTTTAAATTTTACCAGCCTCCCTGGCTTTGGGCCCCAACGACTTGCCTGTCTTGCCTCTGGATGTAGCCAGCCAAGTAGAGCCACTTACTTAGGCTGCCCTATCTATATTGTCTGATTTCAGACTTGACAGAAGATATCAGACCAAACACCCACTAAAAAGATCATTTAAATCCTGTGTAATGCAGTAAAAGAGACATGAGTAACCTTTCTGTCAATAGTTTATTTGATTTTGTTACTAATGTAAAAATGATGGTAATCTTTCATAGTTATGGTTTTGTACTATACAATATGTGACGGTTCTTTGGATCATCACCATCATAATCAGATAAAGCACTGGATTTGTGTCAATGTCAATCAAAGTATATGTTTGAAAAAGTCAGAATCTAGTGACGACTGCAAAATCATATGGACTTCCAAACTACGTTTCGATAAAACGTCAACTGATTTCATGGGACATGAAAACACCCACCTGATTAATTATTTTTTGTGACATTTCATATGTCTCTTTTGTTTTCTTCAAATTAGCTTGACAGTTGGGATAGAAACATAGTTAATGAGACCACATGTGCACTGAACCCTCTATCATAGTCATCTACCATGGTGAATGGTGTTATTATAGCCTTTACATTAATTCCTGACATAATTTGTATCTTCTGCATCTTGCACTGTTGTTTCCTGCCGCTGTAACACCCTAATTTCCCCACGGGGATGAATAAAGTCTTATCTTATCTTATCTTATCTTATCTTATTTCTTTTCTCTAGCAAATATTAAAACTGATGAGTAATTTGTTAATCCGATTGATTAAGTCATAGAGTAATTTTCCATTGGTGAGCATGACTTTAGCCCTGATGGATGACTCAGACAGACTGTTGACATTTCTAGTGACAAATAAAGATGGCTGTACGTGAAGGTTTGTACTCGGTAGCAGTACCACTGAAATCTAGTGAGTTCTGAAGCTAACCAGTGTAAATGCAATGATATTTTACTTACCAGAGCAGAGAGGTAGCAAAGCCACAAGGAGCGCGAAATACAGTGGAAACCAAGCCATGACTATGACTATAGAGTCCGCTAAACAAGAGCCAACTGAGAGCAATCTCAAGTACATCAGATACCTTTCATGTCTTGTAAGGGTGGAATGATTTTCATTTCCGTGTTGATTCACTAATGGGCTAAGAGTAAAATATGGGTTACAGACTGGAGACATGTAGGAATGCGGTTGCTGCTATACTTGAATGACAACTGAGCAGAGCTGTTTCTAAACTGGATTTCGAAAACACACAGTTAGCTATTTAACAGCTTTCACGGTTTGCTTCAGTTCATCAAATGATCTCTAGTTACTGAGATCATTTCACAGGCGGGTTTGATGTGTCTCATTGTCAAAGTGAAGCTCTCACAGTTCTGCTGCAGAAAGGTCAGGGGTACAGACAGTTTGTCTGAAGACACCCGCTGATTACCCAACCATATGGTTTTGTGAAACTTTCACTGTATGACGTATCATTGTGGTCTTAAACGGGTGACGATGTAGCACTGTTGGTTCTTGTTGTTGCGTGCTGTTATTGAAGAGATTGCGGATGTTGAGCATTCTATATTTGTCAGTGAAGTGAAGTACTGCTGAGTTGCGCTGAGTGCTGTCATAATAGGAACTACGGTTAGAGCCTACTCCTAGTTATTATGTTCAAATAGGCTTGTTAAGCCGTTACATTTCCTTCACTTTAAACTCAACGGTGCAGAGGTGAAGGAGAAGCCAGATCTCAGTCCAATTGAGCGCCCGTGGCATGCGCTGGACAAACGAGTCTGCAGGCCTACAGGTCTTAAAGGATCTGTTGTTAATGTCTTAGTGCCAGATACTACACACCATCAGTGATATTGTGCAGTCCATGCCTCTACAGGTCAGGGGTTTTTTGGCGGCTAAAAGTCAGTCTACACAATATTAGTCAGGTGGTCTTTATGTTGTGGGTGATCGGTGACTGTTGTATGAACATTTCCGTACCTGTCAGGAACACTTTTGTCCATCCCTCTGTCTTCATATTCGTTTTTAAAGGTGGTTAAAACATTTGTGGTTGTGATAGGAAACATGAAACACTGAGGTTTTTTTTCCTCAAGCTGTAATAGCATGGTTAAAATAAGAAATAGAAACATTAATTGCAATAATATTGAGGTGTACCTAACAGATAAATAAATGTATTTGGTCAAACGCTGATAGTGAGGAAGTGATGATAAAAGGATAAATACCATTAGTGCTACATAATAATCCGCAATGTGCAAAGTCCTTTGTCCATTATTGCAAGAAATCAGTGTAATTTCCAAAAGTACACTATCTGTCCAAAAAAAATTTATTTAATCTTTGATTTAACTAAGCAAATAGGTACAAGGATAATTACTACATGGGCGATTATCTTTCAGCTGGCAACAAGTTATTTAACCCCAACTGATGCAATGAGTAGCTTCTCATTTCTTAAACAACCATACTGAAAGACATATCCCGTGGTTGTGGAAAAGATGTTAGTCTGTTTGAGAAGGGTCAAATCATTGGCATGCATCAAGCAGAGAAAACATCTAAGGAGGTTGCGGAAACTAGTAAAACCAGGTTAAGAACTATCCAATGCGTTATTAAAAACTGGAAGGATAGTGGGGGACCATCGTCTTCCAGGAAGAAATGTTGGCGAAAATAAATCCTGATCATTTAAACGTTTGGTGAAATCAAATTGAAGAAAAACAGCAGTAGAACTCAGGGCTATGTTTTATAGTGAAAGTAAGAACATTTCCACACGTACAATGTGAAGGGAACTCAAGGGATTGGGACTGAACAGCTGTATATCCTTAAGAAGACCACTAATCAGTGAGGCTAACTGGAAAATAGGCTTCAATTTGCTAGGGAGCATAAAGATTGGACTCTGGAGCAATGGAAGAAGGTCATGTGGTCTGATGAGTCCAGATTTACCCTGTTCCAGAGTGATGGGGGCATCAGGGTAAGAAGAGAGGCAGATGAAGTGATGCACCCATCATGCTAGTGTCTACTGTACAAGCCTGTGGGGGCAGTGCTATGATCTGGGGTTGCTGCAGTTGCTCAGGTCTAGGTTCAGCAACATTATGTTGCCCAAAGAATGAGGTCAGCTGACTACCTGAATATACTGAATGACCAGGTTATTCTATCAGTGGATTTTTTCTTCCCTGATGGCACGGGCATATTCCAAGATGACAATGCCAGGATTCATTGTTCTGTGTGTTTGTTTTAATGTTTATATTTAATTACCATTTGCTAAAATAATATAGTTATTTTAACTCCTCGTGGGTTAAGATAAATGTCAAAGAATTGTTTGCGCCTGTAGAAAAATAAAATACATTACCTCACAAACTGAACTACATTACTGTGCCCTTGTCTGAACTGGCACAAGTCCTGGGGCCTCATCATTGGTGTGAGTTTGGGGGTATGCTACCATCTGCTGGTGGTGATGTGACACCATTAAACAAAATATGTGTGTGTGTGTGTGGGGGGGGGGGGGGGGGAGGGGGGGGGTGACAATGTTAATATTATACAATGTTAATATTTTACGATACTCGTGAAAGTCATTTAGACCCGTTTCTTTTATAAGTGTTTCTGCAACTTGTACAACCAGACCTGTGGGTGTTGTGGTGGTAAACTCAACCCATTACTGATAAGCACATGTACTTACTTTCAGGAATGATAAATATGATAAATATGATAAATATGTTGTTTCTGTAATTAAGTGTGTGCAGTGTTTTTTTTTTTTTTTTTTTACAGTGTAACTATGACTACTTCTTTAGTTGTCTTCTAAGGCGTCACACCTAGAGCATTCCTTTTACTTGCCAACCAGAAAAACATTTGGCAGGCAGAAATAATTACTTTAATTGTTATTGTGCAGTGACTATAGTAGCCAAGTGGATCTGCTTGTTACTGCCACACCTAAACTATTATTAGGCTTATTATCTTTGGTTATCTTGTCACCCGCCCGATGACAGCTGGGATAACCCCCCCCCCCTAAACTGTAACTGCAGTGTGAGACGGTGCTGATGGCTGGTAGATCGCAGTTGAAAACTATACATCTGTGGTCAGATATGGTTAAATCAATCAAGTCTGTGATAGTGGTTTTCATACCCAGAGAAAATGCTATGTGTCTGACCACGCGCATGCTGATCTAAATTAAAGGAAGATGCGATGGTACAACCTGCACAGCCTGTAGCATAGATGGCACACTTAGACCCTCTGTGTTGGTTAATTATTTTGTGAGGTGACTTTATAGCAATAGACAGGGTTTCCTATTGACCATCAACCAAGGACGTAAGTGTAGGACAAGCTTATGGAAAAACATTAAAGGAGAACTCCGGCACAAAATGAACCTGGGGTTAATAACACATGTGTACCGAGTTCGACCGTTCTCTGGTATTTGTTTTCATGCATTTGTTTTGTTAGTCAAATGTGACCAGTTTTCTTACAAACCGCTAATTAGCGTATAATGCTAGCCTTCGGGGCACACTTACACATAAAAAGAAATCGCTATTTCTATACCACTAACAAGGCTCACAATATCACCACACTTACACGGTAGCATAACTAGGGTCTCTACATGTAAACCGAAGCATTGAGAACTTTGCAAGTATACAGGCAGTTTATTAAAAAAGGAACACAGTACCGTTCATGTCTGGCTCGCATATCCAGGCGGGCGCCATCTTGGGGAAACTGAACTGTCTGTTGCCGGAAGAAAGCACTGAGAGCATAGAGAAGCACTGAACGAAGCGAAGTGAACACAATTTAAAATATTTTGTTAGATTCAAGCACAGGTAGTGGCTGCTTGGACATAATCTTTTCTAAAAATTTTGAAATAAAAGGCAGCTTGGAAATGGGTCTGTAGTTTTGAAGTTCCTGTGGATCCACTCCTGTTTTTTTTAGCAATGGGTTCACACATGCAGTTCTAAAATAATCAGGGACACAGCCAGTAGACAGAGAACTGTTAGAAAAATGACACCAAACAGAATTCATGACCTTAGACATGGAGGTATGACATATAGAGGGTTGAATGTCACTTTCATATGTGATACCATTTCTAAAAGTTCAGTAATAGTGATGGGGTAAAAAAGTGATTAAAGATTAAAAAAGATTAAAAGTGTGAAGCTGGAGATGTGTGATCTCTGGGTATGTAGAGCGTGGAACGATAGACCTTCGTATACCATTCACTTTATCAGTAAAATACGATAAAATTATTCTCTTCTTCCTTTCCAGTTTATTGAATTGCAAGTATACGCCCTTCATGAGATTAAAATGAACAACCAGACCAGATTTCTTCCACCTCCGCTGTTTTCTGTATTCCCTTTTGTGACTGCGGATTTGGTTGGTTATCCAGGGCTGCCTTTTGACTGATGACATGGATCTAACCTTCAGTGGTGCAACAGAGTTTAGAGCAGGCAGACAGAGTTGAACTGATTAGTTAGGTCATTTGTGTTGGAGTGATCGGAAAAATGGAGGTAAAGGTTGTCAGAGAGAGTGCTGAATTGAGGAATGCTTTGGTCATTAAGGAAGCGAGAACTATAACTGCAGTATGAGACGGTGCTGATGGCTAGTAGATCGCAGTTAAAAACTATACATCTGTGGTCAGATAAGGTTAAATCTGTCAAGTCTGTGATAGTGGTTCTCACACCCAGAGAAAACGCTAGGTCCAGGGTGTGCCCGTTCTTACGTCTCTGACCACACGCATGCTGATCTAAATTAAAGGAAGATGCGATTGTTAGGAATTCAGTAGCATAGGAATTAGTAGAATCATCAACATGGATATCAAAATATAAAATAAGTTATGGTAATATTTTGTAGATGTAGATGCCAAGAATTAAATATATTTGTGTGTACTACTACTTGTACTACTACACTGGACAAATAAGACACACCTCTTCATATTGGATTCAAAGTCTTTTATTTAATATTAATATTTTTAGGGGAAAATCATATTAAACAGAGCATTAAATAGTCACATGAAATAGTCACATGAAATAGTCACCAATCAACAAGCAAATAAACAAGGAGATGTAAATTATTGCACAACTGTAATTAAAGCAGACATATTTTTGTATTAATAGATCAGTCATGAGATTATTGAGATCCAACAAATGATTCATTTAGTGTGTGAGTTTGAGTCTGTTTTCACAGGTATTCATAGGTGTTTTGTCATGTTGGCTTTATGCTTTTGATCGCAACAGTGCAGCCATCACAGTTAAGCTGGAGGAACTGTGAAAGAGAAGACAGACATTTATTACCAACTGTGAGCGAGGCATTTCAACATTTTAACATGGTACATATTCAAAGGTTGTTTGGACTTACATCAGTTAAAAACTGTGAAATCGCTCTTCTGTGTTCATCTTGAGTGGCTAAAACTGAAACCTTCAGATGTACAATGACTGTTTGGGCTGAAAGAATGTAAGAAATGCGCAAATAATTATATGTTTTGCAGCCTTAACAAAAAACGTGAACAATTTAAACATTACTGAGGAGTAGTACTGCATTTACAGCAGTTCAAACTTTGCATTTGCTTCAGTTCGGACAATGACCAACCTGTACTGTTACCTGATGTAACTGTGCTGTTATCTGTTGGTGTTGTTGTATTGTTGCTTGTTTGACCTGGTGCTGTAGTAGAAGACATGTTGGATGCAGGGGTTGTGGCATTCATTTGTGTTGTATTGGGTGCTGCTGTGGAATTGACTGTGGATGAAGAAGTTATGGTAATATTTTTCTCAGTACACGTAGTTCTGCCAAGAATTAAATATATTCGTGTGTTGACATTCACTTACATCCGCAAGTTGAAATATAGTCCGGACAGCAGTCTCCAAGAGACACGCATATCTCGTCACAGAAACATCCCCTGGAACAGCTATCGTTCCGTCCAGGACAACAGAGTGCTGGTGGACCTGCACAGCCTGTAGCATAGATAGCACACTTAGAACATCTTTGTTGGTTAATTATTTAGTGAACTGACTTTATAGCAATTGACAGGGTTTCCTATTGACCATCAACCAAGGACGTAAGTGTAGGACAAGCTTATGGAAGAACATTAATGGTGGCTCATGGACATTGTAGTATATTATTCAGAAAGTATTTATGAATGAATGAAGCTTTTGTACGAGACAAAACGCACATTCTGTAAACTCTTCTTTTAGCAAGAAAGTCCGACATATTTTCAGACTCAGGATGTCATGTTTTTCTGTAATGGTTTGATTAATTTCTTGGCTTTCTGTTTATTGTAGTTTGTTAAGTTCTTGTTTTTTTACAGTCATGGTTTAGTAGTGTATAGTTTTTCTGTTTTCTGTTTCCTGTTTTATTTTGTTAAGTTCTTGATTTCCTGTTATGTGTTATTCCCTGTGTTTTTCCTTTTGATTAGGTCATTGCTTTCATCTTGTGTTATGTCTTGACTTGTTTCACCTGTGTCTCGTCACCCCTGTGTTCCCCGTGTGTATAGTGTGTATATATAGCCCTGCCTTCCCCTTTGTTCCTTGTTGTGTCATACTGTTTCTATGCCTCGTTCATGTCTTTTAGGTCATAGTTTTTTCATGTCTTGTTCAAGTTTTCATAGTGTTTTGGTGTTTTGTTTTTTGGATATCCTGCCTCGTCTGCAGTGCTTTTGGTTTTTGTCAGCTCTGAGTCCTGCATCTGGGTCCTAACCTCTTTACCTCGCTACCCTTCTTGACACAGGATACTCAACTGACGGCATGTACCATACACAATAAAATGAAATAGAAAGAAACATTCAGATCCAAGACTGACCAGCCTGCTGTTAAGAAAAGCAAAAAACAAAACACAAATTAAAACTGCATCACAATTATGTTAATCGTTTAAAAAAAAAAAAAAAAAAAAGAAAGTACGGGTTGGCACCAACACATCCAGCACCATCACCCTGAACTCAGAGGCCCTCCAGGGATGTGTGCTGAGTCCCCCCCCCCCTTCACTCTACTGACCCATAACTGCACATTGACAGATAGCTCCAACCTATTCATCAAGTTTGCGGACAAAATGACTGTGGTGGGTCTCATCAGCAATGGAGATGAGACCCACTACAGGAATGAGGTGAGCCGCCTATGTGGTACAATCTCTCTGAATGTGGAGAAGACAAAAGGGATTGTCGTGGACTTCAGGAGAACACCTGACCCAGCATGCTGCTGTGGAAAGGGTGAGCAGCACCAAGTTCCTGGGTGTGCACGTCACAGAGGACCTCTCCTGGACTACCAACACAGCATCACTGGCAAAGAAGGCTCAACAGCGCCTCTACTTCCTTCGCAAACTGAGGAAAGCCAGAGCACCGGCCCCCATCATGTGCATATTGGCACTATTGATAGCATCCTAACCAGCTGCATCACTATGTGGTATGGCGCCTGGACCTCGTCCTGCCGTAAGACCCTCCAGTGCATGGTGAGAGCAGCTGAGAAGATAATAGGTCCCTCTCTCCCTCTCCTCCGGGACATCTACGATACCCGTCTCTCCCTCAAAGCCCTCTGCATTGCAGGTGATCCCACCCACCCATCACACAACTTCCTCAATCTGTTGCCATCAGGGAGGAGAGTGCAGAATCTTTGAGCCAGGACCAGCAGACTCAAGAACAACTTCATCCACCATCTCAACTCTCTACCTGCTCTAGCCCCTCTACCCCCTCTGCTCGATGCATTAATTTGAAGTTCAAGTTGTTGCACCACAGGCCTTTGAGGAAAGACATTTCAGTCCTGTGTATGTGCTGCACCTGTCAGATTTGAAAATGAAGCTGACTTTTGACTTCAAAGACAGCCATCAGAGTTTCTAGTGCTCCAATGACGAGACCCTAACCCTCATCATCAACCAATCATATGTGTTTGTTTCAGTACATTTTGAAACAAACTCTAAAGAGATCCTGAGCAACACATTTGGCCTAGAAAATCATAAGAACTAACCGGTTGTTGTAGAGGTTGTGGTTGTGGTTGATGTTGTAGTTGTGGTGGTAGTTGCTGGTGTGGATGTAGTACTGCTGTTTCCTGTGCTGGCTTCTGTAGAGGTGCTGTTTGCTGTGTCAGGGGCTGCAGTGACATTGACTGTTGATGTTGAAGTTGTGTTTCTGTTAACTGCTGTTGGTGTAGTGCTATTGGTTGTAATGTTGAGTGGTGTAGCTGAAGAGGGTGGGGTCACAGCAGTGACGCTCGTATTCAGGGGTGCAGACGTTGTATTGTTGCTCGTTGTGTTGGCAGTTGTAGCAGAGGCTGTGGGAGCTGAAGTTGTGTTGTTCTGTGCTGGAAGAAAATGTAGGTGAGGATAAAATTATTATTTACAGCTCCCACACTGTACATTCTACAACAGTGAAAGTGTACGGTTTCCACGGTCCACACATACAATGATCTGGGTGAATGCTCGATTCTGCTTGGCTGCATGGTGTCCATTCATTTCTTACAGAGGCAGCCTGTATTTAAAGTGGGTAACTATATCAACAGGAATGCAGTCAAAGCCTCCTTTCACATTTTTTTGCATCATGTTAACATGCTAACACCTGTAGCAATATATCCACATCTGCTGGATTGGCATCAGCTCAACATTAGAAATAAGTCAAGTGGTGAAATAAAAACACAGTAGCCACGACAACACATCTTATCCTAAAAACCACAGGACAGTGACTTTAACACACAAGCTGCCACCAATATCTCGCGTACCATTTCCTGTTCAACTTTCTACTTCAGGCTTCAGCAGAGCGTATACACTGACGATCATTAGTTCATGAAAGTCTGGATATTATTGTGGGGACAGTGACTCCTCTGGATAGCTAGTTGGTTGCCATTTGGTAGGTTTGTTGTGTTCACTGGAGTGGTGACGAATGTTTCCATTGCATTACAAGCCTATGATGGAATGATAATGATTGTTCCAGATATTAGTTACACCCAGGTATACCAGGTATACTGAGTTTTGTCTTGTGCTAAACATGATTTTTACGGCAAATTACATGAAAACATTAATTAAGAGCTCAGCATGCTGTTAAGAAAAATTGAACATTAAAGTCAGCCATCAGAGTTTCCAGTGCTCCAATGACGAGACCTTAACCCCGGTCATCAACCAATCATTTGTGTTTGTTTCAGTAAATTTTGAAACAAACTCTAATGAGCTCCTGAGCAACACATTTAGCCAAGAAAATCATAACAACTAACCTGTATTTGTAGAGGTTGTGTTTGATGTTATAGTTGTGTTGGTAGTTGCTGGTGTGGATGTAGTACTGCTGTTTCCTGTGCTGGCTTCTGTAGAGGTGCTGTTTGCTGTGTCAGGGGCTGCAGTGGTATTGACTGTTGATGTTGAAGTTGTGTTTCTGTTAACTACTGTCAGTGTAGTGCTACTGGTTGTAATGTTGAGTGGTGTAGCTGAAGAGGGTGGGGTCACAGCAGTGGTGCTCGTATTCAGGGGTGCAGACGTTGTATTGTTGCTCGCTGTGTTGGCCGTTGCAGTAGAAGAGGCTGTTGGAGCTGAAGTTGTGTTGTTCTGTGCTGGAAGAAAAGATGGGTGAGGATAAAAATATTATTTATGGGTGCCACAGTGTACTTTCTACAACAGCGAAAGTATACGGTTTCTGCAGTCCACACATACAATGATCTGGGTGAATCCTCAATTCTGATTGGCTGCATGGTGTCCATTCATTTCCTACAGAGGCAGCCTGTTTTTAAAGTGGGTAACTATATCAACAGGAATGCAGTCAAAGCCTCCTTTCGTGTTTTTTTTGCATCATGTTAACATGCTAACACCTGTAGCAATATATCCACATCTACTGGATTGGCATCAGCTCAACATTAGAAATAAATCAAATGGTGAAATAAAAACGCAGTAGCCATGACAACACATCGTATCCTCTAAAAACCACAGGACAGTGACTTTAACACACAAGCTGCCACCCACATCTCGCGTCCCATTTCCTGTTCCACTTACTACTTCAGGCTTCAGCAGAGCGTACACATTGACTATCATTTGTTCATGAAAGTCTGGATATTATTTTGGGGACAGTGGCTCCTCTGGATAGCTAGTTGGTCTTGTTGTTAAAGTCAATGTCCAGTTGTAATTGTTTGTTAATTGTATGCAATGTTTTTGGCTTTGACTCTTTCTAGCAACATAATCTTTCTGGGTCATATGTGAGTTCTTGAGCTGAGCAGAATATGAAAGCTCTCTTGTCGCCATTTTGTAGGTTTGTTGTGTTCACTGGAGTGGTGACGACTGTTTCCATTGCATTACAAGCCTATAATGGAATGATAATGATTGTTCCAGATATTAGTTACACCCTCAGGTATACCGGGTATACTGAGTTGTGTCTTGTGCTATACATAATTGTTATGGCAAATTACATGAAAACATTAATTAATTAATTAATTAATAGCATTATTTTTTTTCTTTGGCACGTCACCATGGTATAAGTGGGACAGTGCCTTTGGAATTGTCCACTATGAAGACTCTGTAGACTTTGTGCAAGCACCTGTTCCACCCTTGGCACTGTAATTGTTTACAGTGCAGATACGGTCCAGTCAGTATGTGTGAATATAGGAAGGAACAACACCCAATTCATTAATTAATAATCACACAGAAATCTCATGTTTGGGTAAACATGAGTTGGTTACATACTGTACGTTGACATTGAGAGCCGTTGACATAGAAAATGCAGGTGTTAGATCCCTTGGTAGGAAAGTTACAGAATCTGAGGTCAGTTGTCTATCTTTGTTACAGACAACGTGAAGTTCCAGTTGTTAAACAGTTCAGGAAAGCCCAGCAAATAATTAGCGCACATTTCACAATACTCTGTAGTCCACAAAGTAAAATACAGATTTTTCAGCATGTATTCCAGAAGGTTCACTGAGACCATCCACTAAGCATGTAAAGACATTATTGCGGATAGGCACATTGTTAGATAATGTAGATAATTGTTCGTATAATAGGGACAATGGGGACATAAGGGACAGCCAAAAAGGAAATAGAAAACCAATTAAAAAAACCTGATTCCTGTCAGTTGATTATCTTGTCGTTCATTTTACTGGTAAACATCATGTTGTGCTACATTCCATTCGACTTGTTACTGTAACTGAAACACCAAGATATGAGAACTATGCTTTCCATTACCTTAGTAGAAAAACATCACTCCTTGATAAAAACTGTTGGCACTATAATTTAAGTATCCAACTGTGTGCAATGTTAACACCATCCCAGAGGGTGTTGCAGCACCCCCATCTGGTTTCTTAGGGACATCTCCTACTGTCATAGAAAATTTGCACATTGCCACTGCTGAAGTTTTAAATTTGACCAGCCTCACTGGACTTGCATAGTTGAGGAAGTCCATATGATTTTGCCGTTGTCACTGGATTTTGACTGTTTCAAACATATACTTTGATTGACAATTAAAACTATTAAAATAGAAAAGACAGAAGCCAACAGACAACATAGTGCTGGTGGACCTGCACAGCCTGTAGCATAGATAGCACACTTAGAACATCTGTGTTGGTTAATTATTTTGTGAGGTGACTTCATAGCAATTAACAGGGTTTTCTATTGACCATCAACCAAAGACCTAAGTGTTGGACAAGCTTATGGAAAAACATTCACGGTGGCTCATGGACATTGTAGTACATTATTCAGAAAGAATTTATGAATGAATAAAGCTTTTATACAAGAGAATCACCACATTCTGGATGTGTATCTGGAAAAGTTACTAGTTTAGCATCATGACAGACAGGCCAGTTGCTCTTTGACTCAAAGACTCTTCTTTTAGCAATAAAATCCGACATATTTTCGGACTCGGGATACTCAAATGATGGCATATACATATACAATACAATAAAATACAGAAAAATATTCAGATGTAAGACTGGTCAGCATGCTGTTAAGAAAAATGAAACATTAAAGTCAGCCATCAGAGTTTCCAGTGCTCCAATGACGAGATCTTAACCCCAGTCATCAACCAATCATATGTGTTTATTTCAGTAAATTTTGAAACAAACTCTAATGAGCTCCTGAGCAACACATTTAGTCAAGAAAATCATAACAACTAACCTGTATTTGTAGAGGTTGTGTTTGATGTTGTAGTTGTGTTGGTAGTTGCTGGTGTGGATGTAGTACTGCTGTTTCCTGTGCTGGCTTCTGTAGAGGTGCTGTTTGCTGTGTCGGGGGCTGCAGTGGCATTGACTGTTGATGTTGAAGTTGTGTTTCCGTTAACTACTGTCAGTGTAGTGCTACTGGTTGTAATGTTGAGTGGTGTAGCTGAAGAGGGTGGGGTCACAGCAGTGACGCTCGTATTCAGGGGTGCAGACGTGGTATTGTTGCTCGTTGTGTTGGCCGTTGCAGTAGAAGAGGCTGTGGGAGCTGAAGTTGTGTTGTTCTGTGCTGGAAGAAAATGTAGGTGAGGATAAAATCATTATTTACAGCTCCCACACTGTACATTCTACAACAGTGAAAGTGTACGGTTTCCACGGTCCACACATACAATGATCTGGGTGACATAGGCAGCCTGTATTTAAAGTGGGTAACTATATCAACAGGAATGCAGTCAAAGCCGCCTTTCACGTTTTTTTGCATCATGTTAACATGCTAACACCTGTAGCAATATATCCACATCTACTGGATTGGCATCAGCTCAACATTAGAAATAAGTCAAATGGGGAAATAAAAACACAGTAGCCATGACCACACATCTTATCCTCTAAAAACCACAGGACAGTGACTTTAACACACAAGCTGCCACCCACATCTCGCATCCCATTTCCTGTTCCACTTACTACTTCAGGCTTCAGCATAGCGTACACATTGATCATCATTAGTTCATGAAAGTCTTGATATTATTTTGGGGACAGTGACTCCTCTGGATAGCTAGTTGGTCTTGTTGTTAAAGTCAATGTCCAGTAGTAATTGTTTTTAACTTTACCAATGTTTTTGCCTTTGACTCTTTCTAGCAACATAATCTTTCTGGGTCATATGTGAGTTCTTGAGCTGAGCAGAGTAGGAAAATGCTCTTGTCGCCATTTCGTAGGTTTGTTGTGTTCACTGGAGTGGTGACGACTGTTTCCATTGCATTACAAACAAATGATAATGCTTGTTCCAGATATTAGTTACAATTCATGAATTAATAATCACTCAGAAATCTCATGTATGGATAAACATGAGTTGGTTACATACTGTACGTTGACATTGAGAGCTGTTGATGTAGAAAATGCAGCGGTTGGATCCCTTGGTAGGAAAGTTACAGAATCTGCGGTCAGTTGTCTATCTTTGTTACAGACAACGTGAAGTTCCAGTTGTTTAACAGTTCAGGAAAGCCCAGCAAATAATTAGCTCACATTTCAAAATACTCTGATGTCCACAAAGTAAAATACAGATTTTTCAGCATGTATACCAGAAGGTTCACTGAGGTCATCCAGTTGGCATGTGAAGACATTATTTCGGATAGGCACATTGTTAGATTATAATTGTTCGTATAATAGGAACATAAGGGACAGCCCAAAAGGAAATAGAAAACAAACTAAAAAAACCTGATTCCTGTCAACCAATCATATGTGTTTGTTTCAGTAAATTTTGAAACAAACTCTCATGAGCTCCTGAGCAACACATTCAGCCAAGAAAATCAGAAGAACTAACCTGTAATTGTAGAGGTTGTGTTTGATGTTGTAGTTGTGTTGGTAGTTGCTGGTGTGGATGTAGTACTGCTGTTTCCTGTGCTGGCTTCTGTAGAGGTGCTGTTTGCTGTGTCGGGGGCTGCAGTGGCATTGACTGTTGATGTTGAAGTTGTGTTTCCGTTAACTGCTGTTGATGTAGTGCTATTGGTTGTTATGTTGAGTGGTGTAGCTGAAGAGGGTGGGGTCACAGCAGTGACGCTCGTATTCAGGGGTGCAGACGTTGTATTGTTGCTCGTTGTGTTGGCAGTTGTAGCAGAGGCTGTGGGAGCTGAAGTTGTGTTGTTCTGTGCTGGAAGAAAAGGTGGGTGAGGATAAAAACATTATTTATGGCTGCCACAGTGTACTTGCTACAACTCTTTGCATGCTTACACCTGGAGCATACAATGATCTGGGTGACATAGGCAACCTGTTTTTAAAGTGGGTAACTATATCAACAGGAATGCAGTCAAAGCCTCCTTTTTACGTTTTTTTTTTTTTGCATCATGTTAACATGCTAACACCTGTAGCAATATATCCACATCTACTGGATTGGCATCAGCTCAACATTAGAAATAAGTCAAGTGGTGAAATAAAAACGCAGTAGCCATGACAACACATCTTATCCTCTAAAAACCACAGGACAGTGACTTTAACACACAAGCTGCCACCCACATCTCGCATCCCATTTCCAGTTCCACTAATACTACAGGCGTCAGCAGAGCGTACACATTGACTATCATTAGTTCATGAAAGTCTGGATATTATTTTGGGGACAGTGGCTCCTCTGAATAGCTAGTTGGTGTTGTTAAAGTCAGTGTCCGCTTGTAATTTTTGTTAACTGTATGCAATGTTTTTGGCTTTGACTCTTTCTAGCAACATAAGCTTTCTGGCTAATATGTGAGTTCTTGAGCTGAGCAGAGTATGGAAGCTCTCTTGTCGCCATTTCGTAGGTTTGTTGTGTTCACTGAAGTGGTGACGACTGTTTCCATTGCATTACAAGCCTATAATGGAATGACAATGATTGTTCCAGATATTAGTTACACCCTCAGGTATACCGGGTATACTGAGTTGTGTCTTGTGTTAAACATTATTGTTATGGCAAATTACATGAAAACATTAATTAATTAATTAATTAAAAGCATTATTTTTTTTTTCTTTGGCACGTGACCATGGTATGAGTGGGATAATGCCTTTGGAGTTGTCCACTATGAAGACTCTGTAGACTTTATGCAAGCAACTGTTCCAGCCTTGGTACCGTAATTGTTTACAGTGCAGATACGTTCCAGTCAGTATGTGTGATATAGGAAGGAACAAAATAGTATTTATTAATTAATAATCGCACAGAAATCTCATGTATGGATAAACATGAGTTGGTTACATACTGTACGTTGACATTGAGAGCTGTTGATGTAGAAAATGCAGCTGTTAGATCCCTTGGTAGTAAAGTTACAGAATCTGCAGTCAGTTGTCTATCTTTGTTACAGACAACGTGAAGTTCCAGTTGTTTAACAGTTCAGGAAAGCCCAGCAAATAATTAGCGCACATTTCCCAATACTGTCTAATCCACAAAGTAAAATACAGATTTTTCAGCATGTACACCAGAAGGTTCACTGAGGTCATCCAGTTGGCATGTGAAGAAATTATTGCGGATAGGCACATTGTTAGATTATAACTGTTCGTATAATAGGGACAATAGGGACATAAGGGACAGCCAAAAAGGAAATAGAAACAAACCAAAAAAAACGTGATTCCAGTCAGTTGATTATCTTGTCGTTCATTTCACTGGTAAACATCATGTTGTGCTACATTCCATTCGACTTGTTACTGTAACTGAAACACCAAGATATGAGAACTATGCTTTCCATTACCTTAGTAGAAAAACATCACTCCTTGATAAAAACTGTTGGCACTATAATTTAAGTATCCAACTGTGTGCAATGTTAACACCATCCCAGAGGGTGTTACAGCACCCCCATCACCCCTGCTTCCTGTGGTACTAGCTTCTTAGGGACATCTCCTACTGTCATAGAAAATTTGCACATTGCCACTGCTGAAGTTTTAAATTTGACCAGCCTCACTGGACTTGCATAGTTGAGGAAGTCCATATGATTTTGCCGTTGTCACTGGATTTTGACTGTTTCAAACATATACTTTGATTGACAATTAAAACTATTAAAATAGAAAAGACAGAAGCCAACAGACAACATAGTGCTGGTGGACCTGCACAGCCTGTAGCATAGATAGCACACTTAGAACATCTGTGTTGGTTAATTATTTTGTGAGGTGACTTCATAGCAATTAACAGGGTTTTCTATTGACCATCAACCAAAGACCTAAGTGTTGGACAAGCTTATGGAAAAACATTCACGGTGGTTCATGGACATTGTAGTACATTATTCAGAAAGTATTTATGAATGAATAAAGCTTTTATACAAGAGAATCACCACATTCTGGATGTGTATCTGGAAAAGTCACTCGTTTAGCATCATGACAGATAGGCCAGTTGCTCTTTGACTCAAAAACTCTTCTTTTAGCAATAAAATCCGACATATTTTCGGACTCGGACACTCAAATGATGGCATATACCATATACAATACAATAAAATACAGAGAAATATTCAGATGTAAGACTGGTCAGCATGCTGTTAAGAAAAATGAAACATTAAAGTCAGCCATCAGAGTTTCTTTCCAGTGCTCCAATGACGAGACCTTA
Organism: Chelon labrosus; assembly: GCF_963514085.1. Lineage (NCBI taxonomy): Eukaryota > Metazoa > Chordata > Actinopteri > Mugiliformes > Mugilidae > Chelon > Chelon labrosus. Next base: position 12,548,968 of record NC_140342.1, read on the forward strand.
ACCCCAGTCATCAACCAATCATATGTGTTTGTTTCAGTAAATTTTGAAACAAACTCTCATGAGCTCCTGAGCAACACATTCAGCCAAGAAAATCAGAAGAACTAACCTGTAATTGTAGAGGTTGTGTTTGATGTTGTAGTTGTGTTGGTAGTTGCTGGTATGGATGTAGTACTGCTGTTTCCTGTGCTGGCTTCTGTAGAGGTACTGTTTGCTGTGTCGGGGGCTGCAGTGGCATTGACTGTTGATGTTGAAGTTGTGTTTCCGTTAACTACTGTCAGTGTAGTGCTATTGGTTGTAATGTTGGGTGGTGTAGCTGAAGAGGGTGGGGTCACGGTAGTGACGCTCGTATTCAGGGGTGCAGACGTTGTATTGTTGCTTGTTGTGTTGGCAGTTGTAGAAGAGGCTCTGGGAGCTGAAGTTGTGTTGTTCTGTGCTGGAAGAAAATGTATGTGAGGATAAAATTATTATTTACAGCTCCCACACTGTACATTCTACAACAGTGGAAGTGTACGGTTTCCACGGTCCACACATACAATGATCTGGGTGACATAGGCAGCCTGTTTTTAAAGTGGGTAACTATATCAACAGGAATGCAGTCAAAGCCTCCTTTCACGTTTTTTTTTTTTTTTTGCATCATGTTAACATGCTAACACCTGTAGCAATATATCCACATCTACTGGATTGGCATCAGCTCAACATTAGAAATAAGTCAAATGGGGAAATTAAAACCCAGTAGCCATGACAACACATCTTATCCTCTAAAAACCACAGGACAGTGACTTTAACACATGAGCTGCCACCCACATCTCGCATCCCATTTCCTGTTCCACTTACTACTTCAGGCTTCAGCAGAGCGTACACATTGATCATCATTAGTTCATGAAAGTCTTGATATTATTTTGGGGACAGTGGCTCCTCTGGATAGCTCGTTGGTCTTGTTGTTAAAGTCAATGTCCAGTTGTAATTGTTTTTAACTTTACCAATGTTTTTGCCTTTGACTCTTTCTAGCAACATAAGCTTTCTGGCTCATATGTGAGTTCTTGAGCTGAACAGAGTAGGAAAACTCTCTTGTCGCCATTTCGTAGGTTTGTTGTCTTCAATGGAGTGGTGACGACTGTTTCCATTGCATTACAAACCTATGATGGAATGATAATGATTGTTCCAGATATTAGTTACAATTTATTAATATAATAATACACCAAGATATGAGAACTATGCTTTCCATTTCCTTAGCAGAAAAACATCACTCCTTGACAGAGGTTGCGCTAGACTTTTTCGTTGACCATCATTTTGACTGACAGGGTCATAAAAATTCCGTCATAATCCATTTTTACCCGTCATGTTAAATGATAACAATGACATTCAATAAGATGTAATTTTTATTCATTTTCAATTAATATTCAGTCGCGGTGTAAAAAAAAAGATTCGGCTCATATAACCGCGGTTATATGAGCCGAATCTTTGGCCGGCCATCAAAGACGACTCAAGAATCATGAATCTAGATGTCTATTTAACCGGCTCGGTTGAGTCCTACCACGTTTGATTGATATATAATCAATAAACTGCACCATTCAAACATCTTACATTTCACTCGGCAGAGAATCAAAACTTGCTACCCGACTTGACCACTAGCAAACTCAGGCACTCAGACACTCACTCACTTACGCACAGTACGCAGAGAAACGAAACTTAACCGACTCATACGACTCATCTGTCAAAATGACAGATGGCCTTCAGATTTTTCCGTCACCGTTTTAAAAAAAATTTCGGTTAACGCGACCCATGCTCCTTGATAAAAACTGTTGGCTGACTGTATTTTAAGTATTCAGCTGTGTGTGCATTGTCAACACCATCCCAGAGGGTGTTGCAGCACTCCCATCACCCCTGCTTCCTGTGGTACTGGCTTCTTAGGGATCTCCTTCTGTCATAGAAAATTTGGCACATTGCCACTGCTGAAGTTTTAAATTTTACCAGCCTCCCTGGCCTTGGGCCCCAAGCAGTTGCCTGTCTTCCCTCTGGATGTAGCCAGCCAAGTAGATCCACTTATTTAGGCTGCCATATCTATACTGTCCGATTTCAGACTTGACAGAAGATATCAAACCAAACACCCACTAAAAAGATCATTTAAATCCCATGTAATGCAGTAATAGAGACATGAGTAACCTTTCTGTCAATAGTTTATCTGATTTTGTTAATAATTTAAAAGTGAAGATAATCTTTCATAGTTATGGTTTTGTACTATACAATATGCGATGGTTCTTTGGATCATCACCATCATAATCAGATAAAGTACTGGATTTGTGTCAATGTCAATCAAAGTATATGTTTGAAAAAGTCAAAGTCTAGTGACAACTGCAAAATCATTTGGACTTCCTCAACTATGAAAAAAAAATTAAAATGGAAATGAAAAAAAGCTAATTTAAGGCTGTTTTTTCCCCTTTCGATAAAAACATGGTTAATGAGACCACATGTGCACTGAACTCTCAATCATAGTCATCTACCATGGTGAATGGTGTTATTTTAGCCTTTACTCTTTAATTCTTGACTTAATTTGTTACTTAACTTATTTCTTTTCTCTAGCAAATATTAAAACTGATGAGTAATTTGTTAATCTGATTGAGAAAGTTATAGAGTAATTTTCCAATGGTGAGCATAACTTTAGCCCTGATGGATGACTTAGACAGACTGTTGACATTTCTAGTGACAAATAAAGATGGCTGTACGTGGAGGTTTGAAATCTAGTGAGTTCTGAAGCTAATCAGTATTAAATGCAATGATATTTTACTTACCACAGCAGAGAGGTAACAAAGCCACAAGGAACACGAAATACAGTGGAAACCAAGCCATGACTATGACTATAGAGTCCGCTAAACAAGAGCCAACTGAGAGTGATCTCAGTGCCAAAGTACATCAAATACCTTTCATGTTATGTAACGGTGGTGTGATTTTCATTTCCGCATTGATTCACTAATGGGTTATGGGTAAAATATGGGTAAAACACGTAGGAATGCTGTTGCTGCTACGCTTGAATGACCGCTGAGCAGAGTTGTTGCTAAACTGGCTTTAGAAAACACACTGTTAGCTATTTAACAGCTTTCACGGTTTGCTTCAGTTCATCAAATGATCTCCAGTTACTGAGATCGTTTGACAGGCGGGTTTGATGTGTCTCATTGTCAAAGTGAAGCTCTCCTAGTTCTGCTGCAGAAAGGTCAGGGATACAAACAGTGAGAAAGAAGACACTCGCTGATTACCCAACCGTATGGTTTTGTGAAACTTTCACTGTTTGATGTAGAATTGTGGTCATAAATGGGTGACGATGTAGCACCCATGCACAGATAGAATAAATGTATTTGGTCAAACGCTGATAGTGAGGAAGTGATGATAAAAGGATAAATACCATTAGTGCTACATAATAATCCGTGATGTACAAAGTCCTTTGTCCCTTATTGCAAGAAATCAGTGTAATTTCCAAAAGTACACTATCTGTCCAAAAAAAAAAAAAAATTAAACCTTGATTTAACTAAGCAAATAGGTACAAGCCTCCCATTGGATAATTACTGCATGAGCGATTATCTTTCAACTGGCAACAAGTTATTTAACACCAACTGATGCAATGAGTGGCTTCTCATTTCTTAAACAACCATGTCAAAGGACACATCCCATGGTCGTGGAAAAGATCTTTGAGAAGGGTCAAATCATTGGTATGCATCAAGCAGAGAAACCATGTAAGGAGATTGCAGAAACTACTAAAACCAGGTTAAGAACTGTCCAACGCATTATTAAAAACTGGAAGGATAGTGGGGAACCATTGTCTCCGATGAAGAAATGTTGTCGGAAAAAAAAATCCTGATCACTTAAAGGTTTGTTGAAATCAAATCGAAGAAAAACAGCAGTAGAACTCAGGGCTCTGTTTAATAGTGAAGGTAAGAGCATTTCCCTACGTACAATGTGAAAGGGAACTCAAGGGATTGAGACTGAACAGCTGTGTAGCCTTAAGAAAACCACTAATCAGTGAGGCTAACTGGGAGAAAAGGCTTCAATTTGATAGGGAGCATAAAGATTGGACTCTGGAGCAATGGAAGAAGGTCATGTGGTCTGATGACCCCAGATTTACCCTGCTCCAGAGTGATGGGGGCATCAGGGTAAGAAGAGAGGCAGATGAAGTGATGCACCCATCATGTCTAGTGTCTACTGTACAAGCCTGTGGGGGCAGTGCTATGATCTGGGGTTGCTGCAGTTGCTCAGGTCTAGGTTCAGCAACATTATGTGCCCAAAGAATGAGGTCAGCTGACTACCTGAATATACTGAATGACCAGGTTATTCCATCAATGGATTTTTTCTTCCCTGATGGCACGGGCATATTCCAAGGTGACAATGCCAGGATTCATTGTTTTGTGTGTTTGTTTTAATGTTTATATTTCCTTTACATTTTTCTAAAATAATATGGTTATTAACTCCTCGTGGGTTAAGATAAACATTAAAGAATTGTTTCCGCTTGTAGAAAAAATGAAATACAAGTAAAATACATTTTACCGCACAAACTGAACTACATTACTGTGCCCTTGTCTGAACTGGCACAAGTCCTGGGGCCTCCCTTTCTGCAGTATTAACAGAGGTGTATAGTAACGAACAGTGTTTGGAATAACGCCGTTTAAAAGAACGGCGTTAGGTAACGACGTAATTTTTTCAGTAACGGGGTAATCTAACTAATTACTTTTCCCGTCGTTACAACGCCGTTAACGTTACTGGACGTTAAATGCGGTGCGTTACTATGCATTGATTGAATAAACTGTGTAATCCGAACGCACCCCTGGCTCACCGCTAGTGAGGAGGTGGGTTAATAACGAGGTAAGCGATTATGATTGGCTAAGGCAGAGTCATGTTTCATGGTAGCCAATCAGAGCCAGCGTTTTTACACGCATGCCAGCACACATGCCACACACACACACAACAGCTAAACAGAGATTCGATGAAGCAGCAGAGATGGCGAGTCAGGAGCAATCCGATGAAAAGTTGGCATTTTCAAGGTGGAGATATAAGCACTACTTCAATAAATAAAAAAATTCATTGTGGTCAAAGGGAGGAACGTGCATGTAATGTGTACATTATGTCCAGGAGCGAAGACTTTCTCGACATCCGTTGTAAGCAACTCTAATTTAATGAAGCATCTCACGACGACACACGCATCTACAAAGCTAGTGGCCAAAAACACCGATACCTCCACCACAGATGATAGCTCGCCGTCTAAACCCTATCGAAATATAAATATTATATATATAAATATAATATAAATATAATTATAATATATATATATATCGAAAGTTATGTACAAACACCTGTCTGTTCTACTCATTTCAACTGACTTGTGAAAACTGCTCAAAAAAATCCAAATTCTTTGACGTATAGCAACTTTTTTTTTTTAACAGTAACGCAAATAGTTACTTTCCATGGTAACGAGTTCCTTTTATTATGGAGTAATTCAGTTACTAACTCAGTTACTTTTTGGAACAAGTAGTGAGTAACTATAACTAATTACTTTTTTAAAGTAACGTTCCCAACACTGGTAACGAAGTAGATGTACTTCGTTACACTACTTAAGTAGTTTTTTTTTTGAGGAGCTGTGCTTTACTTGAATATTTTTTTTTTTAATCAGGACTTTTACTTTTACTCTACTCTACATTTAAAAGTTAAAAAATATACTTTTACTCTGTTACTGTGACGTTTGCCACCTCGGTACTCCTTACAAATTAAAATAGAAATATAATTAATCATCGAAGGATTATTGGAATGGGCGTGTCCGAGAGGCACGAGACACTTGATTCACTCACTCTACAAGTGTTTTTTTGTTTTTGTTTTATCATACCATCTATTTCATTCACCTGAAAGTGAAATAAAGAGAAGAAGGGGAGAACCATTTTTGGTTGTTTTGCTTCTTTTTATGTGTACTATAAAAATACTTTGTACTTTACTTGTACTTGTACTTATGGTACTTGAGTATATTTTTTCACAAGATACTTTTGATACTTAAGTACATTTAATGTGAGCTACTTTAAGACTTTTACTCAAGTGATTTTCTTGTGAGTGACTTTAACTTTTACCAAAGTCATTTTCAGTTATGGTATTTGTGCTTTTACTTAGTTATGTTTTTCAAGTACTTTATACACCACTGAGTATTAAGGGTGTGTGCGCACAAAAATGTTCCATACGTACTCGTTCACGGAAAAGTTCAGACGTATCAAGAGTGAAATGTCCGCAAACTTGTATGTGCCTCACGCCAACGCCATGGCTGGCGTATGTTACGACCAGGCTCGAGAGGCGCAACATAAAGTGGAGACAAATGACGGAGTTAGAAAAATAAGGGTTTATTTAATTTAAAACAAAGACACCAGGTCTGACATAGCGAGCCTCAGCAGCTGAAGTGATCCCCTGAGCCTTTCATCAACAAGGCCCTTTATTTGGTCTTCCCAGGTGTGGCTGGTTAAGATGATTAAGCACAAGCCAAAAACTTGCACAGCCAATGGAGGAAGCAGAGGGGCGTAACACCTCCACCCTCAAAAGGGATCCTCCAGGAGCCCTGAAAATGAATAAAGCCCCTCTGCGATAGGGTGACCAGATGTCCCGCTTTGTGCGGGACAGTCACGCATTTTCATTACTTTTCACACGTCCCGCAAATTGAGACGTTGTCCCGCATTGTTATTGACAGTCAGACTCCAGTTTCGAAATGCATGTTTTACAATCTGGCATTTATCAAATAGCTGTTTGGAGAAAGCAGTGAGGGCTGTCATCAGGGGTCGGGCGGGCTGTTTGATCATGTCAAACTGGGACGCGGACGCAGGTTAACGGCGCGCCCACCAACAACAAACAATGCAAATCAGATCAGAACGGCATGCAGCGCGAGACATGGAGGGAAGCACAACCCGTACGACTGAGAAGAGGAAATGCAGCTATAATAAAGGCTGGGAAACTATCTATCCAATGCAAGGCGAGTCTGGTAAAGTTTGCTTGAGTCATTTTTCCGTTTCACACGGAGGTGAATACGACGTGAAACGACACAGACAATGCGAGACAAAACGTGTTGCTCACCTTGTGAACTTGGGAAATTTGCATTTAAGCAAGTTTTTATATATATTTATATTGTAAAATATATTTGTTAAGTTTTTATTTGCAGGCTGTTATGTCCTACTGAATCAATCAGATGGCAAAGTAATGCCGTAAGCAAAGGGGCAGAATAGAAATGTTTATTTTTTCTCATAGTTCTTTTAGACTACCTTGATGCATTGGTATCTCACATTGTCCCACATTGTCCCACACAAACGTAGTCTTTGTCCCACGTCTGGCGAATTGGGATCTGGTCACCCTACTCTGCGATCATGCCCCATCTCCCAAGACGTGCAAAAATTGATGCTTTTACACATAACATTGACACCAGATACAAAAAGTGTTGTGACCCACACCACATAGAGAACAGCCAAACCAAATGATTACTTAATCCAAGTTACAACCTTGGACGAACGTCAGCAACAAGTAATCACAACACAGTGAACTGTCCTCACCACAGCCTAATCGTCACACACACAAATTGAAGTCAATGAATCCAAGTGACCAAACACATGGAAAAGTCGCACCCACAACAAATGTGGCACCACATCACACAAAGTTACTGCCTTCACCCAGCTAGTAACAACACAATGGTAGCCACCAAAATTGGGCCAACTTCCCTACAAAACTAAAGGTCACACACACACAAAACAAAGCACCTGTTTTTGCTGATGTTCGCACAGTGGGCATGGTCGCACATAAATCCCGGACGAGCCTCCATTTTTTTTTGTGAAGAACTTTTTTTTATTGAAGCATAGCGAATACAGCAACATCCGTACATTTTTTTCTTTTTTTTTTTGAGACATAATACCCCCCTCCCACCTCCCACCCCCCTGGCAGCATCCCTCCCTCCCCGGTCTCCCCTGGACGATTCAAACATCATCAAGTGTCAACAATACATTGTAGTAAGTGGTGTCCCTCTTGTTCACAACCCAAGAAGTTTATCCTTTATCTGTGTAGCTGCACCTAACCACATCTCCAAAGTGGAGGCTTTAGCATTATTAATCCGTGCCGTAGACAACTCAAGTAACACTATATCGTGAAAATAAATCAACCATTTCCTAGTACTAAGATCATGAGGTGGTAGCCATCTTTGCACTAGGATTTTTTTAGCAGCTGTGAGGCCGCTCAGCAATAGTTTACGTTGTTTCTCACTTATATGTATTTGAGAATCATCATTAAGGAGAAGTAAGATTGGATTGCATGTTATAGTAGTACCTAGTAATTCAGACAAGACTTTGGACACCCGGCCCCAAAAGGCCTGAACAGAGGGACATTCCCACATCATGTGTTTATAACATCCTATTGCGTTAAGTTGGCACATGGTACAGCTTGGACTTGGTATCAGTTTCATGCGAAACCTAGTGACAGGTGTATAATAGAGTCTGTGACACACTTTGAAGTGAATGAGTTGGTGATTTGGATTTTTGGAAGCTTGAAAAATGTTCTCCCATACATTGTTCCAGGAAATGTCGTCATCCTTCTGACCAAAGTCTCTCAGCCATGCTCTGATCATCAGTAGAGTCTCTTGCTGTCCGGATAGTTTGGAGTAGACTTTCGAAACAAAGCCCCTGCAGGGAAGGGAATTTATCCAATTTATCAGAGGATGTATGGGAAGTTTAGCCCTCAGTGGCACACCATGTGCCTTAAGTGCCGATCTTATTTGTAAATAATAAAAAAAAGAAGAGTCCTGCAGATCAAAGCGGTCCTTCAAATCCTGATAGCTAAGCATACCATTTCTATCATACAGGTCCCCGACAACATTAATACCTTTCAAAGACCATGGTTTAAAGTCCAGTGGCTTATTTCCAATCTGTACATTCACGTTGTGCCACAGAGGGGCATCACTGTGCCACTTTAAGTTCCCCTTCAGTTCTCTCTCAACTATCCTAAAATTTTTTATTGTGTTGGCAATAATGGGGCCATAGTGCAGCCTACAGTATTTATCTTTTATGCCAGAAAATAAAATGTCCTCCAATCTCCTCGGGTGAACTAGGTTTTTCTCTAAAGATTTCCATGAGACACATGAGCGACCGTCAAGCCAAGCCATGACAGGACGTAGCTGGAAGGATTGGTGGTATACTTTGAAATTTGGGAGGGCGAGCCCGCCCTGATCTTTGGGTCTCTGTAGAACAGAAAGCTTAAGTTTTGGATGGCCATTATTCCAAATATATCCACGTAACAATTTATCAATTTTAACCCAGTAGTCTGGAGAGGGAGAGAGTGGAATCATCATACTCAAGAAATTAACACGAGACAAGATATTCATTTTAACTACAGATATACGCGTCTGCAATGAGGCAGGTAGCCTGGTCCAGTTAGCAAGATCACGTTCAACTTCCTTAAGAATTCTTTCATAGTTGCTCTTCACTATTTTCTGGATGGAGGGGTGTATCTGTATACCCAAGTATGTAATTTGAGTTACTATAGGAATCCGGCTTGATATTTTGACTTTCTTAGCAGCTTCATTTAGCAACATCAGAGCTGATTTTGTCCAATTGATCATAAATCCTGACTGCTGTTTGAAATCCTCAAAAGCCACTAATAAAGAGTTAATAGAGTTTTCTATGTCTGTCATATAAATAAGGACGTCGTCCGCAAAGGCCGACAGGGTATGAGAAGTCTGTCTGATTTGGATAGGGGACATGACCGAATTTTGCCGAAGGTGCTGCGTAAACGGTTCGAGGGATAGAATGAACAGGCTCGGGGAGAGGCCGCAGCCCTGTCTCGTACCGCGGAAAATAGGAAAGGGTCTGGAGTTCAATCCGTTTGTGTTGACCATAGCCGAGGGGTTTGCATACAGAATTTGTATCATCTTAATAAAAGCTTCACCTAGTTGAAATTTTCGCAGTACTGCCCACAAATACTGCCACTCGACCCTGTCAAAAGCTTTGGCAGCATCAAGTGACAGAATAGCACACGGTGCCTGAAGCTGTTTAGATTCTTCTATTATATGCATTAAACGCCTAATGTTATCCGCAGCAAGACGGCCCTTCATGAACCCAGTTTAGTCGATGTGAATTAGTTTATCCATATAGCGCTCCAGGCGTAGTGCCAGCAATTTGGAGTAAATTTTTAGATCCGAATTTATCAGAGATACAGGTCTGTAGTTAGAGCATTGTAATGGGTCCTTGCCCTTCTTTGGTAACAATGAGATTAAAGCTACATTGGTGTGTTCATGAAAGGCACCTTTTTCTAAAGCAGTCTGGATGGAGTCCAGAAGAACCGGTCCGAGGAGGTCCCAGAAATGCAAGAGCACTTCAGGCGGAATCCCATCAGGGCCTGGAGATTTCCCTCTTAACATTTTACTCAGTGCAACTTTTAATTCCTGCAAAGTTATCAGGCGGCCCAGGTCTGCTGCCTCTTCTCCCTGTAGGGTGGGCAGATCCAACCCTTCCAGAAAATTATTACACACTTCTGGGTCAAAGCTATCAGACGACGTATATAAATCCTTGTAATATGCCTGAAAGGTGTTATTTATCTCTGCTGGATTAGAAACCAGGCCTTTAGTAGGGTGGTGTATTGAATCGATGGACGCTTTTGATTCACACTGTTTTAATTTTAGGGCCAAGAGCCTGCTGGGCTTACTTCCGTTGCAATAATAATTTTGCCTAGTTCTATGTATAATGAATTCCGCTCGTTTGCGTAATAAATCATTCAGCTCTTGTCTAACGACCTGTAACTCGTCATTAATTGTGTCAGAATAGTTTTGCTTTAGAGCCCTCTCCAGGCATAAACATTTCTCCTCCAACTCCTTAATCTTAAGATTCCTAAGCTTTTTCACATGTGATGCGTATGACGTTGTAAAATCCCGGATAAAACCCTTTGTCGCCATCCACACTAACCTAGCATCATCAACGGAGCCCATATTGTCTTGGAGAAATGTGGACAGTTTAGTTCTAAATTCAGAGACAAATGCAGTGTCATTTAAAAGAGAGGTGTTGAAACGCCATCTCTGAGATTTTTTGGATTTGAAACTGAGATCAATACTGAGAACTAATGGGTTGTGATCAGCCAGTGTGGCTGGGAGAAATTTAACAGGTGTTACACAATCCTTCAAACTACGTGACAGTAGAAAATAATCAATCCTTGAAAATGTTTTATGATATGCAGAGAAACAAGTGTAATCTTGACTACCGGGGTTTTGAAATCGCCAAACATCAAAAAAGTTCAAGTTGTTTATCATTGTATTCAGAGCCGTAGAGGCTGATTGCTGACTGTGTGTAAATGAGCTTGTAGATCTGTCTAAATCAAGGTTACAGACCGCATTCATGTCACCTCCTAGAACTATTTCATATTCTGTGAGTTTCAGTAATTCCTCTGTGAGGTCAGGATAGAAATTATCTTCAAAGACTGCTGGTGCATACACCGATACAAATGCAACCTTCGTATTGTAAATTGATGTGCACACATATGCTACTCGCCCACATTTATCGTTACTAGTCCCTTCAATTTTCACAGGTAAATTCCTCTTAAACATAATCATTACTCCTTTTGAGCTAGACCCACTGCTGGAGGAGGATATCACCATATATTGTTTATTTTGCATCCTTTGGACATCTCCTTGTTTTAAGTGGGATTCCTGAATTAGTACTATGTCTGCATTTGCTCGACGCATCAATTCCTGACATTTAACCCTCTTGATATTGACATTTAAGCCCCGGACATTTAGACTCAGAATAGTCAGTTTAACCATTATCAAAAATCACTGTAGTTATATTCCAGTTATACAACTTACTGTAAACCAAGTATCCAAGCATATGGTCCAGTAGGAGACCCACACCCACCCCATTGCTGCCATGCCCATACCCCAAAACCCGTGTTTCTGTGTAACTTGACCACTGCATAACGCAGCTCATTGAGACTCCAAAACTCGGTTGTATCCCACTTACAAACATAACTGACCTGGCAGGAATATAAGCAGTTGAAACAAAAATGTGAGGCCCACTATTGACAGACCCAGGCTACATGAAAAATAACTGAAATTGTCCCTCTGAAACATGAGCATAACTGAGTGACAGGGTCCATATTCTCTCTTAGAAACAGTAACTAGTAGTATAACCTGGGAGGGGACCAATAGCCCTCAATGTCACAATTAGTATGGGACAGATAGATGTCCATTGTAACCAGGACAGATCTTACGGTGAAATCCGGGTCATGAAAAACTCCTCGCCTTATCTTCAAGTGCCGGAACACTCCTGCTCCATCACTTCCCCGTGTTGATGGGCTGCCGCGCGCGTTGTCGAGACCCCATGCCGAGACCCTCGTAGAAACTCCTCTGCTTCCTCCGGAGTAGTAAAGCTGCGTTGTTCGCCGCCCAGGGTGATCTTCAGAGTGGCAGGATAGATCATGAAGGATGGGATGCCCTTCTCGCGTAGATACTTCTGTACACCCACAAATGATTTCCGCCGCTGACTAGTATGGGCACTGTAGTCAGCATAGAAACGCAGCGACTTGCCAGCATCTTGTATGGGGGCAGTCTTGGACATCTCCCGGGCACCGTTCAGTATAGCGTTGCGGTCTCCGTGCCGAAGCAGCTTCAGTATCATGGTTTGCGGGATGCTCCCCTTCACATGCGGGCTGTAAATACGATGAGCTCTCTCTATCTCAACAACTCTGTTACCGAGCGAGGGTATCCACTTGGGAAGCATTTCTTGGAGAAAACTGGTTGCGTTGTCACCCTCTCGACCTGCAGTGATTCCTGTGATCCGAACGTTGTTTCTCCGGTTGTGGTCCTCTAACAGCGCGAGCTTCTGTTGAAACTTCTCGAGGCCGGTGGTGTTGTCTAATATCTGGCGTTTCATGGTCCGCGTATCTGTTTGGACCCTCTCAACTTTAGTCACCAAGCCCCGAACAACATCCATATGAGCGTCTAAGTCTTTCTGAAGTTTCTTGACAGAGTCGTCCACACTCCCCACTGCCTTGTTAATAGCACGAGTGACAACCATTTCCAACTGGTCGCGCTGTTTGGCTAGGGCTAATGAGATAGCCGCTTCCATGCTAACCTCGGTAGCTGCCGAGCTGTTAGCATCCTGTTGCTTACGCTTAGCCGGGGGGATTTTGGTCGGCGAGTTAAACAATTTCTGTTGGCTTGACATCTTATATGGCTCTCACTACCAAATATAACACCGCCGAGGACTTAGAGATCAAATTAACAGTAAAAATGGGGATACCGAACGAGAGCTCTAGAGTCTTCCGACCATTGCGCTTGCCGGTCACGTGACCTCCCCGGACGAGCCTCCATTTATGTTACGACCAGGCTCGAGAGGCGCAACATAAAGTGGAGACAAATGACGGAGTTAGAAAAATAAGGGTTTATTTAATTTAAAACAAAGACAAAAAGACACCAGGTCTGACATAGCGAGCCTCAGCAGCTGAAGTGATCCCCTGAGCCTTCTTCAACAAGGCCCTTTATTTGGTCTTCCCAGGTGTGGCTGGTTAAGATGATTAAGCACAAGCCAAAAACTTGCACAGCCAATGGAGGAAGCAGAGGGGCGTAACAGCGTACGCCGGCTTCTACAGCTGTTGATCCTTTGGTAACACTTAGAAGTGATGCTGGGAAACTGTCATAAATGTGAAAACAATTACTCCGACCGATCAGGACTGTGCCGGTCGACCCTGAGCACAGTCATGCCAGCCGTATGGGTCGCAATTATCCACATGTCAGCTAGGTATATCAAATTCCCATACAATGTATCTACAACAGGTCAACATTAAAGTGCAATTTGCAGCGAGAGCCGGTTTTCCGAATGTAATCGGAGCTATTGACTGCACACACATTGCTATAAAAGCGCCATCACATGATGAATTTGTAAATGTCAACAGGAAACATTTTCATTCAATCAATGTGCTGATCATATGTGATGCGCAAATGCAATTAACGCACATTGTGGAGCTGCCAAAGAGTACATTTTTGCGCACCTCCACTCCAGTGATGTCTCCAATTCGCTTTCTGTGAAGTTCTTATTTTTTCCCGTCTTACTCATTCTTATGTTTTCATTTTCTGATCATGCAGAGAGGGGAATCTCAGGTGCAGAGTCAATTTAAATATAATTTGCATATTTAAAAGGGGGCGTGGATAGGGAGGGGTCGGGTACAACGTGTGCGCTCAATTGGGATGTACGAAGGAAATGTGCTTCTGGATCTGAGCGTGCACCACGTTTTACTAGGAAATCCACGCAAGTCTTTGTACATGAGGCCCCTGGAGTCTCATCATTGGTGTGAGTCTGGGGGTATGCTGCCATCTGCTGGTAGTGATGTGACACCATTAAACAAAATATGGGGGGGTTTGTGGTTGGACGACTTGGTATTAAACTGTGAAAAAAAGCTAGACAATGTCAGTTGATATTTTATGATACTCATGAAAGTCATTTAGACACGTTCCTGTTATAAATGTTTCTGCAACTTGTACAACCAGACCTGTGGGTGTTGTGGTGGTAAACTCAACCCATTACTGATAAGCATATCTACTTACTTTCAGGAATGGTAAATATGATAAATATGTTGGCTCCTTAATTAAGTGTGTGCAGTGTTTTGTTTTTGTTTTTATTTATTTATTTATTTTTTTACATTGGAGATTCATAGTGTAACTACTACTACTTCTTTTGTTGTCTTCCAAGGCATCACACCTAGAGCATTCCTTTTACTTGCCCACCAGAAAAACATTTGGCAGGCAGACATATTTACTTTAATTGTATTTGTACAGTGACAGAGACTGTAGTAACCAAGTGGATCTACTTGTTACTGTTCACTGCCACACCTAAACTGTCAAAGTAATACTAATATAAGTATTAGGCTTTTTATCTTCGGTTTTCTTCTCACCCGATGACAGCTGGGATAGGCTCCAAAATCAAAGCAGACACAGAGGTTTTTCACAACAGTACTGATGTTGTTGCAGAGGGAACCAGCCAAAGGTAGAACTTGCTTTGGCAGCTGTTGAGGTCCAGTAATAATCATTTCTGTTTTGTCTGAATTTAATTTAATTTAAAGTTGTTGTTCATCCTGTTTTTGATGTCATGTAAGCAGTTGTGTAATGAACTCTGGGTTCCCATGTCTGATGTGTTAAAAGGCAGGTAGATCTGGGTATCGTCTGCATAAAAGTGAAAGAAGACACCATGCCTGTGAATGATGTCTCCCAAAGGAAGCATGTACAAAAAATAAAATTGGTCCTAAAACCGACCCCTGCGGAACACCATATTTCATATTACACACTGATGATTTAAAATTATTCACTGTAAGATAAAACGTCCTGTCTTATGAATATGAGGAAAACCAGTCAAGGGCTGTCCCTGATATTCCCACCCAGTACTCCATCCTGTTTAAAAGAATGCCATGATCTGTCGTATCAAAGGCAGCGCTCAGGAATAGGAGTACCAGGACTGAGCTCATACCATTGTCAGCTGCCATTAAAAGGTTATTTGTGACTTTAAGCAAAAAAGTCTCTGTGCTGTGGTGCTTCCTAAAACTGAAACATTTAAAATATTTTGTAAAATTCAAGCATAGATAGTAGCTGCTTGGACATAATCTTTTCTAAAAATTTTGAAAAAAAAAGGCAACTTGGAAATGGGTCCGATAATTATCGGCCCGATATCTGGAAATGATGTCATTCCGATAAGTCCGATATCATAACGAATGGCCCCGATAATATATAATATATATTTTTGTCAGTACTGCGGTGTGAGTGGTTGTTTTAATCAATCGCTCCAACTCCCACATGAGACCTGAACGGCCTGAAGTGAATGCTGCGTTCAAGTGGCATCGGTATAATCGGAAAAACAACATTCTGGCTGAAAAAAATGTCGGAAAACAACTCGTCAACTCGGTCACGACTTTCAAACCGGGAACAGGGAACTTCCGTCACCACTTGAATGCATACATTTGTAAACAAACAATGTGGAGGCGGCGGTGGTGTGGGACTTTTTCTAAGTTTCCGAGGATGACATTTCTCTGGCTGTTTGTAATAAATGTTTAAAGAAAGTGCCACGAGGTGGAAAAATCAGCACCAGCTTTAATACCTCGAACATGAAAAGTCATTTGAAACATAGCCATCGATTCGATGGGATTTTGAAGGTGTATGAGGACGCCAGCGTGGCTTTTGCTCATTAGTCTTCCTCATCTTCAGGTATGTTTTCGGTTATCGGTATCGGTATCGGCCTTTGGAAGTGGAAAGTTATCGGTCATCTGTATCGGGTTTTAAAAAAAGTTATCGTGCATCCCTACTAAGTATCATCCACACGAATGCAAATTTCCCAGCAGAACATTGTATCACCACGAGATGATCAATGTTATTTACTTTACCTATCAACGTTATTTACCTTCATGTGCAGTAGAGTGACATTCATGCTCTGGGACTCACCGGCCAATCAGCCCAGCCACGGCTGTCTCAGGACATCCCAGCTGCCAAGTTTCAAAACTTTTCTGGTGGAAACCTTGCTCACTTACATTGTGTGCAGGTTGACAAGTAGTCTGGGCAGCAGTCGTTGTTTGTCACGCAGAACTGGTCACAATAACAATCCCTGAAACAAGTGGAGTTTTGTCCAGAGCAGCACAGCACTGGTGGACTTGCACAGCCTGGAGCACACAGCACAACATTAATGAAGCAGATGACTAATGACAAATGAATGAGAGTGGTGGAAATGGATGCAGCTGGTATAAGTGAGAGAGGCGTAGTTAAACATTGTTGAGTCGAAATGGAAGCAGTATCTGTTGCACTTGAGCAATGTAAACACAAAGGAATTACAGTGTATGAGGAAGTGCTGTGGGTATTACCTGTTGGACGGGTATTCTGAGCTGTTTGAAACAGAAAATGATAAGGAACAATGAGTGCGTTCATTGGAATTCAGGAAAAACAAAACTTTGGCCCAGTCCCAGTTCCCTCTCTTGGCCTTTCCCAACTGTTTTGCATGCATCTGTGTAGAACAGGGGTGCCCACACCTTTTTGGCTTGCGAGCTACTTTTACAATGACCGAGTCAAAGTGATCTAACCATATATATATGTATATATATATATATGTATATATCTATATATATCTATATATATATATACACACACACAGTGTTAAAAGCTCTATGTTGAAGTTATGCATGGCTGTGGATGTGTGCCTGACTGAGGGCACGTTGCAAATATAAAGTAAAAATAAATAAAGAAGAACGTTTGTCTTGCTGTTTGTTTTGGAGGTGCAACAGATAAATGTTTTAGACAAACATCTAAAACATTTTTTCAATGGCACACGATCTACCCGCACTACCTTCGCGATCTACCGGTCGATCGCGATCTACGTAATGGGCACCCCTGGTGTAGAGGGTGGTGCCCCCATTCTTTTGGGGTTCAAGGGTTAATTGAGGTAGACTGTTTTAATATCGAGACTGGAAATTGAGTAGCAACAGACAAGTCCCAGAATGCCTTGAAAACTGAGGTAGTATAAAGTAGAAAAACAAAAAACAAAAAATGACCTGGCAACAGATTTCACATCCCCAATTACCTGATATCAGTGCAGGGCAGAAAGTTCCATGGGCAGGACTACACTGAAAGCAGTGTAGTCGTGGAGAATGAGCTGACTGTTGTATTTGCTCAACCATGTATAAACATCCTATTAACCACGGTGTTGCTTAAGTGGTATCCCTTTTCTTAGGTGAAGATTTCAACCCCTGTTGCCGCTCCATTCTGACGGGCCACCATCCAGATTAGGGTAATCTAAAACCGGAGGTAAGGCCAAGGGGTAGATTTGAGATTGCGCCTTTGCCTTAGATTTAAAGGGGAACTACCGTTTTTTTACAACTATCTATTTGCGGACGTGCAGTGGTTGGTTGTTCTTTGGCCAGCTGCTTCTTTCTCTGCCTCTGCATCCTCCTTTCAACGAGCTCCTCACCCGTGTACTCTGGCTCAAAATGGTAAGGATGTCCATCACAAACAAAGTCATCGTCCACAACCTCAGAGTTGGAAAAATATTCAGCCATGTTGCAAAGAACTAGCAGTAGCAAATTACAGGTAAACAAGAGATGACATCATCCAGGTCAGAGGTTAGTAGGTCAATCTACAGACCCCGGGTGATGATAACAGGTAACCCTGGACTCAACGGAGAATAGCACTAGTGTATGATAATAAAATATTGGTGAAATGAACAAGTTTCGCGGCAGATAATGCGTTATTTAGAGGCTGCGTTTCGGTGCCCTGATCACTCCCACTATATGGATATATGCGGCGCTCCGCTGGAACTAATTATCTTCCGAAGGACTAAAAATGACACCAAAGTTATATGGGTGAGTAAACGATCGTATTATATGCCAGAAATAAGGTCCAGGTTGTAAAAAAAACGGTAGTGCCACAATTTGGTACAACAAAAAAGGACATTTATGTTCTTTAGTCTCTATTGTAAGGTTAGAGACAACAAGAACAATCTCATTTATCCTGCTCTAGCTCAAGAACTGTTAGTTTCCAGGTTTGACAGAACATCACAACTGGCCATAGGGTAGAAAATTACAGGCAGTGTTTGTGACCATTAGTACTTTATCTGAGTAAATATATGTAAATATGTCCTTTCTTCCCATTGAAGTCAATACCATTATCACTGACCATTAATATCTCACATACATATCTACACATAATATTATTAAAGATATGATTACTGGTGGATGCTGTTTACTTTGTTATGACCCATAAACTGGAGACCAAGCCCTCGACACTCACCCTGGTACTCATGAGCACTTAGTTACTAACATTTTTATAAAGTATAGAGAATAATGATTAATTTCAACTATTTAACCAATTTCTAGCTTTTTACAGTCGTTAGCTTTTAACAGACAGGTCAAAGATACTTGTTGTACCTTTGTAAGGTAAGTGGTAAATAAATAACTTCACTTAATTAAATTGTTAAACATTTAATGTGATAACTCACCATCATAGAGACATTGAAACCCGAAGAGAAGAAAGAGGCACAATGCAAACCGGCCCATGACTGACTGTGTGTGTCTGCCGAGTGTAACTGATGCCTAAATGCATTAGACTCACTCAAACACACACACACATACACACGTACTTTCCAGACAAGAATAATCCTATTGTCTGCCAGAAAAACAATTACCTGTTCTTCACAGATAATGTTACAGTTGCGAGTTATTATAATTATTTTTTTCGTACTGTATGAGTTCCAATTTTTTCAGTTCTTCAGGAAATCAATGGCTCACTTCCTTCTTTACTTATTCAAAATACAGGACTGTCAGTGGCTGGTACACCTGAGACTGAAATGATGAAACACAAGGTTAAACAAATGTAAATACAGGTTTAATGTTTAACAAGAGAAAAGCTATAAATATGCCACCAATAGTCAGATACACATTATGTCACAGTGCAAGCACTGTTTATAATATTTTTTTACTACACGATTTAATTTGATTACAGAAGTATCAGATAATCAACTCGAATGAACACTGGTGTCATCCTGTTTCAGCGTGGACATTACCATGTAAAATCATATAGTGTGTGATGTAAGAATATTTTACTTTAAATAAATAGTAGACATTGCAGTGACACAAAGAGTAAAGTTTAATAGATTGTCTCAGAGTACATAGATGTGTTGCAATAAGTAAAGATCGTAGACATTCGAAAGAGTTGAGTAACATTTTAAAAATAGCCATGGGAGCTTTCAAGTGCTGCAAAAACATTCAGTGGTTTGAGCGGAAGTGTTGTCTAAAAGTAAAAAACAAAGCTAGCATTCATTCTGTCTATTGTTTTTTAATAAAGTGACGTTATGATTGTGGAGTTTTCATGTAAACGGAAACGGTAATGATTTCAACTGGCGGTCAAAGCCTCCTCAGTCCACGGTTAAGTGCCACGTCTCGTCCGTACGTCGATCTGACGTTCACACTCTCCAGCTCTCCCCGAACTCTTGAGTGCTCCGTGCCCTGGTACCATCTGGCTTCGTCTTGTCATTTGACCTGTGACCATCGAAGTTTCCACACAGGCCACCCACCTTCCTTTTATAAATGCGTGGTAGAATGATCTCTGTAGAAGGATACGTAAACAGTGTCAATCAGTTGTTCAAAGACATAAAAGGGAATGCTAAATTTGAGGATTTCTTATTAGTCCTTCAAGCTTCAAGACCACTGCAAATTCTATTAGAATTATTTAACAAGATGACGATTCCCTACCTGCTGAGCTGCGTCCATCAAACTCCACAGAGAGGCCAAAGTCAGTCTTCAGGTAGATGCGAGAGGAATGCTCCCTAATTTTTAGACCAGCAGTTGGTGAGACAGGAGTATTAGTTCTCCTTCCATTCACCTATGGGGTGAGACAAAGTCAGTTTATAAACTAAGTGCAGTAGATGCAGTTTTCTGATCTGCTGTTCTGTTAGGATTAACTTTGTTTTGTGTGGGATTAAACTAAAAGACACAAACCTGTGTTAATTTGGTACTGCTTAAATGTGTTCTTTGCAAACATTATATTATTTACTGTTGGCTTTCTTAAAAGTACATAGCTTAGACTCGTAATGTCTGACTCTAGAATTAATACATATTATTGATATTGTGCCTCTCATATGTACAATTGGACAACATGGACATGCTCTTGATACATACGATCAGCCTACGATTCCTCTTCAACTCCACAGTGTGATTGTATACTCTGATCTTAAGCTCTCTTAATCTGTGGTGCCTCTCATGCTCTTCACTGTCGTCATCATGTTCGTCATCATCATAATCATCATCATCTTCATTATCTTCATCCTCATCGTCACCGTCATCATCCCTGACTCTGCGACTGTTATCTTCTTCACTGCTACTATCACTCTGATCGTCGCCACCATCCCCTGCGGTGCGTTTATTGATGCCCTCAATGTAGACGTGTGGAATGTTGTTTGGCAAGTTGTTGGTTCTGACCAGCACATATGAGTGTTCACCCTCAAAGTCATGCTTCATTTTATCAAATGTTCTGTACTCGGGGTCTCCCTTGATAGTGCACTCACTAAAGCCTGTGGAGCAACAAGTTGAGCAATTAAAATCATTGAAAGATGGAACAGTATAGATACGTTATATTATTAAAGTTAGGTTATGGCATTTACAGCACCTGTGGACTGGCAGTAATAACTGCCGTTCTCATTTTGAAGGCAGACGGAATTTCCATCACACTCCTCTTCGTCATCACAGTCGATCTTCCCCACGCCATCGTCCTTCTCGCATTCACATTTCTGACTACAGTGATTGGTGTACCACACGTGATTGAACTGACAAAGAAAGGAGTGTAAGCATAGTCGTTGTACCATTGTTTTTGTTCTTTTACAAAGAGGGACAGGAATAAGTATTACAAAATTAGGCTGTTCGATGATGAACTGTCACTTACATCGTGTCTGGTGCCATTCCCGTCCACACAACCACACCGGCGCACAGGCACACAGGTCCTGCCTTTCCGCACAAAGCCATCATTACACGCACATCCTGGAACACAGCCCTCATTGTCATTGCAGCGTGGCGGGCCATTCAGGTGTGTACAGGTTGTACTGCATGCAGAGATACAAGTGGTGTAGTGACTGTTCTCTGGACAAGAGGGTGCTAAAGAGAGACACGGGTACATGATTAGACGAGTACAGACATCATTATAAGGACAAATTAAAAAACGTCAATGCATGTATTATATACTACATAGTAAATGTGTTTGTTATTGTTAATTTTTGTTTATGTATCTTAGCTTTACATGCCAATGTAAAGTTGCTAGGTTTAAAGTATGCATTAAAGTAAGCCCTTGTTCCAATTTATACTGAATGCTAAAATACAAAGTTTTACTTACTTGGTACTGGTGTGGTTGCTGGTTGTGTTCTAGCTGTTGTCGTAGATGGTGTTGTAGATGTAGCTGGCATGGTTCTTACTGTGGTTGTTTGTTGTGGTAAAGTTGTTGTGGAATGGGGTTTCACTGTGGTTGGTGGCTGTATAGTTGTTGTTACTGGCAGTTTTGGTGTAGTTGTGGCTGGAGGTTGTGTTCTGCTGGTCGTTTGGGAATCTGGTGAAGCTGTGGTTGGGGGTAGTGGTTTAACTGTTACAGTTGTTGTTGGTACTGTAGTGGTTTG
The DNA here is from genome assembly GCF_963514085.1 of Chelon labrosus. Lineage (NCBI taxonomy): Eukaryota > Metazoa > Chordata > Actinopteri > Mugiliformes > Mugilidae > Chelon > Chelon labrosus. Next base: position 12,571,119 of record NC_140342.1, read on the forward strand.
TGTGTCACATTCAGTTGGGGCTACAGTTGTGGTAAGGACTGCTATTGTAGTTGCTGATGGTGTCTCTGATTGAGTTGTAGTTGGAGGTGCTGGTCCAGCTGTAGTTTGTGGGGCAATTGTAGCTGTTGATCCCGATGTTATTGGGAGCTGTGGTCTTGTTGTTGGTAGGTCAGGAATTGAAGTATTTGTGATCAAAGTTGTTGCTGGTTCTGTAGTGATTTGTGTGTCATTGTCAGTTGGGGCTGCTGTGGTGGTGGGCGTTGTAATTGCAGTTGTCAAATGTGTCTCTGGTTGAAGTGTAGTTTGAGATTCTGGACTCACTGTAGTTTGTGGTCCAGTTGTAGCTGCTGGTTTTGACGTTATTGGAACTTGCGGTCCCGTTGGTAGATCAGAACTTGACGTGTTTGGGATTACAGTTGTTGTTGGTACTGTAGTGGTTTGTGTGTCACAGTCAGTTGGGGCTACGGTTGTGGTAAGGACTGCTATTGTAGTTGCTGATGATGTCTCTGATTGAGTTGTAGTTGGAGGTGCTGGTCCAGCTGTAGTTTGTGGGGAAATTGTAGCTGTTGATCCTGATGTTATTGGGAGCTGTGGTCTTGTTGTTGGTATGTCAGGAATTGAAGTGTTTGTGATCACAGTTATTGCTGGTTCTGTAGTGATTTGTGTGTCATGGTCAGTTGGGGCTGCTGTTGTGGCGAGCGTTTTAATTGTAGTTGTGAAATCTGTCTCTGGTTGAAGTGTAGTTTGAGGTTCCGGTCCAGCTGTAGTTTGTGGTCCAGTTGTAGCTGCTGGTTTAGATGTTATTGGAACCTGTGGTCCTGTTGGTAGATCAGAACTTGATGTGTTTGTGATTACAGTTGTTGCTGGTTTTGCAGTGGTTTGTGTGTCACTGTCAGTTGGGGCTATTGTTGTTGTGAGGGTTGTAAACCTAGTTGTTGATAGTGTCTCTGGTTGAGTTGTAGTTTGAAGTTCTGGTCCAGCTGTAGTTTGTGGCCCAGTTGTAGCTGTTGGTTTTGACGTTATTGGAACTTGCGGTCCCGTTGGTAGATCAGAACTTGACGTGTTTGGGATTACAGTTGTTGTTGGTACTGTAGTGGTTTGTGTGTCACAGTCAGTTGGGGCTACAGTTGTGGTAAGGACTGCTATTGTAGTTGCTGATGGTGTCTCTGATTGAGTTGTAGTTGGAGGTGCTGGTCCAGCTGTAGTTTGTGGGGCAATTGTAGCTGTTGATCCCGATGTTATTGGGAGCTGTGGTCTTGTTGTTGGTAGGTCAGGTATTGAAGTGTTTGTGATCACAGTTGTTGCTGGTTCTGTAGTGACTTGTGTGTCATGGTCAGTTGGGGCTGCTGTTGTGGTGAGCGTTTTAATTGTGGTTGTGAAATCTGTCTCTGGTTGAAGTGTAGTTTGAGGTTCTGGTCCAGCTGTAGTTTGTGGTCCATTTGTAGCTGTTGGTTTTGATGTTACTGGAACTTGTGGTCCTGTTGGTAGATCAGAACTTGATGTGTTTGTGATTACAGTTGTTGCTGGTTTTGCAGTGGTTTGTGTGTCACTGTCAGTTGGGGCTATTGTTGTTGTGAGGGTTGTAAACCTAGTTGTTGATAGTGTCTCTGGTTGAGTTGTAGTTTGAAGTTCTGGTCCAGCTGTAGTTTGTGGCCCAGTTGTAGCTGTTGGTTTTGACGTTATTGGAACTTGCGGTCCCGTTGGTAGATCAGAATTTGACGTGTTTGGGATTGCAGTTGTTTGTTCTGTAGTGGTTTTTGTGTCATGGTCAGTTGGGGCTGCTGTTGTGGTGAGGGTTGGAATTGTAGTTATCAATTCTGTCTCTGGTTGAGTTGTAGTTTGAGGTTCTGGTCTAGCAGTACTTTGGGGCCCAGTTGTAGCTATTGGTTTTGACGTTACTGGAACTTGAGGTCCTGTTGGTAGATCAGAACTTGATGTGTTTGGGATTACAGTTGTTGCTGGTTTTGTAGTGGTTTGTGTGACATTGGCAGTCAGGTCATCTGTTATTGTGAGGGTTGTAAACCTAGTTGCTGATGGTGTCTCTGGTGGAATTGTAGTTTGAAGTACTTGTCCAGCTGTAGTTTGTGGCCCAGTTGTAGCTGTTGGTATTGATGTTATTGGAACCTGTGGTTTTGTCGTTGGTAGGTCTGGAATTGAAGTGTTTTGAATGATGGTTGTTGTTTGCTCTGTAGTGATTTCTGTGTCATGGTCAGTTGGGGCTGCTGTTGTGTTGAGGGTTGTAAACATAGTTTCTGATGGTGTCTCTGGCTGAGTAGTAGTTTGGGGTCCTGGTCCAGGTGTAGTTCGTGGCCCAGTTGTAGCTGTTGGTCTTGATGTTATTGTAACTTGTGGTCCTGTTGGTAGATCAGAACTTGAAGTACTCAGGATTACAGTTGTTATTGGTACTGTAGTGGTTTGTGTGTCATTGGCAGTCAGGTCTTCTGTTGTGGTGAGGGTTGTAAACGTAGTTGCTGATGGTGTCGCTGGGTCAGTTGTAATTGGAGGTCGTGGTGTTACTGTGGTTTGGGATGTTCCGGTAGATGCATCTGGTTTCTCTGATGTTGCTGTAGTTTCAGGTTCAGTCGGGCTGGTCATTGAGGGACGCACTGAACTTTCTGTTCCAATTGGATCCAAGGTTGTAGGAGCAGTAATGGTTGGTTTTGCCAAATCTGTCAAAATAGCACAGTCAAGTCTGTCAAATCAATTATCATATATACGGTGTTTGGACGAAACAGAATGCCAGTAGGACAGGATTACCTGCACAGTGCCCACGATGAAGAGATACGTCATCTATGGCCACATCAGACTGATCATTGGAACCTCTTCGCCCCTCAAAAATGATCTAATATGAAGTGCACAGGTTAATACTTCACCACACTATACCTATTAAAACATATAGGTCCATCAGGTCACATTGGCTTACACTAGTACACTGTAATTCAAGTAGAGATGCACCGATTACAATTTTCCTGGCCGATTCCGATTTCCGATTTTTCATTGAGTTTGACCTGCCGATACCGATTTTAGCCGATTCCGATTTCATTTTTTCTAACCACTTTACAACACATACAAAGATTTATTTTCTCTTCTTTAATAGAATATTAATATTATCTTTTCTTTAATAGAACATTTTTTGAACAGATAATCGCTATCACTATAAAAATAGAACTATATAAATTACTCCTGGTGTGGGGGAAAAAAATAAATAAAATAGGCCTATTTGTGGAAAAAAATATGTAATATTTGAGTTACATAAAAGCTTTTTATTTGTTTTCTTCCTAATTGTCCTTGAAATAGTGGTCAAGAACCCCCCCACCCCCAACACAAAAATGGTTTGGCCACTGATCAAAATTTGATGTTGCCGTTTGATTTGAAGTTCAGTAGGCTACGCTCAAAATGTCCGGTCAGCACTAGTCCGGTGCTCAGAAAAGGAAAGAAAGGAGAAGAAGAGAAGAAAATAGAGGCCTTAAAGATTTTCTTAACAAATATTTAAAAAAAGGTGGTGACGGTGAAGCTGGGACTAGTAAAGTGAACGTAGGTTAGAAACAGCGCAGCCAACGTTTATCAGCCTTGTAACGTAACCTAACACGTTATCTTTGACAGAAACAGTTGCGTTTGGTAGCTCCGTCAGAGAGGATGAGACAGAGAGGAGAGAGATCCGGCTGCAGTCAGGTGACAGAGAGAGTGATGCGGGAGGGGCCCGCTGTCTCGGAGCGGAGGGACAGAGTCAGGCTACCGTTGAGAGAAGAGAGAGAAGGTCAGAGTGTAGCGCGGGGGGGCATCTAAGATTATCTCGTCCCGGGCCCAGGCAAGACTGTCAGCTGGCCTGCGTGTGATGCTGATGTTGCGCGATGTAAATCATGCGGCGCCCGAGTGCATTTGACCGGCAAAAAATCGGCATATGTCAGACTGACCGGCCGGTCTCCGGTCATGGCCGATCACGTGAAAATCGGCCGATTCCGGTCACCAGCCGATAAATCGGTGCATCTCTAAATTCAAGGAAAGAAACCTCTTAAATGTCTAACTCACTTGGAATGGTTGAGTTGTTTCCAAGTCCACCTGTGCCAAGTGCCACATATTTCCTTGATCATTCCTTTTCCTCCATACTGCTTCAGCCTTTCTGCCTTGGATCAAGTATACATGGAGGCCCATTGTATCAGCTGAGCCATACATGTGGTACCAGAACTGCAGACACTGAGGTCCAGAGTCAGAACACTCGGTGCTGATTAGACGAGCAGTGTCTCCAAGTGTTGCACTGTTGCCTTCGATGTAAAGATAGTGGCCACCTGAATAAGGACATAAATTAGATCAGTTATGTAATATTTGAATTTGATGTGAGTATATTTTGTTTTTAACGCTGAAAAGTATGATATATCATAGAAATGAACTCTACTGATGCATTCTCCATAAAAAAAAAAAAAAGGACATATAGTACATAAGGAAATTTAGTCTAACGTTGCTGTTGTCAGACTGGAAAATACGTTTTTTTCTGAATGTTGAACTCTGGTACACAATGTTGGTACTGATCCAGTTTCACTTTGCTTGCGTCAGAATGTAACTACCTCCTGTGGTGTGATCTGATGAAGGGCCAGTAATCATCGTGGGAGTGGAGCCGCTATGCCTCGTCCAATCAAAAACGTCAGTAAGCAGCTGACTCCATTGGCATAAATCATGCTCAAAACTACAGTGGAGCTGGCACACTGGAAAGGAAGCCGGAAACATCATTAGATCAGAGAGACAGTAATCCTGGAAATCAAATATTGGATGTGTAAACCGATATTAAAGTTTGAGAGGAACGTACAAGTGCTTCTGTGAAATTATTACCATACCTGGGTGTAGGGCTGTCCCGTTATCTGGAACTTTTTCTGTATTAACTAAGTCAGTTACTGATTCTGCAGTGGAAGGCTCTGGCGCTGCAGTGGTTGCAACAGGGACACTTGGGGGAGCTGTGGTACTAAGATCAGGTTTAGCAGGCTGTGTTGTAACTGCGCCACTCAGATCTGCAATAGTGCAACAACGTTATTTATTGGAATACTCAACATATAAACTTGGGATTAAAAAAACTGATTTCCAGACCTACTACAGTATTTTCTCACAGTACTTGCTGCTTACCTGAGCAGGGACCACGATACATCTTTACGTCATCTATGGCCACATCTGACTCATCATTGGATCCTCTGCGCCCCTCAATAATGATCTGAATGATGGAATGGAATTCATTAGTAAGTTTGCAGAACATGGTAATAGTTTTTCCTCATTACGCAGAAGGCAGGCCATCATCTCAGCGCGCAGTTTCTGATGAGTCACCTGAAAATCTCCGGTAGTTTGGATGTCCACCTGAGCCAAGTGCCACATATCTCCTTGGTTGTTCCTCTTCCACCAGACAGCATCGGCCACTCTGTTCTGGACAAGATAAACATGGAGGCCCATTGTATCTGCTGAGCCGTACATATGGTACCAGAACTGTAGACACTGAGGACCGGAGTCGGAACACTCGGAGCTGATGAGGCGAGCCGTGTCTCCGTGCGTCACGCTGCTGGCCTCGATATAAACGTAGTGGCCATCTAGAAAAGATGAAAGTTCATTTTTTAAATCCCACTTTCTATGAACAGAATTTTCAATAAATATTATGATCTATCATTATTTCTGATATTGGATGGTTAAAAGGTTATTACCACCAGTGTGGTCAGCAGAAGGGCCGGTCATAAGGGTGGGAGTGGAGCCACTTTGCCATGTCCAGTCAAAAGCATCTGTGACCAGCTGATTCCAGCTACAAAGGTTGCTGTCAAAGCTGCAGTCGAGATTGCAGACTAAAGAGAAATAATTGCAATAAATAAATAACATTAGCAAAGCATTGAAGAAGTTACAGAACGTCCTAAAAATGAGCTCGTTACCATCAAAAATGCAGGTTCAGTATTTACCGGGCTGCACATACAGTAAATGTTAATTTGTAACCACACTTGAACATTTCTAATGCAAAAACAACTGACCCATAAAATACAGCTTCCTGTGTACTGACCTGGGTGCGAGGGGAGAACGTCTGCAGTTGTGGGAGGAAGCTCAGTTCCATCAACCAGGCCGGGGGAGATGCCTAAACAAAGGGAATATAGAATTAGCTCAAAGACAGGGAGAAATCAGGTTAGATCATAAATGTCTATCATAATTTATTTGCAAGTGTAAACTTTCATTGTGTGTATATTTCATTAATATATAATATGGGGTTGACCTTTTTGTTAGCAGTGAATGTTACCTGTACATGTCCCAAAATGGATAGAAATATCATCTATGGCCACATCTGATTGATCATTAGCGCCTCGAATTCCCTCCACTATGATCTGAAGGGAAGGATAAAAAAAAAATATATATATAGTTCTCAAACATTGAGACAGCATCTTTTAGGTGCATGTATCATTGAGCTTACTTGGAATGGACCGTGGACTCTGATATCAACATTTCCCTGATGCCATTCTGGTCCCTGGTTGTTCATCATGGACCAGAGCTTGGTGGCTTTATTGTCTTTAAGCAGGTAGATATTGAGAGCCATGGCTGTTGCTGAACCATACATATGGTACCAGAAGTTCAGGCAGAGTGGGCCGTCATAATGGCACGCTGAGCTCAACAAACGGGCAGAGTCTCCATGGGTAACACTGTTTCCCTCAAGGTATATGTAGAAACCAGCTAGAGAAACATTAAAAAAAAAATAAAATTAATAATCATGACATATGGCAATGCAAGAGAGATGATAGTGTAGTCTGACATTGGCTTTACCTCCAGTGGTGTGGTCCTGATTTGGCCCAGTTAGATTTGATGGTGTGGGTCCTGAACGTCTTGTCCAATCAAAACTGTCCTGTATGAGCTGTTCCCACCCGCACAGATTGTTTTCAAAGTTGCAGTTCATGGGACACACTATGATGAACATAAAAACACAATGGAAATGATAGGTACTCTACGTGTATTAGCAAGTTAACAATAGGAAAAAGAACTGTTTTGTCCAATCTGTAGGAGATTTTACCATGGTTCTTCAAATGTATTCATATATAAACGTTGGTAAATCTGTAGGCAAGCATGCTAAAACATAATATTTGTTTTTAGAATTATTAACTACCAAGTGGATTATTCCACTGATCATCCAAACCAGTGGTAAATAAACCTCCACAATACTGAAATCTCTTACAAGTCTGATCTGCAGTTGGAGAGGTAGGACTTGGAGTTGTTCCAGGAGCTAAGGTGGTTGTCAACTCAGCTGAAACAAAAAGCCAAACAAAAAAAGGAAGTGAGTTCATCACCTTAGCATTTTTGGCATCCTATCAAATATCTTGTGTTTGGCTCCTCCTTCCACATTTTTATAACCCAAACGGACCTGACAATTTGTGTCTCTTTGCTGATATCACTGACAGAAACTATATTTTGCTCAGCAATGGCCCTAGTCTGTTGTATAGTCTTCATGCAATGGTCAGTAATAATTAGGAAAAAAAAGTTGAAGCAGAAAGTTTGGACGGTATTGTTGGTATGAGAAAACACAATATGTAAGAGAGATGGAACAGAATAGTATAATTCAAAATATAGCGCAGGTGAATCACAAAATTTAACGTTAATCCATCAGGTAGTTAAAACAGTTCTTCTGTTATCATAATGTCTGACTTCAATACTCACCACAGGCTGTGCCAGTCTGCCAATGAGGAAGTTCCACTCCTGCAACCTGGCATGCTAGTGCGTAGGACTTCAGAGATTCGCACAGAGTGTGTCGGTCACCACTTGTGGCACAGTAATCAGACACACAACTGCTGAGGTAGATGCTTGGGTGAACGTGTTCATGGCAGTTCTGGAAGCTCGCCCCGAACAGCGTGGAACACTGATTCTTGGCCTCAGTCATCTCATCATTATCACAGAGTCTGGCATCATTTGGATGGGCGACACACCTGAGACAGTGAAATAAAGATCAAGACATATTGTTGCTTCCAGATTCTAGGATACATAAAGAAACAGGGGGTAGTGGATTATGACCTCAGTCTAGGCTATATCCATTTTGCTGCTGTGGCTTATTGTAAGATTCTAAAAAAACTCACTCATTATTGTCTGGCACCTTCCAGCTGTCGCCAAACTCAAAGGCTTCAGTAACATTGTTGCCGTCTGGTGTTACGAAGTCATCATCCTGTTGTCCAGAGTATGTGCCACACAGTCCACACAATTCAAATCTGTAGCGCTCGTCCACCTGCAGGAACATCCTGTACTCCCCATCTATACCAATTCTGAGGCCAAAGCCTGTCTCCAAGATAATATAATTCTCCTTCATGTGGACCCATACTGAACCATATGTACCACTGGTGTTATAGGGGAGTCGAACGTGACTGTTATGGACCTAAAGAGAGGATTGTAAAGAGATTGTTTTGAATGTCTTATGTACATTGTAATTAAAGAGTGATGTTTATTTTACTGGTATAGTTAGTGCAACTGGCTATCTACCATCTTGCCATTGAGGGCAAAGTCAAATGGTCTGGCTGTTAGTTTGTGTATTCATGTAAGCCAGAGCTGGCAAACAGTTGACTTCCTTCAAAGACTTGACACAGATTAATAACTGATCCCTATAAACATGCGTGTGCTGATATGGATATTATTAGCCATTGTCATTAAGGAACTACAGTAGATAAAACAGAATAATGAGTGTCCAAATCCGGTAAAGACGCCTGCAAGCCAGCACATTTGGACTTTGTCACATTCGAATGCTATTACCAGACACGTGCGTGCGTGAAAGAGAGAATCGCATGCTTACATAGACCCCTCCGCTTTGATTCATGGTCAGGTACAGATCCTCAACCTGAAGAGTCACGGCTTCAAACTTGGACCTGGTGAAGTTCTGGAAGGGAGGATGCATGTTGTGTCCAATTACAGTGAAATGGACTGAGCTTTCTCTGCTACACGTGGTAGTCAGTGTGTAACTGCAGCCCCCTTGAAAGTCATAGGCGTTGTTGTCGAAGGTGATGTAGTGTGGATCGCCATACACGTGGCAGGTGACGGGTTCGAAAGGGAAGCAGCCTTTGACCCCATCCTTAACCTTACAAACCTCACGGTCTGCACATTGTATCGCAGTGCACTGCATGGCATTACTACCCATGCACTGGCACTGTCGCACACAATCTCCCTCCACCACTGTCTCCCCTTTCTGCAAGGGAAAGGGAGTTGTGTGAATTACATGTAGTACTGTGAAATTGAATATGTGAAGGAGAAATAGTTTTGTGTTCACCACTTGCCTCATAGTGTTTTCCTTTACGCCAACACCCACAGTCTTCTGCTGGGACACACTTCCCCCCACTGAGCTTGAAGCCAGTGTCACACTCGCATCTTTCCTCACAGGTTCCACAGGAGCCAGCTATATCCAGATTGGAGCACACCTCGGGACAGCCATCAGCACATGAGTTATAGTGGCTGTTCTCACCGCACTGAAGGGCTGGGGGGCGGGAGCAGAGAGGAAAGAGTATGACCTTAACTGGTCTTGTATTGTTACTGTTGTTATTTGCCACCCTTGTCCCCATTTTAATAAGAGGAAGAATAAAAAAAAATGGAAGCAGATATCAATAAAACAACTTACGGCAGAATGTGGAGTTCCTCCACACAGGCACCTCAACTCCTGCCTCTTTGCAGATATCAGCGTAGGCATCTAATGCCTTACATAGCACTGCTGGGTCACCGTGAGTAGAACACATGCCCACCACACAGCCTCTGAAATAGCTCTCCGCCCCTAGGACTGATAAGCAGTCAGCAAAGGGCCCAGTGCTAGAGAGGAGGCCTCCACAGTACAGCTCACCGGCATACCCAGCCTCCTCCTGTGGGTCACACCGATGAGGAACTAGAATGGTTTCACAGGACGAAGCCGTTTCACCGGCCTGCCAGCTCTCAGCTAAATCTGTTGCATCGTGTGCATTTGTGCCGTCGGGCTTGCGGAAGTCATCTTCTCTGAGGTGGTTAAAGTTGCCGCACAAGCCGCAGACTTGATCATAGTATTTGGAGGGCAGGTTGACGTGGACATCACCCGCCTTATCATACGAGACAGACAGACCAAAACGTGTTCCCAGTACAACAGCAGCAGGGTTGCTTTTGATGTAAATGGTGCCACTGTTGAGGCTGAGTGGAAGCTTCCTCCAGACGCCATTAACCTGAAAAATGGCATTAGTTTGAGACTTTACTGGCTTACATCTGCAATACGGATTCGTCATTTCTGACAGTTTGCATAAGAAATGGCATTCTGAAGATAGATTTATCTTTGAGGGCTGATAAGGCAGATTAGTCCTCTACGACTTCCAGGACGTTATGCCGCAAAACTACGCACTTTATGATAAACTCACTTTATCAGTAGAATGGGCTGCAGATAGGGGAACTGCTTGGTTCAGTACTTTACACATGGGTCATTTACAGTAAAATGGCAAGGTACACAAATATGAAACTGTACAGACACTACTTTAGTGTAATGTAAAATAGGGAATGTGAGTAATGTTTAAGGAAAGTAATTTAAAGGAAAAATGGCTTCGGATACAGGATGTAAATTAAATGCTTGAGGATGGCTTGGTCTGCAAAACACTGTCTCCCTTTGCTAGATTAGAAATACATACTGTCCTCACATACACTAGAAATATACTTTTGTTTGCTCTTGGTAGAATTAGCATTAGGCATTGCAGCGCTTTCTAAACCTATTCTGTCTGTTTAAAGTAACTCACCACGGCCCGCTGTGTCTGCCTTTTCAGCAGGGACACCCGCGTGTTCCCCATGTCCACAATGATCTGCTCGACAGTCGGCAGAGAAGCGTTGCCGTTCTGCTCGTTGACCACTTTCACACTGAACATGGGCAGGTCTCCGGCGGTTGAGCAGGTCTTAGCCAGTACATAGGTGCAGGGGGCCATGAAGCGGAACAACACTCCATCAAAAGTGCTGCAGTCTGTGTGACTGTGTATAGTGCACATCCCAGAGGTGTAACTCCCACTGGAGCCATTTCTTTGAGGACCACAGATTTGGCCCTTAGGGCACTGAGAGGGAAAGCAGAGGAGCTTGCCAACAGAACAGAGGCAGCGGGTGGACTCATCTGTCCACAAATCTGTGTTGGAATCACACTGGGGTCCTGTTGGGATGTGACCAAGTAAATAATCAGTAGAAGCACAACACAATTTGGCCAGAAGTAATCGATTATTAACATTTATAAATTACATTCAGTGTTGTTACTCTATGATTCATTATCAATAATTGACATCTTTTAGGAAGGGTGCCCTTTGATTAATAGTAATTAGACAAATGTTACAGTAAACCTTTTTCATAGTAGACATTTTGACTTGCCATAGTATGGAAAGCACAGCTGTATTAATGATAACTCTGTTCCGTCACTTGTGTAATTGTTTATTCAAGGGTCCATGAGACAGTCAAAGAAGTGTAAGTTGTTAAGTACTTACCACATGAGCCTCTTCTCACACCTATCTGCTTAAATGTGATCTGTTCATCTACAGACAGGGCTTGGGCTGCTTCGAATACAACCTGTTACGACAGAAGTTCATCCGTTTAAGCAAACATCTTTTCCAACTATAGTTTTATAACAGTGTGCTATTTTACCTGGCTGCCTGGTTCAGTGATATTCAGTGGCACGAACACTTGTCTCCATGCGTCTTTGGGTAGGGCAGGAGAGGTCCAGATTTCTACTAGACCTGCGCTGGTTTTCAGAAGAACACGAAGTTCTGAGCCGCTAGCTGCGGCAGGGGCCAAGAACCAGAACTCTAGGCAGGCCTCGCCCTCCAGCCCCAGTGGATCGCTCTCCAAAACATTCACTAAAACATTCTGTGGAGCTGAAAAAGACCACAAGATAGCATCATGCAGTAGATGCTTTCAGAGTCTATGCTCATTTGTAGCTCGGTTCCAAGTACACAGCCAGTGACCTGGTTACTCTGTTCTCTTTAAATCACTCAATCAGGACTGGAAAACAATTCATTCACTTTTATTGTTGAAATCAGTGTGTTGTGGTGCAGTTATCACTAAACGCTGTTTGTGTGAGTATTTTATGCTATATTTGGACTTCAGTTGTCGGCCTTCCAGACTGTTTGCCTGTGGGAGAACACCAGGTTATAAAAGATTATTAGCCTGCTTCAGATTAATTAGTGATAATGCAGCGGCTGACGATTACAATCAAAGCCTGACTGTAGATTAGAACAGAACTGTGGACCGCTGTTCCAAATCCATTCCACCAAGGTGGGACGAAATTAAAGGTTAGTTCGTTCATGTTATCTCCCAGAGTACTCAGAACAGTAATCACATTTTTTTGAAGAAGAAGAAAAACATCTAACTCTCCATTTAATTACTATATTTAATTGATCAAATCTACTTCTATCTGCTATTGTGCAGTAAATACAGTCGTCTCTACCTGTTCTTGTTTGGCTCCTTGCCCAGTCACAAACTGGATTCATGTCTCCATCGTAGAAACATTGTGTAACATATTCTGTAGGACAGAAAGGGGTTAAATACAGCATTTTGTACAATATATCTTTCATTTAGATCTTTGTTATCAGTAATTATATCAGTTATAAAGTGTTTATAGGTTATTGTTTGCTGTACTACATACCAGAATCTGCTCTCCTCTCTGGTAAAGTAACTAATGAAAGGTCATTTTCAGCTCTGAAATAGTAAAACAGCGATCACAGATTTAATGACTGACTAAAAAACTAAATTTTAACAAAGCGTCATTGATTTTCCACTTAACGAAATTAAGATGTGCAGTGTGACAGCAGTTCAAATAGACAGTTCACGTTTGAAAGTTATCTTGAAAACCCACCTGCACTGAGTCCCTGCCTGAGTCAGAAAGAGTAAAGCCACTGCGACCAACAAATCTGTGTGGGTGCCTCCAAGCATGGCTGATCCCTTAACGGCAGCCTCTCAGCTTCTCTGCCGTCGCTAATACTCTTTCTGTCTTTGATGAGCTGAAGAATGAATGATGAGCAGAAACGTCTTTTGAAGCCTTTCTCTGGAAGTACAGTGTGCGTGACCTTTTAGCTGCCAGCACTGAGCTATAGGCCCTTTCTTGTCCCTCCTCAGAACAGAGCAGAGGGTTTTAGGCATTTATCCCCCTGCCTCCCCACCTTAACAGGTAACTTCACCGGTGGGAGGAGAAAGAACACTGTCACACAGTGAGACATAAAGGGGGTTGGACTGGGGCTGTGTCATAAAAATGTTCTAACGGTGACGACAGCATCTACAGAGTTTCAATACAAAGTGATAGGCGAGGTCAGGGTTTAGTGTTGCTGTAGGTCATAAAAGTCACTGAGACAAAAGGGAACTCCAATATACATGAATTATTACATTTACTGACAAAAAAAAAAACAACGAACATCTTCTTATGTTTACTTGTCATTGGCGGTGAAAGCTGTACTTAATGAGTTCACATTTTTTAACATTTAGAAAGTCTGCTGTCATTCAAATACAGGGCACAAAAGAATAGATAGACACATCTGACTCACACATAGTGTTTCATTTTCTGCAAATTACCAGCATCAAACAACAAGTTGAAAAGGGGATTCACTGTGATGTAAAAAGAGCTGTATTCCTGGTGTTCAGTCAGTTATTTGTGAGGTTAATTTCTGAATGCAGCTAAGCTACGATAGGTCACCTTTTGGAGAAATTCTTTTAGCAATACAAACAGTGGCGTTCCTAGGTTCCCTGGGGGGGACAAGCAAATATGTGCATACGTGTTCTTTTTACAAGTGTCCAAACTGAACATACATACTGAACATAGGCAGTCCAAACTAGCGAGAGAGTTGGGACGAGAGAGAGTATTGTTGATGCACTGTAAGACCTTCATAGTTTATGGTTGTCATCGCAAAAGACGCCACAGAGTAGCTATCTTGGGGCCCCGTTTCTCATTCCTTTTTCACGGTAGCCGAAAACTTTGCTTGGTTTCTCTATCCAGACACTGAGCCCCTGAATATATACGTATTAGAAGGCGTGTTCAATCAAAACTGAAATTTTGAAATTTTCTACATGCTGGAAAAGGATGACAAGATCTATTCAGTTCCGTCACACTTTGCAAAGATGAGCCAAAAACATGGGCCAAGAGTGTCAACTTGTGCAATCCACTTTCCGAGAAAAAGCACTTGAAGCAAGTGTACACTGTGACCTGTTGTAAAAAGACAAGCTACAGGTAGTGTCTGCAGTAAGTTTGGTACTGTATATGTCAGCCAGATAGCACGGCGCCGTATAACCAGGTGGAAAAGAAGCGATAAGAAAGATACATTGTGTGGGCGGTCCTGTCTGAGTCACCTATTGTGACATACCTCAAGCCCTGTCGGCATGTGTCAATAGAGAGGGAGGTCCAAAACAAATATTTGAGCTTTTTAATGCTAATCAAACAAAAAAAGGTCTTTGTTAGGAATCTGTAAAGTACAGAACACTACTGTATGTCCGAACCATAAAAAGTCTTAGCTGTCGACTTCATTCAGACAAGAATTCTCTGTTTTCTGCTTGTTGGCAAAGATAAGTCAATACCGTAACTATGTTAACTACAGAGATAATCTACAGTTACCTCAAAGACACCAGCCTGGTTTCTTATCACATAATCCCTGTTTTATCTCAGTGTGTTGCAGGTGTGCAAGGTGTGTGATGAAAGTGACGGGAAGTGTGTGATTTATATAGCGGCCCACAAAGTCCGCACAGAGTGGGACGACTATTTTAACATGAAACAAACCACCGGCTCCGCAGTGTCTAATTGTATATTTGTGACATTTACACTTCTAGGCTGCACCACCCGCAGCTATGCCAATGAATATGCTTGACTTCGTTCAGTTAATGTTTCGTCATGGTGAGTTACTTATTGCCTTGCACATTCTTGGTACACCATCAATCCGGTAAATTGCATCCCAAGTTGTCCCAATCAAGCAAATAAATAATAATTTTTATGAAAGGCTTCAGTTTTCGAAGACAGTCGCCAGTGTGGAAAGCTTCCTGCCTCACCCAGAGGCAACCTATCAATATAACCTGGTTATTAGGTTAAAAAATGAAATAGGACGTAATGACAATGCGGCTCAACCCCCTACCTAAAAATCCATAAACCTATACTTGCACTCATACTTCCTGCATGTCTTCAGCCAAAAGGTAAAAGGGCCATTAATAATGAATCTCGACCCACAGGAAGCGGTGACAAGGAGCAACGAGGGGCCAAGACCTTGTGCAAAGAAACACACTGGGCTTTTCTGAGACCCTCTGTACACTGCAGAAGCCCTGATCCATGACTAACAGTTAATAAGCCCACGTTTGCTATTTATATCTCCTCTTTGTTGGCGCCACCGTGGCATATGCAAAAATAGAACATCGTGGTAAGCAAAAGCCAAATGGGGCGATTGCCACATGTGTCAAATTTTTACAAATCTCAAGGAGACGGCGTGATCTGCATCACTACAGAGTGTTCTGTTTAGGAGAGCCGGTGTACCATTAAAGACTGCCTAATACAAGAATTGACTAAGCAAGTCTCATGTGACCGACCTTGATGAGCTGACGTGCGATGCATGTCTGCTACGCCGCGCAGGTGGTTTTCCACTTGCATATTTTGGAAATTCTCTCGTTGAAAATGATTACTTTTGAGACAACTATGAAGGGAAAAAAAGCACATGGGAGCTAAGAGGGCTCCCTACAGCTTTTCTCCGTCAGACGGGGGAGGGGTTGCGTTCAACGGTTTTTGTAATATTTCAGAAAACAACAACCTTCACACCCAGTTCACACAGTGATTGGCCAGATGGTGTGAAAGTACACGGAGTTCTCTCTCAAAGTCTCTCTCAAAGAGTGCGATTATTTATATGTTTGGTAGAATGACACATGTACGAAATCAATACATTTTTAATGCTAACCCCTCCTATTATGGACCTATTTCTAGGTTAGCTTGTCCCTGGGAAAACTTTGTCCCTGAGTCTTGGAAAACTCGTCATCCACCCACACGTCTACTTCAAGCACCTCTTTGACCCTTCTGTCGGAGTTGTTCAGTTTATACCAGACCTGCCCCAAAGGTCACCTGAGCCGGAAAAAAAATAATCAATCCACTGTACAGCATTTCATCTACGGATAGGTCGCTCAATGCCATATGAAAATGTCCTCTGCCTTCCTCCCAACCTGCTTGCGTCTTCGCAGTCTGCAGTCCTTGGAGGCGTCCTCAGGTGTGGCGCCAGGTAAAGGTCACAGTTGATAGATAATACTGGTCAAGACGGGGCAGGCACTGAGCCATTCCCTCATGTCAGAGCTTTAGCTCTGGTATCTCTGTTGAGCTCTAATTTATACACTCACTCCATAAATGTGAGAAGTAAATGAGGACAACTGGGATTGTGCTCTTGCCTCCTTTTACTGTCCAGCGATTCGTATAGGGTCAAGGCCATGAAAACGGAGCAGTGTGAAAACGTGCCACACAAAGGGCTCTCATACACACATTGAATGTCTTCCCATTGCTGACCTATTTCTGCAGCCTAAGGAATATAAATAGCAATTATTTTTCTTGTGGCTTTGAAGTGCATGTGGGCAATTTTGACATTTTTAAAATCGGCACAATTTCTTCCCCGCGACGTTTATAGAACGTAAAACACGGCCTTCAAAGAACTGCAGGGGTTTGAGTGCCTGTGAACCTCGCTGATAATTATAGTACTAAATTACATCGGTATGTGAACGTTGAGGACATACGTAACAGCTTAAGTGGGTCTATAACATTGCATTTTAAATCCCCTGACTCTTTATGGTCACATTTTTACAGGAGCTGCCATTTATAGTCTGTCTACTGGAAAATGACCTATTTTCAATGAGGTTTTTAGAATGAGAGGAATGAGAAGAGTTACCACTGAAGGGTGAAGGAAAGCAGCGAAAGCCTCTTCCATGGAATGTAAAGTAGGTAAGGTATAGGTTTAAGCAATCATTCTTCCAAAGTGAAACAAGTCTATCAAAAACAAATTAGGCTTCAATATCCTGCGTCTCTTTAATATTCATTGAATCATTTGACTTGCCAAAGCATTTCCTAATTTCACAGGGACAAGTCAAACTTGTTAACATTTCACCCTCAACTCTCAAAAGCGAACAAGTGCTTAGAAAGCAATAAAGCAACAAATAACCTCTGGCTCATTCCAATTATTATTCCAATAAAGACACCCAATTTAACATGTTTTGGTGTTTGGTTATGTATTTGTTTTAGCGCTGTGCATTGGTGTTCTTTTTCCCCCCTTCTCCTTTTGCTTTTTTTTTTCTTTTCTCAAGACAAGGTCATGAGCTGTCCTTCCCTTCCTCTCTGTTCCTTCCTGCCGTCACGCTCTATTGAAAAGTTTCCGTGCAATCTTGCAGGTGTTTCTTGGACTGTGGCGCCTCGTTTCACAAACAGAGCCTGACTGCTCCTTCCGCCGCATGGTTGCTAAACAGGTTGTTTAATGAATACAGGTGCTGTGGTTCTGCTCTGTCTATCAGGGAGACATGATCAATACTGTAGGCAAGCTGCGTTTAATTGTCTTTCGTCAACACACTTTGCGGGAGAGGAGAGAGAAACGTCCCCCCCACCCCACCCCCGAACACCACATCCGCCCAGCTCGCTGCTTTTATTGCTTTCCCTCTCATTCATCGTGTTTTATATAAGTAAACAGTTTCAACACACAAAGTTAGGAGCGTACAAGGTGATGAAAATGTTTAGAATTAGTTTAGCTATATCCCAACCATTAAAGGAAATAGAGCAATTCCAAGGCTGAATCAGTTATTTATCTCACAAAGAGATAAAGAGAACATTATTTGCATGATAAGACGTTTTAGAATTTCTTGACACAGAATCACAGAGAAAGGATTTTATTTTCTGTGCTTATTTAGGAGCCCGCATTAAAACATGCTGTTAAAAAATTTATTCAATTCTGTGCTCTGACTCTGGTTTGTTGTGGCAGCTTTGGGGAGTCAAGACATTTTTAGCCACTCGAACAAAACAAAGGTTGTCAGTTTCTATGCTCATTGCCTTCGAGCCACGTGTGTGGGCATGCTTACTAGTTCATCATCATTCAGTCGCTCCACCAGCAGATGGCACTTTATCTCCTCCTGAAAACCCACGAGTGTCAGAAACAGGACTGCAATGCTGTTTCTTAAGGTTTACCAGTCAGATCATACCGCGAAAACCACACCTCAGATCCTCTTCTGATGAAAGTGCATAATTTTACATTTAAAGAACGGCGCTCATATATATATATATATATATATATATATATATATATATATATATATATATATATATATATATATATACAGAGAGAGAGAGAGAGAGAGAGAGAAACAATGAAACAGTAATGTAACTACATTTGGACAGGTTCGGCTCAAATCTCCTGTGAGGTTATTCCGTGTAGAAACGAACAGAAAGAATATGAATTTAATTATGATAACAATTGATCTTTCTATCTAATCTGGCAAAGCAAGGTAATTCTCATTTATGAGGTCTGATAAGGAATTGTTTTTTTTTTTGTTGTTTTTTTTCTGGGTTCAGTGATTCTCTCACTGATAAACCCTGTTCCCAACTACAATACTCCAGCAGACAGTGGCCCGATGTCCTATCTCCCCTCAATTAACTTCAAACTGCTCTCCATTACACGCTACAATGAGACACGCAATTTCATTACCTCACACAGGCCCATCAGCGCTACTAATTGTTTTTCTTTTCATTTTCAGCATCCCTCCATCTCCCAGGGAGATGCGGGTGTGAAGATATCCCATGTTCAGAGAGATGGAAGGATACAGGATGCACTTGCTTGTTTATTGGTATAGCGGTGAACAGACCCGGGGAGCTAGCTAGTCCATATAACCTTCAGAGTGCACAGACCTGAAGCACTCACAGACACTTAATTCACAATCAGCAAAAGGTCAATATAGACACATAAAGGGAGAAGCTGTAGTCTGCTGAACTAACTGACCAGTCCTCAAACCACAACATATCATCCCCCGTGCTCTGTCAGGATTTAGGAGGAGAGTACTTTTGTTGCCTTCCAAGCAATGTTAGTCATACTGACGTGAGAAATAAATACATTTGCTTTAAGAGAGATTGCAGGAAAAGTGTGTGCTCACAGATACATTTGACTATTTTTACAAAAGACCAGATTTGCACATCGAACATTTTGAACTGGGAAACGCTGGAAGAAAAACGTTGAGGAACATTCTTCTAATCAGTACCAAGTACGCATGCTAAATCTTACAGCGACATCTATCGTACGCTCTCTTGAAATGTCTTATGCTGTGCCCGTTTTAGCATTTTTTTTTATTTTTTATTTTTTTGTAGACCAGTCCCTGAGAAAAAGCTCTAGCTCTTGCTCATTAATGCATCAGTAGCTAGTTGCTAGCTGCTGTTTTTGAATGTACACCGTGAATATCAGGGTCCGCTCGACCAAAACAACGATTTAAAAGAAGCTGATTCCTGAGAGAACTGCAGCGGCAAGTGATCATTTTCCCTGGGTTTGTCATTTTAGCAAGATTTTATCATGCGGACATTGTCATTTTATCCACTGTACTATAAAAACATTGATTATAGCAGCTTAAAGCACTGTTATGAGTACTTTTTTTTTTCTACAGGTTTGAAATCAACAGCTTGGAGTCGATAAAGAAACAGGAAGGCCAAGAGGCAGGCGGTCTTAACTGCCACTTAACTACTCAGAGGAAAGAAGTCCCTAATTAAAATGCACTAGGCTTTTTGTACATTGCGTACGGGTCAAACACAGTGGACTCCATCTATTGATAAGACCCACACAATGACTCGTTCTGCCTGAAATAACCATAAACAGAATTGGACATAAAAATAATATGTAATAAGTGGTTATTTAGCCATTTCCATTTATTTATAGCCACAATTTAATGGCCACGTGATTCATGTGCTTCTTGCAGGTTTTAATGAATAATCAGAAGAGTCACTGAAGTGCAGGTGTAGGATTTGTTGCAGTCAGTATTCAGCGTGACATTGAGTATCATTGGCATTCATTAGGACTGTGGCTAGGGTTATTGGGTTTGAATGCGTCATCTCACATGGTTTGTTAGTTGCACACACAGATGATATGTGGCAAAGACATTTCCAGAAGCTCTCAACAGAAAGCATACCGCTCCAAAACATTTCCACGTCCATCTCGAGCTTTTGTTGCATAACCTAAGCCATCCTCAAACCCCCCCCCATTCCAACATATGAAGTGAACTGAATTGAATGCATCCCGCTGAACGTGGCCCGATGACTGAAATGCGAGGCAAGGTCTCCAGTCTCAAACTGAAATCGTTTCGGTCGCGCCGTCCAAGATTTGATTCGCTCGCCCAACCAGCCGAGACCGGTTTGTGATGAGGTGCTGGTCTCCAACAGAGCTATAGAAATCACATCCACACTGTTTCACTTTAGCCGAGGCACACAGCTAGTACATCGAGGGAAAGGGGGAAAAAAAGAAAAAAAGAAGAAGAATGCTAAACAGGCAGAGAGACAGAGAGTGAGAAAGATAAGGGGAAAGAAGTCTTGGAGCTCGTGCAGAAAGGTTGCCTGCCTCAAAATCCTGTGCAGTCGAGCATATAAGAACAATCAAAACTTTCAAAGACGCGCACACACGATCTCAGCTAACCCTTCCTTACCTTTTTGCTGCCCTAATGATCAGCCAATGGGACTTAAAGGAACAGCTTTTTTCATTTCAATTAAGGTAAAAGAAAAACAGGGAAAATGTGAAACCTTTGGTATTCAAATTGTTTAGTCATCTGCATACATCCAAACAACATCATATTAGCCCAAGGCATGGCCTCCGTGCCCTAACACAAAGAATAAAAGTAGCTTTCTCCCCTCCTGTAAAGGGAGCAGACACAGAGGCACCCCGGCAAACTCTCATTACGTTCTGAAGCTGCGTCTTGGCCCGCGGCGCACCAACCTATGCACCTTTTTGCTCGACACAGCCGAAACAGATAACAGCGAGCAGCTGCAACCAGGTAGAAAGGGCCGCGTTTGAATGTCAACCGTCAAATATCAGAAGGGAAGCTACAAATGGCGCGGCGGCGACGGACTCATACAGACACACATTATCTCGACGTGGAGCAAGTCTGATAAGGCGAATACAAAGCCATGAGAATTTTAATCACGATATTAGGGATTAGACTTGGGAAATGAATAGCATTAATTTTAAGTTGCCTAACTCTGCCCTGAATGCAAATTGTACGCAACTCACAAGAGATGCATAAAGAACAGTCGTGGCAGGAGGTATGTTTTAATAATCGATGCAGTGCTTTATTTATGCAAATACTGGCTAATTTGTAATTATCTGAGTGGGTGCATGTTTGGAATCTTTTTTAATCATTTCCTCTGTGTATATCTAACAGCACCCATCTATAGCTGCTGATGAGGTAACCAGAGAGTACGATACCTGAGTGAGATGTATGTCGGGTATGCTGCAGCACCTCATTGCCAGGCTCAATCACCACTGATACTCTGTGTTTCTGGACACAACAACTCCCTATGTTTTTGTTTAGACGCTGCGTTCTTACAGCGGCTTGCTCCGTGCTTGCATCAGGTTGACTGCACGAGCCGAAAAAGATTGTTCCTACCTTGGAGGTCCGACTGTTTTTTTTCTTTTTCCAGAAGTGTGTGTGTACGCGTGTTTACTCTGTCGGCTGAGTGCACGTCATGTATGTGTTCGAATTGCGGGGCGAAAGTTGCTTGACCCTCACTTTTCTGATGCAACTTGTGTATTGATGCACAGATGAAGAGGAGCTTGCAGTTGTCTCCAGAGAAACTCGCACACCGGCAAAAAGGCTACGGGTGCATGCTCACCTAGTCGATAAACAATCTGAGCACCACAAAGGAACAATAGCCAGCATGCTATTGCCCACCCGGCAAACACGTCCTTTTAAAATGTCAAATGAAAACCCTGTTGTACGGATGCAGCGTTCTATTGATTCAAAATGGGCTCATCATTTGAACACGATGCCCAGTTTATGGACTACCTCCATTTGGGATACAAAGTGCAGAGTAAGTCCAGCGGCTATTTAGGAAATTGCAGAAAAATACGTTGAATCTTTAAACTCAACCTTGAGGTGCATGAACTGCAGAAAGGGTTACTAAAATAACACTTGGAAATGAAGGATTTGTGAAAAAAAATGTGGGAAAAAAAATGTATAAATCTGAGAAAGCCTTTAAAGAAAAGCCCAGCTTCTAATTTAACACAAGATTTTCCATCAGTGCAACAAATTACAGTGTAAATAAGTGGTATAGACAGGAGACATTAAACACAGCAGAAATAAAAACCCAGAGGAACCCTAATAGAAAGACAACCGTGATGTTTCATATGTACACTACCCAGTTCCTCTGAAGACTGTATGAGTGTGGATTCAAGTCAGGTCCAGTGTTCCTCCCTCTGTGGAGCTCAGCCCAGTGAAGCATCTCTCTCTGATCAAGCCATGGCCTTTTATCCCTTTGGTATTTTTTCAACAAGTCCAAACACCATTCTTCTCATCATCTCCCATTCTCTTCATCTATCCTCCTCCTCCATCTACTCCGCCCTCCTCCATGTCCTGTCAGCTATTTTCTCTTCCCCCCGAGGCAAGCACATCCTTGTTACTGCTCAGGGTTTTTGAGCCCCACATCCCCTCCGTCCTATATGTTCGCAACATTGTGAGAGGAAAAATGTTCACAGAACATGGCCACAATATCTTATGGTAATTTGAAACACAGGTGTTGTACATTTTGATGAACAAAGCTTTATTGGATAGTTGAGGCAGGGTTGAACGGGGAATAAGGGAAATAGACCAGCAGAAAGACTTGCTGCAGAGGTCTGGCTGGCAGGGATTTATTGAACCCTTAAATGTATACCTTGGGTTGTTAACAGCCCTGTTAACGTCCTGTTTTATTAATTCATAAATCACATACATTTAGTACTGGTTATGAAGAATGAAAGAAAAGGGATAGCTACCTGATGATAATGATTTTTGTCTAATTGTTTGTTCTATTTGACTAATTGTCCCTGCAATAATCATGATGCTGCAGCTGGGTTACAGGTTTATTTCAGGGCATGATTTTCTCTAATATGAGAGGGTTTTAATGAAATCACAGGCAACCTCATGATTCAAGTGTAGTTTGATTCCCGGTGTCACGATTAAATTCAGAATTGATTGTCGATTAAAAGCAGTTCTTGATATCATGAAAAGAAGGGGGTACTCCAGCGCACTGTGTATACAGTCATTGACGCCTGTCCTCTGCCCACTGAGCTTCAAATGAAATGTAACTGACAGTTAAGTAACTAAGTGGTTGTCATGTGAGTGAATGTAACAGGAAAAAAAATGGAATGATTAAGTTTGAAACTAATTTATCTAAGTTAACTACATTTAGTTGGGGAGGGCAGTTCCCTATCCTAACTCTTGGCATACAGCCTAGCACTAGGGGCATACTTCATGCAGCCCTCTTTTCCCCTTTTGTCATCTGCACATTAACATTTTCTAAATCCTTTGTGCTTTAATGTAAATGTAAATCATAATACGATAATATAATTTGGATAATCTTTGCTGTCTATCTGTTACATTCTTACATTCTTATTTTCCGACAAGGAGTCCATTTGCCACATTTTTTTTTTTTAATTCTGGCAGTGGCTTGACCCAGCAACACTGTTTTGACCAGTGAACGATCCATTCCACTTCACTTGAGCTTCTGTTGTTTTAGTGTAATACATTTCTGCAAGAGCATCATACATCAAATAAGCGGTCTGTACTCATGATCGGTCCAGTGGGCTCCCCCAGGGCTAAAGTGTAGGCAGGCGTCTGGTCAAGAGCATGATTATCAAATTGTCTATGTCTGTATGTATGTTTTAGCTATTTGTATCACAAAATATATTCTTAAACCCTATTCACACAGGATTAGTTTTACCTAGGGACGTCATGTGAATCAGAAATTCCGCCCCTACGTCTGTGTTTCATGTGGTGCATTCGCACAGGATAAGCAAACAATGTGTTTTACTCAAATTTACTATCCATGGTTATGTTACGGCTACTTTCCACCTCACTCCATTGCGTATCAGAGAACAGTTTACACTTTGTGACAGCTTTAGTTGCTTTGCAAATTCTTATGGATAATAAAAAATGTATTTTTGATACTATCCCGGGGAAGAAATTACGAACGACCTGGCAGCATTTAAATCAGACCCACCTTTCCCGATGAACACATTGATGCTTGATTTAATGATCTCATCCTTCTAAATGGGTGAATGGGTCAGCGACATCTCGACTTTGCACCCAAACATCTGTTCAAACTTTGATTTACAGCACATCCCTCATAATTCTTAAGTGACAAGAGGCAGAAACTGACCCACAATGATAATACCCCAGACTGTTCTCCAGACCCGTAGAATAATCTGGTTTTGCGTGACTACGTAGGATTGGAGAGTGCTTTGCTGTGTCACTGTTAACGTTACATCTCCAGCAGCGGAGAGCCTCTCTGCAGCAACTCTGCTACTGAGCTAAGCCATTTTTATCCAACATGCTGCACAGGATCTGGCCCTTTGTAATGAAACAGACACTTTAAATGGTTGCTCTTGTTTGTTTGTAATGGAGTTTATTGCTTCTCTCCACTAAAGTTAGTCTGTCAGGGATGGTGTACAAAGTGTTCTCGAAATACTTCAACTTGGTCTTGCAAAGCTGAAAAGAATAAAACCACTAGTGTAACCATATTGTGCTGTGCCCTTGTTTTTGAGTTCTGCCATGTTTTATTTCAGACAGGGAATGTCACAAGTTTCACAACTGCACCATCCGTATCAATGTTAAAATGATTTGTAACAGCAAATACTCCATGTAGAAGTAATAAAATCTTTCAGGAGTGATTTAACCTCCCAGTAATTTACTGGAGTAGTAATACTGCATATGCTGTCTGGGTTATTCAGTAAAATTACTGACATGGAAATGTAATGAATTATATTACCGGCATTGTCCTGTGATACTAAACCCATTTGGAGAGGCTATTGTTGGAGGATTCAAGGGACATTTTGAGGAGCTCTTAACCTCAGCTGACATGCTTTCTGATAAGGAGACAGTGATGGAATATTCTAGCAATGAGTCCATTTCCTTGGCAGGGTTACAGAAATATCTGTGGCAGGGGATCATTTTATTTATCAACCTTTTCTATTACCTGCTGTGTAAGAACAAGGCATGGAGGGAATACAGTATGTCTGCAAGAACATAGTCAAACTCATACAGATAATTATGAGAATGTATCTCATGTTTGATTCAGAGATGGCATGCCTTCAAACGTGGGTAAATAGTAC
This sequence comes from Chelon labrosus, assembly GCF_963514085.1. Lineage (NCBI taxonomy): Eukaryota > Metazoa > Chordata > Actinopteri > Mugiliformes > Mugilidae > Chelon > Chelon labrosus. The sequence goes on from NC_140342.1 coordinate 12,596,375, forward strand.
TTTGCTGCTAAGTAAATGACCACCTCTCATAGATAATCTAGGAATCGAGTGAGCTGGATAAACCTGTCTATACATGTCTTGGTTGATCTCGAAAAAAGTCTAAGATTGTTGTCTCAGGAGAACAACGTTGCAGGACTAATGTCTCTGAAAGGCTTCCATTCCAATGCCACAACCTATTCAGGTATGAACTGCAAACGTACAACTGAAAATGTGGAATGTCTTCAACTCTGTGCATGTACAATACAAAACAAAAGACTATTGTGGACACCATAGAGTCCAAGTATCCTTTATACAGTCATAGTGTATGACAACTATGGTGCACCATGGTGAGAAAATGTAATTCAGGTGTCACAAATTGTCTTCCCTCCTTTGTGACAGAGTACAGCATTGAAAGCAAAGTCTTTCAATTGGCATCACATTTTAAGCCATGTATTTGAAAGTGTGGGTTTTAAGTGTCTGTGTTACTTTTACTGAACCAATAGAGTAAGAAAAGATGACAGATACAAAACAGGTATAAAAATGAACCAAAATATCTGAAAGGCATATTTGTTTCCATGGACATAAATCAATAAACTAGCTTTTGTGACTATTACTCAACATTATGTCTTATCCAAAATGTAACACAAAAACTTCATTTCTATTCTTGTGTTTGTTTGTCTGTCTGTCTAGATAATAATGATAATAAAACTATATATATATGATCACAGTCCATTTGGTTCCTCACAGGGAGGCGTTGTATAGTCTTATGGCCTACACTTCTTTCAGCCAGACCTTGAGTTCCTGCTGTACGCACTTCAGCTCCTCCTGGTCACCGTCCTTAAAAGCCCTCTTCTTCTGGTTAAGAAGCACCTTGATGTCCCTGGTGATCCAGGGCTTATTGTTGTTGAAGCAGCGCACAATTCTGGTTGGAGCAACAACATCCATACAGAAATTGATGTAGTCAGTGGTGCATCCAGTGATCTCTAAGTCCTGCATCCCTCTGAGTCCTATACTGCCAGCCTCCTGCAGCACTCCCCAATCCGTGGACTGGAAACAGTCCTTCAGGCGACCATTTCCTGAAGGAGCGTTTGGTGGTGGGTTGCCTTGCAACCAGTGGCCTATAGTGAGGTTGGAGCAGTATCAGATTGTGGTCTGATTTCCCCAGAAGTGGTAAAGGTGTAACCTTGTATGCATCCTTCACAATTCCATACAGAAGATCAATAGTCCTATTTGCCCTGTTTGGACAATCCACATACTGGACGAAAGCAGACAGTGTAGAGTCCAATGCCTTGAAGGCACGAACTCCCTGGGCATGTAATATGGCCGGAGACTCACGGCTGAAAGTTCAATATCACGGCAGCAGATGATCGTCTTCACCGTTACATGCCCAGGGTTACACCACCAAGTGTTAACAAACAGTCCGATCCCCCATCTTTTCTTTTCCCACTTGCCTTGGTGTCTCTGTCCACTCTGACTGTGATGAAGCCCGGTAAATCCATGTTAGCATCGAGGATGCTAAGCGTTAGCCGCGTCTCCAGCCAACTAGTCCAGCCAGTTCTGTCTTGTTGGCCAGTGAGTTCACATTCCCCATAACCACTGACGGAACACCGGCCTTGTATCTCCATCTCTTCACTAAACGCGAAACGTCTTGGTGCTGGCTCTACAGCCCGATACAGTCGTCTTACCTCGTCGGGTAAGTGAGGTAGGTGGCTGGTGCTGGCGTTTGTTCGTAGTGCCAACAGCTGATCCCACTATACGTGATACTACCAACGCTGTTATCCATTAAAGTTGCATAACCGTGGACACAAAAATACACAGTGCGTGTAAGAGTCAAAAATAATAATAATAAAAGGAAAGTTTGAAACAAATCTGATTAAAACAAGTAACAAATAACTAAAGGAAGCTACTAGATAGGCTGCCACTTTCGTTAGCACCGGGAGAGGTGACGGCATGGTATAGCAGTCGTTGTCGCTGTTTGAGCAGCAGCTGTAGCTATCATATATATATATATATATATATATATATATGTGCCATGCTGTCCTATGTGGTGTGTTCTTCAGGGCTCAATGGTTCTGTGATGAATCCTTATGGCCCAGCAGGCATCTGCCTGTATTACAGCTGGGCCAGACTAATGAACTGGACCCAGACACAGTCATAATCAGATTAATGACTATGTTCAGGTATAAAATGACCAAAATCAATGGGGAGAACGGGAGATGGAGAGAGAGTGAAGCCAATCCATGGTTACAGGGTGATTAGACACTGTGGATAGGCACAGAGCCAAGGTCAGAGACCAACCAGACGATTCTAGGTCAGAAGGAGCTACTGAGCCAGGGAGTAGAATAAATATAAAAGGTGGCCAGGTAGTCAGAGTCCTGCAACGTTCTGTCGGCCTGCTGTTGATGCCATACGGAAAATTACACCTAATGAATGCAGAGCACTGATACTTTTGAGAGGCGTATGGAGGCAAAGGTCAGGGCCATTCTTGTCTGCCCCAGTCATATCCCAGAAGGCAGTTTGACTCCTGGTATGCACTTTAAAAAAAGATAGAGATCACAGTGTGGCTGAGTAAAATGGAAGCCACCCACTTATTCTGAGCACAATATATCAGCTGTAGAGTACCTTCAATAGTCAGAAAAATGTACAGCTTCTGATGCTTGGAAAAAACTACAAGCATATTATTTAGGTAACAGAGTGTTGGCTTCTCATATATGGTGTACAGCAATGGTATGGTGAGCAAGTATGTCCTTGTTTGTATTGACCTTCTTTTCCGTTTGTTGCTTTATTGTTTCATATTTGGCATTTTTATTGCTATTGTTGTGGATCCATTACCTTCGCCTACTTGAGGACGATTGATAAGGCTCATGCAACAATTTTTTCGGCTCTTGTGTGCGTATTGAATGTCTAACTAGCTGTGTACAATAATAATAATAATGTATACCAAACACCAGATTCAACTCTTATATAGCCCTGCCAGTGACTAATCCAAGTAGACTAAATACCCAAAGGGAAGCCTTACACCAAAGGAGTGGGAGCTAAGACCAAAAATTAAAGCTCCCATAATTCGTAAAATCGCCGGAGGCTTTACAGCGACAAATTTTATAGATCTTTGCTCTGGTGGCTCACATGGTAACGCGCTTATGCACCAGCGGCTTCCCAATAGGTTTCCTTCATTTTGCTTTTCAGAGATATAGCTCACAATAAGAAGTGATTGCCAAGTTTGTTTGTTTTTTCATGAGTGGATATGCAACCTACGGACTCACTGAATGATGGGTCATATTCTACAGAACACTGCACCTAACCAGGCTTGGGTTTTAATTGCTATACAGCCAGCATTGTACTGTATTTCGGAGTGGAGCTCTACTCAATCAATGCCAGTCTTTGTGTTTGGCTATCAGAGGTAGGATGCTTGACAATAATCTTTCAGGCACATTAATCAACCAAATATTGTGTCATTCATTATAATTACTGTGCCAAGAGACATGTTTTGGCAAAATTCTCACTAATACAATGAAATCACAACTGGGCAGGTGGGTCCTTTGGGAGTTGAGCCATTTCTGTCAAGTAAGTCCTGGTTAGTATAATCAAATTTTACGGAATATTGTAGACATTTTTCTGTAGCCTTTCTCAGGTCTCCTAATTGTTTTCGTTTGTTAGCATTTAGGTATAAATACATGCAAATAAGCTGCTTCTTCTATATCTGCTCAGTGCGCATCAAATGTACCTCGGATGGAAATATCAACTGCACATTTCATAGTGTGGCACATGTAGCTGCAACGTGTGTCTTTTGTCTTTCAGTGTAAGATGAAATGTGTTTTTCAATAGTCACGACAAATAAGTGATGGTGTAAAGAAGGATTTGCCACATTTCTTCTTTTAATCCACATGTAAATCTCTCATCATGTTGTCAGAATTATTGTGTATAGATCGCCAGTGGCATCGACAACAAATTAAACAACAGCTGTATTCAGAGGTGAATGTTTATAGTCCCCGAGATCCAGCGTTCAGATTTAATCAACAGATGCTAAACATGACCTGTAATGGATATTACATTCAATATGGTCCATGCATGCTCAGTGTCCATATCCTCTGGTGGAGCACTTTGCAATTTTAATTCATTTGAATGAGGACACGCTTTTGAAAGACCCATTTGAATATTCATTCATAGAAGTACTGTGAAATTTCAAATTGTGCCACTGGTTATGTTGTGACAGTCTTTTTGATATTTCATTATGTCGTCTTAATAGGTTGTTAAGTTGGATGTTCACTCTTTTTCGCTCCGCTATACTCCTACACATTTGCAGGGTCTTACGTGTGCACACATAGCACACACATAGCACACACATAACACGCAATTACCAGATGGTTTCACCTCATCCGGCAGCATCGAGGCATCCAAGCTGGGAGCCAGGAAAGGGGGGCACATGGGAGTCTCTTCACAGCAGGAACAAAACACTGCATGGGAAAGTGGTTCTCATTCTGGTGTATCAGCCCGAGACAGACGCCACCCCAGGAAAGAAAAAAGGGAACTTTGAAGCACCATGTTTACTCACAAAATTGATGCAATAATTTGCATGAGCTTCTGCATTATTATAACACATTAGTATGAGCTGGATTTCCTCATTTGGTTAGTTGAAACCACAGGTATAGTTGTTTTCATTAAAGGCATGTGTAATACTATAAAATAGAAATTAAAGATCAGAAATAAACTTGTTCGAGGCATTGTTTTAAAGGAAAAACAGCTATATTGGAGAAATAGATTCGCTTTGGGACTTGAACATAAAAGATTCTTCATTATACATGACTGGTTAAGACTGCAGGAATAATCTAACTAGGATGTTCTACCTCAAATTGGAGAAAAAGCCATACGATACAGTATACTGTTGATGACTTTTGTGCCAATCTAAAGAGACATGAGCGAGACTCTCTGTCCTTGACATTATGCGCATCTTCAGCCTGTCTGATGGCTCTGTCACAAACAATTGCATTTCTTTCTGCCACATCATGCCTGCTACAAATTCCTCTAAAAACAATGCCAGGAACCTTCAAATGGCCATTTTTCTAACCATTTCATGTCCTCTTTTTTTTTTTTGAAGCATCTAAAATTGTTTGATAATGTCATTTACAATCTGCCTCACTCTTAATGTAATTTCTGCAATTTTATTCACAACATTTTGTCTATAATCTGCACAAAATAATATCAAACAACACCAAACAAGGCTGCCGTTATCTGGTACAAGATTCAACTGTGGCCATGAGCGGTGTCAGTGCCTGAACTGCTCATAGCAACCCCTACTGGCACTGAACACAACTGATATTAACATGCATCCTCTGTGATCTGAGAACAAGTCCATCAGTTCACACCTGGCATTAGAATGTGTCTCCAGAGGCGCCTTTAGTGGCACTGTGTCTCCGGTCTGTGAGCAGATCATGGATCTGCGCTCTGTATGCAGATAAACACGCACATCAGTAAATCCACCGCTGCAAACAGCCTGCTGTGAGGCTGTGAACCGGAAAAATATCCAGTAAATAGGGTAAAGTTAAATAAAGGCCCCAGTCACTCTCTGAAAAATATGGAGGCTTGCATGTGACTAATTTGCTCACATAAGCATGGCTAATTAACCATGGCGGTCCTTCAGTATGGCTCAGGAGACATTCGCGTTCACACTGAAAAAAGAATATCGCCGTCTTGACAACCGCTTTCTGTGGTCTGAAAGACTGGATCTCGGTGTATATTTGTACATAAAGCAGTCTACTTGTGATTGTGTCACTCCTAACCAGGGGTTCACATACAATGTCAATACTATGGCAACACACACTGGTCGTTCACCTGCTCTGTACTGAATTTAACCTGACGGAGAAAACGGCACGGGCAACTCACGTAGCATGAGAAGCTATTTATGTTGTTCACTAATAAAAATTTACATTATCACCACTTTTTAAAACTCAGTGTTTGTGCTCTTGATTATTTAGACCATTGAGATTTACAATTATTTAAAGAGAGTTGGTCAAAACCCAGAATACTCCAGACATAACGTGAACTAGCTTAACTTTATAAGAGCTAGCTAGCAATAGCTAGCTATTTGTCGCTAAATCCAATATCCACGTTATTACGGTAATTTAAAGACGGAGTGATACAAAACACGTGATCTTACAAATAAAAAAAGAGTCTCACGAAATTTTGTGTGATACACTGCTAACCCTAGACGTGAACAGAGGCTTTGTGACATCCAGCATTTTGTCAGATGTGTAACCAAGTGAAAATGAATAAGCATCTTTTTATCTTACCTGTTTAGTCGTCCTGTGATCAGTTTGCAGCTAACCAAGCTACTCACCATTCGTTTTGTGTGAGGCTAATATGTTGCCATTACAACACTCAACACAAGTATTTTTACTTCTGTTACTCTTTTTTTCCAGTTTTATTTTCTTCTATTTATGCATTGTTTATAGAGTTACAACTCTTTCTGATTTATTATCAACACCGTTTTCAGTTTAAAGTTTCTGCTCGACTCTCAAGTCCAGTTTGTTGTCTTCAAACTTTATCAGTAGCACATTTAGCTCACTACACCGTCGTGCTCCTACAAGCACAGTGTGCATTTTAAATCTAAAATCTAAAAAAGTCTAAATTAGGTTCACTTCAAGATCTAGTGTGCAGGATTTAAGGGGATCTTGGCAGAAATGGAATGTAATAATCATAACTGTATTGCCATCAGTTTAATCACCTGAATATAAGTATTACTGTGTTTTTACCTTCACGGAATCCATGTTTGTACCATGGCCCAAAACGGACTAACAAAAACTCTCTCTAGAGCAGGCCTTTTTTCTAGTGACCTCCATAGATTCTCCTACCTAGTCGAGGGGTATTCAGTTGGATGCAATCCTTGTTCTAGTTGCCACTAAATCTCATGGACGGGATTTTTATTAGACACGTGATCAATGAACTTGTCAAATTTAGGTTGCAATGTATGTATTTAGTTTTTTATTCAGTTTTTCTTCTAGTTGGACCTATTTTAGGTCAATCCATTCCTGGTTGGAGTCATTTGGCCCACTTTCAGGTTGCTTGCTAGCTGCTTACTGTCCAATTCAGTATGCATTTTGGTGGAATATATACCATCAGATACATTTCCACTTGTACTATTTCCATTCCATCCATTCTGCTCTAAGTAATTAGAAAACCTGAAAACAAACAGAGGTACTGCTTTACTGTTATTGACATATATTGACTCGATTAGTCTGTAACTTTGTTTAAATGAAAGAAGTAATGCTACAACAACAAGGCTATGCTGACTTGCTGTTTCACAACATGGACGGTCTTCATCAAAGTGTTTTCAGAAATGCCTAAATCTGCCAGGAAATGAGGAGGAAATGTAAGACAAGACGCCTAAATTACAAGGGCACGTTGATTTCCCCACACAGACCTGGAAGATGTATTTTTTCCCCGCTGTGACTCAATTATATGTGATTTCAGGATTACGGGTGTAGCGCTCAGGATTTACAAACAGGAAATTCTAATTACAACAACGATGCAAGCGCAGACTTTCTTATTGTTTGCCATGATGGTTGATTAGGTGGATGAACTCATTAAACAACATTTTCCCGCATAATTAGCAAGATGCTGACAATCCACTTTAGCAAGGATCATTATGAATTAACAATTCGAGTCCCACAGAGTTAACTGATAGAGTGTTTGAGTTTTAGAACAGAAACAGCTTCTCTTTCTATATCTTTACTTATATATATATATATATATACATACACACACACACAAACGGCACAATATATTCACTCACTTGTGATGATAGTTGATTTCTCTTTGTGTGTTGTGTTCACTTTAATTGCAATGTTTTTTTTAAAAGGTTTTATGTATTTCTTTACATGAAAGGATTTATAGGAAATACTGGTTTTATTCCCAGCCTCGCATTGATTGGATTAGCCTGGGACTCTGCTTGAACCCATATCTTCTGGCAGTGTAGACATGGACAGCTCAACCACAACAGGCTTGCTGCTCTCATCACATATTCATATAAGAGAATCATTTGCCTCCATTAAGTGGAAGTCAGGGCTTGCAAAAACTCTCCTTAATGATCCCCTCTGTAAGACTTATGAATAAAACACACCAAGATCAATTAATTATTGACTATGTGCCATCAAGTAAGGAAAACCCGTAATGAAAAAGTGATATCAATCCAGGGCGTAATGCAATGTGTGCAAATAAAATCTATTAACTTTATATGGTCACTAAACCAAAGAGTTATTACCCTGACAAAATATAAATGTAACTTGTGCACAGTGAAAGTGAAATCCAGGAAATCATCTTTACGGCGCACTAATTTCACTCATTTAGAAACTAACTTTTAGACTTTTAGGTGTGGAAAATGTCCATACAGTACATTTCTGGAGCAGTCATACATGTGTGGTGCCTAAACAGCTTTTGAGGGTAAAAACATAATCAGTGTTATGAAAAATGCCTTAATTGCAAAATCTAGATTTGTGCGCCCTCTTGTTGTCATCTAAACGCTGACCAGTTCTCTGTAGAGACGGTGTCTGCTCCAGTTTCGTTTGTGGTGAAAGATGGAGACCTTTCACCTTTTTCATTGTGAATTTTGCTCCATGTTTTTTTTTTTTGAACAATATGAAATATTACAAAATTACTATGTTAAGATTATTTCTTCCTCTGTTTTCACCCAAATGCCTCACAGTTAGAGATGTAGTCTGTCACAGTTTCTTTTAAGTCACTATCTGGGTTGTGTATAGTGTGTCTTAAAGACTCCGGGGGTAGTTGTGATGATACCATACTAATGATATAACCAGCAGTTTACACGAGGTATCTATGGAATAGTGCACACCCGACAGAGGTGTCTAGCAGCAGCTTCTCATCATATATACACCGATCAGGCATAACATTATGACCTCTGACAGGTTGAGTAAATAACATTGACCATCTTCTCTTCATCTCCTGGGAAACTTTTGGACCTGGCTTTTGTGTGGATATTACGACATTTACCACCCATAGGACCCAAAGGCCCCCACTGACAACATTCTGTTGCCAGACACCACAGGACACCCTCAAAAGGCCCATGTCCATTCTCTGATGAGTCATAACGGTTTTGGAGGCGCTACACAATATTAGGCAGGTGGTCATAATGTTATGCCTGATCAGTGAACATAACCAAGGTAAGTGCAACATTTTAACAATACTGCATCAGAACAAAATATAGGTGTGAAAGCACCCTAAACACCAGTAAACTTTGTCGTTTTCAAGCGTTGAAGCTGGTATTATACTTTGAGAAAAATGTTGTGCCTTTTACATGGTGGAAAAGCCTGTGCTTGTAAAGATGTTGAAAACAGTCAATTGTAAATATTTCCCGGAGGTGATATTACCCCATATGTACATTGAAACAGGAGAGAAGATTGCAGTGGAGCTGAAGAAGACGTGATCTGGACGAGCAGAACCATGAAGCCTGATGTGGGCCTGACTGTTACTGGTGAGAGTGAGTGAACGCTGCTCTTATGTTGCTTTTATTCTCAGCTTTATCATCGAAGATTGTTCACCGCGCCGCTACATAACCACACATTGTCGTGAAATAGAGCATACTGAAGACCGTTTTGATGAATCTAAATTCCAAATACATCCTGTTTGTTGTAATAATCACATTGACAATGCTTCTCCATTCATTGCCTAGCAGTGCCGTTTCATATTTCATGCAAAATTTTGCATATACGAGCTTGTGAGCCCTTAATTTTATGTGCCTTTTAATAATAAACATGTTTTGTTTCTCTCCACACATACAATGTATAATACCGCAGGGCTCATTTTCATGCAAATAGGCAAGAATTGCATCACGCAACATTTAAAATACTCCCATCATCACTCTCTGCCTGTGTCTGCTGTCTAAAGTTAAATGGTGAAGTGGTTCTGGTTGTCTATTTCTGAAGAGCACTGAAGCTATGGGCCCATTTTCTGTCTTTTCCTGACAGCCCTGTGATGTGTACAAAGCCCCCATTCCTCAGCTGGGAAATCAGCCTTACTACAGCCCCGTCACAAGCAATCAGCGCTCATTACCCACTACATTCTACCCCATTTACCTGCACTGTCTAGGGTGTGTGCTTGTGCGCGAGTGCACGGCCAACCAGTGCGCTTGTCTTGGCACGCGCAGCTTATGATTATTTTGTTTGTGCACAATGAATTGTGAGCACTCTTAGGTGAATTGCTATTAGCCGCGTAGCTTTCAGTCCCCAGCCCATCGCCGAACGAGCTCCATTGTCAGGCAGTGTGTTGATGTTACCCAGGCCCTCCGACCTTGCATTGAGTAGAGCAACTGTCAAATTCAGAGAGGTGCTTTTATCTGCTCGGTCCCCCAACATTGAGCACTCAACCAATTACCTTCCCGTCAGACATAAACATGTATGCCGTGTTGCAATTCTCTGCGTATGCCTCTTTGAAGGACATGATGATCACAACCAACCTTGTGTCAGGGAGAGGGGCCATTCCATGAATTGAGTGTAATTGGAGAGGAGAGCTGTGAGCTAGTTGCTCCGTGTGTAAGCAGATTACAGGCTGGCATAGCTGAGACCCCCTCAGGGCGGCACAACATGGCTGTTGGTACGTGGTATGTAAAACAAGCATGTCAGTCATGAATTAAACATGGGAGAATGCCCAGCCATGGAATTTTGAGACTGAAAAAAAAAAACAAGGGAAATTGGAGGAGATAAAAATAAAGGCTGAAAGAGAATGAGGGCAGGATCTCATTTCAAACAGGTGTAGGCATGCACCAGAAAGCCCACTGAAATGAGCTGAAAGCAGGGATCTCCAGTGTCTCTGCCATTTTGCATTGTTCGCGACACATTGCGGCTGTTGTTGTTGTTGTTTTGCGACGGGTCCAAGTCATTTGCTTATCATTTTGTTTTGCAAAAGAGAGGCTTTTTGCTTGCACAAGCTTTTGTTCTGTCGCACAAGCCTTTAGGATTAGTCACTCTCTCACGGTGCTGCTTCCTGTGGAACACGACGCTTCATTGTTCATTAAGCGAGAAGAACATACACACAAATACATAAGCTAAAATATTCTGTAAATGGACACGTGATGTTTTCCAGAACAGCTTTGTCCAAATACGTTCCCCGTCATTCGAAACCTACGGCGGTTGTGCACATGTGCCGCTTTTTCAGACTCGCTAATGCGACACACAGGCAGGCATATAAAGTATCTTTCAAGTTGACCTGGTACAAGTCAATATAAGGTACATGCCGTACCGTGCAAGCAAACAGGAAAGGGTCTAGGCTGAGATTAGAATACAAGCAGGCATACTAAAGCTTCTTCTCACACGTGTTGCAGTCCTGACATTTTATGGACATCACCAGGAGGAGCTGGATGTAGGGAAGACCAGACATAAAATGGACCTTATCCTGCTAGCTTTCTAGTACAAAGTCCATCTCATGTCCGATTGAGTCCCTGTGTGTCTGGTTTATGAACAGATGAGGTAATGAGGTGAGCGAGGAGGTGAGGAAGTGGGAGTGGCAGGAGTGTTCTTGAATGAATGAATAGCTGAAACAGTGATGAATATCAGCCTTGTGAAATTTCCTATTTTTGATAGTTGTAAGATTTTGAAAATATGGCAATTATTGAAAGTTTTTTTTTTTTTTTGGTACAGTGATCGCAAGAACCTCTTTTGTAGAACATTTTACGCACTTTTATCCCACCAGATCATTGTGTTTAAAATAAATCTATTGCTACTACCCCTGAGGTCCCTGGTATAAACACATTGTTTCTTCAGATTAAATTCGTTCAACTAAATCACACTACAGTAAATAACACTGACCATCTTGTGACAATTCAATGTTCTGCTGGGAAACTTTTGGACCTGGCATTCATGTGGATTTTACTTAGACATGTACCACCCACCTAGACCAGACCAGGCACCCCCACCCCATAGCAATGACACTCCTTGATGACAGCAGCCATCCTCAGCAGGATGCAGCCTGACACAGAAACACACAAAAAAAACCGCTTTAGGATCAACTAAAAAAACATGCCGAACATCACAAGGTGTTGACCTGTCCTCCAAATTCACTAGATCCCAAACTGATCAAGTATCTGTGGGACACACTGGAACACGCCGGATCCACAGAGGCCCCTCCCCTCAACCCATAGGACCCAAAGGACCCCACTAACAAGATTCTGTTACCAGACACCACAGGACACCCTCAGAAGGCCCATGTCCATTCTCTGATGAGTCACAACTGTTTTGGAGGCACAAGGGAGACCTACACAATAGTAGGAAGGTAGCCATAATGTTATGCCAGTCTTAATTTTTGATTATTTTATTTATTTAATTTTTTTTTGTGGATTTGGTGTCATACTTCACTGTTAGAGTGTTTTGTTGTCTTTCTGTTTTCCTTCAGGTTTAATGCTTATTACGAACTAAAGTTGCAAACTCAAAAGCACTCTCAAATCCCTAATTGATCAGTTGCGTCTGATCCCTGTTTATTAAGGGAACAGAATACACAGTTCAAATATGGGACTCATTATTAACTGGCAGAATCTTTTATGGAAAGAAAATCAGCAGCAGAAGTTTGGTCTTGGTCTCTTTTATGTAATGATTACTTGCAATGCACTACAATCAGCCAGTGGGCAGCATGAATTATCTGTGCTTCAAGATTTATTATATATTACATACGAAATTGTCTTTGCATTCTAATATCTGTTGAGTGACAGTGTGTTAGATTTATTCATTTCATTCAATCTATTCATCCTCTGTCGTTGCTGTAAAGGATCGAAATGGCTTCTTTCAGTCACATTTTTTAGCAAAAATTACAAGTCAGCTGCACTGCGGGACCCAGCCTGTAGAGCGTCGGCCCATTGAGGGTGTCACAGTTGATAATGATGCTCATTTCAAGACACATGACAAAACAAAACAAAATCAGCACGCACAAAAAGCACAGCCTCCGATCGAGATTGTCCAGTGCCAAATGAGCATCGCCAGTGCAGCTTTAGCAATTCAAATCACCTCTCTCCTGTGCTTTGCATTAGGATGCGGCAGAGAGAAAAGCCTCGATAATGGTTTTCATTTACCCCCCAGCCAGACTAATCACACTGCCATTGGTTCCACTCACTGCTCCGGCTGACGTGTTGGAATACTGCAGCCCGGCTCTGTAGGTGGCAGTGAAGCAGGTTGATGCCCCCGCATAGCCCTGTGTGCTAGTGCCAGTTTACACCACGGAACCTCGAGGCAAGAGCACCGAGGATCTTGGCACATTCGTCACGGCACATACAAAACACTCACACATACAGTGAGCACACATTGAGGGTATTTGGAAGTGCTTTTGCACGCTAACCTGCTCAAACTCATCCCAGGGGTCCAGATGCATAACAAAATGCTCCCACACAAAAACCATGCGTTTGTCATTTCCCGCATTTCAAAAAGAAGAATGTGCAGCAGGAATGCGTGTACCTGATGCACAGTTCAGATCATGCATGCACACAGTCTTCTAGAGTAAGCGGGCTATGATATGGTAAAGAGGAAATGGAAAACTAGTATGAGAAACCAAATCTAATATGCAATCATATTCTCTTAGGCTGTGTGACAGTATGAGAGTGTGCAAATATTTTGCAATCTTCTCAGATAATGATTTGAATTATGCATTGTAATCTCCCTGTTACGGCTTGTTGTGTTCTCTTTTTTTATTTTATTATTATTATTATTATTTGTTATTATTCTGCTTGGTGCTTTTTTTTCAAACATTTTAAGATATGATCTCTGCATTTAAATTCACATTCATCACCTTTCCAGTGTTAGATGAGTGGAAATGAGTTTTTTAATTGGCATTTGGGATGAACCAAATAGTTATCAAATTGTTGGTGCTATGAATAGCTGCACTCGTGCCAAATGGCTTTGTGGAAGGTTTGCTGCTCTGGTGCTGTTGAGGAGGACTGTTTGCCAGTGTGACTTGTTGAAGTCACGCTCGTCCTTGCTCTCATCTGGGCTCAGACTACAGGAGTCGTAAAATCCTCGACAGGACACAAGACAATAACGCAGCACACACTGCAGGAGATGTTTTAGATTATCGTGCCAAATCGGGGAGCATTGAATGCACCACCCTCATAGATGTGAAGCAGATGCAGACAATACAGAGGCTGTGGTAACAACAACTTAATGTAAATCCGCTGATCCACAGTCCATTGGGTGGCGGTAATGCACTTGCAAACTGGTTTGCAAGTGCCGCCAATCAAACCAAAAGAAGAATAACAACAACTTGCTGTAAGCTCATAATACATTGCAGTGAGGGGGGGAAAAAAAACACACACACAAAAACAAAGTGGAAGGTTAAATGGGTGTGGATGGGAGAATGGTTTGGGAGACCCTGGGGTGTCTACAGCAAGAGGTGAAGTGAGATATTAGTTTTGATATCTGTCAACGGTAGTGTGCTCGCTAATCTTTATTCTCAAAGGGTGGGATGTTTACAGCTGCTTGACAGCACCGTCAGCTGTTCCGTGTTCTTGTAGACTATTTCCTCTCAGTGCCCGTTGTGAAAGTAATGACATCATAATAATACAGATCTTAAATCCTAAATATCAAAAGTGTGTGATATTAATTAGGCTCGTCCCAATGACTCTACCAGGAGCTGTAAAAGAGGATGTGTAAACTCTCACATTACCAGATAACCAAGGTACTGAACTTCGGTACCGACTGAGGTCCCAACCAGAGTCTTGTCAGATAACAGACGTTTATGTGCAAATAGGTTTTTGAGGGCATCCATTTACACAGATCAGCCACAACATTAAAACCACTGACAGGAGAAGTAAATAACATTGACCATCTTGTGACAATACAATGTTCTGCTGGGAAACTTTTGGACCTGGCATTCATGTGGATGTTACTTAGACATGTAGCACCCACCTAGACCAGACCAGACACCCCCACCCCATAGCAATGACAGTCCTTGATGGCAACAGCCAGCTATCCCCAGCAGGATGCAGCCTGACACAGACACAAACACAAAAACAGTTTAGGAACAACTCAAAAAAACATGAAGGACAGCACAAGGTGTTGACCTGGCCTACAAATTCACTAAATCCCAAACTGATCTAGTATCTGTGAGACGATCCACAGAGGCCCTTCACCCCAACCCATAGGACCCAAAGGCCCCCACTAACAACATTCTGTTGCCAGACACCACAGGACACCCTCAGAAGGACCATGTCCATTCTCTGATGGGTCACAACTGTTTTGGAGGCACAATGTTATGCCAGATAGATGTATGATTGTGGGAAATCAGGTTTGGACAATTCCACACAATATGTTTACATATGGTTTTACAAATCTGACTAAATATCTACCTCGACATATTTCCTCTCCTTCTTCCATGATAGCCTCAGAACATATAGTCCACGTGCAGAATGAAAGCAACAGCACAGCTACATTACTGCCTACTCCCGAGAGGAGCCATGCCTTAAGGGGTATGAGGGGTGTGGACCATGTGTGTGTATTCTTATCTATGAAGTATATGCATCAGTATTCCCTACAGTATGTTTGGTGCAGAGCTGTTGATGACTCAGTAGTCCTGGAACGCACAATGAAACACAGCTAACGTAATCTCATTAGCTCAGGCATTTAAAATGCACTGAATTATTAAAGACTCATTTGACAGTATCCACAGCACGTGAGCGGAAATGGCATGGTTTATTCATCCTTATTTTTATTCCTCCATAAATATCCCGGACAGTCAACATTTTGTCAGAGAATTCGCTAACCAGTTTGTAACGTGGCCCTGATTCCATCCTGCACTAAATCACAGTTTGGTCAAACAAGTTGGGGGTTTCGTTGACACTTTTATTATATAAAGCGAAGTCAGATTCAGTCAAATCAGCTCCTTTTTGTTTGTTCGTGCCCCGCTGATTTATCTCGACGGCAGCCATACGATTCTGTGGGTGAGTCAGGAACGGCCAAGAACCCTTGCAGCTAGAAATGTCCACCAAGCATTTGGTAATTCATCATTCAGAGCTGAGGGTTTCCATTTGCGGAGATCGCGTCCATTTGCCACATGGTCGAATAACTGAATAAGTCAACAGCAACAAAGAGACAGAATTTGTTCTTGGCTTAGCCGTTGCTCAAAATAACCCTCCCGAGGCTGAAATTGAGATGATGAGAAAGTGAGTGGAAATGGAAAAGCCGAATGTATGCTGACACTGTGCTCTACCGTGCTAGGTTGGCTGTCTATGAAATAATAAAGGCAGAACACTAAGGTCATGCTTTATTCAGAGTAAAAGCCTCTTGTGTTTTTGCTGCTTTTAAGGACTAATAATAAACCCTGTCAGTGTCTACATCTGATTCGGTCTTCACACAGTATCTCCGTAATAACGTCAAGTGAAAGAAAACTGCAAGGCTATGCAGCTTTGCTTCTGCACAAGGGACAATACAGAGCATCAATTTATCAATGTGCTTCAAATATGTTTCACAAGGAAATGAGGAGGAATGTAATGGAAGATGCTCAAATTAAAAGGGCACGTTGATTTCCCTAAACAGACCTGGACTTTTCTGCAGTGACTCATTTATCTGTGGTTTCAGGATTAAGGGTGTAGCGCGGAGCGATGCAAGCGCAGATTTTCTTATTGTTTGCCACGATGGTTGATTAGGTGGATGAACTCATTAAACAACATTTTCCCGCACAATTAGCAAGATGCTGACAATCCACTTTAACAAGGATCGTTATGAGTGAGCACTTCAAGTCCCAGAAGGTTGACCGACTGAAGGTAGCTTCTTTTTAAGCTTCTCTTTAGATAACTTTTATTACTGTAAATCGCATATGGGATTGAGTCTGATGCAGCCAGACACAATTCTGGTCCAACAACCAATCAGAGACATTTTCTTGGAAACACAGAGCTCAGATGACATTGATGACTCAGTGTCTGTTACACTTATTCCCATTACTGCATAAAGCCCTGCCTTGGTCAAGAAAAGTTGGCTGTCTTCCAGACTATATGGGAGCCATAATAAGCCACTGACCTGATGTGAAACTGAGCTATTAAACAGGACTTGCTTTGGTTGAAATGCTAAAAAATATGTAAAAAAAAAAAAACGCACTACACATACTGAGTTAAGATATATTCTTGATTAATTTGAGTTCTTGTTATGAACAATATGAAAAATGCCGAAATCACTTTTTTCTCCTCTCATTATCTAGCAACTTTATTTTCAGAATATTTTTATTTTTAAAATATGCTTATTGACAGGGCATTTTCATTTTTTTTCTGTTGATACCGATGATCACACATACACTGATCAGGCATATCATTATGACCACCTTCCTAATATTGTGTAGGTCTACCTTGTGCCTCCAAAACAGTTGTGACTCATCAGAGAATGGACATGGGCCTTCTGAGGGTGTCCTGTGGTGTCTGGCAACAGAGTGTTGTTAGTGGGGGCCTTTGGGTCCTATGGGTTGAGGGGAGGGGCCTCTGTGGAACATCCCACAGATACTTGATCAGATTAGGATCTAGTGAATTTGGAGGCCAGGTCAACACCTTGTGCTGTTTTTCATGTTTTTTGAGTTGCTCCCAAAATGTTTTTATTTTGTGTGTGTCCATGTCAGGCTGCATCCTGCTGGGGTGTCATTGCTATGGGGTGGGGGTTCCTGGTCTGGCCTAGGCGGGTGGTACATGTCCACATGAATGCCAGGTCCGAAAGTTTCCCAGCAGAACATTGTATTGTCACAAAATGGTCAGTGTTCTTTACTTCTCCTGTCAGTGGTTATAATGTTATGGCTGATCGAAGTAACTTGTATAATTTAATAAAGAAAACCACTTTTGAATCATGACTTGTTTTGAGTTCATGTAGACTGAAAAAAACTGGCTCGCCCACGACACTGATCTATCTAAAAATCTAAAATTGAATTGTTTTGCCATATCGTCCAGGCCTAGAGAAAGTGGTCTCTAAAAGAAAAGCTTTTTGTCTGTCACCAATTACAGAAGTATTTTGGTTTTATTAGATTTTCCCCACAAGATAAATAGTTTCCAACTGCTAAAGCTTAAGACGAGTGCAAAATTCCCATTTACTATTTAAAAGGGATAGCGTACCACTCAAACATACACTAAATGCTGCAGATTTGATGCACCGTACAAGGTTTCAGTTTGCATCCGTAGCACTTTGCCAGGGATGAGGAAAGAAGCAAAAGGCAAACAGTGCAGATTAGAAGCAACATATAAACAGGACATGTAAATCAGTCTAGATCTCTAAGATTGCACTAAAAGACGAATCTACACGTTCACTCTCACTAAATGTTGTTCATTCTGCGTGTAGCTCTGCTGCATGTGTGCCTGACTTCATGGTCCATCTGCTTGAATGCTGCTTGACTCCGCAGCCACTGATGTGCCCTGTCAGGAAGCAGCAACATGGGTCTCCACCCTGTCACATCGTGGCATGACATTGTTTGATGATAAGAGTGTGCTGAATGCACTCAGCACCCTCTGGGACGATCAAGTGCTAAAAGTGCGGCAGTACTGCCCCAGATATGTTTCTGGTTGTTCGGCGCTAAATCTCTTTTTTTATTCTTCTTCAAATTCTCATTTTATCTTTCGCCGTCTGCTTTCTCTTTTTCCCCCTACTTTTTTGTCAACTTCGAAGTCCTTGTGGAATTGGTTTCCAAATACTTATAGGATTCCTGTTCAGAAAAAAAAAAAAAGCTAGGGATGCCATCCTTCTGGAAAGCTCTGAAAATGCTCTGTTTGCTTTGACTTTTGATGGCCAGAGCTGAAGCCAGCGATGATACGAGGGAAGCGAGAGACATAGAAATTTGAGAGCGTGTCATTGGGTGAAATATTTGCAAAATCTAAAATACCATTAACAATACCTGCAAAATAGTTTTTTTTTTTCATTACTGGACCAGGTACTGGTGTATATGTGATGTACAGTGCAAAACATATCATATAAAACACGTAAAACTTGATCGATTCATACCTTCATCAGAGTTAAAAAAGATGGAGGCATTCATTTCTGCATGCATTTCATCCTCCTGTTTCTCTCGAAGACCTTACACCCACATTTTTGGCTGTTAGTTATTTAACAGGCTTAAGAACACTTTAGACTTGACTCTCATTTAATCTTTTCTTCTTAACTCCTGGCTAGTTTTCCTCTCTTTAATAATTACTTATGGCATATCCCTGTGGGAGCAATGCACTGCAGATTTTTTATTTTACCTCCTCTGCTCTCTGAGACGGCAGATTGAAAGCCTGCCAGCCACAGGTGTGAGACATAGAAATGAATCGGCGCACTGCAAGCTGTGTTGGCCTTCACAGTTTTTGTACCATACGCTGTAGCCTTTCTGGCCAGAGTCCTTAAAGCCCCCTGGGCTGAACGGGAGGACTGAATGAGCGTACATGAGATTCAGAAAAGAACATCCAACTTCTGCTGATAACACAGAAAGACAGATCAGTGTTTTCAGTTGTTAGCGCTAACCTTGAGCTAAGACCGGCGCTACAGTCGCTGCTGAGTCAGCTGTGTTGGCTGCTTTTAAACTTTGTTCAATATGTGTTTGAGCATGGATTTTATTCTGTCAGTTTAATCAAACGAAGTGTTTCTGGACAGCACTTAGTTTTTGGTTTATTTTAAATTTTCAATCTAAAGGCTAATTTAGAGTACTGCGGGACGTAGAGCCATTTTTACTTGTGTGCTCGTCAGTCTGCTTCGCTCTGTAAAAACACCACCCAAACGCTAGTTGGCGCTGTAAGTTTTTTGCCAGTCAGGTTCATTTTTGTTTCTACTTCCTGCTTCACTTTCAACAACAGTGACTGAAACCTTTGCTGAAATTTCAACGAGTCATACAAATGTTTGTACCTCTGAACCTCCTCAGTCGACTTTTCCTCGAAAGTTCGAAAATTGCGGCGATGGAGAAGCAGCCGGAAACTAAAGCGGAAACCCGCTACTACCAAGTGGACCAATCAAAGCTCTAGCGGCCTAGTTACACTTCTGGGAAGGTGCACGTCAAATACGGTGCCAGGGTCTGCTCAGGGTCTGCTCTGTCGCTGTAGCTTCGCCGTCAAATTGACGCAGAAGCTGAAACTGCCTATAAGTGTGGTTTCTATTCTCCCATTAATTCTGAAATGTGTGTGTAATGGTTGTTTTGGACGCTAGAGCAATGCCAGATTGAGTTTTTGTGTGCTCATAAATGTAATAACAGTTTATATTATGTTCTTACGACCAAACAGCATGGCACTGTCCGTCCACTGGCCTGGGTCAGCTGGAAGTCCGTTGGTATCGGATTTTCATCGTATCATTACAAAGGCAGTCATACAGTGTGTTATTCAAACTGCAAAGCAAAAGAGTGCACCATATTGAGAAAACACTAAACAAACCTAACAAGTGTTTTCATTTCTTCCTAATAATTTGATTTTATTCAGTCTCAGTAAATGTTTTAGACGGCAGAGCCTTGTGTCAACAATATACTGTAGCTACATGTAGGATCTTCACTGCTGTCCAGATCCCCCTTTGCCTCCATGGCATTTTGAAGAGAACGCAATCTTCCTCCCCCCCACGTCCCCTCTATCTTTTCTAACCCTGTCTCCTACTGGTATGCTGTGTGACAGCTAAACACTGTTGCTTGCACCCCACCGTTTTTCATCAAAATGGCATGCATTATCCAATCTCTCTTCCTTTTCATATCCACCTGTATGGCTGGTGTGGGAGAAGAACGGGAATAGTGAGAGTGTTATTCTATCTATCTATCTATCTATCTATCTATCTATCTATCTATCTATCTATCTATCGTGTACATATCTGGCTATTGTTGCAGTATTACATATATATCTTTCTGTAAGTGCATTTGAGGCTGGAAAATCATACTATGAAGCTATTGGCCATCGGAGTTGGCCATGTGAACGCATAATGACATTAGTCTGTCTTGAGTCTTGAAATGTCCAGACCCTGTGTTTGGTTGTTCATTTGCCGGCTTTGAACTTTGTCGTCCAATAACTGCAGAATGCTTTTCTTGCTGTCTTTACCTTCCCAAGTATACAACCCTGATACAAATACGAATCTCCAGTGTTTATCTCTAATAGGCTTCCTTGAAAGGCACGGTGCACAGTAGCTTATTTAGATAGTGTACACATCTGGTTATTGCTGCAGTGCTATTCTCAATTACCTCTGCTTGCAGAACATTGCTGAATCAGCATGATTTCTACACACGTGATCCACAGGCAATGGGAAAGATGTAAAAGTGTGCGGCAGTTCAACGTGCACTTTTGATGGGTAAGTACACAGAAACTAATAAACAGATCTGAAAACCCTTTCTGAAACACCCTCCCCCCTTCTTTTTTGTATCACTCTTAGTCAGACAAGTGCGTAATAAGAGAGGAGATGAAAAACAATTAATAATAGAAATAAAGAGGAGAAGGAAATGGGTTAGCGTCTAGACACAGCTCTTGTGCCTGTGCTTGTGTGTGTGCTTCCATATTTAGAGATGTCTTCAAGCATCTCTGATTGAATCAGCATGATATCAGATTTGGTGAAAACATGTGGTGTGCTGTCATCCAACATAGAGCTGTCAGTATGCACCAAGACATGCAGAGTGCGAATTGTGAAGGCGGCCTCATCGAGCGGATGCCCTCCTCTCTCCGTGGACTGCCACAGGCTCTGTTTGGCTCTTGGCTTAATATCAATTGAATTTCTTTTTCGACACAGAGTTATGGATCACTAAGGAAAAGAAAAACACAACGAGCAGTGTTGCTTCTTCCCAAGCCAGTTAAGGGACTTGTGTGCTAATGTAATTTCCACACCTTCCTCAGAATGACATCAGCTTTGCCAAAACGCCGCGGTACAAGTGTATCATGCTTTTAAGGGCAAGTACAATTTGATTAGTGTTGATTTTCACCAGCTCATACCACACCTAACGATAACGTATCGCACCTAATCACACCTCATTTGTGATTGTGCCACAATTGCACAACAAGCCTCTGGCAACAAGATTAACAAATTCAGCTGACATTCCCTGTGTGCCCTCACACTTGGCTTTGCACTGTATTCAATTAACCTGAAGCCCCATAAGTAACTGCGGGTCTCCGATATTTTTTCAGCATTGGAATAAATACTATACGAGGACCAAGAGCACCATGCGAGCTGCAGGGAGCTCTGATCCTGTGGCAGCTTCTCTGTTCACACTTTTTCTTCTTGCCAAGTAGCTCTGCTTCTACTGTGCCCCCATCCTGTGTCTGGATAGAAAGCCTGGCTTCCTTGAACCAAGTCCTAGACACCATATTCAATAATAGGAGCGCTGGCTGGCTTTGCATCAAGATATACTCCGTTGTATAAACTGAAAAGACAGTCCATCACGGTGAAGAGAAGAAAAAACACTTTGTAAAAGTTATGGCCACGAACGACCAGCTGAGCTTTTCTGCACCAACATCCCCCTTTTGTGTTTCAGCACTTTTTATAAGAAGAAAACTAAACAAGAGTAGAGCACTGGCAGATATGTTTGTGCCTCGAAGGCTTCAGGTTCTGACAGAAGGCTCCTTAACAAGTGCTCTGCCCCTGCTGAACCCTGTGACGACTTGTAGTGGCCCAGCAGAAGGGCAGGTGGCCTGTTGGTGTGACCTTGGCCTGGGGCCAGACACCTGGGCAGGAGGGGACTGAGATTCAGCCAGTGGGACCAGCTGTTGCTACTGGTAACGCTACGGTGGGATAACTGTGTGAAATCGGGCAGTAAAGATTTAATTTACTGATGCCTTTCAAGGTTTTCTATTTAGAACACCACATGTCCATATTAGATCATATTTCTTCATCTCAGGTTTAACGGATTCTTTCAGCCTAGTAACTCCAATTGGGTTCATTTGATGAAATGTTTTCAGATTAGATTTTTTCTTTCAAAGATGAGAATGAACACTCAGAGACATCTGGTGATTTTAACGGTTGTAATGCTGATTGTGCTCGGTCCACTTCTTGCTGGCAATAAAACAACCCACCAATCAGCAGTGTTCCTTCATGCCAAACCCTTCGTGTAGGGTGAGGGATATTGGAGACAAATGACACAGTGCTTTAGAGACTAGTACAAGGGCGATTAGTGGCAAAAGCATAATTTGGACAAGAGGCACAATGTCCTCGCCAGAGTCCCACTAAATGGGCCGTATCAGTTTGCTGAACCAAGCCAGGAGGTCCTGACTCCTGCCATCAGTCAGGCCCTTTTTCTTTCCAGGCTGGAGTTAAGTGAAAAGAAATTGACCGGCAGTGTAGGAGCATCTGCATAACTGGTGGATGATCATTCCTGACCAAGAGAAATGGAGATCCTGGGGATTATTGTGGCAATACCTCAGCAGTTGTGGCAGCATTATGATGAATTTTCTGTCTCTAATCAAATGCCCGCCTTGGTCATTTGCCGAAGTAGTGATGGTTAAACCTTATATGCGTGCTAGAGGAATATGGGCTTTAAACTGAGCTCAGTCAGAACTCAGGAAGTTGAGTTTATATCTTTCTCTTCCAGGGTGTTGATATTTAGCCAAACCTGTCTGTTGCAGATGGTGATCAGAGCTAAAACACTGCCCGGCGCGATGGTGATTCATCAAACCAGGCACCTGACCACACGTTTGAGATGTCTTCTGAAGAGTGAGAAATTACTTAAGGCTTGTGGGCCAGATTTAAGGGTCGAAACCAGCACATGCAAAATTTCAGAATTCATATCAGCGGGAGTGATTAGGCAAGCCCCTTGAGACTCACTGTGTCTGAGTGTACTTTTTAAGCCTAGTATCTAGCAATATATATGAGCAAATGCTACAAACTAAAGACTACAACTATTAAAGGGGAATTACTGTTTTTTACAACCTGGACCTTATTTCCTTATTTCTAATACAATCGTTTACTCACCCATATACCTTTGGTGTCATTTGGAGTCGTTCAGATGATATTTAGATATGCATATATCCATATAGTGGGAGTGAATGGGGCACCGAAACGCTGCCTCTAAATAACGCATTATCTGCTGCGAAACTCATTAATTTCACCAATATTTTGTCATGATACGCTCTGTCTTTCGCGGCAGATAATGCGTTATTTTGAGGCTGCGTTTCGGTGCCCCAGTCACTCCCACTATATGGATATACACGGATCTAAATATCATCCAAACGACCCCAAATGACACCAAAGTTATATGGGTGAGTAAATGATCGTATTTTATGCCAGAAATAAGGTCCAGGTCCAAAAACGCTAATTCCCCTTTAAAGCACAGCTAACTGTTACAAAAAAAATATGAAAACAACATTAAAGTAATGATAGAACGGGTAAATTTTGAATATGCACCGCAGATGTTTTTGTGTCCTTTATGTTAAAGTAATGAAACCGATTATGGAAATCATCTCCCGTTGCATTGCTAAATCCTCTGCCTTCTATTTTGTTTGAATCTAAAACACGGTATATTTCAGGGACATGTCAGGTAGCACACACGCTGCTTTAAACGTAATCTGCAGGATTTGGTGTCAGGATTTAAGGCCCCAGCAAAATGGCATTCGGCATATGCAGATGCATGCTCGGAAGCACCTAAAGCTCCAGTGCGGCTGAGCCCACATATTTATGCATACCAAACAGGCTCAAACAAAACAGCTTTATTGAAATGAATAAATGTTTTACTGAAATTGTTTTGAGGTAATGCGTTGTTAAGCACCTACACTCTTTGTAATAGAAAACAGTGTAATGAAAAATGAAAAATCTGATGAGAAAGTCACTTCTATAAACCCAGTTAATCAATCACGGGGAGCCTACTGCGTGCAGTTAGCTGAGCCATTGCACGAAACGACTTGATTACAGTTGCTGTTGATTTAAACAGGTGGGATCTCGAAGTGACGTGAACCGCTTGCAAATTCAGGGATCCGATCGCCGTACCCGTTTAACGCCTCACACCTTCACCTCATATCTGCATGCAAGACCGACTGTGGTCAATATGGAGGCAAGGAGGGTTGTTAGAATGGAAAATCAATGGCTTCAAACATTCATTACAGGAAAATTACCACCTAGGGATTGTGCTTTTACTGGCTAGGGTCAGGTCGTCGGGTTGCGGTGTCAAGAACGCCACCTCTGACGTAGGAGAGAGGCCGTTACCTTTATCTGCAACAATGAGCCTTTTATGTAGGTCTCAAAGTTGCTGTAAGGATTTGCCAAGTCAAAGGCATTCAGAGATGAAGACACTACAGATCTTTTTTACTCTCAAGTATGAAATATTAAGTAGAGTTTTAACGATAGCTGTGCGCGTCTCAGCAGGAGTCTGACAGCCCTTAAAATGCAGGGCAGAGGTTGGAACACCGACAAATGGAGGGCTGGAGGAATATATGGAAGTTGGATTAGTTCCTGCTCAAGAATTTGTATTGAAATTGCACAAAAATGTGGTATGATTATGTGTTGATTATCTGTTAGAGGGGAATGAATGATTCTTTCCCCTGAATTTCAAGTTATTTTATTGCGTGCTTGTTTTGTAATAGCAATTTCATTTAACCGCTTAGATATAATTGGTGAAAGAGTGGGAAAAAAAAATAGACATCCAATCCCCATCCTCACTCTCCCTGTCTGTCTGCCTTTTCTCTTTCTTCCACTCCTTCTTTTCCCCCCCTTGTCTCTGGATAGCAATCAATAGTTATTATCTGCCGAGCGTTGCGATAGACACTGCACAGAGCCCCCATTCTGAGTTGATGGTGCTTTTTCATTATAGCTGACACTAGTCTAAACAAAGCAGACCCATTTCCCTGCCACCAGACAAACACAGTCTCCATAATGGCACCAGATAAAAGAGAAGCAGGAGGGAAAATTGAGTTTCACATAATGGGGAATCACTAACTCGGGACCACTTTTTTTCTCAGTCCATTTTTTCCCTCTTCCGCAGCTTTCTCTGAAGTATTCGGCTAATACGCCAACTGAGTGGTTGTTAATTTCTTACGTCTCGCCGCTGGTGCTGTGCATTCCTCAAATCATTCTCCCCAATCCGGTGACAGTCCGCTCATCCGCCCACTTCCCCGTGCATCTGTTTGTCTGTCCGTCGGTGCGACCCCCGCCTCCCATCCATCCAGCTGTCAGTCCGTAGGTGCGCAGGGGGTGAGGGTGTTTTGTTTTGACGGGGGTTGTTGTTTCATAAAATAAATAAATGATATCTGCGCAGCCGAGTGGAAAGCATAACGAATGGCAGTTGGAGAAAAGGCAATTTAGGCAGAAGTGCACTGGCTGGCAAAGGAACAGAATGGGTTTTTTACTGTGAAGTATAACCAATGCATTACAAAACACATCACCGGAGGTTTATTGAAAAAGCCAAGTACCCCCCACCCCCCACCCACCCACCTATGAAAATGGCCAACATTATCATGGCCTACATGGTTAGGCACTGAAAGTCACTTTCAGAAAGTCAAGGGAGAGGTTTTTATTGCACAGAGAAATAGAGGCGTCCCAGGTGAACGAGCTGGTTGTTTTACACTTCGCTTACATGCATAGGCCCAGATATGTTTCATGACATGTGGCGTGGGGTCACTGTGGAGTGATACGTTGAACAGTAAGGCATGAAACAAACTCATTAAATGTTATCCTTCAGTCCAAGATCATGTTGAGGTTTGTTATTTATAGTTTTTCACTCCAAACTGTATTTCTAAGTGCCTGTTTTTGGCGCCACTGAGCGGACTGGTTGACTTTTGACACGCTGCTGAGTCAGCAAAAGTTCCATCCAGAAGTTCAGGGCAGACCCTATTTTGTTAGCAGTGCCATTAAAGACTAGGAAGAGCTGATTTTGTTTCCTAATTAACCCAGGTCCAAGTTTGTCATTAAGTTTTTAAGACTCCTCACAGCGCCACAGCTGACTAGTCAATTAGCTATGACCTCCAACACGATGTTCGCAGTGTACTTTTCCCCCAGGTGAATGTTTGGTAGCTTGTTCAGCAAGCCAAGATGCAAACTCAAGACATGCGTGCGCGGAGATGAGCAGGAAACATAAGCAAGAAAGCTGACGTGGGTCGTGCGTTTTCTTTTCAAAGCTCTTTTTGTGCCATATGGCTGTCTGGCAGTTGGTCAGATTTTCCTGCCAGTCAACGTTAGAGCAGCGCAGGGTCCCACTTAATGCGTATAGAGATTAAAATGTCATCTTAATGGAGAGTGGGCACTGTCACAAAACCAAAGAGGAAAATAAATACTATGACAGAAATAGCATAGCAGTAATTAATGTATCTCATGCTCCAGTCTCCTCCCCTTCACTGTTCCATATGTAGGAAATGTAAGAGAGAAAGGAAAACAAAACCTAGGTTTTAATATGACCAACTTTGCTGAGTCAAGGTTAGGGTGACACGGTGGTGTAATGGTTAGCACTAACAACCTTGTCTGTTACCAGCTTTAATATACACCAATCAGGCATAACATTATGACCCCTGACGGGAGAAGTAAATAACATTGACCATCTTGTTATAATTCAATGTTCTGCTGGGAAACTTTTGGACCTGGCATTCATGTGGATGTTACTTAAACATGTACCACCCACCTAGACCAGACCAGACATCCTCACCCCATGACACAGAAACACACACAAAAATGGTTTAGGAACACAAAACTGGAAAAACAGCACAAGGTGTTGACCTGGCCTCCAAATTCACTAGATCCCAAACTGATCAAGTATCTGTGGGATGCACTGGAACAAGCCTGACCCACAGAGGCCCCTCCCCTCAACCTATAGGACCCAAAGGCCCCCACTAACAACATTATGTTGCCGGACACCACAGGACACCCTCAGAAGGCCCATGTCCATTCTCTGATGAGTCACAACTGGAGACCTACACAATTTTAGGCATGTGGTCATAATGTTATGCCTGATCAGTGTATGGAATGACATGAGAATATGTTTACAGCATTTTTAAATGACAGACTCGAGCAATGCACCGATCTGTTCCACTCTACTTGAGCTTCTGCGATGTAGGTTTTGTAAACTACTGCAGCAACTCCGTGCAGCTAGCAAAACACTGTGGGTTTAATGAGTCCTGATAGCTCAGTGCCGGCTATGTACAGTAGACAGGGTTCAACTTTAGGGCACCAATTACTGCTGTACGTCTTTTAAGTCAATTTTAATGTTCCATCGAAACAAATTCCTCCCCCCCCAACATTGTATTGCAAGGTCACTGCTGATGCATCCACTGCATACTGCTGCCCAGGATGATTGTGACTGGTTTAAATAAGTACAAACAAGCAAGAGTGATTTTCTTTTCTCCTCATATATCAAAACAAGCCAAACCTTTCTCCGCTGCAAAGGAGAATTGTCCGGCTCATTCTGGTAGGGGACCGTGTGAGACTATTATTAGCAACATGCTTCGACAAGAAATGTGAAATGACGAGAAATGTGGGCAAATGAAATTAACTACAGCATGAGCAGGAAGTTGCATTGCATTACGACGCCCATAAAGATTACAACCATAGGTAAGGCTCTGTAGAAGTATAGGAAGTAAACTAGGAAGTATACTAGGATTTACATTAGCTGTATATAAGAGTTTCTACAGAGAGGAACTCACCATGACAGAAATAACAGAACCAGCTGATATTATTTGCTTTGTAGACTTCAGGTTGTCATATAATTAGAACTTTTTTTTAAGAGCAGATCAGTTCTCAACCTGTACAGTAACAGACAGGAAGCATGTCAATGTCCACTGTCATAATGCTGTGTGTCAGCTGTTCTTAATATAAACCTACCACGGTCACTGTGCTACATTTACCCAACGAGTACCGACACACACTGAAGCACATTGATTCCCAGCGAACCATATATAAAGAATACTTAAAGGCTTTAGAGGTTCATGTACTTCCTGGTTCCTCAAGTATTCACTGTCGGACAGGAAACTTAAGGCATTATGTGCTACATGAACGTATGAGCAGATTAAGATAAACGTCAGTCATGCGGATATTTTAAGCGAAACAGCCGACTTAAACTGCAAATTCCCCAGTCTTTTCTGCCAAAAGGTGCTACTGTCTGCATATATTAGTTGATCCTAAGTGCAACACACTCTCCTTGACGAACTGTGCTGCTACTGTGCTCTCACTCCAACCTACCCACCATGCCCAGCCCTGCCTCCTCTAGTTTTTTATTTTTTTTTTCATAACCCCAATGTATGCATTATTTCTTGTAAGACACCTGGAATTGTTTGTCTTTGAACAACTTTAAACAAGACAGAAAAATTTTAAGTCAGGACGAGCAAGAGACCTGATTGGAGTCGGATTCTGTCTCCGCGTGTGTATCGGGCTAATTACGGTCATAATAACTGCGCCGCTCCCTGCTTTGTGTCCCTAGGCCAATAATGAAGCACAGTATGGGATATGAATACACTGTGAAATTTGTCATGCAGAATAGCTTTGCTTGCAACTCCCGCGTTTTCATGCCAGCTATAATTACTTTGAAAAACACAAAAAAGAGCCTTGAATTTAAAGCTTTTTATACTTTGGCTTATACGCTCACATCCACGGGAACCATAAACGACTCTGGCAAATACAGTACAGCGTCTTTGAAGTTGCAAATGAAAAGGTTGTCAAAGCCAGTCTTTAGCTTCTAACGGTGACGGAATGAAAACCAACGTAAGCTGCTTTTTGTTTGATAATATTATTATTTTATTTTTTTTCAGGTTATGAATAGAATCATAGCATTGGTGGAAGCTGATACCTGCTCATATCTGCTGTCATTTTATGAAATCCCAAGTTCATTTTTTATTTATTTTTTTATCACTTTCACATTTGCTCAGTGATATTAACATATCCACCTTAAGTTCAGAAACACCCATTTGTTTTGTTTGTTTTCGTACGCTAGTGCTCTTCCCCGTTGAGTCCGGAGTTACCTGTTATCATCATCCGGAGTCTGTAGGCTTCTGATGTCTTCTGACCTGGATGATGTCGTCACCTGCGATGGTCGGCTTATTTACCTGTAATTTGCAACTGCTATGGTTCGTCCACAACCTCAGAGTCGGAAAAATATTCAGCCATGTTGCAAAAAAACTAGCAGTAGCAAATTACAGGTAAACAAGCCGGCCGTCGCGGGTGCGTGCGGCGCTCAGAGATGACATCATCCGGGGTCTGTAGGTCAATCAACAGACCCCGGATGACAACATGGTCTCCCCTCAGCACCGAGCCATCCTTCTGTAGTGTAGGAAATGTCTTCCAAAATAAGATGGATATTCTGGGTCCCACCATCTGGAATGCAGTTCCATTTCATCAAAAATACATTTTTTTTTGTTTTTTCTGGCCCAGTATGTCAGGCATTTCATGGCTAGCAGGTCAAATATTACTTTATGCCATTCTGAGGTTATTGGTGCCTTATTTGAAATCCGTTCTAGTAATACAGTTTTACATGCAGCAAAAGTTATTGCACGCAGTAGCTTTTGGCTATGGGTCCCTTTGATTTGTGAGTTGGGCATATACAACAGAGGGGATCTAGGTCCATTTTTTTAAATTTAAAACCCAGTTCACCTTCAAGATTAATTTCACCCAAAACCCTGGATATGTACAGAAGTCCATATAGCATGTATGAAACTGCCAACTTCTTTCCTACAGTTAATGCACAAAGCCGACGTGCATCCTACTCCTAAGTTGAGGTGATGTTTGAAAGTGATACAGCAATTTAAACAGCAGTTCCTTTGCTCTATTACATACAGAAATTACATTAGAATACTCCCATCTGTCCTCCACATCTATCTCCACTCAAGATCTGGACCTCATACTTGCAGTTTCATCGATCCTGGGCTTGTAAAAGGCCTCATAATAACGTCTTATTATAAACCTATTATCATGTATTTTATTAAGCAAATATTCAGTTCAAGCAATAGATAAAGTTAGAACATATTTAATTTTTTTCTAGTTAATATTTTCAGATCTAGCTTATGTTGACAAGTCCTTCTTATTTCAATGGTTCAAACCAACAAGGATGACGTGGCTTTAATGCACTTTACTACTTTTGTACAGTATCCACCCTCGTATTATTGGATAAAAACATAAGCTGAGCATTATCCGTGCTATGCAGATTGCTCCTATCATTTATGCACCAACCCTGCTGCAGTACAATGTGCTCTCTGTGTCATTCAATTGGCTCAGTGGAATGAATCTGCTCTAGCCATTGTCTGAGAAACCAGGTAGGGCGCCGCATGGACAGCTGAATAAAGTTGTTGCATAGGAGTGGAGGGGCTGCAATTTTCCCCCTATAGAGTGACAGCGTGAGTCCTTTGTGGAGATGCATTATGGTGGGGATAATACAGCCTTGTAAAAAGCATCCGCTGCTGTCCAAGGGGAATGACTGACAGACACTCAGGCATTATCACATTAACACCCAGAGCCAGAGAAAATCTGTCCTTCACTGTAAAAGTAGGTTACAGTGAGCCATCTTTGCAAATGTATCCTGCTGAGGGAACACATTGGACTATACAAGCAATATGGTGTCCTTTTGGTTGCAGACATCTTGATATTAAATTGGCTTTGCAGAGAATCCACTTCCATACATCCAGGCCAACCTTTACTGCCATACACGTCTGAACTCCAGGTCACATTCAACTGTGAAAGGTATGAATGTTCATTTTATACATTTCTATAGCAGCTGTGTGCTCCAGCTTTTATATACTGATCAGCCACAGCATTAAAAACGCCGACAGGACAAGTAAATAACATTGGCCATTCATTTGACAATTCAGTGTTCTGCTAAGAAACTTTCGGACATGGCATTCATGTGGACTTTACTTAGACATGTAGCACCCATCCAGAGCAGACCAGGCACCCCCACCCCATAGCAATGAGACTCCTTGATGCAGCAGTCATCCCCAGCAGGATGCAGCCTGACACAGGCACACACACCAAAAAGGTTTAGGAACAACTAAAAAAAAATGAAGAACAGCACAAGGTGTTGACCTGGCCTTCACTACATCCCAAACTGATCAAATATCTGTGGGATGCACTGGAACAAGAGGACCCTCCCCTCAACCCATAGGACCCAAAGGCCTATGCTAGCCTGCTTTGCTTGTCTTGACATCTGTATTTTCTGGTGTGTCCTGCACCATGGCTACTTGTTGGTCCTTTGTCTGTGGCTTTCTAACCTTTTTAGCATGCTGAATTAACAGAAGGCTTCTTTTTGCTTTACTTTTTTTTTTATCTGATGTGAACATTTGTAAATATTTTCACAAGGACATGATCGCCTAGGCTTAATAAACAGTAGACCAACAGATGAGCATGACTCAAGTAATGCCAGCTCTGGTTTATTGTCCTTTCACACAGGTGTAGAAAGTAAAGACCAGGTTGTTGGCTGTAGTCTTTGGGATGTATCCAAAAAGTTGAAGCAAAGGCATCTGGTCTTTATCTGGTTTCTTAGAGATGCTTTGCCAATCATTGAAGTAACTTCTTCAGTTCAGACTCTTTGTGGTCTGTTCAAGTTCAACTTTTTGGCCCAGACAAAGATGAGGTGCAGTCACAGTCAGCCTTTTTTTGTCTGTGGTTCTTAAGTGTGGGTTCAGTGTCGGTACCTTTCACAACAGTATAACTTCATTCTCAGTGGCCTTTCATCATTTGGGGCCAATGACAGCGTGTTCACAATCGTTTTTAAATTAAATGCGGCATTTCTATTGTCAGGGGGATGCAGCACACCGACTATGGCTCATTCAAGCTACTGAATGGGTTGTTTTTTTTATGTCTTGCAGATATTAAGTACTGCCATACATTTTATCCAAATAACAATGGCAGCGCCGGGATGCCACTGACATTTGCAGTTTTAAGTCAAACGTCTCGAATACTCAAAGCTATTGAAACGATCACCTTGACATTTGGTGTACAAATTCGTGTCTTGCTCATGGTGAATAATGATAACTTTGATAATCCACTTATTTTTCATCAAGGGCAATAAACAGGTAAAATATTCTGATTTGTCCAATACTTCTGTTTGTGAAAGAATACTTGCAGAGTTTCCATTTAGCTCAAGGCACTGCTAGATACAGACAGAAAAAAAAAAATAGAGGTTAAAAGATACAAGAACTAACAACAGCTAAGGAAAGCTGCAGTAAAGGCCTGGCAAAGCATGACAAGGTAGGAAACCCATTCTCTTGTGATGTCTATCGGTTTCCTCCAAAGTACTTTAAAAAATCGTAGTATTAAAACTGAACCTTGTTTTTATGATTAGGCTTATTTGTCCAATTACGTATGAGCCCCTAAAATGGCTACAATGGCAGCTCTCAAGTTAAGACTGACTGATATTCAAGTCCACATTCATTATATAACTGTAGCTTGGATATGTTTTTAGTGAGCAGCTAAAATGACAAAAACTGTGTCAGTATCCAAACATACGGATATGGACCCAATTGTTCTGTGCCTTACAAATATCAAACCTCAGCCATAGCATTGGTAAATTAGAACAGTTGTGAATGGTTTTTGTAACGTTCACGTCTGGAGCAGTACCCTCCAAGTTAGCCGTTTGGCTTGAGTGTTGTTTGGAAGGCAATCAGACACATACTTTGTAGTTCAGTTTGGTGGGCTTGCTGCTGAGCAGACATCAGCGTTTGATATCAGTGCAACAACAAAGATTGAATTCATAAATGAAATGTTTGGCGCTGACATGATATTCATACATACAAGGTAAAGGTAGGGGCAGTGGTTTGATTTGCTTTGTTGTATTGTTTTATTGATTTTTTCCAGTGCATTCCCTGAATGGCAGATGTACATTATCACACAGAAATATTTGATGGCTACAGGTCTATGCTGCGCAGTATGCGAATGTCTTTCTTGCGCAGCATTTGCCCCAGCATGCCTACAAAACAAGTATTAGACTGATAGCTGTCTGAACTCCACATTCCCCAAATACCGTATCACAAACCTTTCTGTGTAAATAGATATCTCATTTATATTGCATTGAACTGCTTTGATCGCCTTGTGTTTTGTCTGTGCATGGGCATTTTCTTGCCACCCTGAATTCTGTATGTGTTTAAGAAGTGTTTACTTCAGTGAGATATATCCTCTAGGAGCTATAGAGGATGTGTTGGTAATCTCAGCTGCACAAATACATAATGTAATGATGATAAGATTAGCTGTAGCCCTGTGTTTGCTGACTGGCTAAAGAGAAGTAAGGGAGGCATCTGTAAAGAGTAATGAAACTGTCCCACTATCAGCTGCCCATGCACAGATAAATGTGCTGCAGGGGGCTTTGTATATATATTGCAAATTAAAAAGGAGACAGCGTCAGAAGTCGACCTTTCGAGGGATTTTGATCACTTTGCGACCCCGGAACTAAACATGCAATTTATTGCGCGATCAAACGTTTTATTAGTGATGCATTGAGATTAAATTTTTTGAAATGTTATGCAGCACATCCCACGTGTAAAAGACAAAAAGTCCATGAGCAGAAAACTTTTTAAATGTTGAAAGAGGTTGTTTTTGTAAGTCCGAGATTCAGTTTAATATTCATAAACTCAAAGTACAAAATAAGTATGTGTGACGGACTACTGACATGAGGATTTGCATGTCAGAGTGGTGACCTGCATTATAAATGGCGGTGAGCTGTTATCTTTTGAATTATAAAATAAGTCACAGTCACTTATCTTCAATCTCTATTAAACATTAAAGATTTTCTCCTTTATGTTTTTTTTTTTTTTTTTAACTGTTCTCCTTTGGAAAATGGAACAGTCTGTCTTTTTAGTACTTGTCACAGCGCTGCAGAAAAATTGATCTTTTAAATTCAGAAGGCTGTGCATCATAATACATGGTCCTCACCTGTTATTGATTATCCTTCAAACAGGTCTGACATGGCCTCTTTGGAGAATCCTGCAGAATTAGAGACAAGGAGGAAGAGGATCACTGTTCTTACAATTTAACGGAAGTGCTGCCTCCTTCTGAATGGAAAAATGCAGGCAAAGCCTCTTTCTGCAGTCAGAAAGGGAGTCCTTGATTGTATAAGCTCCAACAATGCTTTACATTTATGGATATTTATATTGTAAGACTGACGCAGTGTCGCATATGGAGGACAGCGGAGAAGAAAATGCTAGTACAAGGCACTGGCGTTTCAGTTAATCTGCTTTAAGCCTGCGTTCAGTGCTATGCAGATTTTTTCTTTATCGCTATTTATCTGTGTGTCTCCAGTCATTTCGCAGACTGAAATAAAGATAGCACACGATCCTTCTCTAGTAGAACCATATCTGTGCTTGTTCTCTCTCTCGGTGGCCAGGCAAGCACAGACATTTTTCCTACGTCCACACATCATCTACTCAGACGTCTTCTGTCTTTTCTGCGTAGCAGTAATTTCAGTGAAAGTAAACTGTTGTCCAACTACAGCATTAGCTATAGCAGTGTAGCAACTTATTAGCAACTATAGCTAGGAAGTACACTGAACATCTACCTTAACACACCTGACTCGCACTTTAGTGGCTTAAAAGCAGTATGATACCGACACACCAGCACACAAGTAGATATGCTTACAATGGCATTGGCTATGGCTGCACAGATCCATTGCAGAAGTATAAACCAAACGTAACCCCAACCATAACAAAACATTTACCATACCTTAAACCAAGCCTTCACCCTTAAATTTACTGATTTACATTACTGGAGCTTCCTTTTTGTCTCTAAATTGGAGTCCGGTCTCCACAATGCAACCTACAGGTTTATGTCCCCAGAACATGAGCAAAACACGTACACATACACACACAATTCAAAGACACAAAGGATGGTCACCTTCTGCTCAGTGGGATGTTTTCTGCGTTAGAAAAACAATGCTGAAATATTGGCATTCAGAGAGCAGAGAGAAGCCAAAGGCCAGGGAGAGGGCACACAAACCCAACCAGAGAGGGTGAAATGAAATGATTTCTTGGAGTGCAAACAACGGGGATAAAAAAAAAAATAATGTAAGTGTGAATTATTGATAATGTGTTTTTAGTGAGCTTTTGTGGAGGTTTTTTGACATCCATTCAAGAGACAAAAACAATGTTGACGGTAATTACACAAGAAAATGCTATAATCACAAAGTGGAACATATGATTGATATGCCGTATTATGTCTGCTGCTGGTAGCCCCCAATTATTGTCGTTTAGTGGGCCAGGTATTTACTTTTTAAAATGCTTTTATAAAAGATGTAATTTAAAAAAATAGGAAACAAAATCTTTTCACATTTTCCTACTCAGTTTACTGCATTTAGCTTTTATTCATGGTAGGGACAGACAGGCTTACTTTCATATTCATTCATTCATTCATCTTCTGTAACCGCTTGTCATGTGAAGGGTCGCTGGGAACTACATTATTACTACTTTACTACTTATTAGGAACTACAAATTCTGCTTTTATGAATTTTAGACATTTTGTGTTAATGGTGACATTGTTAAAAAGGTGAAAATTGTACTCTCCATTGATCATTGAAGGCACAGCATTGCACAGCAGATACTGTATAAATGTGCTTCATGTAAAATGGCTATTGACTGTATATAAACATGAATGAAGCCTCTGTGACGTCACAAATACAATTCTTGAAGAGCGCTTTGAAGACCAGTGTGGTGGCTCCAGACACTGCCATCTTGGTAGTGTCTGACTCCACATAACTCCTGGCGAATTCTGTAATGGGAAAACGAGGTGGACCGTGAGTGGAGCTGAGGTGGGCAGGTTACGCCTAGGCAGCAAGGTAGCTGATGGAAAAAGAACTTGGAGAGACTCTGGTCAAAAGTCAAAAAGGTTTATTTAATCAGGAATTCATAGAGAGCCTAATTACAGGTTCTCTCTGGAGAGAAGCTCCTCTGGCTCTCTCCCCTACACATACAGTTTTTATACAGATAATCTTGGTATTTGGTTTCCATGGTAATGTGAGTACTATCAGTCCCAACATTACTTGCTGCTCACAACACCGTCAGTGCAATGACTTTGTGAAGGCAGACGAACAGGTGAGAAAGATGTTACATAAAGATGTTAAATAAAGGTTATATATGCATAGGTTATACATTTAGTTGTAATTGTTATACAAGTCTATCTATGTGTAACTAGTCTAAAGATGAGGGTAAGGTTGGCATAGAACACAATCAACGACACAATCAGTAGTATTTTTCTATCAGTAGCACCAACCTGTTACTCATAACTTTAAGCCTCAATATAACAGTTCCCCCTACACTGTTGTCACAAATCGGAAAATTAACATCTTTTTTAGCACAGCTAAAAGGTTTCAGCTTTAGATTCCATTTTCTTATGAGATTAAAATCATTTAATATCTGCTGGAAGCTGCTGGACATGTTCTGCCAGACTTCCGTTGCCAGTGCCTTCGTCTAGGCTGTGGTTTGCTAGGGAGGTGAAGGGAGAAGAAGGGAACCTTGTGGCCAGACAAACTGCAGAGGCAAGGGCATTGAACAAACTCCAGTCCATCATGAACAATATCAGCCTGTCACTGTTACTTCAGTGCTGTCTGTGTCCTGCACCAAAGACAGGTTGAGGAGTTTGTTTGACCCTCAGGCCAGACTATACAACGCCTCCCTGTGAGGAACCAACTGGACTGTGATTATATATATAGTTTATTATTATTATTATTATTATTATTACATATCTGTTTTTTTATGGGATGAAGCTACTGGACACTGAATGTCCCTCGGGATAAATAAAGCGTCTCTATATGCATCTAGTGGCCATCGGCGGAACAGTTTTTGGCACTTCCGCATTGCCTTCATCTTTTAGCTTGGACGTTGGTGATTGTTGACAATGACCATCGCCTAAGAGTGCTACTTAATGTTCAGATATTCCTTACAATGATAGTGAGAACCATCAACCAGCACCCTAACTACATAGCTAGCTCCACTGGCTGGCTGCTAGCTTTCAAAGTACCTCAGACTGAGAATTGTTGTGTTGTCGTGGTGATCGGTGCTGCCCCGTGATGGACAGATGGCTCATCCAGTCATCTGCCAAGTATTTTTTGAAAGTGCATGCCCTTTTCCAAACGTTTTTCATGGACGACATCCCAGATGGTTCTGTGCAACAAACCATCTGGTGTGTCAGGTTAGTGCAGTACAATGTCAGCAAAAACTGAAAATGTATAAGTTCATAGCAATAGAATTCATCAAAGATCTCTTCTATTGGATTGCCTTCAAGTCCTTGATAACTGTAGATATGTAAAAACTATAAAAAATATAGATTAAGTTTGGAAACTGTCTTTAATTTACGTTTAGTACATAAACAATATTTCATTGGTCTTTTTGTGGCCTTTGAAGGCACAATATACTACAGAAATGGTTACTATAGCTACATTTATTTACATTTACAACAGGCATATTTATAGGCCCCATTTACAATGTGTATTCCTTTTTAAGGCATGCTTTTGACTGTATGTTCTAAAACTGATAGCAATTAAATCACTTTTTTTCACAAGATCTGTGACAGCTGTAAATAAACCATTAATAACTTATGGCCTATTATGGTAATACTTTATATAGCACAGTAACTATAACGATGAAATTTACAGCTTTATTTGCTCCTTGTCTGATTAGTTGTGAACTTGTTTAGTATTTACTTCCCAATAGTGTTGTTTTCATTTCCAAGACGACAACAGATTGCTGTTGGCGTTGAAAGTTAGACTGAGCCGCAAGGGAAACTGACGTGAACGCAACATTCAAGCCAACTCTATTAATGGACTGTAAATATATGTTAAAATCATCAATAAGTATTCTCCTAGGTCATGTTGCCACAGCTCTGGCATTGTAACCCGGCCAGGGACAGTGATTGTGGAGTAAACATACAATCAGTGGACCTGTTGTTGTGTAAGTGTCAAGTTTCACTGAGGGTACAATGACATCAGCAGAACTGCTGAAGATGCACGCCAATGTTTTCACTGGCTTTAATTATTCATTAAAAATGTGTCGTCTGTTTGTCCTGATAAGCCGCTGGCTCACTCAGTTTTGTGCAGCCATGTGAGCATAGCTAATTTAGCTAGCTGTACCGTAGAAAGAAGGATGCTCTAAACTTTCCTGTCTGCTCCGAATCAATGTTGTGCGCTCCCATGCCAAAACATATTGTTCTGTTTCTCTTTACCAAGTTATTTCAGCAGAGTTTAAACCCCTTCCCCCATCCCCCAGTAAATGCTTTATGACAAAAAGGCAAAAGTTTTGAAAGCCGGTGTTGAAGCTTTTCCAGCAATCAGGCTTGTTAGCAACAGAGCATAAGGTTTAAATTGGCGGCTCAGAGGTTACAGGTGTGTGGTCCTGCATTGCCGGTATTTGTATTCATCTCACTTTATTTTAGCGGATGTGTGTGTAGGGGAAAGCAGAGGGATAAAAAAAGACAGTCTAATCAATTAGGCTTTCAAGGGCTCTGCTTTGCTTTCCCCCTTCCTAATCAGATACAGCCCTAATTCCCCTCTGCCAAAAACACACAAGGAGGCCACCCTAATGAAGAGCGAGGTGCAGCCATGTCTCCCCACCACAGAGCCAGCGAGAGGCAATGCTTGATTTTCCAACGTCTCCAGAGCGCAAACATCCTACAGGATAGATGCAGGAGATGCTCAAGTGCCACCTTCGCATCTTCCCCAGTGGTGATGAAGTGGTTGTTTTGGCAGCAATGTAAGCCTCGGTTCAATCCTCTCATGTAATGATCTGACAGCTGTGACCTTCACGGGAACCCGTCCAATGACCCCGCAGGTGGAAAGCTGCCGGCGTGCTGGTATTAGTAGAGAGACACCTCTTCAGGGAATGGAGTAGAAATGAGAGGAAATGTTTGGCGCAGAGGTGAGAGCAGCTCGGAGACACAGTAATTTGTCTGGGTCTGAGCTCGCCGAGCGAGAGTCAGGGTCGCATAGGGGTAAGGCCAGAGTGTATACTAACAGCACATGATGAGCGTGTGCTGCCAGTGGAGCGTAAAGTAACGGTGCAAAATAGCCCATGCTGAACTCCAATTTTGGCTTATTTAGAAGGAACACAGGAACTTTTTCTTCCAGGGTCGCACATTGACCCTTAATTAAAAGCATTACAGGTGCAAGTCAAAGTCTGCAAAGGACAGCTCAGACTTAACTCCACATTATTTTAATTTTTTTATCTTGAGCACAATCTCTAGCATTCCCACTTCCTATCTTGTTCTAGAGTAGTGTTATTTTCCTCTCACTCATAACTCTTCATTTGTCTTCTCCACTCTGTAAAGAAGTCACTCACTGCAGACCAGAGGTGTATGCTGGGCCCTGTGGCACCATTCCGTTTACCATACTGTGAATGTAATTAAATCCAAGCGCTGCCAGTATTTACTGGCAAGGGGGTGGAGGGGAGGGCAGCAGCTCCCTGCTCTTCAAACAGCCCTCCATCTGTCTGATTGGATTGTGGTCTCAGGCAGTAGCAGACATGACATGGGCACCGGAGGAGGCAGCCCAGAGTGAGATCCCCAACCGACATCATGCTGTTTTTAATACAATATGACCTAGCCAGGGGGATTCAGACCAAAAAAATAAATAAATAAAAAATACAGTATGTGTTTGTTTACGTATATGATAAACGCAGTTATAACCCCTCCGGGTTAACACGCACTGTTTTACACTGTGATGTTTTTTTCCTGATGGAGGAGCGCAGGCCTGACAGATCGCAGATATAGTTTGGACTATAAAACATTTAGTGTCAGGAGAGTATTGAAAGGGGCAGCGGCACACAGAGCTACTGTCTGGGGGGTTTAATGACTCAATGGTTGCATGGATCCAATCTGAAAAAAAAAGAAATGCAGCGTGAGACGCGGCTCACAATGTAATTGATTCCCTTGACAATCTAATGTATACTGGAGGTTTACCCAGATGCACACAGTCAGTTAGGACTGACTGTGACTGGAGTGGCTTGGTGACACTGTTTGAGATGATAGGCCTTTAATCCAAACCACAATATGTTTATAACCAAGTCTTTTTATTTAATGGCTATAGTCTCTGTGTGTGTGCATTGGGTAAAATACTGCAATGAAAAATCAGGTGCAGCGGGTATTTGTAGAAATTTCCATTTCCTTTCCTATATTTTGCATGTCTGAACAGTAACCTTGTCAAAATACATATTGCATAAGACCCAACGTGCAATTTCCAGCAGTGCCTTCTTTCTTCCAGCACATTTTACCTGCACAAAACCTCGAAATGGCCTTACAGTAAAGGACAAATGCCCCCCCTTTACTCAGTATGGCTACCAGCAGTGTATATCAAACACGCCAAGGAAATCAAACACATTTAGCTACAGGTATCGGAATTCATTGCTTTTTCTCTTCACAGTGATCACGTAGCTGGGATGAAAGCCTGCTATCTGAAGCGTGTCTTTGATCATGTGGGACGCAGGACTGAAAGCTCTTCTTCGGTGCGTTTCACTCAAAGGCGTGAAACGTCGCCGCTGTCCCATTTTCTGCTGATCAGGCCCTGTTATCTCCTGTTCCTCGGACAGTTGTTGTCCGGCAAGTTTTCAGGACCATCAGGGGGCTGTGTCCTTGTCGTAAACGCAGCGTGGAGGCGCCGGTCATACTTCGTGCTGTTTTACCTCACCAGGTACTCTGGCTGAACATGGAAGCAAAAGAAAAAAAAGATAGACGAGGCCCAAGCAGAAAGATACCCTCTGATTATGGCAGTTAGGGCTTATTGTGTGTGGGGAAAGGTAGTGATTGAGGTAGGGGCAAGTCCTTGGAAGCCAGTGTGAGGGAGCGAAAGCTATGACAGTTATGATGAGGTCTCCTTGATGTGGACTCTGTGCTTAGCCAGCAGGGCGAGAGATGGAGCTGTGGGAGAGGGCAAAGGAGCCTCCTGTGGAGGCACTGATCAAATATGGTGTTCAGTATAGCTATGTGAAGTGGGGAAAGGGCAGATAAAGACATAGCCTTCAGTCTGAGTCACAGGGAGGAGGAAGGATTCCT
Source organism: Chelon labrosus (assembly GCF_963514085.1). Lineage (NCBI taxonomy): Eukaryota > Metazoa > Chordata > Actinopteri > Mugiliformes > Mugilidae > Chelon > Chelon labrosus. Next base: position 12,638,140 of record NC_140342.1, read on the forward strand.
GAGGAAAAAATTGAAAACAAAGCAAGAAAATGACAGGCATCGTGAAAGGTCTGTGTGGCGGTGTGCTTCTCAGGCGGCGAAAGAAGAAGCTGGATGTGTTTGACTTTTCCATTCTCATTCTCCCCGTGCTGCCCTCATATACACACACTCATGCAATCATAAAACAATCTCTTTTTTTTGCCTCCCATTTGCGCTGGTTCAGTCTTGGTCAAATCATTTTCTTCAGGGAATTCACCAAGGTTACACCAACTCAGACCTCAAAACACGGCCATTTCGCCATCTATTCACCTTTTCCTCGACCACACCCCGAAGGTCCTGCTAGCAAACACATACACTGTTGCCCATAAGGTTGGAATGATTTAGTTTTCAGACACATTCCTCCTTTCATTTCTGTTTAAGCAAATCACATTGTCACAATCATTTCATGTGAAGAGGCAAAAAATATTTCATTCCAACTTTATGGACAACATAATGTATGTGTTATTGTTGAATTATCTTAAGGTGGTCAGAGCATGAACCCTGAGCTAATCTGTAACTGTTCTTATCTAATATTCGTCAGTGTCTCCTTCATATTGTAATTACAATGTTTATTTATGACGGATCACCCATTAGAGGGCACTCTTCACCCTTGTCCTTAAGCCGTATCACCATAATTATTTTCTTCTTTCAAATATTTTATATTTATATTCTTTCTTATTCTTCTCCTTTTATTTATTTTGGTGTATATCCCACTCTCTTGCTCATCCACTAAAGCTTTTTCCCCCCGCTCACATTCTCTATTCTTCCTTTCCTTTGTGCCGCCTTACCCTCTTTTCTCTCTTCATCTTTCTCTGTTGTGCAATAAGGACTCTCTCCACCAGCTCCCTGATTTGAACCAAGTGTCGGCATTCATCACATCATCCAGGAAAAACTCAACAGTCCCACTAAGGTTCTGTATTAGACGGCGAGATGGGATGTGAGATGCAGCCTCTATCTAATTTCCAACAGCAGTAAACTGAAAAAAAAAAAAAACGACGACAATGAAATGGAGGCACCGCGGAACTCCTCTGACAAACTCTAATAACAGATATCAAATCAGCATTTTCGGGATACACTTCCACGAGGTAATCACAAACTCTTGAACTTTTCAGTCCGACTATAAAGTGTGATATCATACCTTGTATGAGTCTGAAATAAGCTGCAGGGGTAACACAGGGGAAATAATACATTCGAAGGCTAATAATACAATATTGCTTTGGATTAAATATGCATCACCTTGATGTGATATCACATTTTATCTCTCGCTGCTTCCGCAACTCACTTGGGCGCTGCAACATAACTTACTGTATCTCATGTGAAAGAATACTTCCATGGAGCACTTCATGCCATTTTAGGCCGGTCTCCTGGGAGTTAGTGAAATAGTCATGAAATTTAATTAAAGCAAACTGCATCCTTAGCGTAAATTTTCTTTTTTTGTGTGTGACACAGCACACCACTTAGAAAATAATGTGTTTCAGTCGGTATGTTTGTGCTCGCTTCACATATTTGAAATAGCGTATTTTGAGCCAAACTATGATCTTTCCCTAAGCCTAACCAAGTGTTTTTGTTGCTTAAACCGAACCAAGATGTGACAGAACTTGAGAATGAAGAGCGACAGAAGAAAAAACCCTAACAACAAGTGAAACAACAAAATGAAAAAGTAACAGTCCTACACCGGAATCAAACTCAAGACTCCAGGGGTGAAACGCTTATCTGTGTGATCACCACCATCCTAAGATGGACGTTTACCAGTTTCTCCACCATCCAGTGCTACACCTTCATGGGTGCCTGTTAAGATCTGGCTAGGGACAACAGATGGAAACTAGCACTTGTAGCTAACTCTGGCTTGTTTACAGCAAGTAACTTGTCTGTTGATTAATGAGCATTGTCCCTATCAAATAAATAAACAAATAAATAAAAGAAATACGAGTCATTGTCGGTGTCACGAAAACATTTGCATCCATATACACAAGTCAACTGACTGACTGACTGACTGACTGACTGGGATGAGTAACCAGCAGTCTCTGTTTCCAGTCTTAATGCTAAGCTAACTGGCTCCTGGCTCTAGCTACTCATTTACAAGAGACAATATATATGAGATTGAAATCATGAATGAATTGAGTTGGTTGAAAAAAGCAGTAAAACTAACAAACACTGAGTTGTGGCCTATCAAAAACCGGAATAGATGTAACACTGGGACAGTTTTTTTGTCCTTTTAAACATAAAAGCAAAAAAATAAAATAAAAAAATAAGAATCTGCATTTCAAGAAGAATGCGGGTATTAAAGCCAGAGGCTCGATGTGTGAGCTGTGGGTCTTTCAAGTCTTTTTATTCCACATTCTTTGAACAAAAAAGCCTAAAAGAAATGTTGTATTTTGAATAGCCAAGCAGACATTAAACATTACATCATCATGGTCAATTTTATTCTTCTTCTCTTCTGTTCATCCAATTGTTGAACCCGTTTTGTACCTAGGCTACTGAACAATAATGTATTTGTAGTGTTTCTTTGAATAATTTGACATGAAAAAGATGAAACAGAAACAACTGAACATGAAAGTTTTGTCACAAGTTGCATCATTAAAGTCACTGAACTGTGAATTAACTCAGTTTTACATGGTCTCTCAGTTAATTACCATGGATTTATTGCTTGAAGGGGAACTTGTATGCTCATTTCCAACCTCCAAATTTCCATTTAGGGATTCCACTAGAACAGCTTTGTATGATTCAGTTAAAAACAGTCCTCTTTTATATTATGTTTGGGGAAATCTGTGCATGAGTCACATGTCAGTCAACTTTATCACTGTACCATCTCCGGCTCATTGGTGTCGCTCCAAGTTGAGATACCCAGCCTCTTCGTATCGCCAAAAGTTTCTCCACCTATCATTCCCACAACTTGCTGAGTTACATGGTCTCTGTTTCTGTGCGTGCTTCCCTAAAGGCTCCCTTTCTTAATAGAACACTTTCTTTTGTTAGCAAGCCCGTGCAGAAGCCTTTCCCTTTGGCTGTCAGTCACCAGTTAACACAGAAACTATTAGATGCATGGAAGTTCTGAAAGCAAGTTAAACTAACTAACTATCTTGATCTTGATTGAAAATGGCAACTTCTCAAATCGCTCTGTGCATATCAGAGTATGAATCTGATCCATGTGGTGCAAGTGGACAGCATGAACATCCTTCAACAACAAAATTAGGGCAGAGAAGATAAGAGAGAAATTAGAGAAGTGTTACTCTCATTAGAGGCGCGTGGTGTGACAAAACCATACGCTGAATTTAATTAAATGCCAAAAAATGATATTCAAGTAGAGCGTTTTGTGGGAATGTGTACCAAGAAGCCCCTGGTTTGACTTGGTTGGAGGATGACTGTATAAACAAAACTGGTGAGGTTTGTTCAAAGATTACAGGATTACTTTTGCATACATTTAGTTCTTTATTGAAACTGTGCACTTCTTTAATATTGAAATTTGATCATCAAAGAGGAAAATACTAATTAAATAGAATCTGCATGCAACAGCATTATCTGTTCTTTAAAACTACCTTTTATCACATCCAGTTTAATTTACCAGCAGGCTTCTCTGAAAGACTGCGGGGCACTATACTTCAGTGTAACAGACAGTGAATGTAACATGCAAAATGACTGCATAAGTATCAGAGCTCAGTAGGAACTCTGCTAACCTGGGCTCTTCTTACTCTTATTGAACTGAGTGAGCATAGATGATATGCCACTGGCACTTCCTCGGGCATCCTCTGGAGCGAATGCAAGCTCAGTAAAATATATTTCGAAGATGATGCATTCACTATAACAGCACTCAAGACTGCTTCTAATCTTAAACACTTAAGGCGAATGAAGGTGGCTATAGTGTTGTGTTTTCCAGGTGTGCCTGCCTTTGTGGTCCCTCGAGATGAGAGGGACTGAAATGCATTCTGAAGAGTTCTTTTATTTCCCCCGTAATGAGCCGATAGCCGGCGGGTAGCAGTTGTCTCCTGCTGCGTCTCATTCTGTATTGATAGTTTCCCTTTCAAACACTCCTCATCCACCCCCTGTGGCCCGCAGTGCTAAGTTGCTAGTGTGCTTCATAGTTTTCCCTGACACTAACTCTAATCTTTACACCCAGCAAGCAAAGATGCAGAGATCCCCTTTCAGATGAGAAGACAAGGGCAGGTTATGTTCAAAGAATATGACACATGTCTGAAAATGGCTTCGTGTTATGCTGATATGGCTCTTCCCGAGGCGTTCAATTGACAACCCACAGCAGGTGACCGCCGATTAATCTCTCCACCACACTGACAATCACCTAGAAGTGTAGCAAGCTGGATATGGCAGAGCTATAGCATGAATCGGTGCGGAGAACACTAATATTGTTTCCACCCAGGGTTCATCTCTGCAGGTGAAGTGCTTCTGTGCCACATGTAAAAGAAAGAAATCTTTCTCCCTAAGTCATAAGCTGCATATGTTCCTTGTTGTTCAGTTGTTTTAAAACTCAGCGAGGCAGTCAAACCTCGCTCATTACTGTTGCCAGAAGGATTAACAAAAATGCCTGTTTTACAGAAGCAGAACTGATCTTCCAATTATATTGTATCTGCATTTTGTCTATATCAGTTGTGGGAAAGGCACTAATTAGAACTAATTAGTTTCTCACTAGCCAAAATTTGGAGATAAGACAGTTTTAAACAAAGCCTGAATGAAAGTTTGACAGAATTCTCTGTGGAAACTGACTTTGCTCGAAAACACGTGGTATGCATATGGCTTAGGGGAATCCATTGGATTTGGTCCTTTGGTGACAGATTGGTAAACAAACCTGAGTTGATCTGGCCATTAGCAAAGAGCACAACATTATTTTTTATTAAAGCCAGTCTTATATATAGCAGTCGTAGTAGCCGTAATTAACAAAGGTCTGTTAGTCTAATGAGTCCCCTTGCTCAGCCTCATGAGAAAAATTGAGGCTGCTGGATCTAAGGTGTACTCCAACTTCATCTTCATGGAGGTGGTGGGAGAGCTTATTGATTATCTCCTGCTGTTTTTGTCGAGCCTGAGAAAGCCCCGTAGAGGAAGTATGCAGCTCCAGCCCTTCCTACCAAGATTCAAAGAAACCAAAGGTTTTATGTTGCTTTGAAGGGGTCACGATGGATAAACTTCAAGGGCATAGGTTACGTTTTGTTTTAATTAACTTTAACCCACATACCCATTGTCAGGGACACAAAGTATTTCCAGAAGGATTAAAAAACTTCACATATCTTTTAGTAGAGTTAGTCGAAATGAATGGCATGAAAAGGATGCTAAAATTAATGCAAAGATACTTTTAAATACATCTTATGCAAGGGTTTCCCTTCACTTTTTACACCACTGTCATAAATACATGGATAGTTGCATGCATGCATTTGTTGGCTTGAGTCAACTTTACTAACACAGCTAAAGATCAAGCTTATGCAAGAATGCATCACATAGCATGCCAGCTAAACGTACTTACTGATTCAACAGCAGAAAAGCAAGCCTGATGTCCATCTTCCGCCCTTTCAATTTGTGAAGCTCTCTCCAATAAAGCTAGTCCAACGTTTATGCCCAATACTAAGCTTTTTGCTTCTCATCCATGGCTTTGACAGTTGGTTGCTAGTGGACATTAGAGTCCCTTGTCTAGGTAATCTTCTTATATATTTTTCCAGCCCAAATGCTTTTCCGAGTTAAACAAGAGGAACATAAAAATATCCTGTAAGGACAGAGCGAGCTTATGCTTAAGCAGTGGTTGCTCGGGTAGTTTCCTTTAGTCCACATATATGAAAGTTGTATGATATGGATCGCCCAACACAGTACCAAATCTTGCCATCACTGCTTTTTATTTGAAACAAAAATACCATCACCGACACCACCATTTCATTTCACCCAATGCTCCATGCATGTCAGTATTTGGTAGTTGGAGCCAAAGATATCCAAACAAGCTGAAACAAGGGCAACCGGACTTAGAGTAGAGTTTCCTGTAGATGTTTCACCAGTCATCCAATTGCTGACTTGGAAACTCTACAAGTCCAGTTGTTTAAGGTCTTTTTGGATATACTATGCTGGATGCTTTTTCTTTCTTCTGGTAAATGTTTAGCACTCACATCACTCTTTGTCAAAATTGTGTTGAAAGTAGTTTAACTTGGTACCTGCCTATTTCACACCTCTTCGTATCGCCCAAGGTTTTTTTTTTTTCACCTGAATTTTGTTGATTCCATTGTCTCTTGTCACCACATTGCTGCGAGTCTCCTCCTGTGTATTTGTTCCTTTACTCTTGTCCACTCCTTTTGCTCCATCAGTTGACGGCATGTTTTGTTGGCCAGAACATGCCGTCATGGCTCGGAGTGGAAAGCATAGGATGCCGTTGTCCCTATTACAAGCAGCAGTGGCATTGTATTCAGGCTTCTAAATTCCCTGCTCGTTTAAGAAAACTGTAACAAGAAAAATCAAGTTTTAAACAACTAATACATTTATATTGCTGCTGTTAACAAAGAATGTGAAGAGTCTGTGAATTATTTTGAGTTACACATTCTTTCACGAGTGTGGCGTCCACTGTCACGTAAGCTAGGAAAACTTTCAAACTAAAACTGAGCAAAACAAAGAAGACCACCCTAATATGTCACCTAATTGTTCATTAATTAGATCATAAATCACAGTGACAATGACAGCTAGTCCCAATTACAAATGCCACGCTCGGCCTAGTCCTCTATCAAGCTTCATTGTCTCTGGAAACCATATTGTGTACAAATCACCTTGTTTATTTAATACCATAGGCCTTATCAAAATGTACAACCTGTACACACACTTCTTTTTATGTACCTTTACACGATGATAAGCTACACTACAATAATGAACTCAGTGATACTAGAGGTGGCTACTACTATAAGTAACTTGCTTTCCATATTTGTTTCCAAAATAATACGGCAAAAGACAATGTGAGTACTTTCAGTTCCATGACTGGACATTATCTTTAACAATGCCATTTTTGTTTTAAAAAATGTATATAATGGCCACATTTACACCATAAAGCCCACTTTTTGCATTCATAAGTAGCACCTTACTGTATATGCTTACCCCTTAATGTAGGTGTGAGCATATGTCTCCTCCCACCCCATCACTGTGTCCACCCATAGCGTTGTGGTATGGTCGTTTGCGTAGCTTCCTGGCCAACGCAACTGATGGAAACCGAATTTTAAATAAAGTCTCTATCCAACTACTGAATGTCTACATAGTAGTCATAGCCTTTTGTGTTCTATTGCGTACCTTAACTTTAACGTATTTGATATCAGAGCTTTGGTGCAGACCATAAAGGTCCTTGTAGAGTCTGGTTCAGGTGTTGTGGAGTCACAGGTTAGCAGGGTGTCCTCTCAACCAGCGGGTCCTTGATCCCAGCACGGACTCAGCCGTGCTGCAGTTTCCCCCTCTTTCCTCTGCACTGCGCATTTATATTCAGGTTGTGTCTGAATGCCGGCAGTGACAGCTATTTAGCATCATATTTGAATGCCTTTTAAAGGACCTCTTCAAAGGAGTGCAGGCATGGTAACGTGGAATAGAACAAATAGCAGATGGTGTTGAAACTCCATGTTCACATCGGGGGGTGTTGCAAATCTTCATCCTTCATTAATGCCGAGGACAGTAATTTGATAATAGAGTTCGCTTCGCACGCTCGCTTCGTCGTGTGCTTTTCTGTGAACTGCACAAAAGACGGTATATCATGATGGAAAGAGGTCAGCCATTATGGACGCAGAGAAAGACGGCCTCCTAACCGGAGAAGTTATTATCTGCCGCGCGTTCTGAAGACACGAGAGTGAGTTCTGCAAACACACAAATCAATTTATTAGGGAGACATAATTGATGGGGCTTCAGTAGTTCGCCAGTGTGAGATTTTTTTTTAAAGCCACCGCTGTAGTTAGTCATGCAGCAAATCCCGAAAGGATTTTAATTCTCGGGCGTCAGATTTGGTTGGACTCGCACGATCAAATTCAATCAGAGCCTTCTGTGATGCCACACTAATGGAGGACAAGGTATAGCTTTTTACATTATGTTTGAGTTTATTCAGTGGGGATCCATCTAGTTAAGGGTCTCTAATGACGAATAACAAGCCATCGAACTTAGAATACTAACCATTACTGAGCTTTATTCTGTGGTATTAGGTGCCCAAAGCTTGAATACCTACATACTGTAGGTAACGTCTGACTGACTAGCTGTGGGAGCAATTTATTCAATGTACTTTTTGAGGTCAGTTTTAAGATATCTCCTGCCTCAACCTTTTCCTTTGATACCTAATCAATAAATAATCATCTACCATTTATCATTCACTGATCTTCCTTTATCTGGAGACTTTGTGAACGTATAGGCCAGCATGCTAACTTACAGCAATCGGGAGCTTTCCTCTCAAAAGCCCAGACTATGCTTTCTTGGATTCATTATGTGCCGTAGATTCTGAGAGGTTGATTTTCTCTGAATAAATCAAGTAAAATGTCGCTTGTTTTGTTTTGTTTTGTTGTTTTTTTTTTCTTTTTTCGGCGCACCAATGACAGAAAAACAACTTGAACTTTTCTCTTTGTCTTTGTTCAAAAAGTCTCATTGTTCTGCATCATTCGCTTGTCTCTTGACCTTATCTCTGATGAACAAAGCAACAGCACACTCATGCATCCTGTCACCGAGTGCCACACATAATTGGACTGTTAGACTCACTGCCTTAGCTGATCTTATTTGGTTTACTGTGTTCCTTCGTTCCCCCGTCTCTCGCACTTTGTTATCGCCCGTTCTCACTCTTCTCTTTTTAAACCAATCTATCCTGTCCTCTCTCATTGCCCTCAACCCCCCCATTTAATCCTCCCTTTCTCTTCCCTGCTGAGCTCCCCTCTCTGTATATAGACCCGTGTCGCTAGGCAGTGGGAGGTTCAGACAGAGGCGGGATTCAGAGGTCATTTTACAAGTGTAGCTGCTAATTAAGAGAATTGTAATGAATCATTTCAAAGGGAGACGGTGTCGACACACAATTCAGCCCTCCATTTCATCTTGTGTTTTTCCCTCTCTTAGCTCGCCGTTGCGTCCCTTTTCAAAACTACTCCACAGCCACTTGATCGCTTCCCATTTCCATGGACACAGACATCTCTCTCTGCCCGCTTTAGCATGCATCGAAGAATGAGCGCCACTTGGACAAATCCTCCCAATTTTCTCATTCGAGGGATGACATTTAATTCCACATGTACAGCTCCTCCTGTATCAATTTTCACCATTAATTACACTTAGTGACCTTAAGATGAGGTCTCTGGGAATGAAAATATTTTCCACATGTCCAGCAGCTAAGGAAATATGGTTTCTTATACAATCTCTTATAAGGCACAGATATAATCAAAACCATAGCCAGAACCTTTCTCTGTTACTTACCAGTCTGTGAGATTAAAATTTTGCTCCTGTACATTTAAAAAGAAAATAATACACTGTTTAAGCTTACGAACCACAGGTTTGTCCATTTTCTGTACTAATTTGTGCAGGTTAAAGCTTGATTACCAAACAGGCAAGCAGGAAACTGTATGAAAACTCCAAATCTTCAGGGGTCTCTCCTGGAAGGATTTCTAAGGGTTATAATTTGTTGTACACATGAAAAGTGTCACATGTAATTGTGAGTCAAATAAAAAGTTAATTGACCATCTAAAAATCCCAGTATGCAGTGGGTGAGAGGTGGGGTGAAGCTTGTACAGGTCACTAGTCTATCGCAAAGCCAACGATACAAAAAGGCAAACGTTTCCACTGGCGTCAACTAGGGTTCAATACTATTCATATTTGAGCCAGTGCCTGGAATTCCAGTACCCAATGAAGTCCAAACTTCTCAGATTCAACAATATATATGTTACACCTATCAAAGTTTTTTAACAACAACTTATGCCGATCAGCTGTAGCATTAAAACCACTGACAGGAGAAGTAAATAACATTGTTTAGCTCAGTTTATTGTGTTTTTGATGTTATATTTCACATTGTTTTGCTAATTTGATGTCCTTTTTATGTAAAGTGTCTTTGAGTATCTTGAAAAGCGCTTTTAAATAAAATGTATTATTATTATTATTGACCATATTGTGACAGTACAATGTTCTGCTGAGAAACCTTTGGACCTGGAATTCATGTGGATGCTACTTAGACATGTACCACCCACCTAGAGACCGGACCAGACACCCCGACCCCATAGTAATGACACTCCTTGATGGCAGTAGCCGTCCCCAGCAGGATGCAGCCTGACACAGACACACGCACAAAAACGGTTTAGGAACAGCCCCTCCCTTCAACCCATAGGACCCAAAGGCCCCCACTAACAATATTCGGATGAGTCAGAATTGTTCTGGAGTCAGAAGGGAGACCTACACAATATTAGGTAGGCGTAATGTTGTGCCTGATCGCTGCAGCTACTGATATTGCCACACAGTTTCTTCTTTGGCAGTTGTGGGGAACTTGGCTTTTACGCTACTAAGTCACTTCTATTCCACTTTTTAAATATTTTGTGTTTGTCTGTGTCAAGTATTGAAAAGTGTATCCACACTACTTTCGACCTTTTTTGACTTTGCATTTCCTTGACTGTGCTGGACTTAAAATAGCTGCAGGGGTGATTTAAGTATCTCCCTTTTTCTATAACGTACACTATCTCACCCAGAAGTGCTGTTGTGTACTGAACTGATTTGACACGAACTGGTAGTCGGTGGTACCAATGCATTTTGTAACATACCCAAACTTAGTGTTGGTTCACCTAACCTATCCTGTATTTGGTGTGTGGGAAGAAATCAGATATAGATAGATAGACATAGATATCCAGTTAGCTAAACATAGGTTAAGGGTGTACTTAACTCTTCAACAATACTAAAATTTATCTGATACTTCACATATTATACATATTATACAAGCATCCTCTGCTCAAGTGATAATTTTATTTTAAGTTTTAACACATGCACAATGTATAACAGGCGGATCACTGTTAAAGGTAGGCAAGCCACCAAGCAAGGAGGTGAAATATATTTTTGCTGCAGCTCCTACTCCATATATGAATTAATCCTTGGAACACTATGGCCTCTGTCATGGATAGGCCAACATAACCTACAGCTGAAACATTCCAACTGAACTGTTCCATCAATAATTCAGGTGCAAAACTGCTCTGAATGACTGGCAAACGGAAGTCTGTCTGTGTGCGTGTGCCGTGCCTCGCATGCGAACATGGATGAGAAGACAGTAAAGGCGGCGGCGTCTTGTTTCAGGTGATGATATTGCAGGCCAGATTGATGCAGTAGTTCTGCCTCTGCCAAGGAATCAATGACATGGCTGCCGGTACGAATCAAGCTCACAGCTGTCAGGAAGCTGAAGTGCAGCTTAAATTTGAGACGGGTGGATGGATTGTTTTCAACGAAATTAAACAACACTGGTCTTGTAGATATATTGGAAATGTTTATTTATGTTGGTGTGTGAGAGGAAAACTTTAAGGGTTTCAGGGAGATGGAGGAGATGTAATGACAGAGCAGGGAATTGATTGCAACAACATGCGCCCAAAATATATTTTAAATTACTTTTCTATTGATTTGAATGAAAAAAGGGGCGACACAGTGGGGTGGTGGTTAGCACTGATGCCTCACAGGAAGAAGGTTCTGGGTTTGAATCCATGGGCTGACTGGGGGCCTTTCTGTGTGGAGTTTGCATGTTCTCTCTGTGTCTGCGTGGGTTCTCTCTGGGTACTCCGGCTTCCTCCCACCGTCCAAAGACAAGCTGGTTAGGTTCATTGGTGATTCTAAACTGAGAGTAGGTGTGCATGTGAGCGTGAATGGTTGTCTATCTCTCTGTGTTAGCCCTGCGATAGACTGGCAACCTGTCCAGGGTGTACCCCGATGCCAGCTGGGATAGGCTCCAGCTCCCCCGCAACCCTTCACAGGACAAGCGGTTACAGAAGATGAATGAATTAATGAATGAATGAAAAAAGAAAGAAGTCAGCCAGCTGGTTGGGGTTTGGTTTGTGCTTTTTGCTCGACTGAAGGTCATCAACATCAATCTACCAGATGAAATATAGGTTTTTAATATGTGAAGGAGGCTTCAGTCTAGCTCTTCCTGTACGTGTTCTCTCCCGGTCACCTCCAAATGGGTGGAGGTCATTGTTAATGGCATCAAGAAATAAAAACATGTCTGTTGTTTTTTTTTTCTTTTTCACCTGCCTCTGCCGCAGCCCTCCTTTCATTAGTCCCATCAGCACGGTAATTCCGAGTAAGATATGAAGGGTGAATGACGTGCGTGAGAAGCCTGGTAATCACAGTGCTGACATGCAGCAACGTAGCTTGTGGAGTGGTTAATGAAGAAAACGAGCCACTGTCAAAATTCCAAAGTAGGAATTCATTTTTGCTGTTCGCCATGAGATAGTAATAACATTTTAAAGGCGCTGAGCTAATACTGTCAGCAAAACAGCAGAGCAGTTATGTCTGAACTTATAGTCAGAGCTACAAATGCAGCAGTTGATTAAAGCTACATGCTTCTCTGTGGCATGTGACGGTAGATCAGCAAGGGTATTAGTCATCTTTCAGTGACATCTAATACAGCGGCCGTCCTCACATGTGAGATATTAGTACGACTTTAAAGAAGGAAAGCCACCTTTATCTCTGTAAAAAGGTTAGCTCCAGAATTCAAATTGGCTTGTTAGCGTTCGTGCCAAATACCCTTTAGCTCCATCTCATCTACATTTACCCGATCAGGTGCACCGTGAGTATCTGTAGGTCTAAAAGTATACGTTGCTGTACACATTGTAAGTTGCAACAGCCGTTCTCAAATACATCCCTTGCTATGGTTCCAGCTTGCGTTTCAGTCACTGAGATGACGGATAGCGTGTGTTTTTATGCATCTCCCAGGGTGAACCAAATTGAATACACACACTGGAATGAAACGGGGGGAGACTCACTGGTTTGTGACTGTCAAATAATGTGCCTGCGTTACCGGCGTCACAGAGCAGGGGCTCCGGTGGCGGGTGCTTGGGAGAAGCTGCTAAATCGTCAGATATTATAAATGTAAATATAATGAGGAAAACACATGGGATCGGCACAGAAAGCAGGTGGTGTCAGTTAGAGATAATGAGGCGCTTTTGTTGATTAAAGATAGCTTAAGAAAAGAACTTACATATAATGAAAAGATGCTGTGAGATGTGCATTCTTACCTGTGATTATCTGATTATATATTTGATTATTTGACAGAATTTTTTGCAGAAAAATACCGTCAAGAAAAATGTGGCCCTCGTCCTTATTGTGTTAATAGAGATTGTGTCTAATGTTGATCTTAAACGTGGTCAGTGCTACACATGATGACTGAATGTGGGTAAAGACCAAATCTGAGGCTTCACTTCTAACATTTTTTTATGTACTTTGGCAGCTTATCTGCTCCTGGCAAAGCACACCTGCAACATCAAATTTCGGTCTTCTTGGTAAATGCATGCACATGTTCTTGCAGAACAGTCTACTTGTGTAGTATCACAGGACTTGTAATGTATACCAGCATTGAATTAACCACTGTTACGTCAAACACTAAGCAGCAAAGCAGTGTAATATTTACCAAACAAAGACGCCCTGCTGTAATGTTGTACGTAGGAATCTGAGAAAAACACAAAATCATTATTTAATAGGTTACGGTTTGCTCATTGAGGAGGAAGTTGCACTGCAGAGGCTCCCCCAGTGTCTTCAGATCAAAAGATTGTGGGCTTAGGAAGGAGGGGCATTGAAGAACCCAGAGCTAATGTTGCCCATTCTTACCCACAGGGTGAATTGAGGGGCTGCATAACAGGTATTAGATAAATACGAATATTTTTGAACCCGTGAATCATGCAAAGTTATTCTAGTGGAGTCCCAGAATAAAAATACAGAGCTGGGAATGAGTGTAATAGGTTCCCTTAAAAAAAAAAAAGGAAAAAAAAGTGTGTAGCTGTAGTGTAAGTGTGTGTGCCAGCAGAGTTCCAAGTGCTGCAAACGGTTATCAGGTGAATAAGAGGGAAAAGCCACAGAGGGAGGGTAGTCATGGGAGCAGGTTCTGTAGAAGTCATTTTGGCAGCTAGTGAACACTTTATGCTGAGTAAGGCCAAAAAGTTTTGGATGAGAAAGAGACGAGCAGGCATGCATCATAATGTTGTACAATTCTATGGGGGTAAAGACTGATCATTCCTTCGAATTGTGGTGCAGCACCCACCATATGAAGTGTATAATGAATGATAAAAGCAGTGCGTTTCACTGCAAGGCAATCTGCTTCGGTGTGGTAATAGCAAAATTTAATACTTTGGTGATTAATGTTATATTGTAGCAAAATGCTGCTCAGACCTTATAGTCTGTTAAAGGGGTGTAGCTCCACAGTTTAGAATTGCATTCTCAAACTCCGCCAAAGAAACAAGTGCCAAAAACTGTAGTCATGCACTGCAGGCATGGATAGCTAGCTCCAAATGCAATTTAGTTAACTACAAAAAAAGAAACAAAGTTGTGGTTTATATAGGTAACTTCTCCCTGTCAACAGGCAGCAGTGTTTTTTATAGTTCTTTTTTTTTTTTTAATAGTATTAAAGGGGAACTACTGTTTTTTACAACCTGGACCCTATTTCTGGCATAAAATACGATTGTTTACTCACCCATATATCACCCATAATTTTGTGTAATTTGTAGTCAGTCGGGAGATATTTAGATCTGCGTATATCCATATAGTGGGAGTGACTGGGGCACCGAAACGCAGCCTCTAAATAACGCATTATCTGCCGCGAAACTTGTTCATTACACCAATATTTTGTTATCGTACACTAGTGCTATTCCCCATTGTATCCATAGTTACCTGTTATCATAGATAATAGACAGATAATGCGTTATTTAGAAGCTGCATTTCGGTGCCCCAGTCACTCCCACTATATGGACATACGCAGATCTAAATATCTCCCGACTGACTACAAATTACACAAAATTATTATATATTAATATATTATAATATATTATTTTATGCCAGAAATAAGGTCCAGGTTGTAAAAAACAGTAGTTCCCCTTAAGGCTTAAAGTTATTGGTGGGAGTAAGGCAGAGTCAGAAGCCATGCTGCCAAGATGGCGACAAGCAGAGCCACCACACTGAGCTTCAAGGATGCGCCTCAAGAAGCCTACTGGGGACATCACAAGGTTCTATACATCCCTACAGACAAAAATTACAAGACCCAGATAAAAAATGGTCAAAATTTATATGTATACTGAAATATCTGGAATTTTAGAATAAAGTACATGAAAAAGTGACAACTACCTGCCCAAGTTGAAAGACTTTCGGACTTGACTAGGCTTGTCTAAGCCACGGTTATTATTAAACAGTTATTTTTAACAGGCTAAGTAGCATTCTTTGTGACAAGTGAACTGAATTTGCTATATACAGCTGGAAGAGTGTCTTTTTGAAATATTATACAAATGCAACTTTGCAGAAGTGGGCATTCAAGCAACTTTTGGCATATGTTGATATCATACACAGTAGTCCACAGGGCAAACAGTCCAAACAAATGCATTTCACACACATATTCACAAAACGCTATGCTCATTATTGTGAAATTGTTCTTTTGCAAACAATTACATTGTATATTGCAGGGTAATTGTGTCCAATCCTCAGCTGGTTGCTCAGTTCCCTTCGAGGGGGATACTGACATCAAACCGCATATCAAAAACAAGTTTTGCATTTATACAATATTTGTTATTGTTTTAGGTTCTGCAATTAGAGCGCGTTGCGACAGAACGGTGTTTTCCTCAGTCAAACGCTGATCCTCAGCTCAGAGGGCAGGAAGCACGGCACAAACATGCAATCTGGTAATAGAAACTGAAGTCTTTGATACCGGTCCCCATGGGCGGCATCTGCTTGAATTTTGCGACGGGGCTGTGTGAGTCCTGACAGAAGGCTCGTACAGCAGGGCCAGAGCTACAGTGAGAAACAACACGTGCTGAATACATTTGAAAAGCACTATGCTTTGATATTCAGATCAGCCAGCGATCTGTTGGAAATGGCCTTGGTATTGTTATCCACAGAAGTACGCCTGTGGAAATGCGTGTTGACTTTTTGTTGGCTAAAAGCATACAAGGATCTCATACACTAACATCTCCAACCTGACGTAATGACTACACGGCTATATCTATCATTCTAATGAGACACGTGGAAACGGCATGAAATAAAAACTTGATTCATAACGCAGAAGCAGTGGAATTCACAATCTGTTCTTGCCTTTAAAACCAATTAGTCAATTTGTTGCAATGTCCAATGTGGAAACCAGCCAACCGTCTTTTTGGCAACATCTCAGGAAATAATGAGCCACCTCTTGTCTTTGTTTCATATCAGTTCTGGTTCATTCAGAAAAACCCACAGGTTTCTTTCCAACACTCCCGAGAAGCAGTCAATAGAATATTGCAGATAAAACATTCTAGACTCAACCTTTAATTATGTTACCTCCTATCCCATACTGAGATTTAATCAGGGCACAAAATTAACTTTTCCGCAGAAGCAAGAATATTGTAACCTTAAAGTTAAATGGGTTTTGTGCTGTATCTAATCACCATATAAAACACCAGTGGTTTCACTTATTGATAATTAACCTTTGGAATATGATTCATGCACCCACCCTGTGTCTTTTTCTTCCTCTGTCTTTCTACTTAACATAACTCTTTTGAATGTCTGTATTATGTATGTAGGCTGCCTCATTTTTCCTGTTGCTTTAAATGCAGCTGTCTTTCTTTTGCCGAGTGTAATAGTGTCGACCAGATGAACCCAAACCTTATCAAGAGCCCTTAATCTAATCCTCGTATACATCCTCTGGACATG
Organism: Chelon labrosus; assembly: GCF_963514085.1. NCBI lineage: Eukaryota > Metazoa > Chordata > Actinopteri > Mugiliformes > Mugilidae > Chelon > Chelon labrosus. The sequence continues at coordinate 12,654,967 of NC_140342.1, forward strand.
ATCTCATATAGCATCTCATGTATAGCAGCATAATCTGATCCACGCTATATTGAGCTAAGAGCTATCCGCCATCACGGATGGCTGTGCTCCTGCATACAGTTCAGTAATGTCAGCGCATCTCACTTATATCATGCCCTTCCTCTCTTGTTTCCAGTCTAATTTCCACTGTCTAACCAACTCTACTCTAGTTCCTAGGATTTCATTAGAATCCCCCTTAGCCTGTCAATCACTACACTGTCATCAATGACTTTCTGTAAGTATTATGGGCATGTGTGCATACATGTATGCATGTATACATAAGGACAAAGACGGCACTCGTGAAACAGTCAGTCAGTCAGTTCCCCCAACCACTCACAAGTGTTCAGATTCATCCATGTTCACACACATACGTTGTCCTCCTCGGAACTGGTCCTCCCCACATACATAATATCATGCATTCTAAATTTATAAGCGTGATGATCAGGCCTCCAGGGCTTGAGGGCCGCCTTAGTGCCTCTTCACACAGACTCAGCTGCTGTGGCCGGCATTGACTTGTGATTGGCTTGACAGCTTCATTAAAAAAAAAAAAAAAGAGAGAGAAGGTGATTGCATTCTGCCCCACTCCCATAGCATGCATGACTAACCAGGCTCGGCAGTCGGTGGGAGGTACCCACTTGAGCTCGGTTCCATTGGGTTTATGTCAGTTTCGATACAGAGCTTTCCTGTAAGGACGGCTCTACCTTTCAGCGCTGTCCTGTGAGCTGAGCTTGTCTGCAGAGGGATTCACAGTGTTTGCATGCACAGAAAGGAACCGGCTTATGCGGAAATTTGCACACAGGCTGCTATATTTAATTGCAGCTTATCAATGTGCAAAAGATTGATATTTTTCTGTGAGATTACAGGCTTTGTCTTACAAATTTGTTTTCTAAACCCCTCATCTGAACTGCATTTGTCAATTGTCAACCTGGATGCTACTATATCAGAATTTAGGCTAATGTTAGTAGCTCTGTCCTGCTCTTTATTGCATTTGTGTTTTCAGTCTAACAACACCAGACAGTCTTTTTTATATGAAACAGTACAGTACAAAAGATACAGTACAGTACCAAGCACAATAACATTTATCCTAGTATTTCCAAATATAACATGCCAAGCAACAGGGATTGTTTCTGAATCAAATGAAAGCCAGATTTTAACATTTTTCATTCCAGTACTAGTGCTTAATATCTCTACTGTGCAGTATGTTTTTATCTTTAATTTCCTTGTCTCAGGATGGCATCTTTTAGCTGAGGCTATCAGACGGTCGGTCTTCATGGTCTGTGCTTTATAACACGTCCGCATTAGACAGCCTTTTAAACTCACTCAATCAGTTCATTAACTAACCAGGGCTGATAAAATCTACACGTTACAGTTGTCATTTCAGTCCGCTGAATAGAGTTGTACCATCTTAAAAAGCTTACTATTGCGCGTTAACCATCTGTTATTATCACTGTAAACTGTATGCCAGAGGCTCAACTCGGTTTAATTCAATTTTATTTAAATAGCGTCAATAACGACACAAATTGTCTCAAGACACTTTACAAAACCCATCCCGAAACCCCCAGAGCAAGCACGAGCGAGGCCACGGGTGCAAGGAAAAACCCTTTTAACAGGAAGAAACCCAGCTCATAAACTGACGCACAGGAGATACTTGGAAAGAAGGGTTTTTAGACTAAGAATTGTCCACCATTAAGCAATTATTTTCAGTGTACTTAATCACTGGAATGAGTTTACTAAAGCAATTTGTTCAAAAGATTTGCTCACTGAATCGTTAAGTTTGGGCATCTTGTACTGGAAGGACTGTAACTTACATGCCAAACTATTTATAAACCTTGATTTAAAAGTTCCCTCCGTGCATATTGGTTTTTTTTTTTATTAGTATTAAGTGTTATTAGCTTGAATTTGCAGGGCCTGACTGTCACTCGCAGCTCACGTTCACTGTGTGTTATGTTCAATGGAGAAATTTCGGAACATGCTTTCTCTGGGAGTGAAAAGATCTGATTCCCTTCATTCTTCTTGAAATAAATGAATGAATGAATGAATGAATAAAGCAACTGGGAACATCAAGATGTGTGTTTGTGTTCCAGTGGTTTTATAAGTGTGACTGTACGCCGATTCCGGCCAATTAGGCCACGTTCGGCTACACTAGCTGTTTGCTCCATGCGAGTGGTGGACTGCAGAAAGTGACCGAGAGTATCTCTGCATGTTTGCACACAACTCACTGGGAGCTCATTGGAAAATGAATGGATGGTTTTGGGATGTAATTCAGTTCAGTTTGTTCACTGAAAAGGTTTGTTCCTTCAAACACACAGTACTACTCTACCCTGCTGTTAGAACTGTGTGACATGGATCATTTTCTCATTTCAGCTGCTCCCGACATTCTTCTTTCATACAGAGAAACATTTTACATTTCACCTTGAAATGTAAATCACTGATTCCGATTAAGTTAAGATTAAGTTCTAATCTGTGCCGGGTGGATAATGACATTTATTTGTATAGAATATATAATTCTGTAATATGCTGTTGCAACATTTTCCATTCAATCATCGAGTTTTTGAAGAAGGAGAATGTGTGTGTGATTGTATGTGTGTGAGATTGAAAGAAAATGCACTTGCTGTGATAATCAGCCGTCGGGGAAAGAGAGTTATTATGTAAACAGAAATATTAAACAAATTTGTTTCTCTAATTATAGCGACCAGTGCAACACTGCTGTTAGAAACACAAGAGATTCTGTGCTTAAGCAAACCTTTGTTGCCCTATGTATTCCTTGTTATTTCAAAGCCCCAGTATTTGAACCACACCTGCAGTATAATCCTGCTAGCTTCTGATGATCAAATAGTGTACATCGCAAATAAGGATTGTAAGACTGGTTTTCTTCTTGTCTCTTTTATACAAATAACTTGTGTCTTATGTAAGACATCTTATTTTGACTTATTTTAGTCTGTCTCTGAATGTAAACACAAGGCACAGTAGTGAAGTCAACAAACGGACTAGCTTTCTATACAACCCCTAGACCAGTCGACTAGTCGGTTTGTTGACTTCCCTGCTGCGCCCTGACGCTTTTAGCATCAGGTTGACTAGCCACTTTTCATGTGACAGTAACAGCATAGATGCTTCCGAGAAGACAGGTGAGGAGCTAAGTGGTTCGTTGCAGCAAAGTGCAGAGGAATACTATTAAATGCTGTTGATGGTGCTGAGATGCAGCCTATTTTTATACAGGCTATACATATCTGCAGTGCACAGTATGTAGCGCATGAGCTGTCCGTTCTCAGCATATGTATTCAGGTTAAGAGTATAGATTTCACTGTTGCAAAGTGTTATTTTCTACTGTGTTTTTATCAGTCGCGTCATCAGCGACTAGTTGGCGTCGCCTTGACTTTCACTTTCACTTAATAGCCAACTTTAAAAGATCTGAAGTCGTGCAACCCCTAGTAAACACAGAGCTCACTAATGGGACACCAGTCTAACCCCAATTAAGCAAACTGGGTTTCTCGTTTTCATGGTTAAGAAATCAGGTTACTGCAGAAATCTTAAGAAAGCTAAAGAAGTCTCTCAACAGTGCAGGCACTTGGTTCATAGTGCATTATCTTCTGTGTGGCAAATTTGAAAATACATTAAGCATGTAAGCTTTAGTCAATAAAACATTAGAGAATATGTGTACATATTTGCAGAACATTAACACGCTGAGCAGTAACTCTGGCTGAAACTCCTAATAAAACACAAGGGAACCCCTCATTAGAACACCCTAACAGTTAATCTATTGTAACTCACTGTTAATGTAGCTTAGAGTAAGTAGGTAGTTTAGATTATTACTGGGTTTTTTTGTTTGTTTTGTTTTACTTGTTAAAACTCCTCCTACAACTTTCTAGTGTCTAAACAGCTGATGACAATATGTAATATATAGTAATAACTGATATATGTTTAATGGTTTAAATTGATCTATAAGCTATTTTAGCTATTTTAACACTGTAAGCTATTTTAACGCTGTATGAATAATTGGTTTGGTTTATTATGTAGTATATAATTCTTATTATCCATCCATCTGTATAACTAACTGAATAACACCTGAAACCTCAAAACTTGCATGAACTGGGTATAAAAAGGTTTGGTCCGGGGATGATTAAGCCAGCTTGTCCATTATGACTCAAGTTTACTGTATCATACTGGTGTCATACTGAGTAAAGATACTGTAATAAATACTTTAATACAACAGTAAATACTCAACAGTATTTGTTAACACACTCATTAGTGTAAAAGTTAAATGCTCAGTATTAATACGGATAAATGCAGATAAAATCAAATTAACAATAGATTACCTGATGTGTAATGCTCCCAGAAAGTGAATATCCTGCTAGACGTTAGTTTTAAAGTTTAAACTTTTCTTCTTAACATGAACAGTGCTCGTGCCGGTGTCACTAACACAGTATCTGCAGTATAAAATATGCTATCTAATTGTACTCGGGTCAGTAGCCGTAGGTCTTCGGAGAAAGAAACTTACTGATTATGGTCTGTCAAAAGTCTCTCAACTTAAATGTGCCATATTGAATTGCAATAAAAAATATTACGTACTTGTATAAATGATTCAGGAGGAGTAATTGATCTTAATTAACATTGGAAATGGTTAATAATATCCTTGCAATATTATATATTTGTATATATATATATATATATATATAAGTAATTAAATAAAGTGTCACTGCAAAAGTGTTATTTACAGTATTTATCTGGGAGCGCAGCTTCCATTGATGTACTTGCAGAGGACAATGTACACAAGGGGAATTATCAACATTTAACATTAAAACAGATCCAGTCAACTGAGTCCGCCAGTGCTTTATTTGAAGCTGTTTTGTTTGGTCGGGGCTATTTATTCAAATTTCGCTGGCGAATGCATAGTGTCAGTTTCATTCAGATTAAACCCACAAAAAGACAGATGGAACTCATCCCTAGCATTCCCAAACACCTCAGCGCTAACACTGCCACTCTGTGACACCATTTAAACATGTTTTTGATCCAGCCTGTGGAAGGCTGCTGTTAATTTACCATCTACAACAGTTATCAAACTCTACCAAGACTGAGTGATTCCTTTAAAACCCATCTACAATATGTAATATGGTCTTCATTAATAACCTAATATAACTTATATTATCTGACTTGCTTCTTTCAAAACCTTTTCCACAATGTGAAAAAGCATGTTTTTTTTTTTTCTTTTCTTGTGCTTAAAACATTTGTATTGAGACAGGCACTTCAGATACATGGTACACAGTGGTGTGTGTATACACAATGACTAGTGAGTGTGGTGAGCCAGGCAGTCACTAACCATTATGCAGGATGTCAAGAAAGGGGAGCTAGTCTTTTGAAAATAGTTTTTGTGGGGAAGAGGAATCTTAAGATTCTGGAACCAAAGAAAACAGAGAGAACAAAGAAAACCAGTCGAAATTCTTTTGCGATGAACGATCCAGCATGTACAGTAGATCTAAATGCCTGTCTTTAGTTTAGAGCCACTGAAAACATTTTGCATAGAATTTGAGTTATTTCACTACTATTAAATCCCCCTGGACTGTCTAAACATGCCGGTCCTCCTGCAGTTTCTCCGTCTAAAACACAGAGTAACCAGGCAACGGCTGCAGGAGTCGTCCATGTTTTAATGAGTCTGGCCAAAGTATCACCTGGCAGTGACACCTGTGCCTGTGATCAGCTACGTGATGTGATAGCGATTGTTAGGGTTAAATTTGATAGGGATGTTCCCTGAAATGTCACAGAAGTATTCAAATCCTCATTGAATACAATGAGAATATTAAAGAAGCATCAGTTTTGTGCCGGAGTCTATTACGTATAGAGAAAATCTGCTTTACTATATATAAAGCAGTATGTATTTAAAGCTACGGTGCGGAACCTTTTGGACCTCTCCTGTACTTACACAAATACTGTTTAGGCATGCATATGATTTGCCATCACTGTCTATCACTTTCAGTGTACCCTTCCTGTGAACACGCCTCTTGATCTGAAGCATCAGAAGCTCTTAGAAACATCCAATGCTCTGTTTCAGTCGTGCATTTTAAAATGGTAACTTCATAGAAACCAAGTTACATTAGTAACTTTTGTCTCTTCTGCATCTGGCTGCCGCTGAACAGATGCCAAGTCTGACACCATAGCTGTGTTTAACTACGAATGGCAATTGTAATCATCATTCCAATGGAAAAGTCTTAATTTAAACAGAAAAGTGAAATAATGTAACAACAGACTCAACTTTTCTTGGTGTTTTTAGCTGCTTTATTCAGATTTTATAACCCCATCTTTCAGAAAATATTAAGTTTCTTCTGAGGAATCTTGTACTCACAGTATAACATTAAAGCAAAACAATTTATTTAATTACTATTGATTAACTAATTGATCAATGTTGGTATTTGTTTTAAAATGGGCATTTTGAAACAATAGCTATGTATATGCTTTATAAAACATAATGCAACTGTGACAGCTCATCGAAAAGCCTAAGTGAACCGCTGCAGGCAACAGTTTTGTTACATTAAATAGAATCCCAGGACAATAATTGTTCATTTGGGTAATACCTCCCAATATGTCATGAATTAGTGATGATATATGTTTTAATCCATTATTTTTGATGATGAGGTTTTAGTGTCTTTTTGGCTCCGTCCATAGAGTGACTCCATTTATAATTGTCACCTTTTGGAGGCAATTACATGGCTGCCCTAATCTCATCAGTCAGGGAGACAGTCAGAGAGACAGCTGTTGTAGTGTTTCATTCTTATCTCCTCTGCTCGCTCCCCTTCCCTCTCTGTCTTTCTCTCCTCCCTCCTCCTCCATCTTCCTCAGGCCGGGCGGCTGGCATGTCTGGTGACAGCAACTCCTTGGCTCCATCTCACACTGGCTCTCCCTCTCAGAAGACAGAGTGCCCGCTGACAGTTATCAAAGCCGTGTCTGCGCTAACTCCTTGTTTTGACATTAGTCTGTCCTTCAATGTGTCCTTCCTCCTCACCTCCTTGCGTACACAGTTGCAGCTGGTCAATTTAAGTCATTAGCTCTGTGACCGCAATAGGACCAACTGAGTTAGATGGAAAGCTCATGCGGTCCGTCCATTAAAATCAATTCCAGCTCATCTCCATGTCTGAAGCTGTGGCTGTTGTGGTAAAGCATTTTTTTCTGTATCAATTCTCCAGTGAACTGAATTATAAAACATGAGCAGAGGAGCTATACATGCATGGAAACCATAAAATCAAAGGTGTTGACCATAAGGCTCATGTGATGTGATCCCTGAAAATTGCAATTGTATCCCAAAAGATTAACCCCAGAAGGATTCACTTGCAGCATCACCTTTGTGTACCAAACCAAATTTATTTCTGGGCTTGTTTTCTCTGTCCAGCTGACAGTTTCTTGGCAGAGCACTGTCCAGCCTACGAGTGGTATGTCAGCCATGTTTATTTTGGATGACAGATGCAATCTGCCCCTGAATCAGCTGACGGGTCAATCTATATCTCATTACTCTTTCCAAACAATATAATCTGGGCTGGGATTCACAAGGTATCATAATGTATTAGGTCGCAGTGACATCATGTAAACTCGGTAGCGCACCTCTCGACTTCAGTGCAGCAGCAAATGCTTTTTGTTGTTTTTTCGCCTGTAATGCAACAACTTAGATATTTGATTCTATTTCACACTCTCATACATTTACTATTCATCCTCTACCCCAAATCCTTCTCCCTCTCTCTACTTTTCTCTCTCTCTCTTTTTGCTATTATTCTCTCTCTTTTTTTTTTTTTTTTCCAGGGCAGCTCAAAAGCAGGCTTTGCTCGTGTGATTTACTTTCTATTAGGGGATTAAAAATCAATTATGCAGGAAGCCATGCGTAGGCGTGATTATAGCTGCGCATGACGGCACCATTCATCACAGGACCACTCATCTCTGCAGCCGTTAGTTACACAACACACACCAGGACGGCCATCTTTTACCATGAACTCTGCCCCTCCTCTTTTACTCAGTATAAACGGAGTAAGTCCACCATATATTATACGATGAATGACTTTGGAAAAGAAAAAAGAATATATAAATGCGTGGCACAGTGAAGAGGTGGGAATGTTAAATGTCCAAAAATATGTCACGTAATATCCACAGTACAAACAGTAAAAAAAAAAAGAAAAAAGAATGATGTCTGAAGGGAACATCCATCCCAGTCAAATGAAGCAGATTATAGCAATTACAGAACCGCTTGCTGCGGACTGAATAACGCAGTCTCAAGCATGACAAGGCCTCAAAAATGGAACTGAAATAGCATCAATAAAGAGCTTTCAAATAAGGACCATTATCAGCTGTCACCTGTCAAGTTGTTGATGCAACTGTAACTGCTTCCCCACAAATAAATTATGAATTACATTTTCGTCACCTAAACTCACCTACTGTTTCTAGTATCGAGGTTGTAGTTGCTCGGATCACCCGCTCATAACAAGACAAGTTGGGCCGGTTGTTAGGGCAGTGCGGTGCTGTAATCTCAGGCACAGCAGTAGACACTTTGGATAAATTTCCCCGACTATAATAACACAAAATGAAATCTAATACTGGGGTGTGAAGATTCATTTGTGACCTTGGGATCTGTAATAAAATATTCTGAATTTCTGAGCTTCACTCCACTTTCTTTCAACATCGCAAGAAATCTCTGAGAAGTTGACATTAGTCATGAAGCTCTACAGTAAGAAATAACCTACTTCCGACGTCCTTCTACAGAGGGGCCCTTGACCGATTTGCTGCCGCAGTGATTCACGTGAACGGACACAGGACAATGATTAGAATTTGTTTAGAGTCGGCTCTATCTTGATTAGTCTTTTTTGTCTTTTCTGGTAATCACTTGACCTTAGCAGATAATCCTTAAGCCTGTTTATTCATTTCAGTGTTGGTCAGATACGACTTAACAATAACTCCTGTTAAATCCCAGTGATCCCTATTCTACACAAGCACAATACAAAGTACTTAGATGTCTTGGTGCCTTTCACCATCTATTTCAGTCCATTTCTGGGCTGGATAGATAAAGTAGTAGAGGCCCTGTGCACTGTGTACAGTTTGTGTCTCTTTGAAACATTTTGAAGGTTTTTCAGACTGCTAATGTGTGGGTGCAAGCACACTGTGGTGTGCAGTGGTTTGCTGGGGGAGAAAACATCAATGCTAGGATGCAGACAGGGCAAACAGGCTGGTGATAAAGGCTGGCTTTGTTGCAGGTGCTGAGTCTGAAAACCCAGGAGGCCTTAGCACAGGAGAGAGGACTAAACTGAACTCCATCTCAGACAATCCCTCTTGTCCTGCTGCTTCTATCGTACGCTGACACAGCTGCAGAGTATCTCCTGCCCGGTCCCTCTAAGGTGCATCACAGGCTGTGGTCACCAACATCTGACTTGCTCAAATGGATCCTGCCTTTACCACAAAGGAGAGAGCTGGTGCAGAAACAGTGCGCTGCAGTATGCCGTCTGCAGAGTTCTATAAACACAGAGTTACTGGCTGTATTGTTTTCTCTGGCCATATTTCAGTACATTCCATGTGAATGCATCAAAGCATGTAAAAAGGTTCCCACAAGACCCCATTTATTTTTGTATCACCCTCTCTTTCGCCTCTTTAGTGCTGTCTGAAGGCTTGAATAGAATCCAGCATGAACTTTTATACAATGTACAGCGGGTTCAAGTTGCCTCTCTGTCTCCAAGTGAACCAAGCTTGGGTTAGGGTTAGGGTTAGGGTAAGGGTTAGGGTTACCTGATCGCACTTTGGAAAACTGGACTGGACTGCCAGGCACTGTCTCCGTAGAAACCTCTTCGACTCTGGTGTTGCCTCACGTCGGCTATGTCTGGACCAAAACAATACACTTGAGGACATGAAGGTTCTGCACCTACGTGAGATGAAATAACTCTTCATACCAGGAGGTGGCAGTAGTCTGTGTTTGTCATTTATTACAGACAGCTTAGCAAGGACTAAATAGGAAGAAACCAGCAGAGCTTCGGCCTCTCCATAATTATACTTGCTGGTCGACATTTTTTTCATTCAAGACAGCCGTATCATTGTGAAAATATTTGTGTATTGGAACGTTCCGATGAGTTGAAGATCATCCTTCAGTGTTTGCCCTCTTGATGTTGGCTCGTGTTGGTTTACTTCCCATCCTCCGTCCTCCACAAATGAGCCTGTGGTGCATGAATGAGGCATCCAACCAGCTAATGCTTGTGTAATTCATTCGGTTAGCAGAGAGTGTATTTGTCTATACATCTTCTAAAACCCAGTCTTCACAAGACTGTTTGCGATGGCTTGCTAGATTTTTCACTTTTAGCTATTATCTGCAAATACGCCTTTAGAAATTTCCCTTTCATCCTTTCTGGTGTTGAACACTCACCGGGAGCAAGCAGAACATACTTTATCAGCCAACTAGGTGTTCGGTATATACTGTATGCGCGAAGCTGCTCTGGCACAGCCACAGTCGGTGTTTGTATCCCTACAGTTTCTTATGTGATGAACGTTCCCGTGAGCACGTGCACATACGCGCCGATATTCACTACGCTTTTCATGCCTGTAAGAGTCCAGACTGCTGGAGAATGGCACGTCTGTTTACTCTGAAAGGTTCAAAGATAATTTACCTGGATTAGAGGAGCCATCTGTGCCTGCCATCCCAGATTGCTTTGGAGGTGTCTCAATAAATACTGAGCAGGCTGCATGGCTGGCAGTGCAATAGAAAGGCAGGGAGAGGTTTGCTCTAAAGCAGGGCTTAATGCTCCTTTTTGCATCACTTATTACCGGGTGCTCACAGGCAGCTCACTGCTGACACCCCCTGACCTTTGTTTATCCTCGATCTTTGGGAACTTAGTCTTTATCTGGCCTGTTACACAAGCCAGTCAAGGACATAGGCCTGTAAGTAAGTCCAATAATATATAGTTAAGTCATTCATATTTTATCCGTGTTTCGTTTCTTCCCTGGCACATTACATATCAAAGGAAAAACAACTCAGGGGTTAAGGTGCTGATTTTCAGCTTTGATTGTTCGTGCGAGTCTTCGCATCCATATTATGAGAACAGCAGGAGAGGAAGTATTCATCAAAAGAGCAGCTATTCCTACGCCGTTAATCAAATGTCAATTTAAACACCCTCAAATTGCAGCTAAAGGTTAGTACTTCAACGTCCGGGTGGATGTTTCGCATTAAGCCCGCCGCCTCTGAGCGCAGAGCCAGAACAACAGAAAATGTTGCACTGCCCTAATTCCTTCTGACTGCACTGATGATGTGTTCAGAGGCATTCATCAAGTCTGTGACAAAATCTTTGGCTTTCTGGACAGCCCGCTCTGTCACACAGACTGATGTAATGAGGCTTCTGTGAAGACAGAGGCTTGAAAGCAAACTGTTTGGCATCAAGGTTACTTTGACCTCTTATTTGCTCAGTGTAGAGCAGGATATAAGATATACAGTGCAAAACTGCCACTTCCATATTTTGCGTTCATCTTGAGCAGTGTGAGAGCTCCATAGATGTGCCCTGACTTAAAGCTTTGTGTGAGGGCCTATTTGAAGAAAATGTAGGCAGCCTCAGACAGATGTAGCCACTGGGAAAGTGTGAGCGTTGTAAAAAAAAAAGAAAAGAAGAAGCATAAAACCTGCCTTAGGTGAAGGTATTGATTTTTAAAAAGGCTGCATCTGGAGGTTTCTTGAAACACGCTGAGGTGCCGAAACACCTCCATTCTCTATCTCTCACTCTCACGGCCGGCCCGTTACACTCTCACAGCCACACACACACACGCAATTTAAGGGAGGGGAGGCTATCCATTCAGATACCAATTGAGCTGCACAGTTGGAGTGTAGGATGGTGAGGAAGTTATCACTTAATTAAGTCGGGGAGAATGAACATGCCCGGGGACACACCTGGGGCTGAAGAAGATAAAGATCCCAAAACATCACGTAGTGCAAAAGTGACTGCACTACACTTTCAGCACATTCCTCGTTCACAATACACGGCCACGTTGGGTTTTGTTTTCATCCTCCCTTCCTGAAACACCAGAGGTCAGACCAGAAGCGGCAGCTGAGGAAAACATTGCAGAATGAAAATAATTAGTTGCAGCTGTCCTTACTGAACGATGGGGGGAAGTTTGAATCTGAGAAGTCTGGACTGTTTCACAATAGCTGAGAATGAGAAGGACACAGAGAAAGGTCAGTTTGGCTCTAAGGTGCAGCATCATTTACATGATATTTGGACCCAGTTGCTCCTGCTGGGAACCCCATTGCAGAAATCTGGAAATTAAAAATTAAAATTCAGTCTAGTTCGTCTCGACTATTCCAATGTAGCCAGGCCTCTCTGTCACGGCTGCAGTCGGTTCGAGTGGGACACTCGGACGACAAGCCATTTCCTCCTTACTGGCTTGCCTTGACAGATTCACAGTACGTTTTAGAAGTGATGTTAGGCTTTTAGTGTTTGCCTACAAATCACTAAAAGGGCTGGCTGATCTCCAACTGCCACGCATCCCATTAAGGCCGCGCAGTTCTGACCACTTTCTTCTGGCTGTCCCAAGAAGCACAGAGGAGATGCTTCTGCAGCTGCAGCCCTCAAGCTATGGACTAATTCGCCTCTGCATGTTCGCCTGGACTTGTTTTCAAATCCCTAAAATATTTGTATTCTTTGCCGTTTAATTCAGTATGCTACTTTTTATTGTTTGTTATAAATTAGCATTTTTAATTTGTCTTTGTGTTTCCGGGTTTTGCCACTCAACTTTTATTGATGCCTTTTTCGCTCTTCCACCAAACTTGCATACCCCCTCCCTTGCCGCCGTGCAAGCGTTAGGGCGCACAGCCTGCACGGCGAGATTGTAAAGAGTGCAGCTCATGAATCTGTGGCGCCGATAAACTCGCCTTTACGGGATAGCCAGGGGATCTTACATTCTGCAGATGCCGCCCGCGCTCGGAGAGATGCACGCACACATCTCTCCCTTGCTCTCTTATGCGCGTCTTATGCACAGACACTTTCCCATGTAGCACATACCACAGCGTCACACGTCCCGCTCTGTGTGCAAAGGCTTCTCCTTACACCTCATTCACATATTGATGAGAGGGTGAACTCTAGAATAAACAGGAAAAGTTCTACATTTCTGCATCATCACCATCCATCAGGGAAGGATGTGATGTTATTAGGCGGCGCGAACACTTAAGAGACTAATATCCTGTTGTGACATTACCCTCTACCACTACAGGGTATCATTTTTGACTCAGCAGTCCTCTGAAGACTGCCATTATGCTGTCTTGATGTTTTGCAAATAGTCGACTTTTTGGAATGAAACCAGAGAGATGGAGCGAGCGAGCGAGCGTGCCGCACCGCTTCGGCTCGAGTGCGATGATGAAATACACTTTATTCTACATCAAAAGCATTGTACCCTTTTAGCGGCAGAGTCGAGCTTAAAGGAGGCCATTTTCAGACTTCGCTGTCAGGTGGGTGCGGAGAGATTTGAATGATTCATGAATCAATTTGCGGCGCGCGAATGTAGCGCTCATAGGAATGAAGCGTTTCGCTCCTAGGTGAGGCACGGGGCCGCTGTACGGCACTTGTCTGGGGCTGAAGAGTCCGTGGTTTCTCCTCTCATGCCACGCAGACGCCATTACCTGAAAGCATTTAGAGAAGGGGGGTGAAATGAGGTCGTATGCTGCCCGGCTCCAGCGAGGTCACAGAGGCTCTTGGTCTCTCTACGCTCCGTCTTGCTCGCCCACACGCACTTCACGGTGTCTTCCTGATTGCAGGGTCCTCTGTCATGTTTTGGCCATTACAGCTCTCGGTCCCATCTTACACCGGGAACCTGGAAACCCTGACCCCTTTTAGAGTCACATTACCGAGCACACAAACCGAGAATACACAGGCTTATTTTTCTCTGTCTCACACAACACTTTCTCTTTTTTTTTTCGCTTTTCTCTCGCACACACACACAAATTCTGACAAAGGCGGATAGTGAGAGGGAAGAGGATAGATGACACATTTCCTGAGGAGAGGCGGCCAGCGTTATTTGTTATAATACAGCTCTAATTTCAATATTTTCAAACCTTCCCAGAGATTTATATGTGCCGCATGAGAGAGCATCCATCTTGACTGAGCCCTGGCCGGCCTCAACTTCGCCGGCGTCACATGATCGATGTTTTCCCTGGCCTCCCGACATCTTCGGGGGTCACATGGGCCTCTGTCAAGCTTGGTTAATTTTGCACTCTCAGCTCCGCCGCTATTAGCATATGAATGTCCTCATAGCCATACATATTCTACAGCCACGCATAGGGATCTCAAAAAGTGGTCCTTTTTAAGAAGGAATCTGAAAAGACCGGAGGGGACGGAGAGGAGGAAGGAGTGGATGGGGTGGGTTTGGCAGGATGTTTTCACAGCTGTCATGGTGATGAATTAGGCTCTTATGATTAATCTGTGTTTAAATGTAACATTACCATCTCCAGACAGTTAGACCCAGCCCATTTTCAGTGGACCGTGGCCATGCAACAGAAAAACATGTTGATTATGTTGAACACCAGCGAAAGGAGCAAATCAAACACTGACTACTTTATCAGTCTTGTTAGACTGAAGTCACTATTTACAGCCTATACACGGGCTCTTTCAAAAGTTTAAAATTAGTTAGCTATAAAGATGTCGAAGACACACAGGTAACCGTGAAGTTGGGTGTACTGGAGCTTCGTAATCCCTGTTGTGTTGAAATGGAGACCCTATGAATGGTGTCTATGAAAGCGTCCTCATCCGCTGACTCCGTGAGGACAAACTCTCCTCCCATCTCTTTTGTGTGCCTCTATGCCAGCTTTTTAGAGCCAAGTTAGCGTTAAAGTGAGAGTTGGACTCCCACCCCTGCCATTTAGTTCCCACACGACCTTGCGAAGACACAAAGGGGGCCACGCCGAACAGCTGCCCGCTGGGGCGACGGATTTATGTGGGCCGAATCAAACCTCTAAAAACCAACAGCTGACCTGAGCGGCGAAGAGAAATAAAAATCACAATGTGTGTTTTATTGCTCTTCCGAGGCACTCCCGTCCTCTCCAGTTCAAGGCGTCAGCTGCCATTAGTGTTCATAATAAGAGCTTTCCCATATGCTTCTGTCCACAGATGTTATGATTGGGACATAACATGTAATGACTGCACATTCCCAAACAGTGTTACAGGTCAAGTGAGGGACGGAGTTAGTAGTGGTGCTAAAGGGAGCACGATGACAGAGAGCTGTGGTTACAGATGCCGACAGAACTCAGACAGGATTTGATGTTAACTGTGCTTGGCAGCTTTCTCTCAGGTCAGTTGACTCCCGGGAGAAGACTCAAGTGTGTTCCCAAAAATCTTACTTAGCCGAATCGGCGCTTATCTTGGACAAATAGCGTGACATTCGGATAAATAAAATTCACGTTTGTGCCAGAAGTCAGATAAGAAAGTTATTGCCATTCTCACATGTCCGTACGCTAAATATGAAGCTGCAGCCTGTTATCGTAGGTTAGCACAAAGACCATAAACAGGGAAACAGCTCGGCAGCTTGGCTCTGTGCAAAAGCACGTCTTAAAAGTTCACTAAATAACTTGCAATGTTACACTTAGAAACCACAGTGTTTAAAAAGAGCTTGTTATTCACTGTCTAGCAAATGACTACTTTTAAGAAACAGTCATGGTTTTTCTCACAGAATATTGTAATGGGCAGGCAGATGCAGCACATCATATGATGTCAAGAACCAGTAGACAGTAAGATAGGAAGAGTAATGCTTCAGCACATCAACAGGAGACAACACTCAACACTGGGCAACGAAATACCATGGCTGAGTTGTCTGGGTGGACACTGTTTAGTTAGACCTGCATAGCCAGTCTCTAGACTTCTACTACTGTCTTTTACAACCTGGACCTTATTTATGGCATAAAATGCGATCGTTTACTCACCCATATAACTTTGGTGTAATTTTTTGTCATTCGGACGATATTTACATCCGTGTATATCCTTGTAGTGGGAGTGACTGGGGCACCGCAACGCAACCTCTAAATAACACATTATCTGCCGCAAAACGTCCGGAGTTACCTGTTATCTATTCGCGAACGTGCAGCGGTTTGTTGTTCTTTGGCCAGCTGTTGCTCTCTCTGCCTTCGCATCCTCTTTTCAATGAGCTCCTCATCCATATACTCTGGCTCATAACGGTAAGAACGTCCATCACAAACAAAGTCATCGTCCACAACCTCAGAATCGTAAAAATATTCAGCCATATTGCAAAAAGCTAGCAGTAGCAAATTATAGGTAAACAAGCAGCACGGGGGTGCCCGTAGCGCTCAGAAAGGACATCATCCAGGTCAGAGGTTAGTAGGTCAATCTACAGACCCTGGATGATGATAACAGGTAACTCTGGACTCAACGGGGAATAGCATTAGCGTATCATAACAAAATATTGGTGAAATGAACGAGTTTCATAGCAAATTTAGAGGCTGCATTGTGGTGCCCCAGTCACTCCCACTATATGTATATACGCAGATGTATATATCGTCAGAATGACAAAAAAGCACACCAAAGTATTTTATGCCAGAAATAAGGTCCAGGTTGTAAAAAGCAGTAGTTCCCCTTTAAGGATCACCAGGCAACATCTTGATTGGCCATTCACTTATAATGTCAGGTTTGTGTCGTATGCGTCGGGATATTTCTTGACCTCGACTACCAGTCTTTCGTCATCCATTTGTCTAGGGATAGGAGAGGAACCTGCCATGGGAGCAGAAACGAAGAGCCATGCAGTGCTGCCAGGTGGATATTGACCAACACATGCAAGTTTGGGGGTTTTACATAGAATGGAATGATCCTGTTTGCGCGATTGGCAACTTCACATTTTTTTTGGCCTTCAGAGTTATCCAAACCCTCAAGCTTCTGTCCTGGTTATAACTTGCAGTGCCATAAACATGTCCTTTAACACAGATATTTTTCATAGAGCTTTTTAGCCTGATGCCAAATCAATCCACAGGCCATTTTTCTTGGCACTGTTCATGTTTCTTTCCTGGAAGTTCTTCCAACAATTCATTACTGCCAAACACCATGAAAAACATCTGTTTTTAAGAGATCCAGAAGCACCGCGGCATTGTTTATCACCATAGGGTTATTTCAGTTTTGAAGTTGCTCTACTGTATTTGTGAAATGAGATGGTCAGGCTTGAACCAGGATTTACATCCAGGAATGTACTCGCGTGTTTAATTCAGAGAGACATCCAAAGGTGGCTGATTGAAGGGTCCATGGAGATGGTCTTAGTTCCTCTTGGCTGAGCTGATCGAAGAAGGGGTGATAAGAATGCCAGACCTGATGATTAATGGCTTGGTTTCCCTACCCGTTTCATGCGAACCAGCAGACAGTGTGTAAATTATCCTTTAAATGTCTGAAACACTTTGCACATTTCCGCCTTCAGCCTGCCTGTTTTGCTCTGCATTCATGACAATAGAACTGAGGAGCTGGAAATAATTTGACAAGGATTTGACAGGTGGAAGTTTTTTTTAAAGGAAAGGAGCACGGAATAAGACAGGGTACAAAAAAAAAAAAAAGAGGAAGATGTGATTTATATTCACATATAGGCTACCATGACCATTTCCACATCTTGAATTTTGAATCATCCAATGTGGATGCCAACATGTTTTGACCTTGCCTTTTTATGCTGCATGCTAATTTATACAAATGTAAGCTTTCCCTTCCCTTCATGCTCTGCAGCTGGAGTTTGCCGGGTGGGTGAGGCGGGTGGGTGGGCCTTGAAACACCCAAATCGCTCCCCCTTTTTTCCTGCGTGCCTTGGGAATTAGGAATGTGTGAAGATAGAAGAGGGAGTGCGGTGGTGGCAGTGGGGGTCATATGAGTCAGAAATTAAGGCTTTGCAGCGGTTCACTGCCTCTTCACTTAAATTAAACACATTCATGCATTTTGAAAAGGGAAGGAACATTCTAATCAAAATATATACAGTCTGCCAAACGCCCTTGTAACGCTCTGGTAATAAACTCTCGGAGAGGGGCTTTAAAAAAAACACAGTACTGTATTTTGGAGCATAAGCAGAAAGGGTAAACATTACAGAGGTAAATAGTTTGGATATGTTTGCTCTCTCATCAAAGCTAATGCCCTGCTGTGTAAATTTGCCGAAGTCTTTGTGCGTAATTGATTTGCGTACAGGATGATAAGCTGTGTTTTGTGATAAGAGGATGGTTTGAGGACAATTCTCTTTGAGGAAAATTTTCAGTGCAAGTATATCACACGAAGGACAAAAGTAAATGACTTATCACAAAGAACGAGTTGAACGCCAAAATAATCAGACTTCATTTTACCCAGTAATACAGAATGCAATTATTCTATTTATTTTCCCTCTGCACGGTAAAAATATGCATCTGCAGAATATGAATTAGCTGTGTTTCTCACATCTAGAGATTAATGGCATAAAGAGCTGCGTGTGTGCTGTAGACTTGATGACTAAGTGTTCTTTTAATCAACCCCTTCAGGCATATGGTGCAATTCCTGGTCCAATGAGCAACACCATTTGACTTCCTATGTAATAATAAACAATCAGTCAGTGAGCGAATTTTTCAGTTTTTTCAGTTCTTGTTAGTGGAATAAATATGATATGAAAGCTTCATTTCTGTTCTGACCTGATTCAACCTTGCTTCTGGAAAAAAAGCACATACTCGCGCTGTTCAAACACATCCATCATCAGCTCTTCCAGCTAGCTTTCAAAGCGGAACGAGGATCGCTCTGTTCAGTCACGTCGTTTTGTCCTCGCAGCCCTTGTTTTGGAGTTCTTGCAGCTTGTTCTCAACACATTAACCGGGCAGAACTTTTTTCTTGTGTGGTGTCCGACAACTATTTGGTGATTGGTCAGAAATTGAAAGTGGGCGTGGTTAATGCAGAAAAGCAGAAATGCTAGCGGCCACTCTGTGAGCTCCCAGATGCTAATATTCGCAGTTGACTGCTAATCTCTCCTGGGTAGAGATCGGCATACTGTGTGTGGGTGCATGCTGAATGAACGCTGTGGTCTGGATACGGTCGTCAAAACGACTGGCCGACATCTGAAAATAATAAGAAAAGTGCCTCTCGTCGTCCATCTCCTGCATCTCCCACAATGCTTAGTGAGTGTGACGTATGCTGCAGTGGGACGACCCTATAAGGCTTCCCCGGAGTATAAATGACCCGGCCGAAACGAACTTTGTTCTCGTTCTTGCTCACTTTGTGAACAAGAACAAAGTTCTCGCTTTTTGCAGAGTATGTAATAAGCTTTATAAATGGACAAATTAGCTATAGAGATGAAAACCTATAGATTGTATATAACTATGGACAATGCGTCAGCACTTTCTTGCATTAGTCAAACTGACGCTAGAATTCCAGGTATACGGGCAGTGCCATCTTGCAAGTTTGGACCTAGCGTCTGTGCAGTGTGGTCAGAAAGCAGAGCCACGTGGAGCTATGTTGTAGATGATTCGCCCACACTTCCGCCAGACTCACTCGCATTTTAATTTAATTAATACTGCGGTCTTCTCTACCTCCACCAGTTACAGTTTACATTTAGTTTCGGAGATAGCCTCACCTAGCCTCATGGCTCGAGTGGTCATTTGAGGAATTGCAGCTTTTGGCACTCTGGCATTGGCTTTATCTGTTAGCCCTGGATGTTGCTGTTTTCCATAGATAGTGTGCCCAAAACATTCCTGCTATTTTTTTGAAAGTGCCTGTCCCCTCCCAAACAGTTTCCAAGAACGACTTTTTAGATGGTTCGGTGTCACATTACACATTGTGTTACATTCTCGCACGTCAAGTTAACAAAATAGTTTCAGTCAGATTTTAGGATAAGATAGGCAAGGCAAGGCAAGGCATTTTTATTTATATAACGCATTTCATACCAAGAGGCAACTCAATGTGCTTTACATAAAAACAGAACAAATTAGAACACACAGTTAAAAGCAAGAACAAAGAAAAAGAAAAAAGAAAAAAGAAAAAAGAAAAAGAAAAGTGTATTATATTATACATATATTAAAACGATTAAGAGGACTTACAGTGTAAATCCAAGATTACGATTTAAAATGATTTAAAAGGGCTCAGCCATATGCACATGAAAAAAGAAATGTTTTTAACCTGGATTTAAAAGTGCTTACAGTTGGGGCTGATTTCAGCTCTGCTGGTAGTTTGTTCCATTTGTGTGCAGCGTAACAGCTAAATGCTGCTTCACCGTGTTTGGTTTTAACTCTGTGCTCCACTATCTGACCTGAGTCAGTCGATCTCAGAGCTCGACTGGGTTTATACATTGCTAACATGTCATTCATGTATTCTGGACCTAAACCATTCAGTGATTTGTAAACCAGTAGCAGAACTTTAAAATCTATTCTGTAGCTGACTGGGAGCCAATGTAAAGACTTAAGAACTGGGGTGATATGCTCTGATTTCTTTGTTCTGGTTAAAACTCGAGCTGCAGCGTTCTGGATGAGCTGCAGCTGTTTGATACTTTTCTGGGGGAGTCCAGTCAGAAGACCGTTACAGTAGTCAAGTCTATTGGAAATGAAAGCATGAATCAGCTTCTCCTGATCTGTTTGCGACATGAAGATGAAGATAATCCTTTCATTTATCCCACAGTGGGGAAATGTTACAACAGCATATTACAGTTGTAATATTGGACTGCACTTTTCCTAACAGATATTGGGATTTCAGTTTGACTGGCGAAGCTACAAACTTCAAGTTCAGCATCATTTTAATAATCACTTTTCTAGATTTTAAGCAAATGATTGAGCATCACACATGTGATACCAACAACATATCAACTGTTTTATATTCAAATACAAAGGTAAGATCATATTAGTTACATATACAGTATTCATTTTACTTATTGCAATCAAGGTCAGTAATTGCATTTTTTCAAATTTCTATTTTGATATGAAATTGATTAAATGCTCAGCCCTATGTCACAAAGATTCTCTCAACCATGACTTGCCTTTTCATCCTTAACTCAACTTTAGCTTTCTCTCTATTTATGTATGTCCTCCCTTTCTCCTCAGCGTGCAACATTTAGATGACTTGTAGGCTGAATCACTTTGCTGCGACGCGAGGAATAACTCAACTCAAGCAAAAAAAAAATAATAAATAAGTAAAAAATACAAACTATACATGACAGTAAAATAATTGTGGCCTGCTAAGAAAACAGAAAGAGATCAATGGCCACTCAACCATTCAGTTATGAGCCCGCATGTGAAAGTCTCACTTCTCTTCCTCAGCTTTCCTGCTTCTGTCCATCATCTCTAACCAGGGGCAGAGGGCTGCTGCTGTAATTACAAGGACAAAGCAGCTTGTGGTGTGGTGTTCCTATTAAATCAACCTCTGTGCCTCTAAAATAACAAAATGATGAAGTAACTTGCATAAATTATAGCCTTCATGCGTTTTGTCAGCAAAGACCAACACACTTGATTGCAGGGGTTGCGACGTTAAAGTTTGGTGCTATGCATCAGCTTTTATGACAGCTTTCGCTTGCACCGCAGCTATTGAGCTAATTACAGAGTGTGTGATGTTTCAAAAGACGCGAATCTTTCCTTATAAAACAGAAGACGCACACACACGCACACACACAAGAATGAGGTAAACCATGAGATTATGGATAAATTCTGTTTTCTCCACTGTAGCTGAATATTTTCTAACAGTGCTGAAACTTTTAGTTTTTACCACCAGATGCCACACAGATACACACAGTGCTCGGTCAGTAACAGAATACTTACTTGGGTAAAGCTGTATGCTCAAACTGAGTGAGAAACAAGAAAAACATGAAGAAATAATTCAGTTCCACAGATATTTTGGATTAAAAATGTTTGTTTTGCCGAGCAGCTAAGAAGTAATAGAGCCAATGGAAAAACATCAGATAAAACTTTGCTGCATTGCTTCTGTGCTAGACTTTCGGGACATATCTACACCAATCTGGCTGACTGTGACACTTCGGACCAGGCAGCAACAGATGGCGGCGACATGTCTGCATCGGTCTGCACAGACAAAACGACAACCAGTGGCTGTGCAGTTGACAAGAAAGACTATGGAGACAGAATGCTAATGGTGGATTGTACAAAGATATAACGTGTTATTTTACTGACACCCCCATCACTAATGCACAGTTAAACCTTGTAAAAAGATCTGTGTTGCTTACCAGAAGAAACGGCTTATATTCTCCCTGCAGTATTTTCTATGCCGAAGCAAAATTTCACAAGTGTTCAAAACATATTCAAGTTCAAAATAAATGACACCATGTAAATGTATAACTTATCATCACATATGCATTTTATCCAACTAATGAACAAAAGCTGTATTCAGAAGCATAGTTTCACATTCACGTACGGGTAGTCGTGTTATTACCACACCAAGGTGGCAAGTTGTTAACGCACTTTTTATCCTCAAGCAAATATTCCTGTGTGGACGTTCTGTAGCGGCCAATTAATGGTCAAAAAAGTTGTTTGAGTGCTTTTCTCTCTCTTCTCACGTCAGTTTTGTTGCACTCTGTTCTGAAGTTGTTAGGTTGAGTGGGTGGCTGATACTCGGTGCTGTATTGCACGCTGTAACAATTTGCTTCTGTTTTTTTTTTTTTTTTCTTTTACCTTCCAGGAACTGTGCAGCACATAGGAAGGCTCACATAGTTAGAGTTAATTTGCTCTATGGTTTTCCACATTCTTTATTTGAGTCAAAATATCTTACTTCAGAACCATTTTGAATAAACATCAATAATAAAGTCTTGTCTAAGTATGTTAATATGTTTTTGGACACTGACATACTTTTGGTTATATTGTTGTTGGCCTCACTTGCGCACTTCTGTACTCTGAAGTGTCGTCCAATCAACTTTTGTGGGTAGACAGTATATCCCTGTACAGTTTAGAATTCATGCAATCATAGTCTTCTGTCACATCACTAATAAACACTGCTATTTAAAGCCATGCATGACAATGGATCACACTGCATACACTGTGTTTTACAGGTGATGTTGTATGTTTTGGATCAGGATCCTCTCCAATCCTTCTCCATATGTTTTTTCTTCCTGTCATTCTGGTACATGTTGATCTTAGCCTGATCTGTCCAAAGAAAATTGTTCCAGATCTCTTTTAGCTTTGAAAATATTTTGGACAAAGTCTAATCTGGTTCTTCCTTTCTTGAGGCTTATGAACAGTTTGTATCTCATGCTAAATATCTTCTGTATTTGCTCTTGTGAAGTATTCTGTTTATTGTAGACTTTGATAATGAAAGGCCTACCTTACAGTAAGTGGTCTTCTCCCGGCTGGGTGTTGTGAAGGATATTTTCTTTACCATGGAAAGGATTACGAGATCAACCACCGGCGTTGTCTTCTGTGGAGGCAACTGATGTTGCAGAGCTCACCTGGTTGCTCGTTTTTTTCTGAGACCAAACCATTGATTTGACCACCACTAATGGTCTTGCTATCTCTCTGATGGATTTGTTTTGTTTTTGGCGCTTAAGGGGGGCCTCTGTTTCACTTGCATTGAGAGCTTCTTTGAATGCATGTTGTGGGTTCACACGGCAACGGTTTCCAAATGCAAATGCCGCACTTGAGATCAGCTCCAGACCTTTTACCCGCTGAGTTAATGAAGAACTAACCAAGAAATAATGAAGGTATAGGCCACACCACACAGCTTTTGAGACAATCCTCATGTTAACTTCAGTCCATCGAGAGTCTGTATTCCCATATAGTCTGTGCACCCATATTCATTATGCAACTATGGTTTGGCAAACTGTGAAAATAGCCAAAATTTTGCCAAGGTTCAAAAATATATAGCCTAACCAACCAATAACCAATAAAAGGAGTTTGTTTTGGGCTGTTTGCTATTAGTGTACATGTAAACCACAGCGTCAAGATACTACTGCATGCTCTGTACTGAGGCAAGAATTGTGCCCATTATTATATGAATGCTATCCAGCATATCGAGGTTAAAAACTGGAATATAATCAAAGCATAGACATTCATGGGATACTTATAACCAATGCAATGGAAAAATGAAACAGAAATTCTTAAAGCAGGAGTTTAACTTGTGCAGTCATCGCCACTACCACCTATGAGGTAACGATAACCTGGTTTCCTTCTTCTTGACATCGGTTAGTCAACGACACAGGTGCTTTGCTCCCATCTCATCTCAACAGTATAAATTGATACATATTAAAAGCAAAGCATTGCTAACTAAAGGCTGGTCCATTTCCAGATGTTTGCCAGCAGCGGCCACTTATAGATCTGTAATGATTTTTTGGCCTCTCGACTACTCGGAACCTTTTCACCGATTGGAGAACTCGTTTTAATGGTAAAGTGCTTCATGAAATATTATTAGCACAACGCTTATGAGGGCTGACACAGCAATTATTTTTTAGGATATTCTCCCAAACTGGCCACTTAGGAGCTGCTCCAAAAATATTAAAAATGTACCAATTATGGTAACAGGGCTTTATTGTTCCTGACAGAATATGCTATACAAAAGCATCTGTTCTGTACTAGGAGGGATGACGTTAACATTAACACGCCGCAACAATTTTAATATCCCTATCCGGAAATCACACAGTGAAGAAAAATAGAAGGATGCTGCAGTTTTGTGGCCTAAATGACTATGTTTACAGTCTGGTCAGTCACTGCCGTGTAATTTCAATCAGCCAAACTTCCCCCACATACAAAGCGCAGCTCATTACCACTCACCTCTGTGGACACACCATTTTGTTCCCTTGATTGGAGGCCCTCAGCTCCAATTAATATCTTAGAAGGCTGACATTTCAAACGAGGCTCGATCCTCTTTTGTTTGGAGCACATCGCCTCATTTAATGAAGGTGCACAAATAGGAATTTCTGGTGCGGTGGACTAGGGGTGTTTTGCTTTGATCTTTTTCCTATCGCGGCGCAGACTTTATGAATCAGCCAGTGCACTGGGTTCTCCCAGAAAATACTCTAAATAAAAATAATCTTCACCTGGCATTTTTTAAAAATGTGATTTTTTTCATTGGTGCACATGATAATTAACTGCACAGGCATGATTTTAAAGACATGCACTTGGTGGAATTGTCTCATGGTTGCGTGAAAAATCGCGTTCACCATACATACACTCCATCTCAGGCTCTATTACTTTCCAGGCTCCCAACCTCATCTCTTTTTTTAATGGCAAATTATTGATCTCAATATTCATGGTTGTTTTCCTGAGCCAGAAATGACACTCTAAAAGGCGGCGCTAATGGTTTTCTCAATCGCTAATAAAATAACATTTCGAATAATTGACTCAGACTAATAGAAACATGATAGCTTTTCTTCTGAGATGTGAGGTTGACTGAAAAATTCTTTGGGAAGGCAAAGAAAAAAATATTAAACTGTGTTTTATATGCAAAGCTATACCGATAAGCCATCCGTCCATCTAATAATCTATCACTTTTTAAGGGATGTTGTATTTTATGCCAGCCACTGTCTCTATCCCTCTATTCTACACCACATATACACCCTTATACAGGCATAACATTATGACCACCTTCCTAATATTGTGTAGGTCTCCCTTGTGTCTCCAAAACAGTTGTGACTCATCAGAGAATGGACATGGGTCTTCTGAGGGTGTCCTGTGGGGTCTGGCAACAGAATGTTGTTAGTGGGGGCCTTTGGGTCCTCTGCCATCAAGGAGTGTCATTGCTATGGGGTGGGGGTGCCTGGTCTGGTCTAGGTGGGTGGTACGTGTCTAAGTAACATTCACATGAATGCCGGGTCCAAGAGTTTTCCAGCAGAACACTGAACTGTCACAAGATGGTCGACGTTATTTACTTCTCCTGTCAGTGGTTTTAATATTGTGGCTGATCGCTGTATAATAGCTCCAGCTGGCCATGCTGCTTTCAAGATGTGATGCCGGGTCACAGGCGTGATGCTGTTTCCCTTCCCCCTCTCGCCAGACCCTACAGGTTGTTTAGCATTTCAGATAGGGCTCTTGTGTTGCCTCGCAGCCAAGCACATGGGTGTTTAGGGATGTCATCTCCTCAAAGCTAATTGCTGTGCCCTTCTCTTAACGAAACAAGCTCAGGAAATAAATAACTAATGTGCCCCTTGGTATGCTCATTAGCTAACTGCAAATTCGCCGTTCCACAAGTTTTCACGCTCCCGCCATCTCACTCCATTTCACTCAGCTTTCACTCCACACTCCCAGCCACACGCGTTTACTTTTCTTCATCCTAGTTTATTCCACTCAATTTTTTTTCCTCACTTCTGTCTTCTCCTCTGCTGGGAGACATCAACGTAATGGGGATGTTAAAGAGTCTTTCTGCAGCTCCTTTGAAGCTTTCTGAACCCGTTAAAAACAAACAGCTCTTGAGATCTTGTTATCGTTCCTGGCATAAAAGTCGCTGAAGTCCCTGAAATCTGACACAATCTTTATGCAGAATTCAGTGATGAGATGAGGTGCCTTGAACTCAAACAGCGCAGATGTTTTTCTTTTCCCAGAGTTTTAATTTGTGAAGAAGAACCCTCACAGCAGGTATCCAGCTTTGAACTTGTTCACTAAACTGGTACATTGTGATAATCATTGTCTCCATAAAACTAACAGCAGCGTAGACACTAATTTAACAACCATTTAAATTCAAATATTCCTATGGCTTGTTTAAATAAAAAAGCTTAGAGGAATGTGGATACATTCAGACACTACATTACAGTACAGTAAGTACAGAGATTTATTATTTAAGAAGTGGAGTTTTCTCTGGATGACTAAACTCAGCATCATGAATAATTTATTTTAAATTGATCTCATCACTGCAGCTACTTAAAAGAGATATTTTGTCATCCTCTAAACTCTCTTCACTTTATCTTTCATTACTTTTACTTTCTTTACTTTGAGATAAACATAACAGGTAGTTTGAAATTCTCCTTACTCTCTCTTTAACCAGAATGCATTTGATCACGATTTCTATCATTTGTGCAAATGTACCAGGAAATGAAGAAATTAAGTGTTTATTGGCCATGGTTAGAACTGCTATTTACTATTATTATTATTATTGTTTTTTGTTTTTTTTTTATAACCAAACTATGGCAATATATTCAGTGGGAGAAATGTGTGTCTCCATGAGATTCAGATGCTAGGTCCTGACCCAGCTCCAAAGCCACGACTGAAAAGCAGCCAACGTTTCCTTCCAATGTCATCCCGGGTGACGAGACAGGTCACGGATGAAAGGATATTACTTAAGCGCTTTACATTTCATATTGGGAAAGCCATGGCAACCACTTAAGTGCGATTTATGTCAGTGCGGCACTTGACATCGTAACCTACACACATAGCCTATGCCGGTGCAAGCCATTTATACTTCTGCACTGCAAATGCAGAAGTAGATCCAAAACAACCAATTTGAAAATTGCGGAGATGAAAAAGCAGCCTGAAATTCTAAAGCAGAAACACACTACTACCAAGTAGACCAATCACATTCTTGTGGTCTGCGTCGGCTACGGCGTTAAGGTCTACGTAGGGTCTGCATAAGGTCTGGACTGACGCCATAGCTATGGCGTCAAATTGATGCAGAAGCATAAACCGCCTCTTAGTCCAAAAGCCTGGGTTCGAAAAGATGTTGAAAACAATCGATTGCAAGCACGAACCATTGAACCGCAATATTTGTAGAGTTAGCATTGCGCAGCTTGTACTGAAACACAAGAGAAGATTGCGGTCCTGGAGACCTTTTTTGTTTATCAAAAATTCAAAATACAACCTGTTTAATGCTGGTAAAGGTTCTCTTTCATCCATGTCATAGTACACACCGATCAGGCATAACATTATGACCACCTTCCTAATATTGTATAGGACTCCCTTGTGCCTCCAAAACTGTGACTCATCAGAGAATGGACATGGGCCTTCTGAGGGTGTCCTGCGGTGTCTTGCAACAGAATGTTGTTAGTGGGGGCCTTTGAGGTCCTATGGGTTGAGGGAAGGGGCCCCTGTGGATCAGGCTTGTTCCAGTGCATCCCACAGATGCTTGATCAGTTTTGGATCAAGGGAATTTGGAGGCCAGGTCAACACCTTGTGCCTTTTTTGAAACAAGGGACACTGGACTTGCAAGGTTTCTTGTAGATGTTTCACCACTCTTCCAAGTTGCTTCTTCAGTTCTACAGGTCTAGTGGGGAGTTGGGGTTTAAATGGGAACATCTGTGGGTATTGCCAGAACATCAGAAACTCCGATATCAAGAGTTATTGAGTTATTTTAATTGTGAATGTTTCTCCATCTGTTGCCTGCATTATTTAATTAATATTTTAAGTGTATTACAAGCACAGACTCCTTTGTAAGTCCTGCCTTTTGATATTTTTCAGTATTTTTTTTTAGTTGATACTAATAATTACATGTGCCTTTTGGTTAAATAAAGAAAACCGCTTTTGAATCATGTTTCGCCTTGTGACATGTAGTCAATCAATTAAAGTCACAAATCGTCCGCAACACTGCAAAAAATCCCACGACTACGAACGGTCTCTAGCTTTTCTTCCTGAATTTGCCGTCTGAAGGTGGTATGTCAGTTCCCAGTTTGAAATATTAATTGCTTGATAAATTATTGCTTCAAAGAGGCAAATGGATTTTGTTAAAATGGATCTGTTAACCCCCTGCTACCTTCTCATAGAGAGAGAGAGAGAGATTTTTTTTAATTAACTGTATATGAAAAGATTAGTTCTGCACTAAATGGTTATGATCTGTCATGTATCAATGGAACTAGTACACATCTTTCTTCCGGCAGATGTAATTCTATCACTTATTGCTGAGTGGACATTACTCCCGAATGGAAACCTTGAAGGCATAACACTGGTGCTGATTTGAAACAGTTGTTTGTAGGACATAATACTTTGAATTGTGGGGAGTGAAGAAACAATGCTGAAGTGCAAAAGGCAGAAGGGCGCTCCATCACATGCATGACTATCTTTCATTCAGCCATAACAAGTTTTTATACCCACAAGAAAGACGAGCAGATTGATTTTGAAAACATGAATCGTTGGAGTGAAGGCTGGCTTAGTAAGCTTAATTTTAGGCATGGACACAAAGCTCACAAATAATAAAAGGATGCATCATGAATAAACCTTAGCTGAAAGAAAGTTTCAAGGCAATTCTCACAAGCAAAATATTTAATTTGTTTTAAAATCGAGTTGCTCTTTTTGAATACGGTCCGCCGCAAAGGCAAAGCGACCTTGTCTGAGCCAAAGCCTTCGGCCCTCGAGACAGTTTTAGTTCTCCATTAGTGAACCACGACGGAGACGTATCGTTAAATGCGAGCACCCGCGAATGTAACTTGATAAAATAAATAATAGTGTCACCTTTTCATAGTTATCACAAACCCGTTTTTATGGCTCTGTCCTACAGAAACGCTTCGTCCGGATTCTTGTGTGACTAAGGTTTCACAAATGAAAATGTCACCCTACATGCCATCACAAAGGGTAAAAGAAGATAAGAGGGAATTGCTAAAAGCACAAGTCCCGCTGGAGCTTGTGTTCAAGTACAAAGGAGAACGTCTCTCTGAAACCCATCTCCTGTGGGGAAAGCGGGTAATATAAATACATCACCGTCCCTAACGACCATCTCTTAAAACACATAACCTCGGACTAAATTCGAGGCAAATTATTGATTGCTTAAAAGAGAAGGCTTCTATGGAAAGCATTCTTTTGTTTTCTTATCTTAAACTCTGACTAATGTGCTATTTAGCTTTACAGCTACACAGAGACCGTGGCAATGAGGAATGTTCCTTGTGATACGTCTGTGGATGTTAATTACTCCACATACCAGAACCTCGCATTAGGGGTCCACTGGTGACCAATAGAAAGCGTGCATCAGCCTAGTTGATATTAACCGTGCATGCTGTGGGGCTGAGCGGCTATTTCTTAACTTAATGACTCTGCCTCAGGTAATGATAGAGAAAGCTGGAGCATCTCCCAAATTAATTTTGATTTCAGAGCTCAACTCAGACCTAATCAGGTTTCTCCAGAGTGCCATGCTTTGCTTTTATAGATTTCCCATAAAGCATACACGCACATGTGACACACACACACAAACGCAGACTGGTAACAGGACACTTGCGAGGACCTGTATTGACTAGTTTTGGATGTAAACCAAACTGAAATTCTAACCCTTTACGCAGTCTGCACTGATGTGATTCTGGCAAAGGGGCCACACTCAATGTTTTTGTATAATGAGACACATCGACCCATGACAACTTTCACATACATATTCACAATCAGTGCGAAGGGAAAAGCTAAAAAATGAGGAGTACTTTCTGAGCATCCAAAACTCACCAAAATGCTTTTTGGTCCAGTAAAAATTTAAAACCCTCTAAGAGCCGTGTCAGTAATTTATTTTATACCAGATGGAAGCCAGACAGCACAGCCAGAAGAAGTCTCTAACTTGCATGCTCTCAATCAGTACAGCCGGAGAAGGACTAGTGTGTAGGCTCTATGGGCCCAACAATGCAGAAACCTGGTGCGTCCAGCACTGTTCACTCAGTCCTTTGACTCCTATTCAGCCAGTTCAGCGCATTGAATCGTTTTCAGGGACAGCTGGCGAGAGAGCTCTCTAACCGACTGTTCAGTCAAGTGAATCAGTGATTTCATTATTTACTGCAGTTCCTTCGTCGCCCTTTCCTTTCCTTTACTTCACCCGTGAGGACAATATCTCAGGCTGAGGGTGGCTAAGCTCACATGGACCCTAGGATTTTGCTTATAATCAGAATGATGGCTCAGACAGAACAAAAAGGCCTCATTTAACCCCCTCAGTGGAAACAACTCAGTTGAAATTAATTTTTCAATTAGAGAGATCAAAATTAAAAATATCAGTGCCCATTAAACCAATCATTTTTTCTCTGGTTGGAATAAATACATTCTCTCTATGTATTTTTGTCCCACGTGGGGTGAAGATCAGGTGATGTGAGAAGCATTTTTCTGTCAGACCCAACCGTAGGCTGCATATAAAAATGTACAAAGCGTCTCCATTTCCTTCCATTGGTCAAACTGACACTCGAATTCCAAGGACGCGAATGGTGCCATCTAGTTTGGAGCTGGAGTGTGCACAGTGCGGTCCCAGAGTGGAGCTACGTTATCAATGACCCACTCATACTTCCTCTAGACTCAGTTGCGTTTTTGTTTAATTAATACTGCGCTCTGCTCTACCTTCACCACTTACAAAGAAATGTTGGATTATACACTGTACTTATTTATTTATATTTTTTTTCCTACTGTCACGGCCCTAAGGGACCTCCTCACAGAGTGGTTGGCAACTGGTAGTCATCATGATGTCTAATCCTGTTTCTATAGTGTCAAATAACCTACTAAAATGAAACTTATCAGCACTTGAATGTGCATCAGTATTATGTTAACTGCCTAAAACGACTGAAATCATCTTCAATCAAATCAATCCAAAAATTTGTACTTTAGTGTCTGAGTTCGGCCCAAGTCCTACTAATATGGAGTAGGCGGCGCTTATGACATATACTGCAGCCAGCCACCAGGGGGAGCTCTACTTGCTTTGGCTTCACTTTTGAGGAGACCCATTATCCAACTTTAATATACAGTCTGTGGAGCCATCATTTCACTGTGGAAGACAGAAACACTTTATATGTCAGAATGTTCTGACTGATTGGATACATTTATTTAGCATCCCTGGAAACAGTGATTAGTTGGTATCTCAGAATGATTTAAAGATCATAAATGAAATACAGCAAATCAATGAAAAGTTTTGTTTTAAAAATATAATTTAATTCATCTTTCATCTTTGAATTTTACTGTGCATTTGAGTATTAGGCTACATCTACCAGATGTAGTTGTTTCCTTACTCTGTCCAACCCCAAATGCTACTTTTGCTTGTTTTAAATTTGTCATTTTCTGTCATGCAGGAACTGAATGCATGCATCTGCATGTCAGCTGGCTGTCAGCTGTGGTCTTTGCAGTGCGTCCAAGTCAGCTTGACGTGTCATAACACGTGTCATTTACGTTGTAAAAGTGATGGATAAGAAAATTGGATTTGCAGTTCGGTGCCACGCCGTAACCGTCTAAAAATCAAACGCTGCCTACGGTACAGCTTCTGCTGGTTAGAAAATTGTGTATCTGAGTAGATGTCACGGAAATGTTAGCACGATGACAGGCATATTTTTTGATCTTAGATGTTGATACACCGTGGTTGAATAATTTACGTCTTTATAGTAATTATAAAAGCCAGCCAAGCTGCAAACTGCAGAAAATGATCCGTTTGCTCGATGAGACAGCTCAGCTGTAATCATGGGTGGACAACAAGAAGGAAATCAGCGCTTGCTGGCAGTTTCATGTGAATAACCTAAGCTTTTCCATCTTATCTGACCAACGTTGTCTTCCATTTTGTGAATTACCTTCAGGTCACTCTGGGATTTCCACATCAGCTCCATCTGTCTTCCCTCATTTTCGCTAAGTGAAGGAGAAAGTATCCCTGAGAATCAGCTATTACTGGATTATATATTTAAGTTTACAGTAAGAGGAGAGGAGGAAAATAAGAGTAAGGAAATTAAGAGGTCTTGTAAAATCGCTCAAAAAATGTTTTCCAGCAGACATACCTACAACTCTATCAGACTGACCCAAACATTATCTCAGTGATATTAAGACACTGGGAGAGCCCGGTTTTATCCATGAAAGCATTTATTCATTACTCTGACAGAGGCAAAGAAGGTAAAATGTCAAAAGAAATGCATTTTCTCTGTGTGGGAAATTGGAACGGGTCAATTTGATTTGCAGCATATAAGGAGGTAAAGACACATCGCCTCCTTTGCAAAATTGTGGCAGCCCAAGATGCCTTCTGAGTGCATCCAAGCACAAAAAGTATGAAACCTCAGAAATTCCCCATGCATTTTAATAATTGAAAACGGCGAGTTTCCTCTCATTGGTCTTTCTGTCATGCACAACAATGTCTGGGCCTCATTTACAGCCGGGCCTGCTGAGACCACTCCATGCATTCAGATGTGGTTTTGCTGACAGGCTCAGTGCATGGAAACGAACAGTGGATTGAATTGTCAGGATGGAGCCATTCTAAGAGGAGCCGCTGTGAAGTGAAAAAAAAACAAAAACTAATGTCTCCCCTTGGAATAACTCTCTGTCTGGGATCAGACAACCAGTCTGCATTTTGTATCTAAAAGCATCAATGACAACAATTCTCCTTTATCCGTATTTAGGTTTGGGTGTTGGACACAGATCTCAGGAGAAGTAGTTTAGAGGAAAAGTCCCAAAACAATTAATCAAACCTATTCTCCAGAGAAAGGAATTAAAATACTTTTAGTATGAATAATTTACTATTCCTCTCTGGATTGCTAAGAATTAAGAGTTATTGCAGGATGAAAATAAATGACTATATTGTGCTTATAAAACAGGCTTTGAAATCCACCTACAAAAACAGGTTGAAGGCAGGGGAAATATATTAAATTTTCCCTTGGGGGCAAGTGTGATTTGAAAATACTTCTCATACTGTTTTCTCAGAGACTTAAACCACACGTCCAGAAGGTGGAAAGCTGGGGGTTAATGTCACGACCTTGCCTTGGAATCTGTTTTTAGAGAACCAGCGCGGACAATGGCAACCTGTGCCCACCCTGATATTTATGCACATAATCATACGTTCGGGCCACAAGAGCTACCTGTCAAAACCAGGAACCAATCTGCAAAGAGTGATTAGTTATGCCTGACTGAGTTTTCTCAACATCCTCCATCTGCATGCGCTGGTAATGTATGGAATAAGCAGAGCTGGAAATAAGGCCGGAGACTGACAAGGTTAAGTTGATGCAGATGCAGAATAAACAGTTCGGCATGAAAAGAGGTCACTAAGGTCTGATAGTTTGAAAGCTTCCTGGATGGTTTTTCAGAAATCCTTTTTTTAGGACAATCACAAAATGGCAAAGGTGCCATATAAAAAAAATAAAGGCTAAGTACATACTGCACGGTATGGTCATGACATCAGGTATTTCAGGTAAGGGGACTGATTAAAAAAAACAAAACAAAAAAAAAAACATCCTGTATAGCTTATGAAGATACAAATTTTAAACCACTAGTATATATGTATAATATAAGAAGAAAATAAACTGTAACGAGCGGGGCTTAAAGGGGAATTACAGTTTTTTACAACCTGGACCTTATTTCTGGCATAAAATACAATCGTTTACTCATCTATATAACTTTGGTGTCATTTGGAGTCGTTCGGACGATATTTAGATCCGCGTCGATCCATATAGTGGGAGTGACTGTGGCACCGCAACACAGCCTCTAAATAACGCATTATCTGCATCAAAACTTGTTCATTTCACCAATATTTTTGTTATGATACGCTAGTGTTATTCCCCGCTGAGTCCGGAGTTACCTGTTAGCTGTTCCTCTCTCTGCCTCCGCATCCTTCTTTCAACGAGCCCCTCATCCGTATACTCTGGCTCAAAACGGTAAGGACGTCCATCATAAACAAAGTCGTCGTCCACAACCTCAGAATCGGAAAAATATTCAGCCATGTTGTAAAAGACTAGCAGTAGCAAATTACAGGTAAACAAGCCGCACGGGGTGCATGCAGTGCTCAGAGGTGACATTATCCAGGTCAGAGGTTAGTAAGAATAAGAATAAGAATAAGAAAAAGAAAAACCTTTATTAGTCCCGCAATGGGGAAATTGCAGTTCACAACAGCTTACAGAAAATGCAGAAAAAAAAAATAACAAGAGCAAAAAGAGTAGCTATAAAAGATAAATAATGAAATAGAATCGGATAGAAATATTGCACAGATTGAACTGTAATATTGCACGGGTTGAATTGTAAAATATTGCATAGACTGGTGTCAAGCTGTTGTTTAGGTCAATCTACAGACCCCAGATGATGATAACAGGTAACTCCGGACTCAACGGGGAATAACACTAGCGTATCATAACAAAATATTGAGGAAATGAGTGTGTTTTGCGGAAGACAATGCGTTATTTAGAGGCTGCGTTGCGGTGCCTCAGTCACTCCCACTATATGGATCGACGCGGATCTAAATATCGTCCAAACGACTCCGAATGACACCAAAGTTATATAGGTGAGTAAACGATTGTATTTTATGCCAGAAATAAGGTCCAGGTTGTAAAAAAATGGTAATTCCCCTTTAACAAGACGACCCAGGCGTGCACTTCTTTGAATTGCCACTAGAGGCAGGCTCCACATGCAAGGTAATCCCTGCAGACCTCAACTTTACAGCAGAAACAGACAACCAGGTTAAAAAAAAAAAACACTTTTGGTCTCTCTAGCTAATTGCTCCATTCATGACAATTGGACAGAGGTTGCTTTCTTATATAACTCATCTGTTTAAATCATGTCGAGGCTTAAAGTTATGCATAATTAAGATTGCGGCCGCTCTGACTGACAGGTGGGTGGTGTCTCAGGTCGCTAACTGTCTGCCTATCCGTCACCTGCCCGCCTCAGCTCCACTGGCACACCCGGCTCTTTGGCCATTTTCCAATTAGTCAGCAGCTCGCTCCGCAATCTTCAGTTCCGCAAGGTTGAGGTTCACAATAAGGATAGCGACATCCTCCACTACTGCAAATTCATGCAGTTACCTCCTGAAGCCTAGGTGAATAATATGATAAAACAATAACTACACTGAAAGGCAAATTTTTGAAGGTGAAAATGTTCTGTTGAAGGTGAGAAAAAATAAAGACACAGAGGAAAAGGCCAGCGTACCCTTGTAGTGGGCCTGCTTTGACTCATAGTGGATTGGTTCTAACAATGTGAAGAAGTACTATTTAAGAGTGGAAAAGGAAAATGTCAATACCCATATTGTATATGAGACACTCTGAAACCTGCAGTCATCTACTGTACGTTGTATTGAGATGGTTCTTTTTTTAACAGCTGTCCTGTGCAGCACAGTCTAACACCAAGTATGTAACATAACAGCACATTGTGTTTCTGGTCATGTGACTTGAATCGTGCCAAGTGTTTACATTTTTCTGCGAGTTAATGGTCGCACAGAAACGAGGTCTGAGTGTAAGATTTATTGCCAGACAGGCAGGAGAAACAGAAACGCAACATTCATCATATAAGTGCATTACATTTATTCTGCTTCTTGACCTTCTCTTGTTGTCCCCCATTAGGATTTAAACATTCTGAAGTAATGCATTTCCTGTCTCCTCCAAGGAGCACCAGAGCTCTATTTCCCATCTCACTCCGCTGGAAAAACCCTGGTCTGTTGCAGCTACCGTCTCCCTGGGCGTCAGTCAGAGGGCGGTCTATGGGAAATGACACACGAGCTGACCGCATGCTGTGCCTGCTTGGTGGGATGAAGGCACATGTCTAAAACCTCTTGCACCTTAATGTGATTTGCTTTAGAGTGCAACAGGCATTTACAGCACACAGAGAATTATATTCGGATTACAGTGCCCAGGGTTGCGGGCTTGTGAGGCTCCATACTGGGAGGAAATCTTTGTCAGCTGTCAGTCAGAAAGAGCCGAGGCAAAGATATTGTTTCTTGGTGTCCAAGACTCTAATGCTGCCGCGTCAATCATTCGTATCATGGGACGCTTTCAGAGAATCTGAATGGCATCTGGAATGTCTTAAATCCTCCTATTGCCAGATTAAGTTTTAGTAAATGGATTATGCGCATTTGATGTGTATGTTAGGGGTTTGATGCCTGATAAGCAATGATGTTTATTTGAATAATGGAGACTTTATGTATAGCACCCATAAATATCAACCCATCTCCGTCACTGTGTACAAAATTCAGTATCTATTTCTTTTTTTCCCCTTCGTATAACTCTGTATTTCTACTTTTAATTTATTTACAATTTTGAAGTTTATGTAAATCCAGTTGGTATGTTTCATCTGGAAGAAGTGGAGTTCTACTTTATTTACTGCTACCTCATCATTACTGCTGAATGGACAAACTTTGGTCTGATTAAACTAATTGGGTTAAAGCAAAAATGGAAGTGTGTTTCCTCTTGCTGAGTCGACAAAACTGACTCGCGGCGCTGGAAAATGTCAATAATTAAACACTGGCACGGCGGAACCTTCTTGGTTCACGGCTAGCGTCTTTGCTGTATTTGATCTTCAAGGCCAGTGAAGTCTGGCATCGGCTGTCTTTAATATGGGTTCAGGGTGGATTCCCGGGACCGAATCCGACCCTCTAAAGTCTTTCCATCTTCTCAGCTTACTCAGGTTGGGCCTGGCAGGAGGCTGAGATCTGCCTTTTGCGTCAACCCTCTGAAGATGAACGTATTTCTCCTGCTGTGCCGAGCCACCTCGAAGCTTTACACATAAATACAAACGGCAACTACAAAAAGTCGGTTTGGTTTTGACTGTGTGTCTGTGCATGCTCTCACACATTTAAAATAGGATATTATCTTCAATTTAAAATAGGATATAAAAAAAAGGACGCTGCTTAAAATCAGTTAAGTGAGGAAATGTGAAATAATTACAAGCCCAGATTATCACCCTGTTCGACACACATATTCAGATTCAAGGTCATCAGTACAGTACTTAAAGAGTGGGGCCCTTTGGGTGCTATGGGTTGAGGGGAGGGGTCTCTGTGGATCAGGCTTGTTCCAGTGCATCCCACAGATACTTGATCAGTTTATGATCTAGTGAATTTGGAGGTCAGGTCAATGCCTTGTGCTGTTGCTCACGCATTGAGACCTGTCCCTAAAGCGTTTTTGTGTGTGTGCCTGTGTCAGGCTGCATCCTGCTGGGGATGGCTGCTGCCATCAAGGAGTGTCATTGCTATGGGGTGGGGGTGCCTGGTCTGGTCTAGGTGGGTGGTAACATCTACATTAGTGCCAGGTCCAAAAGTTTCCCAGCAGAACACTGCATTGGCACAAGATGGACAATGTTATTTACTTCTCCTGTCAGTAGTTTTAATATTATCCCTGATTGGTGTACATTGCCATGTGGCTTCATAAATACTCTGACTGGACTGTTTGTGTGTGTGTCAGTTCATGTAAATATGTGTAAACTGTAGCATTCTTGGGTTAGAAATAGTTATTTTGGAGAGCAGGAATGTAGCACAATTTGGGCAGTCTCATCTCATGACGGTGCCAACTGTGTAATGATGTGGGCCTCCATTTGCAAATTACGTAGGTTGTTATAACTAATCAATAATTCCGCTGTGTTAATCAGACAGATGTCTTATGTGAAGATAATGCATTTTTGCCTTTACAGGATGGCTCCAAAATGGGAGGAAGGAGGAGTAGGGGGTGGGCTTGGGATGAGGGATGCGCTTCATGCCTTTTCTCTGTTTCCCTGGTCTGCTGTTTTGAGTCTGTTAATCCCCTGGCAAACTCTGATGAGACTGCAACTCCCTGGGTGTGCTAACGGCACATCAATAATACATCCAGTCCGGCTGCATTCAGTGAATACTCCGCACAGATACCCCGTACACAACATGCATGCTGTGTGTCCCTCTTAAACACACATACATGCACCCTTTCCATTCTCAGCCAAGGCTTGGCCCCTCGCTGTCACTGTCATAAAAGCCTTGCATTATTTATTCATGACAGACCCAAAATATGAGCCAAAATCATCCAGAAAAGAGGTGACACCTGAGGCATCTTCAAAAGGCTGCTGCATCACTCAAGAACAGACTGATTGCTTACTCTGAATGGAAGATGACAAGTGTTTTTGGGCTTCGGCAGCGGTACAAAGCGCCGCCGTGTTTACACTTGGATTCCATATTCAAGATGATGACTTTCTGAGATTCCACAAGTGCACCTCAAGTGTTAACTGGAACAACAGCGCAATGCGCCATCATGGCACTGGCTATTTATTTCCACAGATACAGTTTCAATTTGTTGACTACTAAGTACTGATTGTCAGTAGGTGGTCCAGGCAGGTACAGACAATGCTAGGAACATATACTAATAATACCGTGCCACCAGCACTACGACAAGTGAGATTATAACAGTTGTTTATGTGTTAAATGTACTTAAAATTAACAAGATAAAGGGTGCAAGATAATGCCGATTGTGTGGATACTTTTTGGCTTTAGACTCTGGGTGCTGCATGTCAACACCTATTGCTCTATGCGTGCTTTGTGTGGCTTCTGCATACAGTGTTTTAACCTGTCTTTTGCCTTTTTAAAGTGTGCATCTGTGGCTGTTATATGACAAGAGGCGAAGCCATGAATGCAAAGTGATCTATTTGTTATTCATTTGAGCCAGGAGGTCAGGGAAAAAATTAAAAACACGCTCGCAGAAGTGCAGTGGAAACCGTCCAGAATAACTACCTAATTAATTTCAGCGCATACGGCGAGAACATCTTTTGTCTGTTTGCGAGGGTTTATAATCTTTGGAGACCTTAGCCAAGGCCAAAGTGGAAATGGCTCATTTTACTCACATACATAAATGAAACCCAATCCTGCCAGTCCCCATCTGTCCTGCTTCTGTGTGTTTGAAACTGAGACCAAGGTTGAAAGTAAATTACAAGGACATTCCTTAAAAGATTAAAGAATGTGTACAGCCAAATACAGTGCATCCAAAAATGAAAATGCGGTCATCGGGTTGTTCTGCACTTCTTAAAAGACAAACTTCTCACAAGCCCAGAGCAACAATAAGAATAACAGTGGATCAAAGGGACTGCATTTATCATAATACTGTGTATCTTTAATACCCCAAGACTCTTCTCAAGCAGGAGTCATTGTTTAAAAGAAAACAGGAAGGTATTTACACAAGAAAATATACAGTAGTGGGAATAATGAAATTATGTGTAAGGTTTCTGATTGATAGGTTCAGTAAGATTAGATGATTGATGGAGCTGTTAAAAATTTAGCGCTTATTGAAACCCTTTAAGTACTACACGATGGCTTATTTGAATAACAGTTGAAAGGAATTTAAATGTAATAACTAAAGGTTAATATATGGTGAGAAATATTTCGCTACAAAAACTTAACTGAATGATTAATAGCTTCATCATAAAGAAAATGTTACCTGCCAGAAATAATAATTTAATTTCATTCATGGAGGCTGGCTGATATATTATTATAAAAATACTACATACGTCATACAGTGTCATTTTAGATTAATTTTTAGTTTGCTGATTACCAATCAGTCTGCATTCCTGTCCTCACCAATGGACATAAGCTCCGGGTACTGACCAAAAGAATTGGATTGTGGACAAAGGCAGCTGAAACGCCATACTGCCTGTGGATTCTCACTCAGGGATAGGATGAGGAGGTCCTACGTTAGGAGGGAGCTCAGGGTAGAATTGCTTTTCCTTCGATCATATGACCGGGATGGATCCTGGACACTTCTCTAGAAAGGTATTCTGGGCACGTTCAACTGGTAGAAGACCACGGGGTAGACCCAGACTTTAGAATGAACAAAAGAAAGTGCCTAAGCAAAGTAGCTCTGGTATCCAGATCCCTAGACAGTTGTATCTGCTACCACAGAAGATAGTGCCAATGCATCCATAATAATGAATAACTGAAAATATTTTAGTTCATGGGTTACTATTTAGTCCAATCATGAGTCGCATACAATCACTGATATTGGACTAGACGCTTTTAAAAGCCGAAAGGGCCAGCCGGCTGATTGTTACCCCAAAAGATCAGAAATGTAAAATGGTTTTATTTGGCCATATTCAAAATACTAACACTTAACTGCAAATTGTGCCCAGGCAACATAATCTCCCCTCTTGAATCAACATGATTGCACTGTGTGATAGCACATGTCAGAGGAATGATTCTCTGTTCAGCCGTCCTCTGCTTATCAACACCTCGTCATGGTTCTCTCTGTGCCTTGTCTCGCCTTTCCAACCTTATTTTCTTTAGATAACAATAGAAAACAGATTGCTTTTTGGTGCTGGCCTAATTGGGATGACATGGCTCATCAACACCTAGGCTGAACCAACCATGTCTCTGTGGTCCAAGTGGGAATAGGACTCAGCACAAATGAGGTAGAAAATCTTTACTAATTCTGTGGGCTTATTGCTTTTTAAGGGGAACAAGCAGGGCTTATTGGTTTCCTTAAGTTCATTAGATTCCTTCAAACACACGAAGCCCCTTCATACTAGAGGTTTGAAAACAGACATA
Organism: Chelon labrosus; assembly: GCF_963514085.1. Taxonomy (NCBI): domain Eukaryota; kingdom Metazoa; phylum Chordata; class Actinopteri; order Mugiliformes; family Mugilidae; genus Chelon; species Chelon labrosus. Next base: position 12,695,952 of record NC_140342.1, read on the forward strand.
CATCTTTTAAACACTGTATGTAAGAATGCCTAAAAATGACATTCATTCCTCATACAGAATGCTTAGTTTTGGAGTACACTATTCTCTATATCTCTTATCCTGTCCAAGGTCACACTTGGGATGGAGACAATCCAGCAAGTGTTGGGTGAAAGCCTATTGAAACCTAGCCTGGAAGCTCAACCAACCTCCCTGCCTACAATTTTTAGTGGCGGAAAGTTGATCTTGAAGCCCCTCGCTGGGAACTGATTATCTCCAGCAAAGATCTGTCATTCAGATCTTTTGGGTGGGCTTTATGGGTGATGGACAGAACGAAATAGCAACATAGTCAGGCACGTCATCTGAGGGTCGTTGGGTTGAATTTGTTTCCAACAGAATGCTTGTCGTTGGAGAAGCGAGCTGTTTGGAGTCTGCTATTTATTGCTTGTTTATTGCTTAATGCTTAATGTCCCGTACTTTGTTGCTCTGATTGGTTGTTGGAGCATCCAACTGCGCACAGAGGTATTTTCTTCTGTGTACTGGTTGAAACCCTCTCCATAATGAAATCCCAATGGAGTGTTAGCAAACTCACATTCTGATAAAAATTTAGTCTGGCTACACCAGGCTTGTTGAAACCCGGCCGACATGAAAGATAACAGGCAGACAAACACATTTACAGCTATGGGAAATTTGGAGATTGCAATCCATCTAATCTGCATGCCTTGCACAAAAGCCCTAGCTTTAGCTTCAAATCCATGACCTTCTTCAGTTTTTTTCTTAACTCTTTCAGTTCCAAGCCCTACTTTTCGGAATTGCATCTTGAATCATGTTCTTGGAAACAATGTACTGAAAATGTAATTTGTAAATGTTTGGATTTTCTTTGCATGGCTGCCAGCATAAATCAGGCAAGAGTTTCTCCACAAGTTAAATCACCATTTTCAAAATAAATTACCAAAATTTTAGGTCACAAAAATCATTGAGCCTGTAATGATTGTTTTTACGGAGAGTAGACTGCTGATGATATATATTGAACTGGAGAGAACTGTCTTTATGAAGAAGAAACGTCTCTTCATGAGATGTATCGCCTTGAGGGATACTGATGATAAAAAAGAGATGTGTGGAAGCTCAGATAGAGTCTCGTACGATTCATATGACTCCTAGGTATAGCACACATTTGGAGGTAATCAATACCCGCCCTATTGCTTTGACGGAGAGAGGAAGTCAGACAGGGAGGAGGGAGAAAGGTAGAGGTGGAACAAGAGAAAGAGACAAAGAAATTCCTCTGGGATTGGTTTATGGGGGCACCTCAGCTATTTTCTAGCTTTACTTCAAACAGAACCCCTCTCACACTCAAAAAGCAACAGCAAAGGTTATTCAAAACCCAGTGGTACGTTGCTGCTGGACCTGTTTTTTTTTTTTTAGTGTACAGCCCAAAGGTCAGATTAGACAGGTTTTGTTTGGTGTCGGGAAAATAAAGGCACCACCGCACAACAGCTCCTAAAACACACAAAACCTGCATTATAAAACAACTAATGAGGATTACCCATGGATCTTAGACCCCTGTGAGAGTAAGTAAAACTCATAAAAATCTCATTACAGAAAAATGGAAGAAATCATTAGAAAATACAGTGAGTTCACATAGTCAGAATACCCAAGTGGACTATACAAAACTAAAAGAGCCTCAACATCTTCTTAGTAGTCTTAGTCATCATTACCTTATGATTATGAGCACAATACCCGGTACTTTGTGTAACCGCCCCGTTTGAATTCGTATTGAGTAGAGACATTCTGAGTTAAAAAAGTGAGACTGAAAACCATCGCTGTCCTCAAAGTACTGACTGTTCTTTCGGTTTGTTTTGCTGAACTTATATACAATAAATAAATGATTACAAGAGTTAAAAGAGTTAGAGAATAAAGTCGAGTGTCAGTTTTGTTTCTGGTGTTTACGCCTTTCCCTCTTCAATCTCTCTCTTTTATCTTTATCGTCGCAGCTCTTAATTTAAGCTTTGGGTTGGTTTCTTTCTCCATCATGGCAAATATGAGTGCATAGGAGGCGAGGCTAACGTTGTGTCCAACATCACACCCTCTCTTCTGTTACTTTGGCCTCCAGTACTACTGTGAGAAACCTTGGTGTTATATTTGACAAGGATATATCCTTAACTTCGTGCATAAAGCAAGTGACTGCCTTCTTTCACCTGCATAAAAATGTCAAAAAAATCATCCTGTTTCAGAGTGATGCTGAAAAACTAGCATGCATTTGTGTCTTTCAGGCTGGATTACTTTAATACATTACTGTCTGGCTGTCCAAAAAGCTCTTTAAAAAGGACTCCAATTGATTCAAAATGCTGCAGCAGGAGCAGTGACAGGAATTAGCAAGAACGATCATATTACTCCAGCTACTCTTCACTGGCTCCTTGTGAAATTCAGAATAGAATTTAAAAAAAAATCTCTTAAACACCTAGCTCCATTGTAGCTCAAAGACCTCATAGTACCATATTATCCCAATAGATCACTTCGATTTCAAAGTGTTTCTAGAGTTTCAAAAAGTAGAATGGGAGGTAGAGCTTTCAGGTATCAGACCACGTTCCTGTGGAACTAGCTCCCAGATTAGGTTTGTGAGTTGTTGTTTTTTTTGTTGTTGTTATTTTTTTTTTGATAAAGCTAATAGTTAGGGCTGGCTAAGGTGACACTGAACCATCCTTTAGCTATGCTGCTATAGGCCTAGGCTGCTGGGGGATGATGCACTGAGCACCTGTCCTCTACTTCCTTCTCTCTCAAACTGAGCACCTATCCTCTAATTTCTTCTCTATTACGACTCATGCATTACTGTTCCACTACTGTACAGCCTGTTAATAGCTGTGTGTCCCTCTCTTCATCTCCCTTTCCATCCCCTCCCCTCCGTTACTCCCCCATCTTCTTGTGAATGTCTCTGGCCTGGGGCTGTGTTTCTGACCCATTTGTGGTCCTGATCTCATTAACCTTCCCAGTCTTCATGGCCTGCAGTTATCCACTCCTGCCTGAATACATAATCCTCCAACCTGCCTGACTCTACATGTACGCTTTAGTCAGATGTATGCTTTTCTACCTCCTGCTGCTCTCTTCTGTCTCAACTGGCCGGCCTCAAGCAGAAGGGTCCCCCCATATGAGCTGGGTTATCCTCAAGTTTTTTCCTATTAAAGGGGAGTTCTTTTCTTGCCACTGTCGCCTTCATGCTTGCTCTGGGGGTTTCAGACCCGGTGTTGGAAAGCATCTTGAGACAATTTGTATTGTTATTGACGCTATATAAGTAAAATTGAATTGGACTGAATGAACACTCGAACACTCAATGGACACTTGAAAACTCAATAGTTCGCTTATTAAGGAGTTTTTGAAAACATCATTGACACTTGTCGAGTCTTTCATAAGTCATTTTAAATTATATAAAATTTGGCACATTGCATTATGGTTTGCAGGAGTATGGCACGTACCATGTTCCAACACCTTGGATTCCAAACTGAGGACTGTATAAAAAGATAGATAAACTCCCTGTGACGCCACCCATAGGATTCCTAAAGAGCAGTTTGGAAACTCAGCCACCTAAATACAAAGAAACATGACAGATGGGTAGAAACATGCCCTTAATTGTGTGTAACTTTAGGCAATAACGCCATTTAAATGTTTAGTTATATAATAATTTACCCCATACAGTTATCTTCTTCCTCCTCCTCCTCCTCTTCTTCCTCTTTTTCTTGATCCTCTTTCTCCTCTTCTTTCTCCTCCTCTTCTACCTATTCTTCTTCATTTTCTTTCCTCCGCCTCCTTTTTTTTGTTTTGCATTTTTAGCATGCTACCATTTGTTTATTAGCACTAAAAACGATTGAACCTGAAAAGTGCAGTGACTGTAAAGCATGCAGAACTTGTTTTCATGTAATTGTCAAATGAATTAGAAATTTTGCAAAAAGCAGGTTCTGAGCAAATGTCCCTGGCAGGAATTGAAAACAAAACAAAGCTGTTTTGCCAATCTCCAAAAGATTTTTGCTGCTGGTACTGGCCATATTTCATGCTGTCCAGAGATAAAGACAAAGGAATGTGAGAACACACAGCAATGACAAGAGCCTTAGTTGCGCAGCAGGACTTCTCCCGAATTTGAAACTGCTGATCTGTCATGCGGTTTGATTTATATTTTTTTTCATTTCCATCAAGCTCTTCTAATGCAATACTTTGAAATATGCATCAAAATATGTTAATGGAAGCTCAGCAAGAGATGAAGCTAGAGAGTCAGATATCCCACATACTCGGAGAAAATTATCAGTCTGCAAAAAACACTACACTCGAGTCACACCTCATTCAACAACTAAGTAGAATGAATATCTGTCAGGAGTTAATGACGCAGCATAGTAGCACAGCAGAGCAGAGCGTCTCCTCTCCTCTGTGGATGTTACTGTCTCTTGCCCAGCTTCAAAGCCCCCTTTGAAGTCCCTAGGTGGAGATCTCTCCATTCTGTGGGAGATATCTATCCTCTCTTCGCTCACTTTTGTTAGCTAATGCACACCGATGAAAACGGGTTTGAGGCTGAGAGAATGCCATGGGAGGATCAAAGCACAAGGGGCAGAGAAGCCATGCAGTTAACTGCTTTGCCAGTCTTTGACTGAAGGGATAATCGGAGAGGTGGTCCCTCAAGCCGTGAAAAACACTGTGTGGAATTAAAGCACACATAAACCTGTGTTACACATCTTTATACATCAAAGTGAATACAGAAACAGAGTACCTGGACTTTTATTTTATTTTTTTAGATAAAGTGGCCAGTTGATATTGCAGCTTGAATTACGCTCTCGGATCCAGAAAGAATTGAAAGAACAGCTAACCTTCAGCTGTTCCACAAATCAAAACAATAATAACTAGAATTGCGAGCAATTATAAAGGGGTCCAAGCACCCCCACACAACTCGGACCCAAAGCCAAGTCCCCAGGCCCCAGACAGGCGTCCCCACTTGTGTCAGACATGGTCCTGCATGGAGTCGTTTTTATGCGTTGTTTCTGCGTCCTTGCCATACTTCCATGCACCGGGTAACCACCTTTTACCTCTTCAGTTCCTATTCCTACAACCTTCCCATTCACCACACACAGAGACAGACATTTGACATGGGTTTTGTATATAAAAAACAAGCTTTTAGCACCCACTCGAGGTCATCATTTACATAAAAGGATCCGTTACTTCCACATGGACATGTGGACTATGCCACGCCATTCGGAGGATGTCTGGTTACAGTGATTTTCCTAAAAGTGACACTTGGCCATCAACTTTGACTAGTATAGCATACAATGTGTACAATTAAAAGTCCTTGTAATAATTATTTCATCTCAGTTATTGCGTCTGTTTGTAAATTTCCATTTTTTGGTATTTCCATAAAGTGTACAGAGCCAGCCATTTTATGCCATTGGTACCGTATTTTTTCAATATAAATTAGTAAAATCCTACAGGACATGAAGTACACATTTTACACATAACTTTTTTCAATACACTTACTGAGACCATTGTGGTAATGAGTCACTGTAGCACAAAAAACAACTCTCTGAAAAGTGGAATACGGTGTCAAGTTCTCTTAGCATTAATAGTTCTCTTAGCATTAATTCCAGCTTCTCACTGATTTGGTAATATTGTGGATGTCTTTGGACATATTTCTTTTGAATTTTCGGCTATGAAGATGTCAGGACAGTATTACAACACTGTCTCACAGGTTCTGCTAAACTTTTAAAAATGAATTAAATAAATAGTGTCTTCCTTACCTGCACAATCTTTCTCAGTGTGTCGACTCTTCGACGCTGAACCCACTACTGAAGACAACTAGGTTTATATATGTGGCGGAGTACTGGGTATTTCCTTCTTTCATTTATTTATTTTTAACAGCATGTTTTGTACTGACCCTCTGCTTTCTGAGGGGCCTGCGGTGGCTTTATATTCACCAGATATTTCAGCCTCAGGCTAGAGACTGTTTCAAAGTAGCCAGCAGGATGATTGGCAAGTGTTGCAGGGTGAACCTGAGCAGCTGAGGAGGAGGAGGGCAGGACTAATAATACAGATTGCAGCCTCATGTTGAGTTGTTGCATATACTAGGAGCTGTTTGAATATGGAAGATGCGGAGTACAGCACGCATGTTACTGGCGCTTATGTCCTTGTAATTATGGTAATACTTTGCATTAATGCGGAAGCGTGCATTTACTGTAGATGGACAGTGCCGTTTTTAGTTTTCAGACTCACTCGATTTTCCTCCAACCGTGTCTGGCTTGAATCATGCAGCTGCGCTTTTGTTTGACCCTCTTAGAGAAGAAATTACATTCAACCGATGAACTTAATTGTCAATAGGATGCTAATAAGCCTTGCACATCAGGTTTATTAAAGTGTCCCACTGATGAATGCACGCATTGATAAGGGTGAAGCAAATAAAGTTGAGTTTATGCAACAAATAAACAAGTGGCGCCAAGTCAATGTGAATCCACCCTACATGAGCTCCAGAAGCATCGAAAGAAAATATTGCTCAATTTGAATTTAATGACTGATTCCACTCAACCCGGCACTGGCAACTGGGCACCGCGCCCGTGCACTAATAACAATAATGCACTGCTTTATGAAACACCCCTCAACACAGAAGCTTACGAGTGTGTGTGTGTGTATGTGACTAGCTGAGCACTGCACATTAATAACTTGGGTCCTAACTAAGCAGTTGAGTGCCTGTGAAATGTAGGAGCAAAGTGCAACATTTAAGCATAAACCACCATTTCAATTTTCCTTGGGAGTGTGACAGATGCACGTGCAAAAAGCAAACAATACGCTCGGATATATAGAAAAATCCTGATATGAGTGCTGTTGGCATTTTTACTGTGTCATGACCATGCATTACGTCCATTAGTCAATTTAAAGCAAAAGGAAAATGAGTAAATTAGAGAAATAAAACATATTCGTCTGTCCGTGCAATTTCAGTTATTTGTGATTTCGTGGCTGGCATAAAAAGGCTTCACTGAAGCACTGATGAAAGCCCCTGTGGTGCATGCAAATTGCTGTTATCTCAAAAAAAGTAAAAAATAAAATAAAAAATCTTGGTATTCTTTAACTGAATTTCAAATGCAAGCCTCGTAGCCGAAGAGGGCCGATTTAGTGTAATTTGCTGCACTGAAATCACTCGCAGCCGAGCAGAATGATACTTTTTGTGTGTGTGTTTGGGTCCATCTGTGTTGAGATCCTGTTTAGTCAGCTGCACGCTGTGGGGTAACACTATGAAAATGTATTTTTGAGTGTATGACAGAGGCGGAAAGAAAAGACCCAGCCACTTGAGTGACATATCAAAACACTCGAAAAGAATGATTTTACATAAGTAGCCTTTTAAAGGTAGAGGTCTCCTCCGGCATCAAATCATTCTCTTTTTTTTCTCCCCCTCTCTCTCTCTCCCCATCCTTCATTCAGTCTTTAAGTGCATGATAATGAGTAGCAATCAAGGATAGATACTTGTGGTTGGTTCAGCTAGGGCCAGACATGGCCACTATACACCTACATACTACAGAAAGATGTGGTAATTAAAGGCCTTTATAAGAAAAATAATAGTGTGTCAGCCTCACAGAGAGGAGTTGTAAAATATATTGTGTTGAGAAGCAGTTAATTGGAAATCTACATTTTTATCTGGCTTTAGTGCACTTACACAATAGCTCAACTGCATGAGCAACCACAGGGGGTGCTACTGCATAATTTAAATTGTACAGCCAGTGGTGAGACAAGCAATCCTTAAAAACTCCTTCTGCAATATGAATATTTTGGTAAATGCATGTCACCTTGGGGGTATTTAATAGTAACGGAGAAAGTTTTGATCTGTGCTGACACGTTACATCGGTTCGTTGTGAGAGGGAGACATGGCTGCTGTCGGTAGTATTTCTCCACTACACATTCAGACACTCTCGGGTGTTCTTCTTGTCTCAAATGTTGATTTAAAAAAGTGAGCTTAAGGTTTGGAATTGGAGCCCTGCCCCCCTGCCATCCTATGCCAGAACAGCCTCTTCTGATGGCACCGAGAGGTAAATTGGTTTGACCCGCTCACCATGGTTCTATCCCGAACACCTACCTCATTCCCATAGCACGTCCTTCTCAGAGGCCTGCCGCATGTCTCTGCTCTTACTCTGAATCCATCTCCACCTCCCTCTGATTTCTCATCTTGCTTTTTTTTTTCTCTCCTTAGCCCTTCCTGCATCGCCGCTCTCACCCCTTTTCACACCCTCATGAATTTCTCTAAATCCCTCACCGCCACTCCGCTCTCAATTCTGTATCAGTCGTCTCAGCCTGCATTCTTCCATTTGCGCCTCTCTTCCTCGGAGCTGCTCAATTCATTGTTTGCGTCCAAGAATGACTTCTCACAAAGAGGCAAATGTAGATGAGATGAAGCCGAGGCCATTTTGTATTGATGTAAGGGTATGACAAGGAGGGGGAGCGCCGTGAACTGAGATCTGGAGAGCCAGCTGCCGACAGATTAATTCCTCTCTGTGCTTGGGCAATGGAGCGTTTGACAAACTGGTCACCAAACACGCTGCAGAGATGTCCGTGCCCTCGCATGCGCATGCACGTCGTGAGGAGAGATAGCGCCTCGCTCGGCGCCGGTCTCTGAAGTTCTGTAGGTGGCTGGTGACTTGCCCCCCTTTCAGATAGATAGAGAGCAGAGCGGTGAAAGCAGAAAGCTAATCCAGCGAAGCAGCAGAGGCACAGGAAACAAATTGTATTAGCTCAACACCACAGCAGACCCTCTCAACGTCGTTTAACGCTTCATAGAGCATCCGGACCACAGTAGTCCCTGCTCTTCAGCCAATTACTCAAATTTTGTACAAGTGTAAATGAGGTCTTAAATTCTGCTACACCATGTGAATATATACTGGAGATGGATTTTCTGTGGTCAAGGTTATCGAAGTATGAGGACTGTAACACACATTAAGTTTGGTCTGAAGTAGGATTTAACCAACTTTTAAATAATTCCCACTGTTTTAACGCTCCCTGTTCTAAAAGCGAGCTTGTTCTCTGTAAGTGTAGGGATATGAATGTTTGATGAATGCTTTTTTTTTTTTTTTTTACCGCTATCCGATGACAGATGCTGCACTTTTGAGTTATGGGTTTTTATCCAAAGTGAAATTTTTCAAAACATATCCATCAAAATATTCTTTGGCCATTCACCTCACAGCAGCAGGGCATCAAAGAAAGCTCACAAGCTCTCAGAATCTCTTATCAGGTTATTTCCTCAAAGCCCTCTAGCTCAACATGTGGTAATCTTGCAAATGTAATATTTATTTATTTTTCTCCCCCCATTAGAATCTCCTTTTTGTTGTCTTCACTGCGGTGGTTAGGGAACAAAAAAAAAAAAACCTAGTTAAGACGCGCATTTATCGCCGACTAAAGAGGGTGCTGTTACACCGACTCAGATGCGCAGTGATCAAACAAAGAATTCCACATAAATTTGGGGTCATTAATCATTAAAGACCAGCAAATGGCAATTAGTTAATGTTGATAAATGTTTAATGAATGTATCAATAAATGATCATTAGGGTAGAGTACTCCTTGGAGAGGAAAAAAGTAATGGGATTCTTGGAATTGCCGGTCTGGTGCAAATTTAATTGTGTTTGTGTGGTGATGGCAGCGTTTATAGTACAGTTACTGTTACAATGTCCTTTGTTACATGAATAAATAGGTAAATCTGATGGCAGATGAAACATCGTCTTTGATTGTCACAGCCGCCTGATTTTCAGTACTGTTCTCTGTCCTGTATTGCCAAGTCAGGGAAAATTGCTATTGGTAGATGGGGAGGACGTTTACTGAAGCCCACATACACTTGTATAACCTAGATTGTTCCTATTTCTTTCTTAGCCCGAGCGTTGGTTGTTACAAAATGTACAATATTTTTAGTCTCAAACTGCCACAGACGGAAGAAGATGTACACTCTTAGGCGTTATTAGGTGTTTTCACGGGGCCACAGTTAAAGCACTGAATTGCAGTGACTCACACGGCTGCTTTCCCTTGCGAGGGCCCAGGCCTATTTATTGTAGGTTTTTGGGTCTCTGCCAGTAATGGATGGATGTGCATATTGAATTGTTTAAAGAAGAGGGCATTTACATATAAATTGGGAAGCGAGAAGGGTAAAATGCAGACAAGTGGGGAAGGAACCGGCAATACGAGGCTGCTGTGAGTGAAGCTGACATTTGTGATGTTGGTGTATGTTTGCAGATATGTTTTCAAATGATGCACAATGCTGCTGCTGAGCCTCCTGGATCCCTCGTGTGGTTTCTTTATGTCTCTCCAGGGAGAGTAAGATAATAAATCACACAGAGACAATAGTTAACAACAGGTTTGCTGGCGTGTCTTTACCCCGAACCCTCAGAGATTATCCAGACTGCTTTAACACCAATCATTACTCTATCAAATAGCTTGTCATCCGCATATGTATTAACTACAAATTGTGCATTTAGGCTCAGCTTGATTGTTTTGTCAGAGAAACTCAGTCTCAAACCTGCTGTTATCATATTGACTGAAGTTTAGTATCATAGCATTGTATTGTCTATGCATTTCCATCCTCTACCTGTATTCCCCACTCCTTGTAGCCGTGATCTGCTTTGCCATGTGACTGACTTTTTAATGTGATTCTGCCACTGTTCACGCATTTGAGAGGTTTGGAAATGGAGTGAAATGAGAGCAAATGCCACGTTGACAACATAAACAAATTATCCTGTCACAGGATTGACTCTGCTTTTCAAGAGGTGTAACCAAATACAGCATCCCTCAGCCTTCAGCCGAGAAATGAAACTGTAAAGAGAGGCGTTATTTGAATATGAAGAGATAATGCACATTAAATGGATATGAAGGCACCGAGGTACCCCTTCGAGTTGTGCTGTTAACAGACTCCAAACTGTGGCGGTGGCAGAAACATGCAGCAGTAGCAGTTGTCAAAGAAGTAAATATGTCAACAGCTTGTCAAATAAAGATAAAAGAGAACATGGTAAAGCAGTGTACATGTTCTGTAGGTGTGATCATTTTGCTTTTCTGTAACATCCAGTAGCCTATTCTTTAGATCAGGGGTGTCAAACATACGGCCCGTGGGCCAAAACCGACCCACCAGAGAGTCTAATTTGGCCTGTGGCATGAAATTGGCAAAATGCGGAAATTACATAGACTACTGGTATTTGGGAAGGTTTATTAAGTATCTGGAATGTCCTATATTCAACATGGTTCCTGAACGCACCATCGTTTTGTGTTGTAAATGGTATGGACAGGTGTCAATCCGTTTGATTAGCTAGTTAGTGGTGTTCAAGTTAACCTACCTGGGTTCCAGGTGGGTGGCACCAAGAGGAGAGAGACGGAGCGAGAAAGACACAGCTAAAACTTAGTTCTGTAATATATAGGCCCGGTTTCACAGACAAGGCTTATATCAAGTCAGGAGTAGGCCTAAGTCAGACTAGTAAAGCTAGGTCATTTAAGCGGCTTGCATGAACGTGGCTTACATTTGTCTTAGTTAGTCCCAGACTGTGGAGTCCTGGAGTAAGCTTAAACGAGAACACCTGGGTCAAGCCTCATTAGCCTAAGTGGGAGCACAGCCTGTTAGCCTATTGGTGCTCATAAAAACCTGGAATGGAATTGAGGACAGCGTTGCTGGAGGGAATTCTGACACCAAACATGGCTGGAGGTAAAAGAAAACGCTCTAAGAACTATACTGAATATGAAAAAACTCTACTTAAACAGATTGTGGGAACTCATGCTGTTATTGAAAGTAAAGGCCACAGTGCTGCTATTGAACAAAGGAAGAGGAGTGCTTGGGCTGCCATTTGTAGTGAATTCAATGCAAATGAAAATGTAACCACAAGAGTGGTACAGCAACTGCAGGTGAGACATGTCAATTATGATCTGTATATCACAGATGTCATATAGTTTTGTGACATTGTCTATATTGAATGATATCTGCATTCATAGACTCTGTGGAAGAACATCAAATTAGATTTGAAAAAAAGAATGCAGAGGCCAGAAGAGAGAGATTTACTACTGGTGGTGGACCCCCACCTAGTAAAGACAAGACTGATGAATTGGCGGACTTGTTGACTGGGATAATAGAGGACCAGCAACCTCTGGATGGTATACCAGATGATGACCATTTGGACAGTGGACATGAAGAACTGAGCACAAATGGTAAATATATGATAGAAAGCAAATTAGTTACCTCATTCTGTACATACAGATTATTCCACTGTCTGTGTTTATTTTATTTCATTTCATGTGAGTTTTTGTATCTAACAGTGATCTTTTCACAGAGGAAACCATTCTAACCCTGGTGGAAGAGCCAGTGCACAGTGACTGTTCACCCTCCACATCTGGTACGGCATCCCAGAGAAAAGATACTGTCACCACCTTCCAGCAGAGACCAAAAAGGATGTCCATGCATGAAAAGTTAGCCTTAGAATTTCATGAGCTGAAAATGAAATATCTGAAAGAAGAGCATGACATGAAAATGAGAATTTTACAGGTCGAATTAGATATGAAATTAGAAGAGAGAGCTGTTCAAAGAAAGATGCATGAGACAGCTATATAGTGTAATGAAATATCTTGTGAAAATAAATTGTGAGTGATTGTGAAATTGTGAGAGTGTGAATAACGTAAACACCACTACCTACATTTTAGAACAGCCTTGGTTAAGTTTCCCATTTAATTTTTCTGCACACTATTTATATATGTTGTACACAACAAACAAAACAAGCAAGGCAAAAGGCAAGGCAAAAACAAGCCGTAATCAATGCATTCCATGGTTAAATGTATTTTTTTTTCTAACTGAAGTGCTGCAATGTGAAAGCAGCTCTGAGCGCAAGTCCTCCTTGGTTATTTTCTGCCACGGGCATGGGCACATTTGGATCAATCTGGTCTTCCATTGGAGGGTCAGGACAATTATGCTGCTTCAGGTAGTTGTGCAGCACAGCTGTAGCAATGATCACCTTGCAGCATCTTCTTGGCTCAAAGCGAAGTGTATTGCGTAAAGCCTGGAATCGATTCTTCCACACTCCAAACATACGCTCGACCATCCCTCTAGTGCGAATATGAGCTCTGTTGTATCTTTGCTGCTCAGTTGTTGTGGGATGTGGCCAAGGTGTGAATAAATAGGAACTCTGAGCATATCCACTGTCACCAAGTAGTAGTCCACTATGTTGCCCTCTCTCAAACTGAGCACACAATGAAGAGTTGTGAAAAATCCTTGAATCATGTGTTGCTCCTTTCCAACGGGCAACAATGTTTGAAAACTCTAAATTGGGAGTGCATACAGCCTGGACATTGATGGAAAACCAGTTCTTACGGTTCCTGTACTCCTCAGCATCAGGAGTTGATGGACACTTGATTTCAACATGACATCCATCTATACAGCCAATCACTCCCGGGAAGTTCCCATATTCATAGAAACGTATTTTATAGTTGGCTTGCTCAGCAGCATCAGGGAACATAATGTACAGATTTCTCAGTTCACAAATGGCACTGCAGACATTGTGAACTATTCTACAGACTGTTGCTTCACTGACACCACACAAATCACCAGTCTCACGATGAAAGGTTCCAGATGCCAAGAATCTCAAAGTGATCAGAACTTGGAAAGAACTTGGTACAGGCCTTCCTCTTTGAGACATGGAGGAAAGTCTAGGCTCAAGCAATGTAATGATCTCCAATGCATCTTCTTTGTACATACGGAAGCGGTCTCGGAAAGTTATTTCATCGTACTGATTCAATGGATTGCTCCTGTCCACAGGTATTTGTCTGGCTGGCCTCTGTAGTGAATATTGGTCTTCATTTAGATATTCCAAATACTCCATGCTCCCAAACCATCTGTGCTCCCTTTCACAAACACTACCAAGCTGAAGTTAAACCTGCCTCTTTGCAGGATTAATATAAACTACAATTTAGTCCTAGAGTAGCTCTAATCTACCCTCTTGCAATTGGCTTTGTTTAATCCAGAACAGACAAAATCTATGACTAATTTAAGATAGGTCTCTGCAAGTGACTTAAAGTTAAGCAAGCTCAAACAGCATTTTAGTCTGGGATTAGGCTTAAGCCTTGTCTGTGAAACCGGGCCATAGTGTTTTAAGTTAGTGTGATTTAGTGTATTTGTTTGCTGGAGAGACTGGATGGTCAGGAGGAGTCTTTTATCCATCAGGAATTCTTCTTAATCAATGCTAAACCGTGACCACACTGCAGACTGTTGCCAGTTAGCTCCTCGTGCTAGCAGTATGAGAGACTTGTGTTTGGGAAACACTTACTGCACCAAGCTGCTGAGAGCCTACTGGATGCCTATGAACGTAGATGGAGCCTGAGGACGTGTTTCTTTACCACAGTGACTGGACAAGGAGGAAGGTGGAGCAGCGTTCTGCATCCTGGGAACTGTGAGTACTGTTAACTGTTAACTGAACTGGATTCAATATGGGCTCCAACATGTGCGCCAATGGTTTAGTACCACAGATTGATTAGCTAAGAATCTCTTCAAAATACATTTTTTTTTGTTCTGATATCAAATTCAGAAGTAAGGACAACCAGGTCACAAATACATGTTATGTGTGCTTCTAGAAGTACCTTTGTGATAATGTATTTCCTGGTAACGAGTAAGGAACTATGGGGCTACAGTGGTTATGTTAATACATGGGAGGTTGAGCTCTCATGGGCCGCACAGCTGTATATGAAGCTAACCAGGTCTCTCTGCACCCTAGAAAGAGTCATACAATCTGAAAACATTCCGTTGTTGTTATTTATAGCTTATTATGTTATTATTTTTGTGACCTTGCCCGCTTAAAATCAAAGTGGGCTGTATGTGGCCCCTGAACTAAATGAGTTTGCTTTAGATGCAACAGATTATGTCACCTTGCAAAGCTCATGCAGAGAAGGAAAAAATTAAAAAAAAACAGACCCTGTCTATAAATCCGTGGTCTGTTTTTTTATCGTGGTATGTGCCAGTTTTATAGCAGCTGTCACATTAACATTCACCTGTACAGATTTCTGTGAACCGTTTCAAAGTGGCTGATTTTAGTAAACAAATCAAAATGCAATGGCAGGTCGCTTGGCCACAGCCCTGCTAAAAAGCCTCAATCCAGTTTGAGAGCCAGACAAATCAAAGGCGTCTCCTTATTAGTGGCATATTAACAGAAAATTGATTTTGCCTGAAATAAAAGGTCAGGATAAATGACTTGTGAGCTGCTAGCTTGGCTATTTATTAGCCCTCTATCTACAATCTAACAAATTACTGCTCCTGTGCGTCTCACGGGGCAGAACAAACAGGAAAGCAGGGAAGCTACTTCTGAAATGTCACTCCATAATGTCATACCATGGATTATATGTGTAGCACCCCAGCACTCTATGAATGAATGGGTGTTTTGGGTTCGGTGATTCAAGGTGTATTATGGGTGAACCTGAATAACCCGACTGAACCACTAACCTTACCAGAAATAACTGACCCCAGGCAAATGTTTTATAGGCAAACGCAATGATTATTTACTCAAATATTAGGTTTAAGCACAAAAAAATAGCAACAACAAATGCTTATCACATTACCTAATACTAACAAAACTGTGACAACAAGCCTCTCCACTCCACGGTTGGTGGTCTTGGTGGATCCACATCCTCCACTTCAGACTCTGAGAAAAGTAAAACATCTCCACTATCAGCAATCTGCAGAGGGCCTCTGACTTTTCTCTGCTGTGATCTAGTGACTGGACTTGAGGCTCTGGTTCATCACTGTCAGCAGGCAGTCTCACTAGATAGCCAATGGGTAGTAGATGGTTGCGCTGCACAGTTTTTACAACTCCCATTCCCCTTTCTGGTTTCACCTAATAAACTGGCAGGTTTGACATCTTCTCAATGACAATATAGGGCTGCGACCTCCATTTATTTTCAGCTTGTGCTTTCCAGTAACTCCAAAGTTTCTGAGCAGCACACGGTCTCCTTCTTCCAAGACTTGGTCTTTTAGTTTGTCATGTGATCTCTTATTGCTCTTGTGATTCTTGTCAGCTGCTTCCACTGCCTGTTGGTAAGCACGATGAAGGTCTGCTCTCAATTTAATAACATACTGCTGATATGTCACAGTCTTGGCATTCTAATCAGCTACTCCAAAGCATATGTCCACGAGCTTCTCTTCTGAACATGAGCAGATAAGGTGAGTAACGTTGCCTCATTGCGAGTGCAATTGTAAGCATGCACCAAGTGACTGATCCAATGACTCCATTTCTGCTTTTGACTCGGATCCAAAGTGCCAAGCATAGAGAGAAGAGTGCGGTTGAACCTTTCAGGTTGAGAATCTCCCTGGGGATGGTAAGGCGTTGTTCGGGACTTACGGATCCCCAGCATTCTCAGAAGGTCTTTGATCAGTTTACTTTCGAAAGCCCTCCCTTGGTCTAAATGTATGCGTGCGGGGAGTCCATAGTGCACAAAGTACCATTCATAAAGAATCTTTGCCACAGTTGAGGCTTTCTGATCTTTAGCCAGGGAAGCTTGAGCATACCTAGTAAAGTGATCTGTCACCACAAGGATGTTGGCAAATCCCTGGGAATCTGGTTCAAGAGACAGAAAATCGATACACACTAGATCAAGTGGGCCTTTGCTGGTTATCTGGTTTAATGATGCAGCTCTCTGCGGGGGTGTTTTCTGAGTCACACATCGGCCACAGTTTTTAACATACTGTTCTAGCTCAGCTCCCATCTTCGGCCAATAAAACTGAGTCCTAATGAGCTCAAGTGTCTTTTCTGTTCCCAGATGCCCTGACTCATCATGGAGCGATCTGAGTACAAGGGGAACATACTTTTCAGGCAGAATAAGTTGGTGCACTTCCATACCCGATGGTCTCGCAATTACTCTGTAAAGCAGTCCATCAGATTCCTGCAACTTCTTTGCCTCTTTACATAACAGAGTCAGCATTGTTTGCTTTGATCAGGTCACACAGATTTATCTGTTTGAGACAACCAAAATCCAAATGTGTGGGAAATGCTAAACACTCAGCGATAGCATTGGGGGAGATGCCTGAGGCCTCTTCCCCACTGAGGAACTCTGAAGCTGGTTGTCCACACCTTATCTGATTGCATAAAGCTTTAACTCCCTCAGGAGGAATGTTTTGCCACTTGTCATCGCTGCCTGGCAGGGGGTTGTGTGACAACGAGTCAGAATCAAAATTGCTGCTCCCTGGTCTGTACTGGAGGGTGAAGTTGTACGTTGAAAGGGCTGTGAGCCAGCGATGACCGGTTGCATTCAACTTTGCGGCCGTGAGGATGTATGTCAGGGGGTTATTATCAGTCCTCACTGTAAAACTGGCTCCTTAAAGATAATCATGGAACTTATCGACCACAGCCCATTTAAGTGTCAGATATTCAAGCTGGTGTACTGGATAGTTATTCTCAGAGGCACTCAGCTTCCTGATAGCAAAAGCAACTGGCGTAAGCCCCTGTGGGTTCCTGGTTCAGTACAACCCCTTTGCCCATTATGCTAGCAATCTGTGCAATACATAGGGCTTGGCTGAATCAGCAAATGCTAGCACAGGTGCATTGGTGAGACTGTGGATGATCTCTTTGAAAGCATCATCACATGACTGATCCCACCGCTCCCCAAATGGTTCATTGACTTCATAGTACATCTTGTCTGGCATTTTGACTGACCTGCTTTTCTTCTGGGCTGGGGGATAAGCCCTACTGAGTTTGGTAAGAGGTCTGACTATGATAGATAGTTCTTTAATAAGCGACGGTAGTAACCACAGAATCCTAAGAAGCACTGCAAAGAGTGGAGATCAGTAGGTTTTTTCCACTTGGTTACTGCTTCCACTTTAGCAGGGTCCGTGGCAATGCCGTCCTCTGACACAGTTTGTCCCACGTAGGTATCCTGTGTCTGGCAAAAGTGACACTTGTCTATGGACAATTTCAGACCAGCCTCTTGTAGACTGTCGATTACCTTGAGTAATCTTTGTTCATGTTCTTCCAATGTTCGTCCAAATACAATCAAATCATCCAAGTAGACTACGACCTCCAGCATGTGCGTGTCCCTGACTGCTTTCTCCATCGACTGTTGAAAAGTTGCAGGTGAACCTGTGATCCCTTGTGGCACCTTCCCAAATTGGTAGAATCCCAGTGGGCATATAAATGCTGTTTTCTCTTTATCTTCCTCGGCCATTGGGATCTGATAGTAACCTCTTTGCAAATCCAGCACAGAAAACCACTTTCTAGGCAGTCTAATGCATCATCGATCCATGGCATTGTGTACTGCTCAAGGATTTTCCTTCAGTTCAGTGTTCGATAGTCCACGCAGATGCGCAATTTACCACATTTCTTTTGTGCAAGGACAATGGGTGATGCATATGGGCTTCTTGATTCTTTGATTATCCCTGCTTTGAACAGTAATTTTGCAAGATTTTTGCGAGATAACTTTGCAGTTATCTCGCACGTTGAATTTGGGATCTCAGTCACCATGTCGACCATGTGCAGGTGTGCAATCACTGTGCCCATGGGAATGGAGGTATCCTTAAGTCTAAACTCATTCCACAGCAGTACAAGGAATTTGCTCTTGTCCACAATTTTAGAGAACAATACAGTTGGCTGTACCAATACACTTGGTGGAAAGGCAGGTGAGGGAGCAAGTTCTGTGATTAGGATACTGTCATCCACTGTGGGTTTTCTTGGACTTTACAGGTAGCAGTATACTCACTACCTGCAGGAATGACCAAGGGACCAAGGCCAGACCACTTCACTTCAGCTGCTGGACAGTCCACAGGAGTGACTTTTACTGGATTGGCGACAGGTAGAGGTGGAACTGTTTGCTGGTCAGCAGATGCCCTCATTGAGCGGATGTTGATCCTCTTATTTCCTGTGTGCCACTGAATGGTCTGAATTTGTAAACATTAGTGCCAATAAGGATGGGAATGTTGTCTGCAGAATGGGAATCTGGACATACTAAAGCCAGGACAGGGACTGTGTGGGCTTTGCCTTTTGTCTAATCTGGAAGCTCCAACTCAACTTGGAGGTAGCCTCTATAGGGATAGCTATTGTCGGATTCATTCACTAAGAGCCCATATTCCTAACCCACTGACTGACTGTACGGGTATATGGGACAGGTGCTTGTCATAGCAACTTTCAAAGATAATGGTTGCTTGGGATCCACTATCAAATAGAGCAATGCAGGGTTTTCCCTCCATTTTCACAGGGGCAGTGGAGGGTGGTCCTACTGCGCCACAACAGCACTTTTCTTAACACTGACATTGTGAGTGTTCTCTGGAGTGGTATTTGTTCCCCTTCCTCTCTGACTGGTTCTCAGTTGTCTTTGAGCATGGATGAGTTTCTGTATCACTTTTTGGCAGTTCTCAGCAGCACTATATTTACTTGCAGAATGCCCATCTTCACCACATTGGTGACAATTGTGTTGTCGCCAGGGCAGTCAGCTCGGTGACTTGCAACTTCAGTGCTTGTATTTGAGCTCTGAGACCATCCATTTTTGTCTCTGCTGGTACTGAAGCAGCTTTAATATGCACTGCTTTACTTGAGGACAACTTGTGACGAGATGCTTCAAACTCTTCTTCTGTGTGGATCTCATTTAATAACTGCAGGAACATAGAAGGTTTATCCTGCCGCTCCCTAAGCCTGAGGTTTAAGAGCATCATGTCCGACCTGGTGGCTTCCTTAATGAGCTGGCCTAAACGAGCTTTATCTGCGGAGGTGCCTTCCTTGTGGACTACTTTGTTCAGAATTCTCTCCATTTTCCTAAGAAATGCTGAGAGCTTCTCACTTGGCTGCTGAGACATCATTCTGAAAGCGAAATAGAGTTCCTCTCCTGTTTCAGGTGTACCAAAGGTGTTCTCTATCACATTGATATACTCTTCAGGAGTTGAATCTGGATTGTTGAATCAGACAGCCTGCAAGATCTCAAGTGCAGGACCCTATTTCTCTGTCTGGTCGACCACACTCCTGTATCATCAGTTGAGCTTGCTCGATCCAACTGTCCAGCTGCTCTTCTCCAGGAGGTGTAGGCGTGACTCCAGAGAAAGTTCGCAATCGTCTATATGCATTACTTTCACTACTTAGGGGTTGAGGCTTAGATGGGAAAAACAGTACCTGGCTCCTGGGGCTGTTCCTGTGTACCACCCGTTGGTACATTCTCCTCTGCTCCAACAGTCCTCCATGGTACAGCACTGTCTTTGGGTACACGTCCAAGGGAATGGCATTTGTGTTGACTTTTCTCTGCATTCACATAACACAGTGAGTCCTTGGCTCAGAGGGTCATACGTTCTTCCCCTGACCTTAACCAGGCCAAACATTTTGATGCTCTGGAGGGTGTCTTCAATGAGCGCAATCTCTGTGTCTTCTGTACATCCTTGGCCAATAGGGCACAAGAGGGGTTAATGCCTTCGCCTTTGCACCAGTGCCATAGTTGTGCCATTGTGTCCTGTAACTGATAAATGTACTATACTGTTAACTAAATCAAAGCTATTTTAGCAACAACAAATGCTTATCACGTTATCTAATACTAACAAAACACATAAACACAAACTTAAGTCACTTTATTAAACTTGCTCCTCCCTGCTCTTTTCATCACTTCCCCGCCTATCACCAATCACCACAGGTGGCACTAATTGACACCCACAACAACCAATCAAGTGCAAAGCTAACAAAATAAGGAGCGATCTGCATTTTTTTTTTCTTTTGGTCTTAATTACAAAATATTGTTAAAACATCATTTTAACTCATTTACACATTTACCAGATATACATTTTAACACATGGATTTATAGTCACCAACTATATAGGGGAAGATCTAATTGATAATACCCCCTCATTTTTTCCACCAGGCTACATATGTCAGGCTCAAAAAAAAACAAAAAACGGTCTTCCGAGTATTGCCTTGCTGTTGTTGATAAATTGGTTTCTTTGGCGATGAAGAGTTGACTGTTTTCGTTGCTTTCCACTCATAACCATCCACTCCCAGTGGGAAGTTGGCGCTCACCCAGCAGGAGATGTGAGAGTTGGCACGCTCTTGCTATTATCATTTCTGCTTTAGCTGTAGTTAATAATTTAGTTCGGGAAGTGATTAGACAAGGCAGAGCTCTTTTCACAAATCAGAGGCCAACACAATCTAAAGACAAAACTCTCTGTGCCATTGTTCTGTCCTTTACAGGAGCTGGATTCTTTTGAGTATTAAAACATTATTTAAATTGTCCAGTTGCATCAAAAATGACAACTCGCAAAATAATATTCATAAGTGTCAGGTTCTTTTAAGCTATGAAGGCTAAACTCCATTGTTATATTTTATTTCATGCACCCTGCTACTGTCTCTCTGGTAAGCAACACGGTGATATGTGGTAATGAGTATAGCAGGGAGGATGGAGCAGGGACAAATAGGAGTTGTGCATGGGAGTGTTTTGCATGCTTTCACCTTTGATTTACCTATAATTACCATTGGATTTACCTTCAACGACTCAGTCACTAAACCAATCTCTTAAATTGGATTTCTGCATAAAGTAGCTTTCCCTGCAGATTGGTATCCCTCACAGCTGCCTT
The DNA here is from genome assembly GCF_963514085.1 of Chelon labrosus. Classification (NCBI taxonomy): domain Eukaryota; kingdom Metazoa; phylum Chordata; class Actinopteri; order Mugiliformes; family Mugilidae; genus Chelon; species Chelon labrosus. Next base: position 12,717,460 of record NC_140342.1, read on the forward strand.
ATTACAATTTTATTCCCCCTCTTCACCCCCTACCCCCTTTCTCACCACCACCAGTACCGCTTCTGCTGCTGCTGATAGATTAGCATATCAAAATGCCCATAAAGAAAAAACTGAAAAAAAGAAAAAAAGTTTTTGGCTTGACTCCTCTCACTTTGACCACTTTGGTGTGGTCGTCATGGTAACACAGCAACCCGTCCTCCTTCCAATTGTGGTGGGGCTGCAGCGATGGTGCTGGGTTGATGATGACTCCATCTCTCATCCAAATGATGGTGATGAGAGCGGCGCTCTCTGCCTCAGACCATAAACACAAGCTATGGAAACGAAGATAGAGGACAGAAGCACCAGGAAGGCGGAAGGAGAACAGAGGAGCATCAACCCGCCCGGGACAGGCTGTGAGCAATCGTGCCACAGCCCGGCAACAGTGCTGCAGCAAACAAGCAATTAATGGGGCGATTATGCATCATGTACTGCAGCATTTACATTCACATTTGCTTGCTTTATTATCTTTTACTGCTGTAGACAGAAATTGGATGATGCAGTTAGTCGGGATTGGGAACATATTTCATTCTGAGCAGTATGTTGTGGGTGAGGATTGGCCTTCAGCTTCTCTCAGCCCTCATGCCTTCCATGCTTCCATAATCAGAAACAACAACTCAAATCATATTTTTGTATCGTTCTGCTGTGCTGTGTGGAACTTATGTCAGCAGTGGTACACCTTTCAAACTGCACACACACATACCATACACATCAATGTATATATATTTGCATACATCCCAAATCCTCTGCTTTTTGCTGCACACAAACTCAGCATGTGTTTGCAGTTAACAGATGTCCTCTCCGTGTAATTGAAGATGATGAAGAGGTTGCCCATGTGTGGGTATATTGCTCACGGACCACTTATGAATCAAAGTGACAGAGTTCAGTAATTGATGGTGTGTTTTGTGGAACATACTTAAACAGAGGCATTTCTCACTTCATTCTACGCAAAAGCACATATTAACTGCAGCATTGAGAGCCATAGAACGGAGCACATTTTGTGTCAGCTCTAAATCTTGTGACTGACAATAATAATAACAACCATGGTCAGAAGCAATTGTCGAAGTAGTGGAGTGTGAATTTGTATAGCCTCGACATAATGGTGAAAAATACGGATTGTCTGTGAACAGATTATTTAAGCGTTCTCCTAGGTCTCATGTGCAGCTGTCCGTATGCTGTTCTGCACAACTAGCAGGTATGATGGAAAATAAGGGGAGATGTGAAGGAATGGAAAGCCACATCTGGACGTGCCCTTCCCAGGAGGATCCTCCTCTCCTCCAGCTCTATAACCTTTGACCTGGGAAGTCTAATTAGCCCTCTTCTATACTTTTATGTAGAAAAAGCAGGAGAAATGCAGAGCCACGAATATGCAGATAAGGAATGCACCCTGGGCAGCTTTAGCTACTCCGGAGTCCAAGTCAAGGTCTTCCACACAGTCACACGGTAAAGCTCACGCAGTCAGCAATGTTTCAGTGCACACAGTGCATCCAGAATTTTCTCTCAAAGCAGAATTAAAGAAAAATATTAGTTTTAGAAGTATATATGTACTATTTCTGAAACCCCACTACCCACTTAAACCTGCTGAGACTACAAACATCTGTCCTTAAGAGCTCAAAAAAAATCTTCTCACAATGATCATTCTGTAGAAATATACCACTTCTACTGCAAAATACAAGGCTAAAAATCACTATTTTGTCACTATAATAAGATTCCCGGCTCAGTGAAATTATTTGATTATTCATTCTTTGTTTAATGCTGACTTATTGTGGTTGGCCTGCCATATGGATTTGTCCGAATAATGAGCCAGGTAGCACATGAATGCAAACTCTGTGAGCAAGAATTACCAACAGTGTACACTTGAAACAGTTGAGTTGCATAGAGATGCCAGATGTCAGTTATTTTATAGCTGACAATACTGTCAATTTATTATAAATTGTTCCATTTGTTTATGTCAGTCTTTTACACAATGTTAAAATAAATAACACCCACCTAGACCAGACCAGGCACCCCCACCCCATAGCAATGACACTCCTTGATGACAGCAGCCATCCCCAGCAGGATGCAGCCTGACATAGGCACACACACAAAAACGGTTTAGGAACAACTAAAAAAATATGAAAAACAGCACAAGGTGTTGACCTGGCCTCCAAATTCACTAGATCCCAAACTGATCAAGTGTCTGTGGGATGCACTGGAACAAGCCTGATCCCCACTAACAACATTCTGTAGCCAGACGCCACAGGACACTCTCAGAAGGCCCATGTCCATTCTCTGATGAGTCACAAATATTTTGGAGGCACAAGAGAGATGTCTGATTGTGTAGATAAACTTAGTGGTTGAATTGCACAAAAGTCGCATATGGGATTTACAGCCGATGCTTTAAAGCAACGACTCTCCTGCTGATGCCTTGTGGTGGAAATTTCTGTTGAAAAATAAGAAAAAAGCATCTGTGCATGGGCTCACAGCACAGACAAAGCATCAAACACTGAGAGTGACAAATGAGCAAAGGACACACAGTGTAGATCTGTTTTATACTTCTTACCTACTGGAGGTCACATTGTTCACTCCTTTCAGCAATCTGTATCGCTCCCAGACAAAGGCCCTTAAAAAAACACACAAACACTACAGAACATATATACAGTACCTCAATAGACTTATAGGTTAAAGCAGCTTCTAAACCATGTGTATTGATTGTGTGAATAAATTTCAATTACAGCCTCCGGTGTGATGATGATTAAAAAGTGTCAGCAGTCGTAATTTGTAGCTCAAACTAGTTAGTATGTCGTACACAGGGAGCAGTGAATCAGTGATGTGGCTGTGGGTTGGCAAATTCCGTACACATATTTTGATGCACCAATAAGATATTAGCAATCTAAGAAATGGAATCAAAACATTTGTGTTGACATTTGCGGAGTTGCTCGCTCGCTGTCTGTCAAATCAGGCAAAGTCCGAACAATGCAGTCCTGAAGAAGCTCATTACTGTGGATGTTAACTTCTGTTGTTTTTGGCATAATAATAAGAAACATTTCTCTGCTTAGAATTGGCTCGTATTTTACTGCACGGATTTCAAAGTTCAGTTGAATTCTGTTAGGCCAACCATAATGTACTTTTCTCATGTGGATTTCCCAAATGGTGGCAGTTATGCTTAGTAATAATTGGAAAACACTAGCAAGGAACAGTTTTTGCCTTCTCATAGCTACTGGTAATGTTCTTAGGTCTTGACAAGTGGCAGGGGACACTGACACAACGTTCACAGTTTTCTATTAAGCCATCACTTTAGGTCCGTAGGGTATAAATTCGGAAACCCACTGACTATAATCTGATTGTTTTTGGTCTTCTGGTGTGGACGGCAGATAAGATGTAATGAATAACCAGGCCAAGACATATACAAGAGCAGGGTTAACCCTCAGTCGACTGCAATGGCTTTGTTTATGGTGTTTACTCGACAAACATGTTATGTTAGCTTGCATGCCAACATGCTATGACAGGGCATTCTGCCCCGTTTGCTCTCCACATGAAATGTTTACCTGGGTGCAGCCAAAGCCCTCTCAAACATTACTGGTCAATACTTATGAAACTATAGAGAGACTACAAATGGAAAGCAGAGCGCTTCTGGTGCCAGAATATTGATCCTTGCCTACAGATTATACATATGCATTTGCAAATATTAATACTGAGATCAGGAATGTTACACAAGTTAAGGATATAACTGTACAACCTAACCTCTTTCATTTTCTACGGTTAATGCATTTTCTTTTATTTTTTTTCACATCATTGTCTATAAATTTAAGAAAGCACTTTGCCTCGAGTTTTTGCGTACAGTCAAATGCCACCCGCCGTGATGGTTATAAGATCATGGTAGAAAATGGACAGAAAAATTGAACCGGAGCATGTGGGGTAACTCCTGCCACAGATTACGAGGCAATAATGGCGTGGCATTGATTGACATTTCACTGTTGTTTTTAATCATAATAATATGCTTTCAAGTTAGGCATGGAAATGACTTCATGATCGTATAATGACAGCTCAATAGCTGTCAGGGTACTGTGCAGAGGATAACATCTTTATTGTTTCCCATCATTGTATGCTGACAGAGCCTCGACTTACAATGAGAAAAGTTTCTTTCTGGGTGTGTTTGATGTATGATTAATGGTCATGGTTGTTCAAATGCGTGGTCGCCTTTTGTGTAGTGCAGCACCTTAATAGTTCTTGATACCACACACACACGCTGAATGTGTCATCTTTTAATTTCGGCAGATTTGAACTTTTTATATTTAGCAGCAAAGAACCCAGCAAAAAAAAAAAAAAAAGAAAAGAAAAAAAGAAAATGACAATGCACAGAAAACACGCTATTATGCAGACCGCTGGAACAGGAAGCTTTTTTAAGTCCACCAGACTAATCTGAGTGACTGCTGTCTGATCAAGGCCTATTCACACATATCAAAAAGCAGCTCTCCATTCAATGGAGCACCACGGAGAGAAAGGCTCCATATTTGCATATTACCTTTGCTGACAGCCAATTACAGAGAGACACTATTTGTTGTTCCTTTTCATTCTCTGGTCTAGTTTTTCAAACCGTCAGCCAAGGTGAGAATGCATATTCATCACTGCGCTATGTGCAGCCCATTAACGGCGTGCGTGTGTGTAGGTGGACTCGGGATTATAAGCAAGTGGTGCCATTAAAGAGCGTATGAATGCCCCTGACTCTCTTGCCAGTACCTGGACTCTCCTCAGTCAGTAATTACTGGGAGAGTTTTGATTAGAATGCTGCAGGGAAATGAAAGGCTTCTTTTGTGTGTTATGGAACACAGGCGTCCATATGGAGCTTGACCAGATTCAAATAAAAGTGAAGGAGAAATTACCAACCATGCATTTAAAGCAGTAGTTCATTTATTTATTTTTAAAATTTGAAAGCATATGCTGACATAACAGGGCATACTGCTTCTGCTCGTATAGCTCCTTAGCTAAAAAAGAAAAAAAAGATTCCATTCTGCAGCAAAGGTGATTTGAAAGTTTTAAAAGTATTTCACAGTCAGAGTGAGCCAATTACAAACTTGCATAAAGGTCACCTTTTAAACATTCAGTCAAAACAAAACACAGCTTCCCACTGCCTTCTTGACCCTCGTGTTCGGGGTCATTAACCTTAACGCCTGGAGTTCCATCTCAATCGACACAGGTACGCGGGGATAAAATATTGACAGTACTAAGGACTATTGGCTCATTAAGAGCCTCACCTTGCTAATAAGCCTGAAAGAGCTCAATGCAATATTAATGGTATAGGATTTCTCATAGCCCCCCATTATCAGAGACCATTGAGTGAGGTTTCCTAATTATTGATGGGCCCAATTGCAAGAAAGACTTCATTACATCTCCCGGTGAATGAAGAATTCATGAAAGCTTGCCGGCTGCATGCATGCTAATGAAAAACTGTAATAAAGGTGATTTAATGTGTGTGTCATCTACTCCCACGAACAGCTAAAGTATAAAGTGTGACTGATGGCTGCTCAGAGTGAAATGTTCAAGCTCCAAAGTAGCAATTATTAAAGAGGTCAATTGAAGTGGGTGTTTTGTTTCATTTAAAGATTAAACAAGAGGTTAACGTTGATATAGGAATAGAAATAGATAAGAAGCCTGCGGGGCGGCACAGTGGCGTGGTGGTTAGCACCAATGCCTCACAGCAAGACGGTTCCCGGGATCGAATCCAGGGCGACTGGGGCCTTTCTGTGTGGGTGTGGAGTTTGCATGTTCTCCCTGTGTCTGCATGGGTTCTCTCCGGGTACTCCGGCTTCATCCCACCGTCCAAAGACATGCTCGTTAGGTTAACTGGTGATTTGGCTGTAGGTGTGCATGTGAGTGTGAATGGTTGTCTGTCTCTCTGTGTTAGCCCTGTGATAAACTGGCGACCTGTCCAGAGTGCACCCCGCCTCTCGCCTGATGACAGCTGGGATAGGCTCCAGCCCCCTGCGACCCTTCACAGGACAAGCAGTTACAGAAGATAAATGAATGAATGAATGAAGAAGCCTACGTTGTCACACACCCACTTCATTTAAAATGTAAGAATGTGCATAATCACATGATTACTTTAATTAAAATTACTTATGGCTTTTCTCAGTAGTTCAAGTAAGTGACCTGAAATTGTAGGTCAGGCTCAATTCTCATCAGAAAATGAGAAAAACATAAATCGGAATGCAATTAGATAGTCGTGCAACCAATAAGAGTAATTTTGTTGCTAACACATTTAACTCCACTGCGCTCAGATTATGCACTGCACAAAGCCCACCCAAACAATTTGATTGGCCCAGCAGATCTTTGGCAGAGCATATTCAGTTCCCAACGGAGCTGCTCCAGATCGACGGGTACCCTGGCCTCCAGGATAGGTCAGGACATCAAAGCATACTACATTATGTTGTAGTTATATTCCACTGCCCATTTGTTCAATCAAGCTTTCAGATATTTACAGCAGCGTCCAGCACCAGTGCAGAAAGTAGAGGCTATTATTTCCCCCAATACCACCTATGACACCAGCAGTGACATTTACACCATATTATTTAATCATGACTAATTATCACAGTTTCATTAAAGTGGCTTCTCGTGTAAACACACAGTAATTTGTAGCCCACCTGTACTTCTTGTCAGGGCCACAGAGCTTTTATAGCTTCTTTTATCTCATTGTTTTTTTTCTAGCCTGGGACATCCTGATTTATTTTTCTCTCAGTGACAAAGTCCTAAAAAACATCCTGTCCACTCCGAAATGGGACAGAGACAAATTCAGCATCTTTGTCAGTGTTGAGAAACACAATCCCAGAATTCACGTGGCTCTGTTGGCTGAATGTGTAAACAGTCTATCTTCTAGTTATAGCAAATAGTGTCAGTGTTATTTTTTACCTTAAGTTATTGTTGGTTTAATCATAGCTCGCTTGTTCTGGTATTGTAGGAACATCAAATTGTAAACTGTTCCAAGATGAAAGTTAGCCATAGTTCTTAAAATGTTTGGATTTGGAATAGTTACCCACCTAAACATTTATTCCTTAATGAAAATGGGCCACAAATCAACAAAATGTATTAGACATTTGGTTCCACTGTTTATAGCCACACATTAAAAACACTTCAAATGTGCCTACTTAAGATACAATTACAAAAATCTTACACAAGCTTTTTAGTCGAGCTGATATGTAACTACTTCTGCCCTTCTGTCGTATCCCTTATTATTATTTTTTTTTAAATTGTATTAGTAATACTCTATACCTTGAATTTGTGAGAGTGCTTGTTAAGTTCAGTTTGTGCCTGTGCTACATTATATCTGCATTCACTGACATTTATTAAATGTGGCTTATTTGGCCGACAGAAATAGTTTCTACCGAGCCTGTTTTTCTTTGATGTCTGCCATTTATGTCTTCGCTGTCCATGTGAATTGCTGACGATACAGAGCAGCAGCCACTATCAACCGTTCACAGCCAGACGCTCTGAAAGGGCCTGTGTTGTTTTGTTCCGCGGGAAAACATGTTTGTTTAGCAGCTTTAATTAAAAAAATAAAAAAATAAAAATTGTCAGTGTTGCACAAACACTCTAAGAGAGCTCTCAGTAGCCAATTTAAAATGCATTTCCCTCTGTACTTAATGATGACTCGTCTGAGAAATATGGCAGGTGCTGACGGGATGCCACGAAAAGAAAGGGAAAAGCATGAAATGAGCTCAAACAAGAGGAGTTGAGTAGGGGAGACGGAGTAGTGATTAGGTGACGGGAGTTCTCTTGTGGTTAGTTGACTTCCGTGTCTCATACAAAGTAAAAAGAAAACATATTGTAACCCTATTGTCTTTTTTCACCCTTTTTTTTTTTGTCGGTTTCATGTGATATCAGAGTCTGTGATCACACTGACGGCTCTGTCTACACTCGCGCCACACATCTGCCTCTCGTTGAATTCTGTGGTAAGAATGTGGATACACTGGCTTCTCACATGTGTGCTTGCCTTGGTGTGTTTGTTAGATTTGCTGTTAATCTTCTTGTATGAACATCTGCCTCCCCCATTCTCTTTCTTTCCCCTTTTAGTTTCACCATTCTTCAGCCATTTGCGGTGGCTTTTTGTTCCTCCCCTCACCGCTTCCACCTCGAATTCTGAATTTCTTACACGTGGAATCCGCGGCCGCTTCTTCTCGGCTCTATTTCCTCTCCCTTTCATCCAGGGGAGATGAATGGTATGTAATATGCTTTGAGACAATTAGACAAGGCCACGTGAAGCTGCAATGGCTGAGTCCGCCCCCTCGCCGTAACGCAAGCACTGATGTTCCTCCCAGAGGCTCAACGCGCACAAAACAACAAAGGACTAACCCACACACGCGGCGCTCACATGTGTGCATTTGATGGACAAGCCTTCTCTTGTCAGAGTTACAGCCTTGAAGGGGACTATGATGCAATTCACATACACACATTACTTCAGCTGCTAAAACCTGCGCCACTGTGGAGCTGTTACCTCACCAGGACACCTCAACATAAAGGCCGCTACAAAAGCTACTATTAGCCTGGTTGCGTTGAGTTTGGATGAGGGCTGCCTCGCATGCTGGGGCTGCGTGTAGAGAGCTGCAGGTGTCACAATGTACAGATCTCTACTGTGTGGCCTCCTCTCAGAGATGGGAACATCATGTCGCCCGGAGGCAATAATCCAGTTTTTATCAATAAATCATGCTGTTATTTCTCCTTTGTTGTTGTCTCACTTATGTTTCTTTCAAACGGCCATTCCTTTCTTCTTCTTCTTTCTCTCCTCAGCTTCTTCTGTTGGGCGCAAGGACAAAAATTAATTTCGAGAAACAAGTCTCCCCTTGTTACAAAACGAGGATATTTTGCAAGTGGAAAGTCGCGTATCCTCTTTCTCAGCCTGCAGTGTTCGAGTCTATCCTCCCGCGGAGTGTGCAATATTAGCCGACTGCATCTAGAGGATGGTATTTGATACCCAATCTGTTTTCCACTTCTGTCAAGCCAAACCCTGCAAGGTGTTAAAACATTCACATGGATTCCTTATAGATCCCATTCATATTCTTTCTTTTGGTATGTTGTTGAGCTATAGTCTGATTGATGATCCTCCACAGCGAGAGTACTCAGTCAAAAGAGGGGAAAAAAGCATTTATGGTAAGTATTTTGAGCACTGTATACAAATAGACTGTTCATAGATGTTGTGTTTGGGTAGCATCTCTGAAGGAGAACGTATACTTTTGAGCTGTGATGAAACAATGATGCAACCACAGGGGAGAAAAAAAAAAAAAGACAGCACTGCAGGGTAAACGTGCACGCAAGGATATCTATACTCGTGTCCACGCATCCTACATGATCCTACTGAATCATGATTTAGACGCTGTGAAAATCAAATATGCACAGAAGATTTAAGCTCCGAGAGGCATACTGCTCCACACACAAGCTGGCTGTGTTCCTCTCTTTGCATTTCATTTAAAGAAGACCAGAAAAAGTGATTACAACCGATGTACAATGTCTAACACCAGCTCGCCGACCCACGATATTTCCCTTAGGAAAACTCCGGTTCAGCATCTGAGTGCATGATCACCGGGCAAATTCCAATTTGTTGAAAATCCATATGTTAAAGCCTCCACAGGTGACATCATTATCAATTCATATCAGTCTTCAGTTACATGTAACGGTGTTACACAGTCAAATTGCAAAATAAAATCACTTATCCGATTTTACGATCAAAATGTTTTGGGATTACAAATGAAATACTGTACATGTCAAGTTTATGTGTAGAATAAAACATCCATTGCATTGACAATGCAGGTCCCAGAGAGTGGACAGACAGTGCAACACCATCATGAATAGGATGGCTTGCATGGCGTCTCCACTTCCGAACAGGCTCATACCTTTGGCAGTGTTGCGCACAGTTTAAGCGTTCATGTTCTTCAAATGTGCCTACTTAAGATACAATTACAAAAATCTTACACAAGCTTTTTAGTCGAGCTGATATGTAACTACTTCTGCCCTTCTGTCGTATCCCTTATTATTATTTTTTTTTAAATTGTATTAGTAATACTCTATACCTTGAATTTGTGAGAGTGCTTGTTAAGTTCAGTTTGTGCCTGTGCTACATTATATCTGCATTCACTGACATTTATTAAATGTGGCTTATTTGGCCGACAGAAATAGTTTCTACCGAGCCTGTTTTTCTTTGATGTCTGCCATTTATGTCTTCGCTGTCCATGTGAATTGCTGACGATACAGAGCAGCAGCCACTATCAACCGTTCACAGCCAGACGCTCTGAAAGGGCCTGTGTTGTTTTGTTCCGCGGGAAAACATGTTTGTTTAGCAGCTTTAATTAAAAAAATAAAAAAATAAAAATTGTCAGTGTTGCACAAACACTCTAAGAGAGCTCTCAGTAGCCAATTTAAAATGCATTTCCCTCTGTACTTAATGATGACTCGTCTGAGAAATATGGCAGGTGCTGACGGGATGCCACGAAAAGAAAGGGAAAAGCATGAAATGAGCTCAAACAAGAGGAGTTGAGTAGGGGAGACGGAGTAGTGATTAGGTGACGGGAGTTCTCTTGTGGTTAGTTGACTTCCGTGTCTCATACAAAGTAAAAAGAAAACATATTGTAACCCTATTGTCTTTTTTCACCCTTTTTTTTTTTGTCGGTTTCATGTGATATCAGAGTCTGTGATCACACTGACGGCTCTGTCTACACTCGCGCCACACATCTGCCTCTCGTTGAATTCTGTGGTAAGAATGTGGATACACTGGCTTCTCACATGTGTGCTTGCCTTGGTGTGTTTGTTAGATTTGCTGTTAATCTTCTTGTATGAACATCTGCCTCCCCCATTCTCTTTCTTTCCCCTTTTAGTTTCACCATTCTTCAGCCATTTGCGGTGGCTTTTTGTTCCTCCCCTCACCGCTTCCACCTCGAATTCTGAATTTCTTACACGTGGAATCCGCGGCCGCTTCTTCTCGGCTCTATTTCCTCTCCCTTTCATCCAGGGGAGATGAATGGTATGTAATATGCTTTGAGACAATTAGACAAGGCCACGTGAAGCTGCAATGGCTGAGTCCGCCCCCTCGCCGTAACGCAAGCACTGATGTTCCTCCCAGAGGCTCAACGCGCACAAAACAACAAAGGACTAACCCACACACGCGGCGCTCACATGTGTGCATTTGATGGACAAGCCTTCTCTTGTCAGAGTTACAGCCTTGAAGGGGACTATGATGCAATTCACATACACACATTACTTCAGCTGCTAAAACCTGCGCCACTGTGGAGCTGTTACCTCACCAGGACACCTCAACATAAAGGCCGCTACAAAAGCTACTATTAGCCTGGTTGCGTTGAGTTTGGATGAGGGCTGCCTCGCATGCTGGGGCTGCGTGTAGAGAGCTGCAGGTGTCACAATGTACAGATCTCTACTGTGTGGCCTCCTCTCAGAGATGGGAACATCATGTCGCCCGGAGGCAATAATCCAGTTTTTATCAATAAATCATGCTGTTATTTCTCCTTTGTTGTTGTCTCACTTATGTTTCTTTCAAACGGCCATTCCTTTCTTCTTCTTCTTTCTCTCCTCAGCTTCTTCTGTTGGGCGCAAGGACAAAAATTAATTTCGAGAAACAAGTCTCCCCTTGTTACAAAACGAGGATATTTTGCAAGTGGAAAGTCGCGTATCCTCTTTCTCAGCCTGCAGTGTTCGAGTCTATCCTCCCGCGGAGTGTGCAATATTAGCCGACTGCATCTAGAGGATGGTATTTGATACCCAATCTGTTTTCCACTTCTGTCAAGCCAAACCCTGCAAGGTGTTAAAACATTCACATGGATTCCTTATAGATCCCATTCATATTCTTTCTTTTGGTATGTTGTTGAGCTATAGTCTGATTGATGATCCTCCACAGCGAGAGTACTCAGTCAAAAGAGGGGAAAAAAGCATTTATGGTAAGTATTTTGAGCACTGTATACAAATAGACTGTTCATAGATGTTGTGTTTGGGTAGCATCTCTGAAGGAGAACGTATACTTTTGAGCTGTGATGAAACAATGATGCAACCACAGGGGAGAAAAAAAAAAAAAGACAGCACTGCAGGGTAAACGTGCACGCAAGGATATCTATACTCGTGTCCACGCATCCTACATGATCCTACTGAATCATGATTTAGACGCTGTGAAAATCAAATATGCACAGAAGATTTAAGCTCCGAGAGGCATACTGCTCCACACACAAGCTGGCTGTGTTCCTCTCTTTGCATTTCATTTAAAGAAGACCAGAAAAAGTGATTACAACCGATGTACAATGTCTAACACCAGCTCGCCGACCCACGATATTTCCCTTAGGAAAACTCCGGTTCAGCATCTGAGTGCATGATCACCGGGCAAATTCCAATTTGTTGAAAATCCATATGTTAAAGCCTCCACAGGTGACATCATTATCAATTCATATCAGTCTTCAGTTACATGTAACGGTGTTACACAGTCAAATTGCAAAATAAAATCACTTATCCGATTTTACGATCAAAATGTTTTGGGATTACAAATGAAATACTGTACATGTCAAGTTTATGTGTAGAATAAAACATCCATTGCATTGACAATGCAGGTCCCAGAGAGTGGACAGACAGTGCAACACCATCATGAATAGGATGGCTTGCATGGCGTCTCCACTTCCGAACAGGCTCATACCTTTGGCAGTGTTGCGCACAGTTTAAGCGTTCATGTTCGATTGGTCTCTCATCTGCCAATCGACTCAATGTGCGTTCCTGTATACAAACTGATTCAGACATGCCTGCAACCAGCCGACCATGCCAAGGTGGGCAGTCGTGTCATTGGACAAGAACGTCTTAACTGGGAAATATTTCCTAACATAACCTCCTTACACATCACAGTATGTGTTTGAGATATGATTTTCTCTGTATTGCACTCGGTGCCCATCCAGACATAAATAGACATATCAGACGTTAGTAGCCCATGTTCCATCGATGAAATAAGTCGGCTGTCATTTTCCATTTCATTCCATCCTCTTCTCTCTCCTCAGAGAGCATTACACCTAGTCTTCAGCATTGCCTGCTTTCGTCTTGTCTTGTATGGCGAGATTTACATGACAGAGAGTGGGATTGTAATGCACACAAATGTCATCGCGGGAGCCATTTGTAGCTGTGGCTACAGGAAAGGTACATGCAGAATGAGTGGTCAGAAATTCTGTGGAGTCTACAATCACAGCAAAGAGATCTTCATTTATGTTTGGTGCATGCACAATGCGAGCTTTTCGTGTAGAAAATCGAGCTGGGATTCCTCAGGTTTTTTGTTCATGGATGCATGCACTTCCTCGCTGTGACTACACCGATCAGGCATAACATTATGACCACCTTCCTAATATTGTGTAGGTCTCCCTTGTGCGTCCAGAATAGTTGTGACTCATCAGAGAATGGACATGGGCCTACTGAGGGTGTTCTGTGGTGTCTGGCAACACAGTGTTGTTAGTGGCGGTCTTTGGGTCCTGTGGGTTGAGGGGAGGGGCCTCTGTGGATCATCCCACAGATACTTGATCAGTTTGGGATCTAGGGAACACCTTATGCTGTTTTTTAGGTTTTTTAAATTGTTCCTAAACCGTTTTGGTACATGTCTAAGTAACATCTAAGAACAACACAACAAAATTTTTCTTCTCAGAAAAATAAAAACAAAGATGGATAGAGTTTTTAACACTGCAGCAACAATTAATATGACTTATGGTAGGGCATATATATTTATTTTATATGTAGATAGATCACTTTGATGATTTGCCAAAAAAAGTGTGGGCCCCATGATCCACACCAATGCCATGTCCAAAGGTTTCCCATCAGAACATTGTCACAAAATGGTCAATGTTATTTACTTCTCCTGTCAGTGGTCATAATGTTATGCCAGATTGGTGTATGTTTGGCTTCATGGTGTCATTTTCTCATGTGCGATACATTAAATGACCTCTTTATGGCAGCATGCACCAGGTGAAACAACCTAGCAAGGTTGATTATGTGACCGAGTTTCCTTTTCGTCCTGTTTATTGAAAAAGTGTCATGTTTCATTTGTAAGTGTCAGGTCTATTAAAAATAGGTGTTTGATAGCTTGTCAGGATGACGGGTATTGAAGCCAGAACCTAACAACAGTGCCTGACAATGGAACAGCTTCAGAGTTTTCAATTATACATTATTTAGCCTCTGTAGTAGAAGCAAGCCTAGCCTGAACGACACATTGAGAACTCCGCCTGGCAGCGAAATGAGAAAGCCGACATGATTTGCATTTAGTGCCAAGGCTGTTAACTTGTCATCAGCGGCAGTTGACAACTGAATGAAAATAAACATCTGCAACGTGCACTCGGCTGAGTTAAAATCCAATTTAAGTTAGCAGTATGAAGAGGTTTTTGAGACATCCATTATTGCCTTGTTCCTTTGTTGTTGTTGTTGGGTTTATTTTTGTCCTGTCTTTTGCACGTTCGGAGTATGAGTCCCAGTTAATTTATTATTCACTTTTACCTCGCACGCCTCTTGACAATCACCAGCTAGAGATGCTCGCGTCCTGACAGGTGCGCGCTGGAAAACGTGACGATGCAGAAATCAGCTTAGTCCGGATTAGCTGGGAAAAGGGAAAGAGGAGTGCTGCTGATAATACGAATATGAACACGCTGACATCCGAAGCACTGCTGTGCGTTTGTGCCCACAGTACGTACCATGTGGTCGGGGTTACAACTTTTTAAGGTTCCAACTGTGCAGGACCAGTGGTGCTGGTAATTTCAGTTGGGGTAATTACTGAACATATTGTGTAATATCAGTTCAGCTCTAATATGCGCTCAGAAAGTTAACAAACTGTTTCATCAAGGTTTGTAGTTTGATTTTAACACTCCCTGGATTACTCTGTAATGTACTTTGTGTCATCAGACCAGCACATCTGGGAACTTTGATTTGCAACATGCCCGTTACACTTGGCGAAGACTATTGCACACTATCTGCACAAAACCAAACCAACAGAAAACCACTAAATTAGTTTATAAATGTGGCAAATGCATTATGTCGAATAAATATATCTCCCATCGTCCTGCAATAGAACAATAACCACAAAAACAAAAATGTATGTACGCGTACATTTTGCCAGCCTACTCACCTGTAATATAAATGACCATCATCACTTACATAGTTTACCGACCCGGTGCTCCTGTTTATTCTGATAACAGTATCTTTATGAGCACACTGCACACCCGCTGGGCTTTTCCACAATGAAAGCTTTGTTCGCCGCCTTTTATTCGTTATCTGTTTCCAAGTATCATACATCACCTACTATCATGTAATCTTGTTTGTGTGGTGCATGCATGTTTTTACCAGAAGCATGTACGAAATGTATCTGCTTGCTTCTTCTCCTCTTCTCCCTTCTTTGTCTGTCCTTCCTTAATCTTTTTCTGTCTCTCTTCGGAGCTCATACACTTGCAGTGGAATATTTTGCTCTACAAATATTATGCTAGCTCTGACAGCTGACCTAGCTACGTCATACTCTTCAGCTCTGGCCTGAGCCCAACCAGTAACTGTCATCCGTATACTAAGAACCTGGGCCACACTGCAACCTATTTATTTATATAATGTACGTCACATTATTCTAGGAATTGTATGATTTCTTTTTTGCGTGCAATTTTTAGCGTCTGTGATTCTCCGACTTGCTGTCTCTGTCCTGCCTTTGCAATATTGTGCACGCAACTGTGCCACTGATATTATACTACAGGTTTTTATATTAAAATCGTGGTTCCTCTCGTAATAAGACACTCATTTTGCTCTCTGGCAATTGAGCGGGCACAGCTCCCATCACACCTTAGTGGCGAGAAGTGCTTTGCTTCTCCTCTGCCGTCTTGTCAATAATTCCACCTCAACTGTGTCCAGAGACAGAGGCTCATCTGAGAACAGTGTTACGTTGGTGCAACCAACCACGCAGCAGCTCTTTGGCAGTGCGTAGCAAACTTTGTTTAAAGTCTTCACCCTGGTCGTGGGGATGCATGCTGAATTTGGATAAGGCATTGCCGCTTACACGACGGTTATGGAAGAGAGACAGCTAGCTGGACCAGCCTCCTTTGCATAATTTGAAAGGTGCACAGCACCGAGCTGTCAAGAAGCTGCTGATTACTCAGCAGGTGATAATATAACCTGAGAGAAAAGTAGGCTACGGTGGAATGGGAATCAGTGATTATGTTTGCAAGTTAGGCCACTGTCTGAGCAGAAAGCAAACTTTACGGCACAAAAATAAAAAAAAACTGTAGATTAAATTGCCTTACTCCTCATAACCAACACTGTGTGTCTTTTTTGGCAAAGGAGATAAAACAACATTTGTTTTTTAGCCTTGGATTTATGACGTGTTTCAGTCAGTAGCCTGCCTCAGAAGATGACAGAACATCTCTGAGCGATGCAGACTATCAAATGTCAGTCAAGCTGTCTTGGGGAAAAAGCAACTAGAGGCTTTTGATCTTATAGATGCTGCTTTCATAAATATATATACATATACATATGTATATATACAAAAATGGCTCTACCCTCTTTTGTGTAATTAAAAGTGTGCAACAATGGCTGTGTGCGTCATCTCAGGTTATAATTTCTTACACAAAAAAGACTGAGAACGATTCAAAATTCACTCCAAAGCTTTTACAACAGGCATCTGCATATTGCAAAAGGAACAAAAAGACAAAAAAAAAAAACATCTGTTCACTTCTTTTATCAAGAGTCAAGCCAGTGCCAAATAAGTGTTTACCAGGGTTTTTTGAACCTTGATGTCTGAACATCAAAAGTAGGATGTGTGCAGATTACGGGTCTGGTGAGAGATTCAAGAAGATCTGGCGTCTGGCCGGTCAGCTCAGTGTCGCACACTCCAGGCTGAGTCCACCGTCTTTTGAAGTCGGTCTCTTTTAAGTCACTGATGGACACAATCTTGAAAGTGATAAGAGAGATGAGATGATAAGCATTCTAAATCCACATCCACGGCATTTCATGAATGTCCTTTGTATTTGGTGCAAGACTGATAATAACGATATTGACTGCATTGATGAGGAAAACCTTACCGCTGTTTTGTGTAAGTACCTCAGAGCCCTTTGGGAACTTAAAGCAGACAAACAATGAAATAAAAACTTACCTGTTCAGTTTAAGTGTACAACTCATTTACTTGGGGGCGACTGATATAGAAGTAAACAACACATTTTTATTCTGAAACACACCTCCGTAGAGATGCACAGACATGAGTCTATGCCCCCTGCTGTGTACCTGCGCTGCTCAGATGCAGGCTACAAACAGCCTCAGAAGCTGCCTGTGATCTATACATAGAAGTGAGGCAAACGGCAAAGGCTAACTTTGATGGAGCACTTATTTATTTCTTTATTTTTCAGGCGCAACAAACACACACACGCATGCGTGTGCGTATTTTATGCGGCATAAAATAAGAACGGCAAGAAAGTACGTGGAGAAAGTGAAGTTAGATTGAACATAAATGTCAGAGGTTGATGCATTAGCATTTACAGACCAGTGGGGTGCGGGGGTTGGGGTAACAAAACTAGGAAATGACGCTTAAAGCCCTGAAAGCCTTAAAGCATGAAAAATATACATCATATACAAGATTAAAATAACTTGCATGTTGAAATACATATTCAGATTCATCCAGCACGGCTCACATGATCATCAGACACACGTCTTCGCACGTCATGTGTTGATACGAATCACAGCAGAGTTTTGTGTTGCAGATGCTCCACTGTGGACACAATTTGATTTCTTCTTACCCAGCGAGGGCCAGTGGAAACTGAGACGACGTTAAACCCGAACGACCTCACAGGATGTCATAGTTCATCCTATTATCATTAGGAGATAACGGCGCATTTTAGACACCTCATTCGTCTTCGCGGCGTCCTGTCTATCGGGCAGGTCTGTGCAGACTCACGTATCTCTCTTCGCTGCCCAGTGGCGCAGATGCAAAGAGATCTGTTTGGCCTTTCTCAGCCATTATCTGTTATTCTGTCTCTCTCCCTTCCTGCTCAGTTTGTTTTCTCTGACTTGGTGCTTTTCTATGCCTTTGCTTTTAGGCCTCAGTCTGTTATATTTTCACCCTTACTCCTGTATTCTGTCCTATCAATTTAAAACAGGTCATTACACTAACTCCCCTGTTTTCCTCTCCTCTCCTCTCCTCTCCTCTCCTGTGCTCTTTGCCTCTTTCCTTGCTCCGTTGCCACCTCTCCTTTCTCTCGTCTCTTCTCTTTCCTCCAGGTCCTACTTTGTTCTAGGAAATCCAGTCAACCTGGCCCATCTGCATGATTATGCACAGCCTCGCTGATTGGTTCCAGGGAAAATCATTCCACTGGAACATGATGTCCTGGATTGAAACAGCCCACGGAGCAACAACATAACTAACAACTTCCTCTCCAATTTCAAAGCTGCAAACTTTATATCCTCTCATTTCGAGTCTGATCATGAAGTCCAGTCGGTCCTAAAGTGATTAGATACATTTTTTCCCCATATTGCAGATTACTGTAATTGACAACTCTATCCCTTTGTTTTAAGGCCCGGTGCTTCAGGGATCAAATTCGCCATTAACTCAAAATGAATCTCACACGGTAATTTAATGCATCTGCTGTTAGGTGACAGTTTCATTAACTAGTTTCTTTTTTTTCCCTGACACCTGGATTATCATAAACTACATTCTGGCACAGAAGCCGTTAACACAGTTTCCTCTCTTTATCATATAAAATAGATTGAACCATTACTTTAATCTCTGTTGGCTTGTTACTTTTTAATTTCTTTTCTCTATCTAGTCACTCATGTATTTTTTTTTCATCTCATCTTATAAAAGGGACACAAAAGTATTGCTTTAATAGAAATGTCTAAAACAGGAAAACTTCACTAAATCACTCGTATCATAAGAGAGGGTAAAATTGTAGTTTTTAGAATTAGGAAAACGTGAGTCTGCTTGAAAGTTGCCGCTTGAGGCTAAATTAACATTTACTAGCAGAACACACATCGACCGATGCAGTGCTCTATTGCAGTATTGATAGCGTACTTAAATATACATACAGCTGAACTGCAGTTTTGGGCCAGTCTGTGGAGACTCCTGGATATAGATAACACTCTTGAACAAGAGAAGCTGCACAACGCAACATAACCACATACAAACTCAAGGATATATGGAGATTTCTCTCGGATAAAAGCCTACTGTTGTGGCCCGGGTGAATGCTACTCCGCTATAACTCGTTAAAACCACCCACCCATTATCCATTTCTGCTTATCATGCACAGGGTCATGGGGGCTTGGAGCCTGTCTCAGAGGCAGCATTGGGAAAGAGGCGAGGCACACTGGTTACAAACCTGTTACAGGGGGACAAAATAAAACATTCACACTCCCAGGACCGGTGTAGAATCACCAATTCTAACATACATGTCTTAAATGTGGCAAGAAGACAATTGGAGCAAATCCCAGGAGAGGTCGAGAAACTCTAGGCCCCAGCCAGCCAACAGGAGAATAGAACCTAGAACATTCTTGCATTGAGGTGACGGTGCTAACCACCGCACCACCATCCTGAAACGAGTGAATACTCAATTCCACAGTGTACGGTTTAGTGGATTCACCTTTTGGAAGATAGAGCAAGTGTTTTTTTTTTTCTTTTTTGTGAAAGCTCGCAACAACCAGTTTATGCCTAAGGCAAAAACTGAATGCTCATCTTACAGGTAATCTCGCCATGTGTCCATTCACCCTCAGCTGCACACAGAAGGGCAGTGACGGATGAACACGTGGTTATTTTTCTGCTTCCTGTACAAGTCTTACACACACACACACATACGCGCAGAGACACACAATGAACACATATTCTCCTATTCCAACTTCTTGTCTGCCAAGCGAGGTAATTGGCCTGACTCAGAGGGATATCTCCTATCTGAGCAGCGGGTCTAGGGTTGCAGATTGCCATGGGTTGCTTTCTCAGAGGACCTGACCCAGCAAGGCTGCAACTTATCTCCTGCAGATTCTGCAGCATCCACATGCACAGTTGGGACAGACTTAATGCACACGCAGAGGCAGGTATGAATAAAAAGTCACGGGCATATTTTAAACTCTGGCACACATTCTTGTTTGAGCGTATTCTTCGACATACATGCATATATTGTAGATGCACGCACGCACACAGACACACAGGGCTCGCTGTTCTGTTCGCTCTCTTATGTCCCATGTCACCCAGTCAGGGGTAGCCTTGGATGGTGCGTTTGATGTCCAACACTCGGCAAGATTAAAAACAATCAGCAACAATAACAGCAGCAGCCAGAACAACAGCGACGGCATATGGCTATTAAATCTAAAAGGCGTCCATGCATCAAAAGGAAAACTAGATTTCTATCATTAGTATCAACACTATGTGGCTGCTTCAGGGGCTCATTTTAGAAAATATTATTTCACATAGACAACAGATTGGGCCAAGCGATGGGTTGAGAGTGGAATGAACAAATATGCTAATAGGATGACAGGCTGTAATGCAGTGAGGATACATGGAGCGTCGTGCACAGATAAACAAACATAGAAGGGAGGAAACATGAACTACTAATGATTTCCGATGTTGCAGAACAAAAGAAAGACAAGGTCGAGTTCAAGCCTGAAAAAAAATAACTGTGAAGTCGGTACGCCAACGTGTCAAGTTTGGAGAATAATGTTGGTCTAAGTCTGAGATCAAAACTTCCCGTTCTGACTGTGTGGTAAGGCAGGACTCTACTCTGCCGAACAATACAGCCTCTTATAATTTATGAGCCTGGGACCAGACTCCGGCTGCGTGGCTGGTTTCATATAATATTTAACTTCTTGTGTTACTGGCCTGCAGGCCATGCTGAAATCTAGCCGAATCCTAAGTCTACACGTCAAAATGTTCAGACTAGAGAGTGATGCTTACTGGATGTACTTTGCATTATCTATGTTTAGACCAGAGAATATATTGCCGTGGCTGCCGCTAAGATAAAAAAACATTGTTTCCTGCTGGATTTACTATCTTACATTGTGCCACTTATACAACCCCCCCATCAGCCCAGCGTAATAAGCAACATGTCAGAGGTCAGCCCTTGAGTTATGATTATTGCGACCGCAGGGGAGTATGGAGTGTTGGATTTAGGGTGCAAGGCATGTCTCATTCACCCTTCAGCTGTCACAGATCCCCTCCAGAGGCCAAGACTCTGCTGACTGACAGGTGTAAGTAATGACTCTAGTTCAGGGGTCAGGAGTCAACATAAGCACAGAGGCCAAGCACAGCTGCATGCAACCTTTGATATACATAGACCTCCCTGAGAATTCCATCTCTTAGTGAGTTACCATGTAGGGGAGCTGCAGATGTAGCGCCCGTGAATAAAATATGTAAATGAATTATCTAAAAATATGTTTCTGATGCTGTGATTTTGCTCCGCTTTGCATTTTGACTTTGCATTGATGCGTGTAAAATAATTTGGACTTGCTTTATTAAAAAAAGGAAAACACATTTTCACTTCAGAGCTGATTTAGATTTTTTCAGTTATTTTTCAGCACGCAGTACGTGATGCAGTTCGCCCATTCTGCACCAGAACAGAAGGGCGTAACTTTTGAAAACAAGATGGAGGACGCACATGGTAGATGGAGGAAGGGGGCAGAGCTCATTATGGCGCAACGCATTCCAGAAAGTGAGAGATCAGCCTGGAGGCCCTCGGCAGCTGACAGCAGCTGCATTTCCCAGCCTTGTGAGAACCATGGAGACGGTAAGTGGAGAGGACAGTAGAAAGGGAGGCAGGCTTGGGAATGGGATGGAGGCGTCCGGGGGGACTTCGTTATCATTTGGTATTCCTCTTCTCCTTTCATCACTCCGGATAATGCCTCACATGTGGGCGAAGTGGGAATACCGAGGTATCAAGGGGAAGGGCTGGTTGTTGGAGTACGGAGGGATCTTGTTTTAGGTACGCGGAATTCTGGAGCGTATTGAAGTTGTGAAGGCGCCGCCCCTCGTACCCGCTCACTGCTCTCATTCCTCCAGGCTTTTTGAGCTGCTGCAGATATCTGATTTGAAACAATTGCAGCTTTCACATCCTGAATGTGCACAATTGACACTAATAACCTGTAATAATACATGTGATAATAAATTAATAATTCGAAAAAAGCATTGTTACAGTACATCTATCAGAATCTCACACAAAGAAGGCACAAGTTCTACCTTCTACCTACTCAGTGGCAGTAGATGTAACTCGAAAATTATAAATCTTCAGTCACTTTAATCCTTCCACTGGCATAGAGAGCGAGGGGAAGGTGACATGCCTCTGAGGGCATCTTGGAGAGAGACCAACTGAGAGAGGGCATTCAGATGGATGCCTGTCTATAGCAATTACGCTAACCAAAACTATGTGTGTGTTTTGGCTGCAACTGTGAGCTGAGCCTGTTGTGTCCCTCTCCACTGCCTTTAACAACGATCGACTCTCCCCTGAGAGCCACTTAGTCCATCCTCCATCCAGCCTCTTGAGTTACAGCTCACCCACACACATGCTCCCATCAGAGGAGCTGCCATCTGGGCACACATACATACACACGCACACACGCACGTAAGTGCGAACAAACACACACAGACACATTAAAAAGTGGACAAGACTGTGCACCTATGGCACTACACACAGCATTGACCCTAAGAGGTCACAGATGGCCCGTGCAGATATTAATCATTTTTCCACGCTAACTCTGCACAGTAATTACAGCAGTGGCCTCATTCTAGTGGCATTTGCTAAGTGGGTAAAATGACTAGGGTGTTTTCAACATACACCTTAAGTCTCTTTCATCCTATACCGCAATAATTAATTCTGTAAGAATGAGTGTTTCTTTAGTTGCTGCTTGGAAATGCAACTTCTGTACATCGTGTCCACGTTGCTAAAACATTATGTTCTGTGGTGTTTTTACACTGTTTCTATGTGGATCTAGATTGAATTTGAGTCGTGACGTGTGAGGTGCTGCTTTATTTTTCAGTACTTTGTCTACTTTCAACTATCAAATAAAGTGCAGACAAAATGGGTGGAAATAGAAATGGAGAAGAAGTCTTTTCGATATTGCAGTCACCAGGCCTCCTATCTGTGGTGTTGTTATTGCAAATAGTATCACTCTGTTGTATACAGTGACTATTCTTTTCCATTTAACATTGCAACCTGAGAGACCTAGGTTGCCGCAGTACCTCCAGTACTGACAGTGTTGGAGAGGAATGGAATACATGTAATGGAGTTACATATTTAGAATAGCATAATAATGGGTAATTAAAAAGAGGGAATCTGAATACAGGTATATATAAAAAAAATATCTAATAGATAACATAAAAGGATTTATCATCTGCATTATCTGATTAGAAATTTGAAAGCCATCTCACATTTCTCATCAAAATCTCCTAAATGTATCTGCACCACAGTAGGCTATGCACATTGTATAAGCTACTGTCTATGCCTTAGGACGGAGTTGGCACACAGCCGGGACAGAAATTGATCTCTGTCGGGGAAACTTGAGGATCAGTTCACGTTCACAAGGGCAAAAGAGACTGAAAACAAATAAACAAAAAAAGACGGACAAAGAAAGAAGTTGATCACTGATCAAACTGACAACTGTAACTTTCTAACAGCTCTTGCTAACGAATAAAGCCCCTAGTGGAGAGTACAAGGTGAGGTCCATACTCATCCACGCTGTTTCATGTAACTGTACAAAGTAGAAGTAATCCAAAGTACTGGAAGGTTTTAAATCTGAGTAATACATATTACCTTTAAGGTCACATGTCCTGTAATCTGTAGTTAGATATGTACATTTTAGAAGTAACCCTCACTGAGCACTTACAGTTTAGGATTGGACTGACACAGTTTTGATGTTTTTAAATCAGTTCTGCAAGAAGGACAGTTTATCTACGCACGTCACAACATTATGTGTTGTACACAGATCAGCCACATTAAAACCACTGACAGGAGACGATTCAGTGTTCTGCTGGGAAACGTTTGGACCTGGCATTCGTGCGGATGTTACTTAGACATGTACCACCCACCTAGACCAGACCAGGCACCCCCACCCCATGGCAATGACACTCCTTGATGGCAGCAGCCATCCCCAGCAGGATGCAGCCTGACACAGACACACACACAAAAACGGTTTAGAAACAACAACAAAAAAAAAAATACATGAAAAACAGCACAAGGTGTTGACCTGGCCTCCAAATCCGCTAGATCTAGTCAGAAGTGTTTTGGAGGCACAAGGGAGACCTGGACAATATTAGGAAGGCGGTGGTCATAATGTTATGACTGATCAGTGTAAGTTGCTCGGCCACCATACAACGGAGCTCTGCAACAGCCAGTTAACAGCGTCACATAAAGTATGACTGTGTGGCGTATCCCTCTTCACCGAGCATGAATACCATTTTACCGGCTGAAGTGGATCTATGGAACGTGGCTCTCAGTGCTGTGAGCATCTGTTAAGATGCCAGGTGCTGGTTAAGAGCAGTAATGACTGCCATTATCCAATGTTTCACTGCTTCACTACATAATTCTGCTTCCCATGCATCACCACTGTCTAGGGCTCGGCCGCAGAAATGTACTTCATTTTGTGACAGTCGAGATACTGTATTTTTATGATGAACTAATTTATCATACAGCCAAGGAATGTGTAGTTATGGTAAAACAGCTGTATACGACACGGAGGGAGAAGAGGAGGAGCCGGCGCTTTGCCCACATTAAAAAGAAGTCAACACTGTCTGTTACTGCCTGCTCTCCTGCATCTTTGCAGGGACATTGTAGCATTTCTACACAAGAGCAACATAGTTTACCTTCTGCACTCACCCGGAGTGACGACACCAGAAGGGCTTTCAATAATGCAACAATAAGGCAGGGCAGGGTTCCCTCTGCCATTTTGAGGGTTAGATGTGATAAAACACACTGACGCGTCTCTTTACACATCAGGGAAGGAGACAAAGAGAGGAAAGGCTTGTAGCTTCTGGCATGGCACGCTCGCGCGCACAGCTATGGCCCGAAACACGGAGGGATGTCGGAAGATCAGATGCACTTTTGGCAGCCAAGGTTATGAGTTATGAAGCTGATATTAGCGAGATGGGGACATCGAGTGGGAAGTGTATGACCTTCATCACTCACTCTCCATTCATTCTCGTCTCTTAGCCTCTCTCTCTCTCTCTCTCTGTTCTGCAAGCCTCAAAGCGAAGGAGCCCTTTTGTGTGAACTCTCTAATTAGGAAGACCTTGGCGTGCGGATCTCTTCCATTGTTCCTCCTCATTTTGGTGGGAAAAATATTTCATTGATTTTTGCAGCAATCGAAGACGGGCAGAGCTGAGCGGGGCTCTGTGTGGGATTAGACTCTACGGGGGGGTTTCTGTGATGGTCGGGGAGCTTGTGAGGCGGTGCTTACGGGTGTGTGTGTGTGTGTGTGTGTGTGGAAGGGGTATAATGTCCCCGCTCATAACCCCTGCCCCTTCGCACCCTCCGAAAGAAGCAATTACAGCTGTGATCCCATCATGCCTCACCTTTTCCCGCAGCTCCCATTGTTCCGCCTGTACCTGCCGCCCAACTTCTGATTATCTTCCTTCGCGTATTGTTATGATAAATCCAGCTCATTTGGAAACATCTGGATCCGGCAAGGCCTTTGTTTATGTTGCTCCGAGCTCCGAGTATGATGAAAGATGGCCATGTTTTCTTCATCAAACAAAATCAAGTGCTTGTCAGATGTGCTTCTTGCAGTCGTAAACGGTAAAGTGACACTAACGTTGGTTAATTGGAGTTTACATTTTCTGCCATTTTCAAAGCTCTTACAGTAAGAAGGGGGAGGCCACCGCGAGCCTGCTGCTGCCGCTGCTGCTGTGGTTTTCTCAGTGGAATATACACCAATCACCTGTTTCTGTCGTTTTCCTCCCTGCTCTCTTCCTCCTGTCACTCCAGTCTGTCTCTAAATTACGCCTTACCCCTGCAGGTGCCAGCGTCTCTCTGAAATGATTATTCCAACCACACAAGAAGATTGCTTTTGGTAATTATATGTATCATAATTAAATTTGATGAACTCCTCCGAGACATAAAATCTCATTTGACCCAGGTGCTGGATTTCTCTTCTTATACACAAAAGGAGAGATGTCTCCTACCATTAAGAGAGATATACTTTGGATCTTGCGGCTGACATCTTGATTAAGCAAAGCGGTATTTCCAGCGAATTCACTCGGTTCCGTCAATAACTTAATTACCGCACAAGTGAAATGCAAATTACTCCTTTGTTAGGATGGGATGAGTTAAGCAGAACCCAGCTACGTTGTTCAGCTATGACCAAACGCCCTTTTGAAACATTTTTGAAGTAAGAAAAGGGAGGTTGAAAGTCAATACCTTTTCAGCCACACCACACACGTCTGCATGAATCAAAGGAGACGTGCACCGAAGACAGAGCGCAGTCGTCTACGCATTTAGGGATTTTGTGGATACCTGTGAATCTGTTTTCCCGAGAAACCAGGTGATAGACACATCAAATATGAAATTAACATGAACATGCGGAATCATAAACACTTCCAGAGCTTCGGATTCTACTTTTGAGCCCCTCAGGAGACAGCTCCCTTTATATAAATAGCATCCTCCCAGGAATAGGCGTGTGTTGTAGAGAGAAAGTTACGTGGCTCAGATCCTCTTGAATGGTTCTCAACATCTGCCAGGATTTATTTTCTTCACGCATGTTTGCGGTCTATTTACCTAATTGCGTTCTGGTTTTCCTCGCATAATTTCACAGTTAACTATTGTCCTCGGCTGGTGGCATTGCTGCAGACTCCGGCGTCTTTTCCTCAGAGTGTCCAGGTGCTGATGATTGCACTGCAAAAGACTGGAGAGCCTGCCAACTTCAGCAGCCTGCATCCCCACCTGGAACTACTGGCCAGCACCGATCCAAGTACTGGTCAGTCACTAGCCAACTTTAGAAATGTTATTTATTTTTTGTGGTGATGTAAGTAGCAAGTCAATTGATTGCAATGTTAGACAAGGAAATCCAAACTACGACCACTGAATTTTCCCAGGCCTTTCTGTCTCATCTTGTCGGGCTGCTGGGATTTGCCAGGATGAGATATTCCAGTTGTACTGACCCTCATTCATCAGATTCATTTGGAGAACATACAAAATAGCTTTGGGTACTTGTATTGTTGGCTTGTATCTGTATGCTTTCTTAATCAGATGTACGCTTGTGGTTCAAGTACTTTTTGCTGTATTTAAATACCCATCGAGATTCATGTGGATGTTACTGAGACATGTACCACCGACCTAGACCAGATCAGGCACCCTCATCCCATAGCAATGACACACCCTAACTCTAACCCTAACCCTAACCCAGCAGGATGCAGCCTGACACAAGTACGCACACAATAACGGTTCAGGAACAACTAAAAAAAACATGAAACACAGCACAAGGTCTTGACCTGGCCTCCAAATTCACTAGATCCCAAACTGATCAAGCATCTGTGGGATGGTCCACAGAGACCCCTTCCCTCAACCCATAGGACCCAAAGGCCCCCACTAACAACATTCTGTCGCCAGACACCACAGGACACCATCAGAAGACCCATGTCCATTCTCTGATGAGTCACAACTGTTTTGGAGGCACAAGGGAGACCTACACAATATTAAGAATGTGGTCGTAATGTTATACCTGATTGGTGTACGTCTACAAACATGTATCAAAATGATTTGAGTCACCAGATCTTAACTTGACTGAAGAACCTGTGAAATATTTTGAACCAATCAGATTTTTTATCAATGACAATCCTTGGTGTTTGTGTGCTGTCTCCCCAGTTCAGAAGGTATGCCAAAAGGTATGCCATCTGAGGTCCCCCTTTCTCATCGTTTTCATGGGGTCCCAAAGAATTGCTTGGTCTGCCTGTCCTGATGGTTTGCTCCTGCTTTTGATTGCAGGAACAAAACAACTTAAAAGTAGGGAAAGAAAACAACCAGTGGAGAAGCATTGAACCTGTTGTGGTGGTTCAGGCTTTCTCCCTCTAATTTCTCGTCCATCTTTGTGCTATATTGTATTATTTCTAAAGTAATCCACATCAGAAAAACAACACAAGCCTCCACAAAGTAGTTTGTGCTCTGGACATTGTCTAGGCTCCCAGGATCACTGTAAATATGCAGACAGCTTACTGGGGCCTTGCGGCCAGCGAGCGCTGAGATTAGATTTAGGCCATGGACAATCTCACAAGGCGGACAACCAGCCTCCGCGGACAGACACAACTCAAGTCGTGTTTTGCTAAATAAATATTATTATTTTTAAATGCACAGACACGCGTATAGGTGAGCACACAAACTTAGAAATAAGACGAGGATTTAAGAAATGCTTGCTTTAGGTTTGGCCGCTCCTCTCTCTCCCTGCAAGCACTCTCTCTATCTCTGTGCCGTCGCCTTTGTCCCACGGTTCACCGTGTTCCTCCACTGTCCTTCACTCAGTATTCACCAAGATTTCTGCTCTCACTCTCACAGATCTGCGCCACTGGATGGATTGCCTTTTCTCCAACTCTCTCCTGTTCTCTCTGCAGGGGTTCCCTGCTGCGCGCCAATCCCTTTCTCGCAGGTGATTGCTCAGAGAATATTGATTAAGGCAAAGATTTGCTGCTGAGAAGTCACTTTTAAAACTTCCTGTGACTTTAATGTGAAATAAAGTGACCTGACTCTCTTTTCAGTGATAAACAAGCCGTTATGGAAGAAATATACTTTAAAGAACAACCCTCTCTGTGCAGAGCTCGGCCTTCATCTCTTTGGCTTTTTGTCACTCTCAATCTGTCCGTCTCATCTCATTTCTCTTACACACACAAGGAAGCTTTCACATCTAATGTAATGCAGCGCTCCTTGTCGGCCTTGACAGCAATATCTTCGTCTGTTTCTCTTAATTGCTCTGATTAAAGTGACAAACAGGCTCAATTAAGCTAAAGGCATAAGGGATAGGATACCATAAAGGATGTCACCGTATCAATGGTCATTACATCTGCTTAAGCATTAGTGGAGCACTACAAGCGCAATTAAGCCGTCCACGTGACCTTGAACTGTCTCCTCGGCAATTAGATATCTGCCATGAAATGTGCGGTTGGAGACGAGGGGATTGGTGTTATGAATTTCCTTTCACAGGAGGCCACTATTAAAGGAAAACAGCATTCCGATAAATCTTGGTCGCCACGAGCGTTAATTCTAAAGGTTACGATAACATACTACTCACTAAAATAATCACTAAGAGCTGGGAACATGGTAACACCGCCACTACACAGTCTATTAGGGTGATCAACAAGCATTCAGACAGTTGGGTTGTAAACATGTCCATTCAGATCATGGAAACCAGTCTGTTTCTTAAGGCTGAATCTAAAGTGAATGCACACGTAATTTTGACAATAATCCACCGTTGCACATAAAAGCTGCATGCAAGCACAGAGAGCCATAGTTGACGCCAGGAGGTGCAATCATTACCCGAACTGTGAAGGAATGCTCGTGTTTCTAACTCTGACTTAAAGCCTAAAAATTAATTTTCTTTTCAGAACTCACACTGGGTAAGTCCACACAGTGATGCTGGGTGCGATCGGAGTTAAAAACAGACTGTGAGGGCAGGGAAGTAACGCTGTTGAGCCTGTTGTTTCTTGTTCATCAGACTTAGCCTGGCATAGGCAATTCTTGTCAAAATGTGAGCCTGGTAACATACCATTGAGGTTTTTTATTATGGGATGTGTTTCAACCATGTAGCTGGGTAGTCCTACAACCAATCACAGCAAGGAAGTATGTGATATTAACCCTTTATAGGGCACTCATTAAAATACTTGGAAATTCTAAATTTCCACCCTAGTGTGTTATTGTAGGGCATAAGAAGACTTTTTTACTTTTGTAACATTTTTCACAATTTTGCGTTGCATCTTTAAGTTTTAAACAAATGTAAACATGTATTTAGACCATTAGAACATAAGTGTTGATTTGAGAACTTGTCAACATACACATTAGACAACATTAGGCCACTTCTTTGTGGTATCTTTTAAAGCAGTTACGCTCAGTGTTCATGCAGAGGCGGATCTTGCAGACCACATTTGACCCTGATTTCACCTGAGAACGTTGCCTATATCTTCACTGAAAACCACATGCTTCTAAACCTCGCCGAGAGTCACAGGACGCAATTTAAAATGTGAGCTGAAGTTACCAAATATGCTTCCTTGCCCTGTAAAGGGTTAATCCATAGAGGCATTCTCAACAAATGTCTTAATAACTGTTATTTGTTCGTCCTCTAAAACTATTTCGCTGTCAATACCACCAACTCTAAACATCTCTTTCTTCTCTGACCGCAGACATTTCACTGTAAAAAAATTCAACTCTGCGGCGCACAGATGATGTTTATGACTACGTTGCTGTTACTCGTTACCCGTCCATCACCACATAAAACCCGCCCTAATGATTAGATTGGCCCGGGCAGAGCATAATCAGTTCCCGGCAGAGACCAATTTTCCACAAGAAAACACTTGTAGGCAGGGCCGCCAGGTTCATCTGACTTACAAACTGAGTAAAATAGTCTTTTGGACAGGGAGTGCTTTTATCTTTATTTAGAAAATGGAAGAAGATCAGTCATGCCGGTCCTTTGTCTTGTTACAGAACTGTTTGGAAGTAAGAAAAATAAGCTGAAGGTCAACGGCAATTCAGCCATACCACACACAGTTAGATAAATCAAAGATCTTAAGTGTTTATGCAGACATACTGTAGAGAGTGCCGTTCCTTTTTTTCATTTCTGTGAATCAGTTTCCCTGAAAAACTGAGCAGTTTACACACGAGCATATATACTGTAAACTCTTCCAGAGATTTTGGATTCTTCATCCTCCCCCAGAGACTCAGCCTCACTTCTCGCCTCTTCTTTCTTTGCCTGAATAGCATCCCACAGTTTTATCATACATGAAGTCTGTCTGGACTCTAGCTGTTTGGGGTCGAGAGACCTGCATGTGGCTCAAATCCCGCACATTTTGGCCTGACTTTATCGCGGCATCCGTGTTCTTCGTGGAGCTGCTTTCAGCAACCGTTCGGTGACATCACCGCGTAAACCCCGACGAAAAGGACAAAGTGACGACTGACTCGCCTAAAATCACAAACTTAAGAAGACAGAAAATTTGAGTGTTTAATGAATCTCGTTGGCTCCCCTCTCCGTTTGGCACAGCCTCGGCGCAGCAGTCCTTCGGCTAATATGGGGCTGGATATTATCAATCAATTAGAGTCAATAAACTGTTATGGAGGAATGCTGAGAGTTGGACACGTCCCCATATCTTTTGACTCACCTCATTAACCATATCATTACTGTGCAACATGCTTTGCGGCGTGTGAAGCGCCCTAAAAGCCTCTCTGGCAACTGGAATTTATGAGACCACTGTAACTGCTCGTGTATCTGTACGCGCGTGTTGGAGATTTCAGACGGCAAGATAATTTCCACTACTTTGTCAAAATATTGTCATTTTTCTTTTTGGAGAGGCTTTTTTTTTTTTTGAGTTTGCATGAAATCCCAGTGACGGCTCGTTTATTAGTGGCTGATGGCTTTTAACATGGCTGCCAGCCATACCGGCGGTGACAAAAAGCTGTTTACTTCCTTAGCCATTATGAAACCAAGCATTAGATGTCACGCTCAAGCACTGTGCTGACAGTAGCGTTACTCGATAATAACCCTTCCACTCTGCTTCTTCCTCGGCTCACTACTAATGAAAACAGAATCATCGTCCAGTCAGTGAGTCACGCGCTGATTGACTTGTTTTCCCAAGGCGTTTATTGAGTGCATTTTAGTACAATAGTTCTCAGAAAGTTACAGCTTACAAACTCTTGACACGTACTTGTCACAATTTACAAGTGGCAGCTATACAGAAACTACATGAAAAGAAAAAAAAGAGAAATCACTCACGCTCCTAAACAATGTACCTGTGCACATTTTAATGTCTGTACACACAAATGTGCGGGATATGCACACAAACCCGCATCCATTCTCTCAGACCCACGAATAAAACAAAAACGGACACGTGCGCACTCACAATGAGCGCCCCCATCCATTGTGTACCACAGAGAGAGGTGGCGACTGGCATACTGGAAAAGTCCCATTTCACCAGGTCTTCCTCCGCATGGGCTGTCCACGGCAATTCGTCTTAGTGTTCACTGTGTGTGTGTGTGTGTGTGTGTGTGAATGTGAAAGGTGTATGCGGTTTTATATGCGTGTAAATCTTTTGAGTTCCGAGTCTGAAACAGAAGAAAAAAGTTTTGCAGGGAGTCACGATGAGGTGAACACAGCCTCCGCGGTTCTGATCCGTAAATGACGGCCGCGATTTCGGCTACTAAAAGGACCGCCGGTCACTTCTCAGACAGTTACAGCGCCGTGAAACATTTAACAAGCTCTGTTCTTGTGTTTTGTATCCGAGTGCGATGAATGGCTTCCATATGAAACGGCTTTCAGAGAGGGATGGCAAACCGCCTCTCCATTCATCACACTGGAGTGTCATTACAGTCAGATATTTAGAAAGACAAACAGAGCAAATGGGAAAAAAGAATTACACTGTCACATAATGAATACATTCTATCATCTCATTCACAGGCTCTTGGGTTGAAAAGCAAATACACGAGGCTGAGCTGAATAGAGGACTAATGCATTCAAATTGATTCACTGGCTTCACTGAAAGGGATTTATGCCAATCTTGAGGAGCATGTGATTATATTTAGGAATACTTGGCAAATCAATGACTCGGAGAATTGAATAGAAAAAGCAATTGATTTTGCCCATAAGGCAACCCAGTTGCTTGATTACGGTATTTGCCATTACCAAACTAAACCAAAGAAATCAGCATTGATATAATGAAAGAGATGTTGCCACATAAACCACGCAGCAACACAAAACCGACTGATTCGCTTCAGTGAAGTAACTTACGTCTAACCATCCCTTCTTCATGCTACGTCTGCCCTGCAACCCCACCCTCCTGTAAACTGACTCATCCTCTTTCTATCACATATGCACACACTCCGTCGGGTCTCAGCCCACTTTCTCTTCATTAAGCATCAGGCTGGAAACCAGACGTGAGAATAACATAGCAGGTTCTCTCTCTCTCTCTCTGTGTGTGTGTGTGTGTGTGTGTGTGTGTATTTGTTTTCTGATAGTCCCATCCATCTCCCTCCCCGTGGCTGATCAGATGCCTGTCAGATGGGGGTCTTAGCAGGTGTTTGCACCCCTGCCTAGACCCGCTGACGCATGGAGCCAACCATTTCTCAAGCAAGCCCTGGCCCAGTCCAGCCCCAGCCCCTGCCCAGGACAGCTTGGTTACACCCAGGATAAACGAGCTGGAGGTCTGCCAACCAGCGGGAGTAGCTGGGGG
The DNA here is from genome assembly GCF_963514085.1 of Chelon labrosus. Lineage (NCBI taxonomy): Eukaryota > Metazoa > Chordata > Actinopteri > Mugiliformes > Mugilidae > Chelon > Chelon labrosus. The sequence continues at coordinate 12,750,824 of NC_140342.1, forward strand.
GGAGAGGGCAGGACAGACAGAGGAGGAGGAGGAGGATGACTTGAGAGGGGTGAGTATACTTAATAATCTGCTAATGGGCCTGCCATCAATTTCTAATTTTGGATGCAAGGTGGTTAGAACCGTCGTCGCTCATGTCTCTTCAAATAGAGCCAAAAGGGATTTCGGCAGGGTCACAGCTACTGAAAGGAATTGATACAATAGCTCATGATAATTGTGAGCTCTGAGACTATGCTGCCATGGTTGTGTGTCAAAGGAATATTGCCAAAGGATCATTCAGGTAATTTTTTTCTCTCTGTTTCAAAGTCCGGCCTTGTTAACCTTACTTTGACGTATCCTGATTTGCAAAACATAACAATATCTCTCTTGCTTTCCCAAAGCAAGTGACCATCGGAAGAAAAACTATCAGCGAAATCTCCATTGCTTCTCGAGCGCCATTGGTTTCCACAGTCCAATCAAACTGCAATCAAAAAGCACCATTCCCCGACTCAGAGAAATCGCCCTCGCGCACTAACCAGAACTATCCTCCAAATACGTTCCTGAATACTGAAGTGTCATTTTATAGCCTTTCATCCGTGGCATCCTTTGGGAATAATGTAGCCATCCTCCAATCAAATACTACTAAAAATTACATTACAAATATAAATTCCTGCAGCCTTGGGATATAGAGGAATTCACATACGCGTGAAACTGCCTGTAGCACCGCAGCATTTCCCTTCAACTCCCCTACACACGAGGCTTGCTGAGAGTGCAGAGATAAACTCCGCAGCTTAGCTCCTGCAGTCTATGTGAGGCTGTACTGCACTGTTAGTAGTGTGCCCATGTGGGCTGTTTGAGTCTGTGTGTTCATCGAAATGGCATCGGGCGTCTGTTAGCAAACCTCAGCCCAGATGTTCATTTCCACTGTGTAGAGAAGAGATGCTGATTCACTCTGATTTCCAGTGCCTTGATTAGCCACTCTCTCATGCATTCCAAACTTGCAGAAAATCCAGGCATTGCCAAGATATTTGCAGCAACCGGGAGAGACATTAACTGGATTTGCCAGGAATAAAGCCTACCAGGTAGATAGAAATTTGACATTACGTCGAGTTCCTCGTGCGGCGCTTACCGTGGATTTGGGGCGGCCGAGACACGGAGCTTCATTCCCGTCTGGGTGGTGCTGACCGCTCCCAACACAAACAACAGGTCAAAAAAAAAGAAAACATAAAACATATCTGTACAAGTAAGTGCTCACCAGCAAGAGACAGCATGTGTACACCCACATTTAACATGATCTCCAGTAAATGGATATTTTGTCAATTATTTAAACTCCTACAGCAATTTTCATACACATCTACAATATTGATCCTTCTCCCACGATTCCTCGTACATTTCCTCCGGTTAAGGTTCGGTTAAAAGTGTTCTTTCGCCCCTGGAGCGTGGAGAACTAAGTGTCCGCTGTTCAGTCGTCCGAAGGAAACCAGGGCACCATAGGAATCTACACATTGCATGTGTCTATCACAATCTAATCGACATGTCTTTGCCAAAAATGCAAGCAGAGAGTTCTGTACATACATATTCATATATATCACCTTCAATATGAAGGTTTATTACGAAAGATATAATCATATTTAACAAGAGATAAACATATTTATATTCTCTGAATCTGGGTGGGGCTGGTTAAGAAGTCCTTTGGCGAGGCCTTCCACCCAGGACTCCACAGGTAGTGTTAAAGTTAAAATACACATGGGCGGCGTCTTGCTATAGTGATAAAACAAAGAAACGAACAAACGGATGGTAAAAAGACAAAAATAGAACTAAGCTCTGCAGTTTCACCAGTCCATATACAATACACTTTTCAAATTCTCCAAACGAGTAAAAGATGATGTGAAAGTTGCAAATGGTGCTCCGCTGTACATCCCTGTATACTGCTCCCTCTAATTATTTCTACTGGTAGTTGCTTCTTCTTCTTCTTCTTTTTCTGGGATTCATTTCTCGCCATGTCAAGGCATCTTCATTGCGCGCACTGACGACAGTATGGGTAAAACACGTTTCTAAATGTCTCACACGTCTTGTTCACAATTTTAACATCTTCTAGTCCGGATAATATAGAAGTACAATATCACTCACTTTATCAAAGTCTGAAATAGTGAGATGCTCCCTGTGTCGATGTCTGATTGTTGGAGTTAATTTGGTTTACAATGACATGGATGGTGGTTCATACCCACAAGAACTGATGTCCGCGTTTCCTTTTCTTTGATAAATAGAGAAACAGTTTGGAGTCTGGACCCTGAACGCCTTTGTGTGGTCTGCATGAAGTGTGAACATCGTGGTAGTGTAGACCCTGGTCTCCTGGTGTTAATGGTGGTGGATTAGATTAAGACAATAGTCTCGACTCTGGCGCGTTCCGATGGATCGGGGGTCATTCGAGGGCTGATATTGTTGTTGGTCCTGCGAATGCTGCCCGTCCCATGGCACAGCGCCTCCTGTAGTCATGCCATGGTTGTCGGCGACTGACTCATCTGCACCCTCATGGACTGGACGTTACTGAGGATCTTCTTCTGGTGGCCGGCCAGGGTCACTCCTATTCTCAGCAGGTCCCTAGAAAGAAAAAAGGCAGAGAGAAGGAGAGAACGAAATTGAAACGCAGGCACGTATTCTCAGCACAGAAACAGATGAAAGGATTTCCATCATACGGAAGACGGAATGGATCTTTTGGATACGGAGCAATCATTACCAACAGAAATAATTCCCTGGGTCATTTTCAGTCCTGAAATCACTGATGTATATATGAAAACACAATTTCAGGATGGGAAGCTCGTGGCAATAAACTGAAAACACAAATTTACAATATTAATTCTATCACTTGAGAGAAGACTCAGTAATGCTTGTTGCTTTGAATTGCAAAGAGTCTGCATAAATGCTCCCAAGCCCCGAGCATACATTTTTTAATGAAAAATGTGATTTTACATTTTCACATAAATTTGTAGACCAAGCCACATTGTTAATTAAAATAAATGAAATGCAATATTTGTCTCTACTGGTACCGCGAGTGCTGTGAGAATTGCTGCCATGACCCACGCTTTAAAACTCATAAACTCACATAAACAGCAGCAGGACTGAATAAATATACCTCATAAAATGGGCACTGAAAGGATTAATATTCATATCTAACCTGGTGTTAACACGAAATTAGAACTAGCACAGATAGAAATATTCATATCACAGTTAAGTGTGCTAGTTTCTGTTCTAATGAGTTCTATTTTGTAACCCACACAGGCTCTACTTCGATGCAATCATCGAACGACTTGAGTCGCTGGGTGCGTTCATGCTAAAAATACATGCACTTGACATTGAGTCATTTTATACAAGTGTGCCCATCAAGTGCCATATGGGTTTGGAACTCTTCATTTGCACACAAGCAGGTGAACTCACTCAGAGGTCATTTGAGCCACCAGCTGCAGGGACGTGAAGCCTGAGTTGAGGAAGTTGTCTCTGTACTGGCTCATCTTGATGGCAGCGAGCCAGTCCTCCACCGAACTGAACGTGTTGAAGTCAGGTATGGATCTGTCCAGCAGCGGCTGAGAAGGCCTGGAGGAAGAGGGGAGAGGGATGGTGAGGTATAGAGCAGGGCTTTGATGCAATATTAAACAAGGGAGTGTACGTGGTCTATGTGAAAGGGGGAGAGACAAGGAGAGATCTATCTATCTATCTATCTATCTATCTATCTATCTATCTATCTATCTATCTATCTCTCTATCTCTCTATCTATCTAATGAGGCATGCAAAAGTGAATCTTCTCCATGTCAAATATTAGAGAACTGGTCAGCTAGTGATCAAAAGTCACTTAATTAAAGAGACAATAAACCCAGCTAAACACAGAAGGGACCTTGAAGACAACTCAAATTACTCAAGTTCTGGCAACGAGGCACAAACGTTGGCTGCAGGGAAACAACTCAACGCACACATCCAAAATAAACAGCTTTAGAACAAGAGACTGAATGACCCTCAGTGGCCCAGCCAAAGCCTGCAAACTGAAATGGGTAAAAACTGTGGAGGAAACCCGAAATTAGCAGGCAACAGCCAGACCACTTCAAATTCAGATCTGGAATGTGGATTCCTCAAAGGAACGGCAGAAAAATCCAGAACATCTATGTAAATAAATATCCATTTCAGTTTTAAGTTTTTTTTTTGTGTTCCATCGCAACGGGTTTGATGCAATCAGCAGTAATACATTCATGTTTATTTTATGCTAGGACAAAAAAACATGCACATGTGAAAGTGGTTACTCTGCGCAGAGAGAGAAAAGGCTTATTTGTGTATGCTTCACAGTGAATGCGTGATGCTAGAAAACTGTATGTATTCTACGTACACTGCAGGGATGTTGGCTACAGCTTTGAGGCTGGTGGGGTTACGGATCATCTTGTCCAGAGTGCCGACAATATCGGTGAAGCGGGGTCGCACATTGCGGTCTTTCTGCCAGCAGTCGAGCATCAGCTGGTGCAAAGCACTGGGGCAGTCCATGGGTGGTGGCAGACGGTAGTCCTGCTCAATGGCATTAATCACCTAGGGAAGGAATGAAGACGAATCTGGGTTATACGGTATACTACACTTATGTCAATCAGCAGTCACAACCAATTGCTGTCACTTATAGTGCTTTTCTACAAGCTGGATGGTTGTCAGTGTTTCATTAAACACAAAATATTCATTTAAATGATGACATCAGGCACATCCACTCAGCAACCGTGACACACCAGCGGCACCACCGACACCCACACACAGACACTCTTCGTCTGGTCACTCGAGAGGAAAATTTGCATTCAGGCCGACGTGCCCCCTCCTCTTGACTCCAGCCAATCACACATCCCTACTGGAGAACAGAGCGAGAAAAGAGAGGGGGAGGCGAGCGGAGGCGAGTGTCACCGTAGAAAGCGCTCGCTGGGGGAATGGGCAGATTGCATATAATTAACACTGTGAAGTACGGCCGCTTGACACATGTCAGGCGTCACGGGCCAACCTGGCGTTGTTGGAGAGAAGCAACGGCTAAGAGTTTCAGGGTAGTCAGAGGAAGCAGTAGAGTAATTTGATGACCAATTATCTTTTTTCTTTTTATTATTTTTGTTTTACAATATATATAAAACATTGAAGCCAAATTAAATAGTAAAACAAGCTTATTTTATTTATTAAAGCCACTTCAGACACTCTTTAGACCAAAGACTGCTGCATTGTACTTCAATGGACCAGGTGTTCACCGGTTTCAATATAACGTCTACAGAAGTTATCTGTTCCTAAAAATGCTTAGTTGCGAGATAAAATTCTCGCAACTAAATCACGTGTAAAAGATACTATCATAAAAAATTAGGTGCTACTCTGTAGGTTGCCAACTCCACCCCGTGAGTCGAGTGCAACTCAGCAAAATCTTGACAAAGTGAATACGGAAAGGAGAGAGGGAGGGGGCAAGGGGAGGGTATGGCGCAGGGCCCCAGTGCAATATTAAGCAAGAAGGAGGGAGAGAAACAGTAGTTATGTTGCTGGCGTGGGTTGTGTGAGAGGATACAAGATGGGGAAGGAAAGTGTGTGCGTGGACTGAGCAGCCGGACATGCTGAGTGGTGCCAGTCCCACCAGGCAGTGTTTGCTGCTGGCCCACTGAGGCAACATCTGCTGGGTTGGACAGTCCTTGTGGAGTGAGGTCCATAGAGGCCCGATGGTTGGCTAGTTGTCTCACTAAGGGAGCTTAGGGAGAGAGACCTCATAGCACGGGACTATCTCCAATGGTTGTGTGTGTTTGTGTTGGTGCCTGTGAGCGTGGACCTTATCCAAGCGGACATGGGGAACAAAGCAGAGCTCTCAGCAATCATTCATTTCTCTCAAAAGCTGGCCAGGAAGGAAAGGGGATAGTGTGAGGCTGTGCCCATAATAAGTCTGCTTTCAAAGTCAGAGTCAAGGACATCTTCAGTGATGATGCGACGAGATGGGGGCTGATAAAATGCGTGATTTATTACAGCTTCCTCTCTTATGAGTTATCCTTGATTGTGTATCTGTGGCGTGAATACAGTACAACGACATCTGTACGGAAGTGCCTGTTCAATTTAATGAGGCTGTTTATTCAGATTCAGATTTTTTTATTCCATGATAAAATGGATAAACCCAACTTAAATGTTCCTTTTTATGATCTTTTGTTTTAAGTTCTCATGAAATGGGCATTTTAACTTCCTGGGGGAAAAAAAAAAAAACGGCACTTGTTCGGCGATGACGCTGAATTAGTGCTCAACACATCACACTTTTTATTACTACACCTGCTTGTACTATAAAATAAAACCAACCATTCTCCCCATAACTGAGGTTCCTCACTGTCTAATGTGCTACCCCAAGATCCTGGCACAAGGAAATGCATCATACAAAAGGCATGCTATGCAAAATCCACCTTTCCGTTGGTGTTCTCTCCTTTGCAAGAAAAGAGTATGTCTGATTGAGGCATTCAGGTTTGTAGCCTCTTATGACATCATAAGGGGAAAGCTACGTCTGTGGACGGAACGAACAAGCTCTAAAATCGAGCTCCTATGACTTTGTTACCAGTCACATTGGTTTTACTGCCTTATTTTCCCCTTTAGTATCCATGGCACCAGCAGGAAAGTTACAGCCCTTATCCGGAACGGAGCATGGATAGCAGAAACTAATTTGCATTTAAAGCTAGAGATAGTAAAAATCTGGCATATACAGTCATGGTGGAAGGTATAATTTATGAATTTGGGCTTGAAACTTGAAAGACACATTCTGCAAATATGTGAAATCTACACTAAGTAAATACAGGGCCTTTAAAAAAGTAAGTACTTACATCCTGGTTGGACATGTCCCAGTAAGGCCTCTCTCCAAACGACATCACCTCCCACATGACGATGCCATAACTCCACACATCACTGGCCGAGGTGAACTTTCTGTAAGCAATGGCCTCCGGTGCTGTCCATCTCACCGGGATCTTCCCACCCTAAAAAAATAAACAAATAAACAGAACAAAGGGTCAGAAGGTGAAATGAGAGAAACTGTAGTACGCTTAAGTCAGCTATTACCGTGAACAGTACAACACTTGTCTGGACTGTTCTGCTCCTGCATCCCTCCAGCTCTTTATCCCGTTATCCACCCAGACCATGAGCAGGTAAATCACACACATGCCTCTGCTTCTTTTTCACGATCCCTTCCCAACAGTCATCAACCAACGTTACGTTTTGTGTAAGGAAGATAAGTCCGGGCTTCTGCTCGTACGTCGTGCGTGTCTGCCTGTAATTGGTACACCTGGGCCTCGGGCATGCCACGCGAACGGCTGAGTGAAATCGACAGCCGCTTGCTTAAAATTCCTCACGCACACACACATATATACAAATGCAGACGGGAACACATGCACAGACACAGACGCTCAAACAGACAGAAACACATAAATCCTCGACTGTGCCCCCCCTCCCTTTCTCCACAGAACCTCCACTTATATCTGAGTTGAGCTCGCCACCGGTTTAATAATGCCAATTAACTGAACCTGAGCATTTGCAGATAAGCCACTGTTGGAAACAAACCCAAGAGAAACCTAAACAGACCACCCTGTTCCTTGCTTGCTTTCTGAGAATGAGAGAGAGAGCGTCGGAGGGAGATTAAAAAAAACGAGAGGTGAGCGAGGAGAATGAAATACAGAAAACGGTTGTTTGGGCTGTTTCCGTGCTTCAGGCTTAAGTCAGAAATGCTGGAGAAGAATAATCACAAACAGGTTGACTTGTGTGCATCTGTGCACACTTCTGTGCGTTGTCATTATGTATTAGAGGTCAGCGCCGTGTGGTACTGCAGAGGTGGAGAGACAGACCTCATTAATGAGAACCTCTTTAAGGTTTGACCTTGGACAGGCTGCTGATCCCGAAGAGAGGTTAAACATGTGAGCGTGACTGCAGACAGCCCGGTGCACAAGCAACTCTCTCATTGAGAACATCGTCCAGAGGGGAAAAATGCACGAAGCGTCGAAGGATTAGGTGAAGGTGCAGCGTGCGGTTCGCGGGCATGTATGACGGGCAGAGAAAATGAGAGAACAAAAAACAAATGCGGAGAGGAGGAGATCAATACTTGAATAAAAACCATAAAAGCCACACTGCTTTTCTCATATCTCACACAAGCTCACATCTGAATCGTTTCATCTAAACCGAGACCTCAGGACACTCTCTCCTTCCCTTTCTTTTGTCTGAGGGCGCACGCAAGCCAAATGTTTTCCCTACGAAAATACGACACCAACAATTGTCCTCATCAGTCTCTCTGTCAGGGGCGAAGCTTCATGTCAATTATTTTGTTTGGATGAACATTCATGGGATAAAAAATGAAGGAATAAACGCGGAATAACATAAAACAAAAAAAAGGAACAGCTGCTCCAAGGAAAACACTGTTACACCCTCTCTTTGTCATTTGCTTACTCCCTTCCCAGTTTTGTACATCTGGTCTCACGCCCCAGGACCCTGTCGGGATATGAGCTGAGTGTCACTGGAATGGCCCGAGCAAAGACACGGGCTGCACAAGAAGCTTCCTGTGCGCATCCAATGAGACAGACTTTAGTAATAACATTTCCAAGGCGGGTGACTCAGAGGCAGCTATGCAAACCCTTAGTAATTACTGCTGTGGGCCAGTGATAGCTCTGCCAAAATCCTGCTTTAATAACATGAAGTGCTGAACAGCTCATGCATGCGGGGAAGGAGGTAAAAACATAATAAAAAGCACTGGAGCTTTTTTTTTTTCTTTCAGTAGAAAGAGCATTAATGCCATGGGAATGAGTCGGAGGGGCTGCAGAAGTGATGATGGGAATTAAGACAGACCCAGTGTCAACACAATAGCACAAGAGCTTTGTGAAGCCTTGAAGCACGAAGGGGAGAGCCTTTTGGATATGCTATATTGTGCTGGCAGCTGAAAAAGGAACAAGCTGTTTTCTGTTTGCCTTGAAGTGAAATATTGTCCTTGAAGCAGAATTCACACCCTCCCATCATCTAGGACAGTCAGCTCAGAATCTGTGCAGACTGCTGCACAGTCAGACTGCACAACATCCAGAGAGCAATCTCTGGATATCAAGTAATACCTCAAAAAAAAAAAAAAAGTCCATTGATGATAAACAAAGCGGGCAACACACAGTGTCCGATTTTCCAGCAACGTCGGGTGGGTTTATTTTCTGCTTGGCAAGTTTTGGCACAATGATGAAAAACGAACGCTGCAGAGGGGACGAAAACGTTAAGATAAATGCCCCCAAAAAGATACCGCACCGTAGACCTTTTCCTACTACTGACAAAACTAATCTCAGAAAGTTGCAGTTTTTCCTGCGAGTCACTTCCCACACAGCGCTCGCCGACTCATCCAGGACACCTTGAGCAGACAACTGGAGTGCGCTGTCACCCCCGTGTCACCAGAGCGAGATTACAGTACGCGACTGGTTCCTCCTGGTTGTGACCGCCCGTGACAGGTTGTGACCAGTTGTGACAGCCGGTGATATGTCTGGAGTGCCACTGTAAGGGAGATGTGCTGGGACTGTCAGGTTAAGAGGTATCACGGCGAGACGAGTGTGTTTCTGTGACAGCCAGGTCTGAAAGATGAAGGATAAACATTTGGTGGTCAGGTAATGTGTGTACTTACTGGTGTCTGTTATGGTCCCCTGGCTGAGTAATGTGTGTAGATACTGATGCACATCGCTGGGATATGAAACACCTGTCATGCCGTTTGCAGTGGCCTGAGCTACGGATCCGCCAATGTGCCAAATAACTTCATGTAGACTGTCACTGACATGCTGATGCAGAGTGAAGTAAAACCCGGGAACACATACACCTGCCACGGCACGACGAGCAGACGTCACTAACACGAAGCAATCTCCCAGATTAGCAGCTGAAGGGGAAGAGTCCAGCGTTCTGTCTTGTTTATTCTCAGCTTTATCACAGAAGCTATTTAGAGATTCCAAATAAACTTTCTCCTTCATCTGGAAGACAAATATGTCGATTTTTTTATTTTTTTGTTGTTTTTCTCCCCCCTTTCTCTTCCCCGCTTCTCTGTGCCTTTACTCCACCAACTTCAGTAATCCATTTCCAAACAATGCACACTCAAATGGACTTGAGCACATTTACTTAGGCTGGGGAGAGTGCTCCATCAACATCGTTTTAATGAAATCCTGAGAGCAACGATCTGCCCTGGATGCCTGCCCAAACAGAATGAGAAAGAGAGAGAAGGAGATGTGGACAGAGAGAGAGAGAGACAGAGAGAGAGGGAGAGAGGGGGAGGGAGGGAGGAAGAGTGACACAGAGGGATGGGGAAGAAAGAAAAAACGAAAAGAAAGAAAGAAAGTGGGTTGGTGACAGAGAGGCTGGTGTCTCAGACACCCATGGGAATGTCCGCCGGAGAGAAAGAAGGACACAGGTCTTTCACCGTATATAATGAAGTAACGCAAAACCCGAGGGAAGCATTTATCACTGTTATTATAATGTTAAAGATCCCAAACTGTTTGACATTCAACCAGGAACTGATTAACAAATTCTAAAAAAAAAAAAAAAAAAAAAAGTTATCTATACTGATGGGAATACAACATGGCAATAAAAAAATAGCACATGTCCAGAAAAATCTACTTTGAACATGTCCCACATTACGGCCCCATTTCTAAAATCCTGTCATTAAGTAACTACTCAGCAAAGCCATAAAATAAGAGATAGCACACATTCTTGTAATTTTGTTGGTGTCATATCTTTTAAAACTGATCACGGGACTCCTGATAATCTTATAATCTTTACCCTTATCCATCTGAAAGCATGGCATTCCTCATTTAACATGTATCAAACAACCCTGCAGTTTGGTGTCTACCGTGGCCTCTCTGCACTGCTACCTACATAATGTCAACATTAAGTCAGGGTCCTATAGTTTCCCAGAGAGCTTACCAAAGGCAGGGCGCTTAGCTGTACCAAGGATGCTGGCTCTGCTTCACTGACCCGAGGCTGGGCGAACACGACGGCTCGGCTGAGCTGCGAATGCTCGCAGTCTCTTCCCTGCAGTTGCCTAGCTGTTTGACTACTTTTAACCAACAGACATTGCTTTTATATCTGTTTCCAACTGAGCCGCCCCACTGTAACTGTAGTCTAAAAACAAAATCACTCATTAAATACATAAAGATGAAAAATCCCAGATGCCTAACACAACAGGCTACTAGGCTTACAATACACCAGCTGAAGCTCTGGAATCATGCCTGGTCATCGCACTGGTGACTCATACTTGTCACGTTGGAGAAGTAGGAAATGTGTGTAGGAGAGTGCGAACCTCTCTACATGCTCTATGGGAGACAGATTTAATAAGGACCTGGCATCTTAGTGTACAGTATATGTACTAGTCTATGCTCTCCCCAAGCTAAAGAATGGAGATGGAAATGGGCGACAACAAGCGGACGAGAAGTGTTTATACAAAGTTTGATGCATATGAATAAAACCTTTTTTTTTTTTTTGTCCAGGTCCATATGGACCCGTTCCCATTTCACCGCTTGTTTACTCAGAGGCTCTGTCCCCTTAACTCATACTGCATAAATATTTCACTACAAGTCGAATAGACAGGCCCAAAAAAAGTGGACGGGCCCGAAGCCAGCGAAAGTGGCAAAGGATGCAAATAGAAAACAGACAAATGACAGAAACAACAGCGCTGTCCACATAGTGCGAGCACTGGAGCGGAGCTGAGAGAATGTCACTCAGGTCACAGGGATTTGACGGATGAGCTTTGTTAGTGGCTCTGTGTGACCTCGCCTTTCAACCCCTCTCAGCTTCAATGACACAAGCAAACACACACATAACCCCCCCTCCCCTCATACACACACAGACACCTAGGGAACATGAACCAGTGACAAACTAAATTAAAAGCCTGAATAAGTGTGTGGAGTAATGCAGTGAATACAGATGCGTCCACGCGGTGCTTGTTAAAATTAAGCTACTCTAGTTAATGCTTATAAACTTAAGTTCATTTAAGATCACATCGGTACTCTGGATCGACTAATACTCAATATTAAATGATCAGATCGGGGGCAACAATCTTGATTATGGGACATAAAACACACACAACCTCTAACCACATGCCTATGCACCGAGGCACAACCTACAATACACATTCCCTGACATGCAAGACAATGACAGCCCCTTTCCAGATCATCAGCTGAGGCACAAGCAGAAATTCCTGACCCATACCTGCCCTCCTCACTTTTGCCCTGTGGGCATGATCCCTCAATAGAATTGGTGACACCACTTGTCTGAGCTGTTACAGGGTTGACATGCTATACTTCCACACCAGATTTAGGAATCGTACCCCAACACACACACATTGATTTGCACACAGTTGCTTTCATACGTTTGCCAGAAACCGTGCATTAAACAGTCATTTTGCATAGGTCTCCGACTTTCACTCACCCATCACGGCACAGAATAGAACCTATGACCCAAACACAGACACATGTGTGCATGTTATAACTTCGTAGATGGGCGAATTGGTGAGTAAACAGAGGAGTGTTAAAGGCTCCCTGGTTTGTTCAAAAACCAGTCTGCTCTTTGAAAACAGGGTCACTCACATCTCACAGGGACTCAAGGCATGCCTATAGTTTTCTTCTTAAAACACGCAACCGAGTGTATGCGAACAAGGAGCAAAGCAAATGCAAAAAACGTCAAGGCAGCAACGACTCGTACAGTCCATAAAGCCTTTAAATTAATTAGCATCACCTTAGCTAGACCAGTGCAGTTCAGGTATTGTCCGGTGAGCCTAATTAATCACGACTTTGGTGAGCGGCCAACAGAGAGCGAGGACAGCCTCCTTCTGTCTGAAACTCCACAACATTGCTCCGAAGTGAACCCACATCCAGGGTTAACACAATTACCAGCATGTCCTCCCAACCATACATCCAGAATCACACCACAGGCACTGTAATTGGTGTGTCTTGAATTGCGGGCAAAAATTAGAAAAGCAGGGGAGGGAAAGAGGTGATTAATTTGCTTGAGTAGGAGGTCGGTAGTGATGTAAATCACTGCCTGTCAGTGCAGTTTAATTTCCCAGATTCCTTTGGCCTTGTCTGCGGTGCCAGCCTTGCTCGCTGATTGGTTAGCATCAGGTCATAAGCAAAGAGGTCATGGAGTGAAGGGCATAAACCATGCATGGCTTAATTACAAAATAGTACCCTCTAGGACCTATAGAGGACCTATGGACCCTAGTATTCCCTCACGCTTATTTCAAGTATGCTGTATCCACGTTGGATCGCCAGGATGCTGACAACATCCTATAAGTCTTTATGACCTGCCTGCTCTCTTGATTTGACAACACAAATAGCCACGCTACTGAAGATTTCACCCCGTTGTGAGGCAGTACTCGGTATGAAAGTGAAACACAGGCAAAAGCTTTGGTGTTGTTGTCTTTTTCTTGTCTTAAAATCTAAAAAACAAAGAAAGAAAATGCACAGTCGAGCACCCAACATTACAGCTTGCTGGCTTGAGCCGTCAAAGCTCACTTGCTCCATGATCTCAAGGAGACTGAGTTTGCATTAAACAGCATCGGGATACGGGCCGCAATCTATAATCCAATATCTGGCTTTTACACCCTGTTTTATTAGCGAGCTCAGTGGCGCAGACAACAGAGGTGTTGCTCCTCTTTGTTGCTAAATAATACCCATTCAGCAAGGTTTAGCCACAGGGGTCAAGCATACAAAGCAAGCCATTACCAGGGAGCAATTAGTTCTCAGCCACACCGATGTGAGGTCATATCTCCTTTGGCTCCTGTGACACTGGCACTGTTCACACCTGGGTAACCACCTCCTGAAAATCGGTAGCCTCCCTTGTGCATGCACGGCGCTAAGCCCCGTGTGTTGCGTGTGACATGAAATAACAACTCTCGAAAGAAAGCAATTTCTGCCTAAGCTCAGCCCGAAAGGCTGCAAAGATATGAAAAAAGAAAAAAAAAAATGCATTGTGTGTTTTGAATTATTATTTTGTTTCACCACCTATATTTAGATGAAGACAAATTATTTCGAGAACTCTCCTTTCATACCTGGGTAAAACTGACTCTCAGGCTATTTCCCCGCTTGCTTTTGATCTCAAGTTTTGCATGTATTGAAATACCTCTGACGGTGATCTTAAAATAGGCCACCTTTAACAGTGTAATATATTCAGATTGTATTCATATTTATTCATAATATATAATCTGCTACAACAAAGCTGTACATTCACGTTGTATACAATGTATCATTTTCAGAAAGAGACCCCCAAGGTGGTTTTATGAAACAAGCGAAAATCTCTGTTCCCAGGTAACACGGCTGGGCCACTAGAGGCTGTCGACCCAAAATAAGAAGCGGGTAGGTAAAATATTCAGGACAAAAGCAAAATTAAAAGCACTCCAACAAATTTATGGCTAATGAATCCATTTCTGTGTTTCATACCTGAAATCTACCTTAAAGGTTAAATAAGAAAGGATCATCCTCTTTATCTTGTGTTTGGTAAATTTTACCAGCAGAGGATGTTTACAGCTTCCAAAAAGAGGTGATGCAGCAGCAGTAATCAACCTAATTTGCAGCAGTGTCTGAAAGCAGAGTCAGTGAGGTGATACTTGACGCATGTGCGTGGGTCCGAGGACACACACACTCACACACACAAATTTGTGCACATGCACACATTACAGGCTATGTGCTTACACAGACACTCAAATAAAGCCTCATAAACAACCTAAGGCGGGAGTCCTAATGACCTGCGCCGTGTGTTTGCGAGGGTGTAAAAGTGTGTTTTGAATTAGGAAGAGGAGAGGCAGAAGATGAACTAACGATGGCTGCTAATAATTACAGATCTGTAGCGTGGAGGAGTTAATGAGGAGCCAAAGCCTCCCATGATGCCCCAGTAATAAATGAATGAGGAGTGAGAGAGAGAAGGGAGGGAGAGAGAGGGGCGTGAGATGTCAGTTTGAGAGGCTGCAATGCCCTTTGGTTTCTCTGCACTGTGGGCATGCCGACGAGAGAGGAGCTTTCCCAGAGGAGGCTTGTCTCCACACTAATGAAGATGTGACAGACCTCCGGTCTGTGACTTGCAGAGTATAGAAAAGAGGAGGAAGGAGAAGGAGGAGAAGGAGAGTGACAGCTCATATAAAATAAAAGGCAGTGAAAAGGTGAAAGGTTTCTGAGACCTTCAAACAGAATGAGACAGTGTCAGTGTCAAACCATATTAGTCTGATAGGTGATTGGTTTGAAGAGGATTTTGAGTGCTATGTGTCAATAAAAATGACTAAATGAGATTACCAAGGCACTCCGAGAAATAAAAGCGTACTCACCAGAGAGCTGGTATAGCTGGGATCAGAGGTGTCATCCTGTAGGTAGCGTGACAGCCCGAAGTCAGACACTTTACACACCAAGTTGCTGTTGACGAGAATGTTTCGTGCAGCCAGGTCACGATGAACGTAATTCATTTCTGAGAGATATTTCATCCCCGCTGAGATCCCACGCATCATTCCCACCAGCTGGATCACTGTGAATTGACCATCATTTTGCTGGAGGACAAGGAGGACAGATGAAAAGGATTATTTAGAAACCATATCTGTCCCAATTAACAGAAATGAGCATAGCTGGAGGATGGAGAGAACCAGCCAATGATAACATGCTAATTTTTAGTTCTGCTGGTTCGTCAACAAATCATAGACTATATTTGTAATTTCAGACTCCTATCGTTTGACTGTGATTCTCTATTAGGAAATATCAGTGCAAAATAAATTACATGCCTATGCGCTATTTTCTGATGTATTACACAGACAACGTGTAGTCTTCACACATTAAGTTGGTGTGAAGGCTGCTCAGGGGGAATCTTTTCCCTAAAATTAGAAAACTAGAAAAATATAAACATTACTACATTCATACGTCGTTCAAATTGCTGGCTGGTTTCACTCTGATAATGTCCAGAGGACGGGTAAACTTGTTTTAGATAAGCGAGATTGATTCCGGAAGCCAATCCTACTCATTGTAGGTGTTAGAGCATTGTTCCGTTCGGGCATGCAGTCATCCATCTCTTTAGCATCCATGCATGGTGCCCCTACCCCTGTGTGAATGCTCTGAAGAGCAAGCTTTGAACCGCCGAAACACAGTAACAAATAAGAGGGTAAGGGAGATCGATGGAAACACACGTCGGATGTGGCGGTTAGCAAAGCCAACTTCAAAGAGCCTATTTAAACCCACCCTAGATCAAAGTGGAACAGAACACCAATCCATGAGATTGAAGGAGGAAAAAAGGGAGCTGAATATTGATTAAGCGGTATGTCCGCTCAATCCTGACTATAAAGCAAAGAGTGAGGAGTCCATTAATAGCTTCGAGCTCTAATAGTGAAATTAAAGGCTGATAAGGCTAGCTAGGCTAGGGTGGAAATTTTCAAATTAACAATGATTGAAATCATGTTCATTGTCATGAAACATCCTCTGTTGGCAGCAGACGGATTAAGAAGGCCCATTCCAATTTGCATTTGGAAGGATTCTAAGCATGGACTCCTTCTCTGGGATTGCTTAATTTACTTCCAATTAGCTTCTCAGTGCCATCATTTTAAGTTTCCATTTCCACTCCCACATATGACTTTGGACTGGCCCATATAACTTTCTGTTACTTCATACATGTTCACACACAAACAAACAAACCAACAACAACCTACTCACCCTGAGGAATGAGTCAAGGGCGCCATTTTCCATAAACTCTGTGACGATCATGACCGGACGGCTCTTTGTGACTACACCCTCCAGACGGATGATGTTCGGGTGGTCAAATTGGCCCATGATTGACGCCTCAGACAGGAAGTCCCGCCTCTGTTTCTCCACGTAGCCAGCCTTCAGGGTCTTGATAGCAACATAAATCTCCCTCTTCCCAGGAAGCTTCAAACGGCCCTTGTATACTTCCCCAAATTCGCCTAGTAAGAGAAGTAACAGAGAGGTAAAGTGGGTTCTCTATCAAAAACAAATCCCACTCAAAACATGATACTAAAATAGCTTCGTTTTTGGCGTCTTATGTCTGTAGGCAGAGTTAGCAAATGGTTTTGAAGATCTTGGTTTAGTCATAGGCATGCTGGGAGTGTTTTCCAAGACTCCTCTAGTGTTGTTCCTTAAAAGATTGTATTAACAGCATGTTTCCTCTGACTCACCATAGCCATCTATCCTAAAAGACCGTCAAGCATCTTCATATTCCCCAATCAAAGAATAACAGACGAACACTATCTGGTAAATATCTGGAACCCATTTGATTAATTATCACCACCTTGGTGTCCAGCAGAGACACGGCACAGGGAAATCAACAAAAACAGAAATCTTTAATTAGTTAGTCCCCCTGCATCCTCACCCCTCTCCTATCTCTGTCACTTCCTCACACCTAGCTTGCTGAGTAGGCCAGCGTTCTGGAGCTATTCCAGGCCCAGACACATTACCAGGGGTATTTTAGCCTCCGTATGATTCAACACATTTTTTCTCAGCATGCCCTTCCGGCTGTAAAAGAGCAGTGTTCAGTCCCAAGGAAAGGGACATGTGAGGACACGTGAATATAGACGGAAGCTATTTCAATCTTCAGTTAGAATTTGCTTCAAATAAATAATCCCCTAATTACTTTTTGGTTTTGATAGATGTGGTAACAAGACATTAGAGATCGATCTGAAACAAGGACAGAAAACTAAATGTCTCTACCTGTTTCACATGCAATTGAAAAGGGATGATGCGAGGTGGGAGATGTTCAGAACACCAGCGATAGGATACAAAAACAGAAGCCCAGGGAACAGGCTGAAAGCCTTGAGTTATTTCTAAAGCCATTATGTCCCTGGGTAGCTGGCCTATATACTGCTTGTTCACTTGACATAGGCCCTTGACATGTTCCCGTCTAATGCGGCTGCCAAAAGGGCCGGGCTTCGTGACCTTGAACGGATTCAGGCTAGACGTGTTTGCACACGCGTACACACACAAAAACATAGCAATCCACATTTGCACAAGAAAACCATTGGACAGATCATTGCATGATGTTCAGCGTACCTGCACCGATGACCTCCTCTATTTTAACGGTGGAGACGTCAATCTCCTTGGCAAATTCTCGCACGGCTTCGTTGGGGTCCTCGTAGGTGAAGGGGTCGATGTAGATCTTCATTCCCGGGGAGCCTGAGAAGTGGGTCGGGCAGCCCAGTGGGGAGGGGCAGTTAGACATGTCGGCTCGCAAAGAGAGTTCTAGAACAACCAGAGCGCTCAGTGAGCTTTTAACAAGCAAGAAACTTCTTTTCTTTTCTTTTTTTTTTTTTCCTTTGGGTAATGTCTTGTGTTAATGGTTGATGAATGGAGATAACCTTCATGTCGTGGCTTAATTCACAGTGACACGGCATTACTTCCAATCACTACAACCTCCTAACAGTGGCAAATGATGATAACTCCATTTGCTCTGTGGTCCTCATCAGAGACAAACCAAAGCACTACAATATGCAAATGAAAATCAATATATGTTTCACGCAGTATAGGTGCACAATTACATGAACAACCTCAGTCTCACAAGTAGAGAGACTACAAAATGGTGCTTTGACTATTCAATACATGGAAGAGGCAAACAGACCACAACAAACATACACACAGAGAGAAAGATCAAGGGACAGAAGGGCAGATGGGGGTTTATAGAAAGAGTGAATGTGGATTTTTTTTTTTAACCCCTTTATCCTTTACCCTAGCAGTATCTCCTCTTTGATAGTGGTGAAACCAATTTCCCTGCAGCCTTTCCCTATAGGAGCTCATAAACAGATAAAACCACTATGCTATCAACTAGCTCTTTATGCCATTCTGCAGGAGGTGAGCTCACTTCACAGACCGGAGACGTCTGCAAACCCGAGGACAGGTTGTCTGTGTCGAACAGCTCGACGGGGGGGAAAAACACTTGTAAACAAATTTTGCTGCCACGAGACGGACCGGGCGTCAAATCATCTCTTCTGCAGTGACGTTCAAGGGCGGCCGTCTTTCACAGATCTGTTTAGTCAAAACCTTGACGGCCATGATTGGAATAAACCAATCTCCATCAAGTCAATTTGCGTTCGTCCATTTGCATAACTCACACAGAAGGAGGGAGGAGTCTCAAGAGACGGAAGGAGAACGGGGTCTAGTCCCGGGGTCGAGGTGCCTCACCTTGCTCTCGACTAGAAGCTGATTCTAGTTACCACGCTAATTACCTTGAATCTTATCTGTGCGAGTATAATTGCTCATTAGAGATTCCATACAGACTGGATTCAAGTTAATCCATGAAAGGGTTTACAGCGTAGCCTTCCATAAAGTCCCTTATTTACAAGTGTTGCCAAGCTGCTCACTCAGCTGCACAACTGGGTGGAATCTCTGCGGGGACCGTACTCAACAATGAAGCGTATGAAAGCACACAACACTCAAAATCTCGAGCGTATGCGCACATACCTCTAAATAAACGCACAGCCATTACTTCCTAATTCACGGTCCAGAGTTCACTTTCATGTATAATTTAAAATTCAAACTGTTTATCGCTCTCCCTCCCTCCGGTACAGCCCTGGTTAACTGGACTCATCTTTTTATGGCCACCGGATAAAAAATAGATTCTCACTTTAATATTTCAAAGGCCCTTCATCTGAGTGTATGAAGCACATGTATCCAGACGTCAGTTCTATTTATAGCCGACGCATGAAACAACAACAACTCTGTCAGGAGAGAATGCGCCGCTGCTACAGTGACTCACAGGCATAGCGTTCCATATATCACACCTTTCTCGAATAAATGGACACGTATAACACTTTAATGGGAAAATGGACAAATTCATTAAGTTATTGGATTTGGTTTATAAATCATCACGAAGTCCCTACCCTACGACACAATTGCTCAAACAATTAAGAGTATTTAGTTGACTGGCATTATAAGTTACAGTTTACTGCACTGCACTTAACCATGTTATTTTCACCAATGTCCGACATTTACCCTGCCATTAGTCTGCCCTGCTCGTTTACTAAATGCCACTAATGTAGCCACAAATCACCAACACAGCAGTAATGCTTACATTAATCTATTACTGGCAATGGGCACAATCAAATTACCGGTCCTACTGCAAAGAACTGACATGCCGCCTAAAGACAAACAGCGACGTCAGTGACTGAAACAGAGCTGAGATAAATGCTCCTCTTTTCGAGTTAAAAGGAAACATCATTTCTTTTAAGTTTTCAGAAAACAGCCATTATATATTTTATGTGATTATGCGCTTTGAGGAACAACGCAAGACGCTACTGTACATCCCTGCAGTGGATTCACTCCCATTTCACGAAGGTCTGAGATGTGCACTAATCTGTGCGGTGGCTTTGAATATAATGAGCCGAGTTTTCTTCCTAAACACAAACTAATTATCCATCGTTTGATGTTCGCAAATCATTTGTCACAACACACGCTGTGGCTTATTAGTATGGAAACCTCAGAAGGGATCGAAACATTGTATGGGATTAGCATTTACATTGGAATAGACAGTGAAATATTGGTGTGGTTTGTTTTTTTCCAGGCTTGTGGTGGCTTGCGCAGCCATTCTAAAAGCTTTAAACTGTTTGTATATAATATTTAGGATTATGACGAGCGAGTAGGCAAGCCACAACAATCTACGGATGCTTCCTATTTCTGTTTATACATTCAGGGGATTAAAAGGCTATGCTGTGTATTTAATCAGATCCTGCACTCGCCACTCTTCTGCCTCTCCCTTTCATCCAAATATAGTCACTTGCTCCAAAAAACAAGATGGCAACAGCCAAACTTGTGATTTCAAAATGGTGGCCCACAAACCAATAGGTGGCGTCACTGCGGCCACGTCTCTATGTTTAGAATTCTCGTGCGGCGAGAAAAGGAAGTATAAACATATCTGGCATCTAGCTCTGAAAAATGGGTTTCCAATATCATTCTTATTGAGCACAGAGGCTCCGAGGCACAAACAACATCTGCAGCTACATGGCAACGAACAGGGTCCAAACACGAGTGAGTTAAAACGCGTTGGTAGTCATAGTGTACACAGAGAAACATTAGGAATCGTGTAGTACTAGCATGTTTGTTAATTAACTCATGCTGACAGGATGTCGGCGAGAGGAAAATAATAAAAGGGAATGAATGCACCATGAATAATTGCATCCACAGAGGTGTGTGCGATCCAGTAAATTCATAAACAAGTCAGACCCCCTCACTCCATACATAGTTTGTAGTGTTTTAGGTTTAATTAGTAGATAAAATGTCATTTTTACTCAACTATGAATGACTCAAAACGACAAAGAGCAATTCATTTGTGCATTTGGTTCAGTGGATCCTGTTTTAATTTATTCAGAACTCTCTTAAGAGTCCACTTGTGGCCAATTAAATGGACTGGACATAGCTTAGAAAGGCACAGATATCCCACAGTTCGTACTGAAGATAAGGGCAAAACCTATGCAATGAAGTCCAAAGAACTCTCTGTAGACTAGAACTTTTAGTCCTGCGTCACTTTGGACATTGTAGGTGAGGCGCAGACCCCAATGGCTGTGACTGGTAGCTAGGGTTACAGAACAATAAAGACACATCAGAGCCAAGGCACAAATGATGGTGTGAACCCCTAAAACGTAGGCTCCGCATAGACCAGTTCGAGGACTATATAACCCAGCTTAAGACAAGGCATAGGGGCAAGGGTATGAAAAGATTTTTAAAGCACTGAGTCTTCCCAGGAGCCTTAAAAATTGTTAAATGGGAGATTTGGTTATCTGGCCAAACTGAACAGGGTCTGGGTCAAGGAGTTCGCTGAGGAGTTTGGAAAATTACTGGTCGGAAAATCTCAACAGCACAATCATATCACACAGTAAAAGGGCCGGAGGTCCATCTGAGTAATGGGCATCTGGTTCAAATCACAAGGACGTTCAAATCATAAAGAAAAAGACTCTAATATGACGAGAAAAACATTTTGCTTTTTGGGCAAAACTCCAAAAACTATGTCTGTCTAACACCGGGAACTGTTCATCATCTGCCAAATGCAGACGATAAGCAGTGCAGTGACCTGATATAGTTCAATGATCTGAAGCACACGTTGTTAATCGGTTTATAACATTTATAGAGTGCAAAGTGTAAAGGGTTCTGAGTACTTTCTGAATCCACTGAATGGCTTTAGGATCATTAGTGGTTAAAACAAACAAAAGTTATCCTGGGCCTATGATAGAGGTGGTTGCTCAAAGGCAGCACTGGATGTGGTGTGGGTTCCAGTCTACTTGTTTGGACATCACACCCAGCATTTGGTGTTAAGTCTGATTTTCAGAACCACAACCATTCGGCTGCACCACTGAATTCACAGCATTTAGCAGCTTCCCTTTTTAGGTCAGCTGGAAACGATGAGATGGCACGAGACGTGTGCGGCAGCATCTGGAACAGCTGGGTGAAAGACATCAACCCATTTTTTGGAGGTTCACCCAAAGCAATCAGCTGAGCAGTTCTGTCTTATTGTTACGGTGAATACTGCAATGACAAAGCTGTCAGTCAAATCTTGAGAGAATAGAGGAAAACAATGCATTGTGGGGTGCGGGAAATCTTCATACATGTTGGCATTGTGATGGCTGAAGGGATGAACCTATGAATAGGATCCCTTATCAGCTTTTTACTTCCCCTCCACTTCAAATTGCTTATTTGGCAATTAGTGCTGCAGGCGTCTGTGATCTTTTGTTTATTTTCCTGACTTCCGTTAATTGCATCAGGCTCTCCCAAATATAGCCGGCGACAAGACTGACTCTTCTGTCCACATCAGTTTTAATGAGCCTGAAGCTGCCACTCTTGTGGCTCTGACACAAAGTAACTGCGTTGAAACACTTTGCTGTGTCAGGCTCAACAAAACTCAATACCCTAGAGTGAGCCCCCTCTCAGACTGCTAGATCGGCAGTACGTGGGTCTTTCATTTGAGGTAACAATACTTTTACACATTCTTTTGTGAGTGAGCGAGCGTGTCTATTTGTCAGAGGTAATATGTGTCCCTCCAGGCTCCCTCCTCTTATCCGCCGCTGCCCCGGGGGACGCTTAAAACACGACTCAATCACAGCTATCATACAGCCCTAAGAGATGTCAGTCAATGTCACTGTGTAAAAGAAGGGAAATGTCATTTACATCCACAAGCACCTGGTACCTGAGGTAATTTCAATTCTGCCGTACCTCCATATCATTAATACATAATACATATGTTTAACAGACATGTGTTGCATCATGAATGATAGGCTAGCAGCAGAGGGACAAAATGGATGTGGGGGAAATATGAACAAAAATAAATATGTGAGCACACAAAAGGCTCCGATTTAAAAACAAGGTCAAGATTAAACTGCATCTGGAGCTGAATCTAAATAAACAGCTGAACTAGCTGATGGTCTCCATGATTTTTGGTGTACTATTATCTTGTTTGAGTGATATTTAGGATTTTGAGCAAAGACGAATGGCATTAAATTCCAAGTAACGTGAACTCATAACCACCTAAGTATCGCATAGAGTAATTAAGTGCACAGAGAGTGTGCATATCTATTTTTGCTGCAAGACAATACTGTACACAAGCTGTAAAAATATGACAAATACAAATATATTGATGTGCTCTTTAGAAACTGGCGTTGCCATGAATGAAATCAACAAATTAAAGTGGCATTCTCAAAGACTTCAGATAAATACAGTAGATATCTGTTAAGCATATCGCCAAATGAGGTAACCCAGTGGTGACTATAGGAAAACATTGCAGTATTTATATTTTTTCATTATTATAACATGTCTTGAGAAAATTGCCACATTAAGTTACTGCTAATGCAGTCTCTATAAATGCTGAATGCTAAATCATCATCAGACAATAGTCAGAGATGCTAATGCTACTAATGCAATCTGAGCATTTATCAGGGCTGCAGCTTCACATTAAAAGCAACTGACTGCACACAAGAGAGTCAGCTTGAAAAAATGCGATTTCTGACGCTGTCTGCAGACTCATGACGTGTGCGGCACAACACGGTTGCTCACAGTATACTGAATACTGTGACTTGCTAACTACATTTTTCTGTTACCACCACCAGGTAACTACAGGTGTAGCTGTGACAGAAATCTTCAAGACTGCCACTTTAACATCCAACATGTACAATACGGCACCAACAACTAACCACCAGCTTAGAAGATGTGTAAGTATCATGGTGGACTCACCTCTTCCTGTGCTGTAATGTTGCAACTTGTCACTGTACACCGCCTCCTTGGTGTACGCTCTTTTCCTAAGGGAGCAATGAATATTGAGAAAGGAGAGAAAATAAGAGACGATGGGATGAAAGGAATGGTAAATAAGGTCTTATTACTGCTCATGTTTTTCTGCATGGCCTGGAAAATGACGCAGCTGAAATGGAATCAGTTGCAGAGGGTTAGCAATGGCAAATGAAGTTTATGAAAATGAGCTGATTTTTAATTAGACCTTGATAGGATCTCTTTCCTTTTCATGTGTCTCCTCTGCCTCGGCATCAAAAGAGCCGGGGCCCATTTGATGAACACTTTACTTGCTCACACTTGCACGCGGCGCTGCAGAAAATTTGACTTTCATATATCTAAAGTGAGGCAAGACAGGGATGTGACAATGTGACAAACTGCAGCAAAACGAAATTGGCTTAACAGGGCAAAGTAGGAGTTGTTGGGTTCTCTGTGGAATTCAGTGTTCCTTTTCGAATGTGACAAGATAGCTTTTATTTCCATCAAATATGTTGCATTCGAATGTTATTTTTGTCTTTATTAAATGGGACAGTGTTAGAATTAGAGAGGCTTTAGATGGGTGGTAAGGAAAGAGAATGTCAAAATGACATGCAACACAGTTACACGGCGATCATCAAACCGCCATCATCGACATCCTGGGTGTTGTGGTTATGTTGTGCTTTCACCATTCAATATGCCCGATAAAATCTATGTACTACAATACACAGTGTGTTTCAAAGTATACCCAAGAGATCCAGATATATTGCTAATACAGGTACATAGTTCAGTGGCCTAGTATCAGTTAAAAAGAATGTCAGTAATTTAACATTAATATTCAAGATATGTTTAATTTTATTATGGCATAATGTAGTAATACAGAAAAAAAATGTGGTGGGACATTTCTTCATGCAGTGTTGTCATCCATATTTCTATAGTTATTATTAAAAATGAGGAGCATGCAGAGACACAGTCTTGAGCCACATGGTGTTCATGTTATTGTGTCCACCCCCTATATTTACTACAGTTCCCTTGGAAGCATGGAGGCAATGAAAGGTGAAATCTGAAGCAAATTCCTCCTTCACAATACAAATAGCAGCCTGAAAAGAAGTTATTTTTTGGGACAAATCTGGCAACAAAGTCGCTAACGTTGCAGCAGTTTCTGAGCACGTAACGAGACACGCACACATTAAGAGACAAGGGGAAAAAAATGGTTTACCTGCTGCACACAATGGAGATGGCAATGAGGGAAACAATAAAGACCACTCCTGCCGCTGCTGACCCCGCAATCAGAGGAAGCTGTTCCCTCAGCTCAGACTTGAAATCATCTGGGTTGCACAAAGAGAAGACAGACAGGCATTGAGAACGGCTTAGGCAAGGCGACGTTGACTGCGTTTATTTGGGAGTGTGTATGTAACAGTGTGTTTTGGAGGGTGCAACAGGGAGGAGAAGAAGAGGCAGAGCAGAATGGTTAAGCTGGGTGTACCGATGGCTAAAGAAAACACATAAAGCTCTGTGCTGAGAGGTGCGGACTGAAATCCAGTGAGCTTTCGAAAGGCTGACTGACAGGCCCGTGTTTGATAAAGCAGGAGAAAGACAGAGAGTGAGAGAGACGCATAAAACGGATGGTGAGGGCGGCCTCTCAGCCTTTTTATGTTGCTTTAGCTGTCAAAAATGACTGGACAAGAAAACGCACCTTGGAATGTTGTTTCTGCAGGTTTGAAAGAAAGCCACTGGCTAACAATCACACCTACAGCCCAAACATGTTTTATGTTAGCCAGGACTGACTTGCTTGTGGTTCCAGCACGGCCTAAATGTCTGCCTAAAAATGCTACACTGCAGAATCCTCGTTTATCTTTTTGTGCGCCCGCCCTTCCCGCGACTCTGGCACCGGCAAACATTGTAGTTAAAGCGATGCACGATTTAGCATGCTGCAGGCAAATCAGTAGCTCCTAAATCCAATCCCGCGTGTAGAATGGGACTATTGGATTAAAGTGATAAAGGGAGAACTAATGCATCTTCGGAGCAGTGTGAATGCCGCAATATATGAGGAAACTGGATGTGACAAGAATTGCTCACTCTTTTAACTTGCACATTTATCAAGTACGTTTCGAGCAAACAGTGTGAATGCGGTTCTAGCTACTCAGGTTGCACTTTCCTGGCAGTCTTCCTGTTCTCTTCTGATGTACATTAGGTGTGAGCGGTCCAGGTAAATCTCCCATTTCACACACATGAGAATGGTGACTTTCCTTGACAGCAAGAAATCACACAGCTACCTGTTCCAGCGGTAAATAGGCTCCTATTACAATCAGTTAGCTCTCAAGGCCTGTCCCTATTAGAAAACCGGGAGCTGTGTCAGTCACCTAACTGATGGACCAATCACCTCTTCATTCATCACACATGCCAATCAAGTCCGCACCGCGTGCTCGTGTCACGAGGCGGCAAAAGGACATCTCGTGGAGGTGTATGAAGACGTGGTGACAGGAAGACAAAAGGGATTATATGTTCTTTAAAAAAACAAAAAAAAAACACGGATTGGCTGGGTGGCGAGGTGTTGTCTTCATGAGGCGACGCCGCAGCTTGACAGGGGGAGAAAAGACTGGTGGAAGGGCAGGAGGTGGAGACGTGGGTGTTTTTGTCAGCGGCCCTCTAGTGTCTGCCGCTAATTGCCTTGACGAATGTCGTGCTATGGCAGGCAGCCAGCGAGTGAACCGTAAACAGCGTCGGTGTGAGCCAGCGCGAGGCGTGTGCGCGCATGCGCTTGTACGAGCTCGTGCGCACGTGTGTTTTTGGGAAGGGATCGTTTGGGACCACGAGGGAGAGAGCGGGGCGGCCGCCACTGCGCCACCACAGCTGCTCTGCTCAGGTAAATAGCCGCGATGATCGCCTTCATCATCATTACTATGGCTCCCATCTTCCCCTCCCTGAAGATCG
Source organism: Chelon labrosus (assembly GCF_963514085.1). Lineage (NCBI taxonomy): Eukaryota > Metazoa > Chordata > Actinopteri > Mugiliformes > Mugilidae > Chelon > Chelon labrosus. The sequence goes on from NC_140342.1 coordinate 12,777,946, forward strand.
TCGGTGCCTCTTTCATCGTTACCGTCTTTATCAGCGATGATACAATGCGGAAATATCACTCCTGTCTTCGAGACATTTGAAGATACGTGCGTCGAAGTCACAAGGGTGTTACACATCTCCTGTCGAACGTTTAATAAGTCTAGACTGAATCGCGCTGTGCTAGTTGTAGAACTAATATCACCGGCAAGCCTGGCAAAGGCTAAAAAGAAGAGATATGCAGCGCCGCCATCCTCGACTCTCTGCACACACACTTCCTTCCACTTACTCTGATGAACATAGTCCCCCAACCTTGCCAGTTTACCAGGTGTTACAGCCCCTCTTCAGCCCCTTCCCTCTCCACCAACCGCCTGCCACCCATGGAAAAAAAAAAAAAAAGTATTTCATCAACTACTAATCACAGCTATGCATTCTGGGATGGCTCTCCAGCAACAGCAGGCCTGGGTGAAAAACCAATTAGCTAAGCATTTTGGATCAAGCACAGTTAGTTGCACAAACAAAAGACACTCAGCGTTCTACATATTCAAAGCACACACACGCACACACACACACCCACACACTCGCACTCCAACCTGACCGTGAAGGAAATTAATTTAGAAATAGAAGTGCAATCAAACATCACTGTTCTCCTCTATCTCACCTTCTAATAATAAAGCAACAACAAATATAAAGAGACGCGGGAGTGTTAGAGAGAGAGAAAGAGAGAAAAAAAAACAAGGCAGAGAAGGATAGAGCGAGGGAAAGAGAGAGATGGAGAGAGAGAGAGACGCAAAGAGAGCTATTTCTCCTGGCTCTGCGATCCTTACCATCTGTGAGGGTTTGGAAGCACATCTTGCTGCTGTATTTGCCAAAGCCAGCCACGGTCCGCGCCCGCACCTGTACCACGTACACGGTACCTGGCCTGAGGCCCTCCACGCGCGCCGTGTTGGTTTGGCTCCGCAGGATGGTGGAGTTAATCTCCGCGTGGTCCTGAAAGGAGCAGCGAACACAAGAGACACGGTTAGAGATAAACTGCACCGAGGAGACGTCGCGGAAGGAAAGTGACGCAGATGGGAAAACAGTCAAAGCTAAATCCAGCGGCGGAGGAATAGGTTTGACAGTGAATCAACACACAAGCTTATCAGGAAATCCAATATTCAGGATGTAGCGTGGCAAAAGTGGAGTGAATTTGATAGAAATCAGTTAAATATTTCAGTTGTTGCAAACCAAACGTACAGTGTATATTTGTAACACCACTGACAGAGGACAAATGACATATACAGATAACAGAAAGGAGTATACTTTATAAACAGCAAACACTGAACAGTTCTGCGTCATAAAGGCCTACCTCGTAAGGGCAGATTTAAACAGGAATTGCTCGTTCGTTTTCCTCCAGTTTTTAATAAGGCCTCAGTCAGTTTGAACATCAAATACGCAACGCTGCACAAAGCATACGAGCGGCGAAATGCACGCCGCTCACACGAGTATCTCCCGTTCATACGCTAACACACAAGGCGCCAATTAAAGCTAATCGTATTTTGCAGATTACAAAGAGCAATAGCTACTTCTGAACGGTAATGAAACGGGCATTGTGTGCGCGCGTGTTTCTTCGGAGGGTATTTAATTACGGCAAGAAGTTTGAACATTGCGCCCCCCGTTGCTTTGTTGACTGAAATAGGTTGCTTTTTTAAAAGTGACAACAGGCCAATTCTATGCCCAGCGAAGTGTTTTTTCATTTAAGGCTATGAAAGAAAAATCCTGTGCAATCACTGTTTGTTGCAATGTTCTATTCACGGGTTTGCCCCTGGTTTTATACATTGTTTTTTTTTTTTATTTTGTTTTGTTTTTTAATATCTGAAAATCTGTTTAGATCCTGGCAAAAATGTTATTTTCACCCCTACAGACTTGCAGGTATGTATGGATGTATTCATATAGCCATCCATTAAGTTAATTTGTGGCCTGAACGGTGGCGCTTGAGCCGCGCCGACTCTGCTGCAGTGTAGTTTGGGACTTGCTGGAGGTATCTGCTATGAGGGATCAGTAATGACTTGGGCCTGTCACCTTCCCTTAACCCAGAGCGAATATGACAGCCAGAAAATAAGACTGCACCTACACTACACCCACCACCGCAGGCTGCTGATAGCTGGGTGCTGACAGACCGCACAGAGGGAGAGGGGCAGCTGAAAGCGAAGGGGCAAATATCTCTGAGTCAGTAATACAATGTAAATAGATGCAGGCCTTTTTTTAAGCTCGGTAAACGCTCTATTATTTAATGCTGAATTACATCTTCTCGTACATGCATTGCCGCTATGAGAAAATATCAGATGGAATCTGTGTTGACACCAGAGTGGAGTGGAAAAAAAATAGATAGGCAAGGAGGAAAGAAGGGAGGGAAGGAGGGAGGGAGGTGGAGGAGGAGGAGGATGGAAGAAGATGGCAGGAAGCGATAAGAAACACGAGGCAGAAGCAACCCACGTCGAAATCATTATCCAATCTGATTGGTGTAATTGAATCATTCCGGTTGCTCCGTCATTGAGCAGACGAGGTAAACACAGCTATGAAATCTGCCCCCCCACATAATGGTGTGTGCAATCACATTAACTCTTATTGGACACTCTGGGCTTGATGAAGACAAATGTTGGGGCTTGGGATGGGAGAGCATCACACCAACACGCTTTCATTCTATCTCGGAGAGGAAAGAGATATTTATAAATGGAATGCTGGATATAACCGGTTTAGAGAGTGTAATCATTTCGTGGACCTTTTGTTCATGACATTACACAAACTGTCATTTCTCCAATGTGCTGCATACAAATTCTCAACTTCAGAGTGGCAGCTTATGCAGCTGAAAGAGGTTCAGAATACAAGAAGCCCCTCGAGAGACCGGAACCATAGTCACCTATTCATCTGGTCCAGGACACGGTTGAATGCTCACGGAGCGCATGGGGTCAGGATTTGCCTATTCCAGATATCAGTCTGCCTGCATTTTTCAGAACCACACCCCCATCTGTTGAGTTTGAATGGAGGACAGGTGAGCAGACAGATGGCAAACCGCCAATGGGCTAGCATCCCTTGGGGGAGCACCAGCGAGGAATGGCCCTTTCATGCTGCCTGTCAAATGGGGATTATGTGACTCACATACACACCCACATCTGCCACTTAAAAATAAGCTGGCATTTGGCAATCCGGCAGGTTAGAGGATAGCCAATAAAAGGCCATGCCAGGAGGGACTTCCAGCCACGAGAGGTCCTGTCCTGCTGCCAGTCAAATGGGGATTAGGAGGACCACACCCTAGCTTGCTAAATAAAGAAAGAGCTGCAGGTGGGAAGCAGATGGCTGAGCAGCCAATCAAAAGCATTGCCAGAGGTGACAGAAAAGGAAGCTCCATAGGGAGTTTGGTTACTGAAGCATTCAGTAAAATCATAAACACCATAAAACCTTAGAAAGAATGATCTAACTAACAGATTCTTTTCATACTTTTTCAGATTTTCTTATGTGTCATTGACCTTAGGGAGTTTAACACATCTTCATTGGTCCTAGTTGCCCAACTACCAGTCTATCTGGACAGGGACCCACTTAAAGAAATGATCTTGGATGTATCTGGACATATGGATGCACTGTCCCTTCAGGCTGGCGCTGCCCTCAAAGTCCTTGAAGATTTTGACAAACTGCCAATGGCTAATCAACGAGATGAAGCAGCAGCAAAAGTTGGTGCTCCTCAGGCTACCTTGTCTATTCTACTCAAACAACGAGGAAAGGTCACGGCTGCTGGTGATGGAAAATGCGAAACAAGCGCGCACGGAAAAAAAGCAACTACGATGGAGTCGAGTGGACTGAAAATGCCCAGTCGCGTAGTGCCCCCTCGGGCAAACCCTCGTTGAGCTTGTATTAGTTCATTCATGTAATGAATGTACGAATTTCAATTATATAGTAATCTGTATGAAAAAAATAAGGAATTAAAATGTGAGGAACTGAAAAACGAAATCAGTGATAATAATCATGGACTCAATTTGACCCAGGCAGAAGTGATGACTTTAAGCAGTTTCCATTGTATTTAGTTAACTTATTTTATAGGTTCTACTAAAATATACTATGACGAGATCAATTACCATCCTAATGCTGGAGGGCCTACATTTGTATTTTTACTTGTTAAACCTTCAGTTAAATTCCTTGTAATTGCCAGCGACCTCCCAATTGCAATTGTGCTGCTAGTGAACTGCTGAGGGGGATTTGAATTTCTTCTCTTCCCTTTCTCCCATTTTTTCCACCTTATTTTTAAAAAATATTTTTTTTGTGTGTGTGTGTGTGAGCTTTTCAGTCAAAGTCACTTTCTGGGCCTGTAAAGGCCACCAAGACATTATATGTCATGGTGAACTATAAAAATAAGCCTGACTTGACTTGACTTCAATTCAGTTGACGCGCGTTGTGTGTGAGTGTGGATCAGTGTTTGTGTGTCTGTTTTTCAAAAAATGCCAACCACCCAAAAATGGACAGCATGGCCACTTGGCACAGAGACAAACATGGTGGGATACCATGTGTCCTCTTCACAGGCTCTCACTCACACACACACCCATGCATGGAAATAGAAAGCACACACACTCAAACACGAACACGCACACAAAGAAAGATAGGGAGGATACAAGGGAAATCATTTTAATATTGCGCGTGTAAAAGGGAATTACAAATAAAGGGAATATCTCCCATCAGTGTTCCTGATTAAAATGTATTGCCTTGACTAAATTAAAAAAAGTGGAGAAATATAGGCTTAAAACCTCAGATTAGGTTTATTACCAAATTGAAATAATTACCATTACTTCTTTAACTCTGATTTAAAAAAAAAAAAAAGGCAATTATGTTTTATGGGAATGAACAGCGATCAAATCCAATTTTAAAGGCCCCCTATTGTAAAACAAAGCAGGCAAATGTTTCTCTTTCACCGTGACTCACAGTAAATAGCATGGTAGGAAACATGTGAGAAGAACCTACAGGTAAATTTGAAGGGTATTTCATATGCTTCACCTCTGTTACTTAGTCTTCTTACTTTCTTTACTTTGAGGCGACTTTACTTTGCGTGCATTCCTTTCACCTGGAGACCAATAAGAAGGCCTAACTACGCAAGCAGGGAGACAAACAAAGAGGGAGAGAAGAAGAGAGTCTGAAGGAGGAAATGTGAATACCCTTGCTGGGGGACTGAGGGAGCGCTGCACACGTCCTGCTTTTCACAGAATCCATTAAAAAAACCTAAACTTGTCTGTACAACATCTGTGTGTGTCTACAAAAGTATTGTGGTTGACTCTGAAGGCTGGCAGGGAGAGAAGAAAGGAATAATAAACACTTTCCTCTGGCCTCTCTTCTGAGGAATTGCTAATTGTATGAAAAGCACAGGGGAGATATCAGAAAAAATGCAGATGGCGGTACGGTCAGCTATGCCGCGCGTCCCGGTGACACGCTGCAAAACTTTGCATTTGCTCTTGAATTTCACACACTGTCACATGAAGGTGCTGCTGTCGTCCAGAGTGGATACACCTGACCTGCTGCTGACACTCACACACACACACGAACGCCGGCACACACTCGCACATGCACACCACCTCTCTCTGACACCAACAGGGCTATCAGTAACCAGAGCTGGTGGCTGCTCTACTCCAGCCTTAATGGAGGGCCTGACCTCCGCTATGCTGAGTTATTTCCATCCTCCCCAAATTTCCAGGCAACCGGAGGAAAAAGGAGCATGAGGAAAAATGGAGAGAACGATAGCACGAGATTCTACTTTTTCCTCTGCAAGCCTTTAGCTCATTTAATCTTGCTCCCTAGTTTACGGGGTCCTGGGACCGCTTACTCTGTTATAAGAGGGTAGGGTGAAGAGAACAGCCTTCAGCGGTCGCTACAAATTTTAGATGAAATTGCCTAAATGCAGTAATTTGCATCTCCTTTGTTCATGCACGCGCAGTTTAAACTGCCACTCTCGATGAAAATTTTTTGTCATTTTTGGAACATTATTATTGGTAATATTATTCACAGCAGTACCACTGAGGAGACTGCAGATATCAAACAAACATATTAAAGTAATTGTGATTTTCACAGGTGTCACATAACCTGAACAACGGATCTTCTTTTGTTTTATTTCAGTGTCAAAATGGAAATGTTATTACCTTAAAGGGGAACTACTGTTTTTTACAACCCGGACCTTATTTCTGGCATAAAATACGATCGTTTACTCACCCATATAACTTCTGTGTAATTTGTAGTCGTTCGGGAGATATTTAGATCTGCGTATATCCATATAGTGGGAGTCACCGAAATGCTGCCTCTAAATAACGCATGATCTGCCGCGAAACTCGTTAATTTCACCGATATTTCGTTACTGTACGCTAGTGCTATTAGTGCATGTTGCAAAAAACTAGCAGTAGCAAATTACAGGTAAACAAGCCGACGGCTGCGGGTGCGCGCGGCACTCAGACATCATCCAGGTCAGAAGACATCATCCGGGGCCTGTAGGTCAATCTACAGATCCCGGATGATGATAACAGGTAACTCCGGACTCAACGGGGAATAGCACTAGCGTACGATAACAAAATATTGGTGAAATGAACGAGTTTCGCGGCAGATAATGCGTTATTTAGAGGCTGCGTTTCGGTGTCCCAGTCACTCCCACTATATGGATATACGCAGATCGTATATCTCCCGAACGACTACAAATTATACAAAAGTTATATGGGTTAGTAAATGATTGTATTTTATGCCAGAAATAAGGTCCAGGTTGTAAAAAACAGTAGTTCCCCTTTAAGGAACTAATATTCTATTGCACTGACTAGTGACCATCTTCCAGCACATTACTTCTAGTAGATAACATCATGAAGCTATGATTATGGCCCTACATGACGTCCTGGTGGCCCAGCGGTCAATGTAATCACAAAGTTCCTATTTCACAATGATCAAGGTCATCATCCTCCACTACATTCTCTACAGGAAACAACCGTGATGCCTGCTAAAACGGACAAGCACAAAAACGCAACGTACAAAAAAGCGTAACTGTGTGTACATGAGCTAAACTTGTTTCAAAAACTACAGCAAAATGACAAGGTTGTGAAAAAGCACACGTTTCTTTGATGAATACCCCGAGGTATTACTCGACGGAAAGTGTGACAATGCCGTGCTGCTTGAGAAGTTGCCATCGTTAATGGGCATAGGAGGCTTCCTGTGAGGTGGAGTGTGCAGAAAGACAGCTCGCCGCTGCGCTAAGGACTAGCTGACAGTGGCAGGCACGCTGAGACAATCAACTCCAGAACCATAACAGTCTGACTACTCTCAGATTAATCCAGGCATTGGTGAGATGCATAAAAAAGAGTAAAGAAGGGTTATATAGTGCACGTGTAAATATATATGCGCACTACGATACACATTGTGGTTGTTAAAAACTATTAGCATACAGGGGAGTGTGTGACAGACACACATGGCGAGACGGAGTCATGACTCAAAGGCCACATCAACGGTTTGTGGCAGCGTGGGACGTTTTCTGGACCTCTTAAGTATTCAGGGACTCAATGGAAAGCTGGCAGGACTGCCCTCAACGCTACGTGATTTAATTTCCTGTGTTTCCATAGCAAGCAAGCAAGCTAAACATGCATGCATTACCTGAGCTGAGGAGCAGGACTCAAAGAACTTACGAGGCTTGGTGCGGATAGGGTACGGAAGTTGGAAAATGTATAGTTGTGTATGTCTTTCAGCCAAATTTTCTTTGACTAGCTTTTCTTCTTCTGAGACTTGGTGCTGCTTAACCTGGCATATCTGCACTGACACTTTGGACAGCGTTGGTCGGCTGAAGAAAAGTCTGTTTAGGACCTATAAAAAGCCTTGTCAGTTCCAAAACGCACGGTGTCAAAAGAAGACCACTGTAGAGGAAATCTCATCTCCACAGCCCAGTGTGTCTCAAAGCAATCACTCTGACTTCTGTGTCTTACTCACACCCACATGGTGGAACATTTCCTAGACAGACAGGGACTCATAGCTGGATACGTAGGTGCATTAAGACGGGGGTAGACAGTCTAGAGCGCAACCTCTCTGTCACCTGAATCCTCCCTGTGCAATTAGCAATCTTGTCCTTGTTAATACACTAATTTGTAATTACGGCATGCTCATCTATTTGTGTGAGGATGCGCTACATAAACATCAATAGGATTAAGTTTCATTGATATTCATGAGCTAATGGGGGGCTGTATAAGTGTTATTTACACAACACTAAGCTGTCTGGCAGATAAGGTTTCTCAGGGGCATTGCAATCGGATTCAATTTCATGACCTGTGCAGCGAGCAATGCAGCCATTATTGTATAACGGAGTTTCCAACAGCAAACACCGTTTAAAAACATCACTGTTGTTCTCTCTGATAGAGAATGCTTAATGTGACAAAACTATTCTAAGGTGGCGCTGTGAATATTGATCCACGAACCTTAGCCAAAATGAGTTTGTGTGAAGTAAATAACTCAACAAAAAAAAAAAGAAAGAAAAGAAAAAGATTGATGAAACTCTATTGATGTTATCTTTTATTTGGAAAGCAGAACATTGGTGAAGGTGCACCGAGTCTCACAAAAGTCTTAGCTTAAGATGACAAAGACTGGGGAGAAAAAAAAAATGTGCATGACCAACCTTGCCTATACCTATCGATCAGCTTTAGGAGGACAAACAAGGGCCCAAACAAAAAGCTAGAGTCTCCAATCTCTCGGTATCATTATGTCCCAGGCCTTGGGAAAAGCCTACAGGTCAATACTGGAGCAGCACAGGCACTGTGGGGTAGGGCTGGCGACTTAATAAAGCAGACGTATTGTCTGTGAGCAGACGGGTCGATGTGACTCCCTCCAGACGCAATGCATTTTCACAGCGGGACAGGTTGCTGCACTGTGCAGAGTGGGCCTGGAGCAGAGGTCAACCTATTCACTTCATCAGCAGCAGAAACCGAAGAACAGTGGGAGAACAGGAGTGAACACAGTGAAAGAACATGTTATCAGCCCGGGGGACTCTGCTCAGATACATCCGGGTGAGCTTCGATTCTGGGGGGTGGCTTCAAACGAAGCTCGCAGATCGGAGACGCACGTGACGGTACGCGCACACGCGGCTTACCTTCTCGTAGTAACGCAGCTCGTAGTCAAGGATGATGCCGTTGGGCTGCTCCGGCTGGGGCCACGAGAGCGTGAAGCTGTTCATGGTGGAGCTGATCTGGTGCATGATGGGAACTATCGAGGGAGCTGCGGGGAAAAAAGAGAGAGTAGCACAATTAGTTCATTTCTATAATAGATGCTAATGACTGCAGATTTGTCGCCCGCACAACTGTTTAGCGGCTGTTAGTAGGTGTTTATTCAAGATAATAAAGCAGCGCAGTCATCCAGGGAAGTGTATGCTCTACTGTTTCTGACTGAACAGAATGGTTAGCAATTAGTATAAAAAGGTCTAACACAAGCCTCAGTATGAGTTTGTATTCGATGTGTAGCGCAACTTTCCTCCCAGTTAAATTGAACTGATCAACACAATGTTTTACTTGAAATCTAAAGCGAGGCTTTAGCAACAATATTGATTTTTACAGTACTACAGAACCAAATAGTTCACAGCATCCAGACAGCTATGGGACAAACACTTCATTATCTACCTAATATTTCAATACTTTTAATGATCTGTAACAACGGTTGTGGATTTCAGCTCAGCGTCCTAGTTAGCGCGAATGATGCTGCACATTTTACAAACAGAATACATCTCATCCTATACGGGCACTCATAATCAATCCCGCAGCTTCACACATGCTGTACATCTATCTAGCCATCAGAATTTCTTCACACAGGTTTGAACAGCGAGCACCCCTCTCATCAGTACCCAGGTAACCAGCTGAGTCAGGCCAATTAGAGCTGCACTCAGCCATATTCAGGCGCCGCGGTACCAGGAATCAGGCTGCTTTGGCCAGAGCATCGCTGCCAGAATTGGCTAAGATTTGTGGGTGTGGGCTCGGGCAGAATCAGCTCCAGTTAGCAGGACTTTGGCTACCTTTGAACCAGAATTGTCCGTCACCATGAGTCTGGCATGAGTCCGGCAACCATTTGTGTTGGATTTAATCCGCTGTTAGGTTGAGTAATTCTGGCTACCTAGGCAGAATATTGGGATATTATGTGTGGCGTCCACGGGATTCACTGTATGCGGTGGTTAATGTAATTTCAAAGCTTTGTAAATGATATTTTTCCACGATTAGACAGCCATTGCATCAGCTTGAAAGTAGCTTGTTTTTTCTCTCCTGCCATAAACCAAATTGTTGAGGAACATTTATTGTTACTAAATGTATAAATGTCTAAATCTACACCGATCAGGCATAACATTATGCCCACCTGCCTAACATTGCGAAGGTCTCTCTTGTGCCTCGAAAACAGTACTGACTCATCAGAGAACGGACATGGGACTTCTAAGGGTGGGGGGCCTTTGGGTCCTAAGGGTTGAGAGGAGGGGAGGGACCAATGTGGACCAGGCTTGTTTCAGTGCATCCCACAGATACTTGATCAGTTTGGGAACTAGTGAATATGGAGGCCAGGTCAACACTTTGTGCAGTTTTTCATGTTTTTTGAGTTGTTCCTAAATCGTTTTTGTGCGTGTGTGTCTGTGTCCAGCTGCATCCTGCTGGGGATGGCTGCTGCCGCCATCAAGGAGGGGGGTGACTGATCTAGTCTAGGTGGGTGGTACATATCTAAGTAACATCCATATGAATGCCAGGTCCAAACATGTCCCTGTCAGTGGTTTTAATGTTGTGGATGATCGGTGTATGTAACATAAGAGAACAGAAAATCCTTAGCCTGGAAGCCATTCCATACCAGCACACGCCTTTTTCTCTCTATTGTGAACAGATTATTCCCCAGCAAGGGATCTACCAAACCAATCAAACCATTTGGGCGGGCTCTATGCGACGGACGGAAGATTGACGTGGTCGTACATGTCACATAATAGTATCCACAAATATGTCATCCTGGTGCATGTTATAATTCAGCCAGTGAGCATGCCCATACGCTAATAACCTGCGTAGCAATATAATGAGTAAAATTACTCACATTCTGGAGGCATTTGCTTAGAAATGAGTTTAAATGAAATGAAATGTAACATGAACAGAAGAGTTTATCTGATTTTTCTGGTTTGGCAATTTACAAGTAATTGCAAGTAATGACCCAAAATAGTTTTTATGGATATGTGTGGTCTTACAGTAGGAGTGAACAGGGAGAAACTTGTATTTTCCTCATTTCCTGACCATTCATTTTGTACTGAGTCAAATTACAAAAACTGTGACAGCAGGGAAAGGGAAAGGTACGCCTCCAGCCAGCCAATAAAACTTACATTTGTGCATCTTGCTGCATCCGCAACAAAACAAAGACCACAGGTATCCATCTACTCTGTACAGACATTATACACAATAAAGCACATTCTCAAGTCAACATTAAAACCCATCTGTGTATGAGCTGTATGTTATTCATTGCATCAAACCTACTGGGATCAAATAATCACTATAGTGCTGTGATCGTTTTGGTCCAGCTGCACTGTCTATTCCATCCTTCAGCTCGAATGCACCTGAATGCACACACAGGGGCTGTCAATTAACCCAGACACTTGGCAATTTCCTGTTCATTCTATCGTTTTTGTCCTCTGCACTGCCGTCCCTCCACCGTACCTGCTCCTCCTCACTCTTCACACGCCGCTCAGAGATTGTGCTGTTGGACAAAAGGAAGACATCATCTGTAATATACCGTGTGTGTGTGTGTACATGCCTCTGCGCTGTTTCATATCTCTAAATTTAAGTTAGGAGGAAGTCTGAGAACAAATGCTTGTCAGTGGGCATTACGAGCCACTATCAACGTCCCCCGATGGAGTTTTATTTTTAACTCAAGATAAGACCTGCGCCTGAACCAAGGCAGCATCTGATCAGCTTAAAGTGTCTTTTTAATCCATATGGGCTACAAGTTTGAAATAAAATAAATTGAATTGAACCGAAATTGACCCTAATTTTTACCAGCAGAAAAGGTGTCATATTTAAATGCGGAGCCTACCAGACAGTCTCTTTTCCTGTCATTACCTTGGCAGATTTTCTCACTGTTGACATTTAACAAATCTGTGGATGTCTTGTCGTTGCTCAAAGCAGTGTCAAAGTAGTTCAACTTCCCACACTTTCTCCTCTGCATTGAAGAAGTACAAGTTTCCTGTTCCATTTATTCGATATGTACACCGATCAGCCACAACATTATGATCAAGAGAAGTAAATAACCATCTTGTGACAATACAATGTTCTACTGGGAAACTTTTGGACCTGGCATTCATGTGGATGTTACTTAGACATGTACCAACCACCTAGACCGGACCAGGCACCCCCACCCCATAGCAATGACACTCCTTGATGGCAGCAGCCATCTCCAGCAGGATGCAGGACACCCTCTAAAGGCCCATGTCCATTCTCTGATGAAGTGTTTTGGAGGTACAAGGGAGACCTACACAATATTAGGAAGATGGTCATAATGTTATGTCTGATTGGTGCATTTGTTCCGTTCATGGATCTAATCGAGGGAAACCTGTCCAGGTCCAAGATATGGATTTTCAAATCAATCAGCTGAAGCAATATAGTGAGGTTTTGAAACACCAATCATCATTTTCTCCTAGGGATCTCGCAAGGTTTCTGAGGCATTTTGTCAGTCACAGATCTTGCTAGCTGCCATGATTTTTCCTCTTTTTATTTCCAAAAAACACTATTTCTGTTGAAACACACCAGTTCCTGTGGAGCACAGCATTTTTTTATTTATTTAATTTTTTTATGGGAAAGTCTACTTGATAGAAGATTTCTCTGAGCAGCAAACGTGGACATTTTACAAGAGGTGGGTCTGAAGCCAGCCCCGAAAATATGTTTTTTTTTTTTCCATCAGCTTTTTAATAGAAATGATTTTCTGCCAAAGTCAGGACAGTTTTAGTTATTGCCCTTTGGAGATTTCTGAAATTGTGCTCTTCGCCGTGCCTTCTGACCAGTGGAAAGTGGGGTTGGACTTGTTTAGAAAAACGTGATGTCTCAGAAACGCACCAGTCAGGGTAAAGCAACATTTGAATCAAAATAAGAGCAGTAACTACACAAGCAATGAAAGAAAAAAAAAGAAAAAATAAAGGTTGCAGTTTTCTGGCTGGGCGGCAAACCTTAAAACAGAAATATTGTAATGCTTTCATTTATGCCTTTGTAGACTGGTTATTTCGCCCCACATCACTGCTATAAAACCTCTGCAGAAACTCATCTACTGTATGTAAAACAGAAGATACTGTGGCTTCAAACTTTGTTTAATCTTCTGTAATATCTAGAAACAAACTGTGCTCTCTCTGTTGTAGCTGTATTATTTATGCTCGTATGAATATCTGATTTATTGTTAGCTCTACAGAGTTTCTGATAAGAAAAACTTACATTTGAATTATTTATATTCAAGTTAAACCATCAAGATTCAAGAAATTACTCTCGGATGTCTTTTGCTTTCTGAATTGATTGAGTTGCTGCCTCAATTATGTGCAATTATACTGGTAATGTCACTTCTAAAGATTGTTTTTGCTAAGAATAGCGGTTTCAGCTAAGCCCCTTTGAACGGTGCTGGGCTATCCCGCCACTTTGGCGAGGTTGCCAAACCATGTGACGGCATCTTTCATTTTTCTTAACACGTCGCCGAGGGAGCCAACAGGGTGTCAGCCGGCTTAGCTGATGGGAATCTCGATCATGTGTGCTCTCTGCGGGCTCGACGGAGAAGGATGCTAATGCGCGCGCTCTCTAGGCCCAAATTTGCCAGAGCGTGCAGAACATCTGCACTCGTGCATCCAATGGAGGAAGCCGGGAAAAATGTGCCGCTGTTTGTGCCACTGAGCAGCTTTCACTCGAACCTGTTACCAGTATCCAGTTCCTCTTAATACTTCCATTATCCCTTTTTTTTTTAAACTGTATACTTAGCTGTCTTTGTATGGCAGAGAGAGCATGAATGAGTCCAGTCACACAGATGACACAGCCAGAGTGCACTGGCTGGAGCCGCCTGGGTCACAATTCAAAGCCAAAATGCAGCAACTAGACAAGCAAATTACAGATAATGCATTTTTGGTTGCTGCATCCATTTTTGTGTTGTTTACGGCAATTACGCATTTGTATCCCATAATGCTCTGCATACTGTAACAGATGTCAGATGCAGATTATAACTTAATAAGCGGTTAATGCGTTTTTTCTTGCAGGACAGTCTCAGTCTGCCAGTAAAATTGGTTCAAGCAACACAAACACAGTGGTGATTGAGCAGCAGAGCTAGTGTTTCAGTGTTCAACTCTTAATAAGTGCTACCCAGGAATGTTTTGCCTGACTGAAACTAGAGGTTTTGAGGGATAGAACCCTTAGCATGAATACATCAGTCTGTAAAAACGTCACAAACTATTAAATAAAAATACAAACTGCTTATCTTTTATATACAAATCTGTTACTTTATTGGCACACATGAAGATGCCCGTGAATAAACTCCTTCGAGTTGATAAACTCTAATTTAAGTTTACAGTGGAATCCAACCAGACTTACTCATCAAGCCAATTTTTGAACATACAAGTGAGTTTGATTAAAAAAAATGTACCGTGCGTCTGCTCGTCCTAAGTTCAAAGCCTCGGTGTTTGCATATAGTGCTGGAAAGAATTCTCCTCCCCCATGTCTGCAGGCATAAATACAGCCCCTCACAAGCCCGTGCTCTACATTTTGTGCCTATCAGCCACTTGGCTCTTGGCCTGCTCGCTGCTGAGGCCTAGTCATCGCTCCACCTGGTCTCCACTCTCCATCTTTCTGAATAACTGCTCTGTTCAAAAGGCAGCAAATGGCGCCCTCGACTAAATGATCCTTTTATCACACCCCTTGGTGATCATTCTATTTCTTTTCCCTCTCTACAAACTTTGCATAGGCACTTAGATCGCTGGAGTTCTGCAAGGAGAAAAGCCCGAGACCCTTTCACTCAGCTGTGGTGCAAATCATGTTTTGGCTTATTCTACAGTTTTGATTAGGGTTTAGTGTTTCTTGATGTGAGTGCCAGATAATTGCCTAAAATGTAAATGCGAACAAATGAATGGGCTCTGTTTATCCTGTCAGTGTGAATGGATTCTGTTTCGTCTGCCTCCCTTGGCTCTCACCTCCCACCCTCCCCTCCTTCTCTCCCTCGCTCATACTCTAGACAGAGAGCGTGAGGGCTAAGCTTCACCTCAGTGCACTTCAGCCTCTCTGCTTCTCAGGCTGGTTCACGCTCCACTGACCAGGGCTAGGGCTGCCTGGTCCGCATTATCAATTACCGGCCACAGGCACACACTGTTCCTGACAGACCCAAGGGAGGGGCACTCCACGCCGAGATTCCTATGGTGAAAAGAGGGGCCGAGGAAGAGAGTCCCGGCTCAATTCGAGCATTCAGGAGCGAATACGGCAAAACATCCATTTTACCGCCGAGAATTTTTTTTCATGCATGTTTTCAAGTGCTAAGTGTTGACGGTTAAATATTCAAGTGTAGCCTGAATCGAGACCTTTGAATCACCATCCACATCGCTTTCATCATCTTTTCAGTGACTTTGTTTTATTGATGGCCCATCTGGAAAAACAGCCCATCAGAGTGGTGTAGCTTTGCCTACCTGTGCCAGAACAAACTCCTAAGAGTCAGAGACTGTCTTGTTATAAACCCTTCGACCAACATCTTTTCGATAATAGCTTTGCATAATTAACACAAAGCACGTCTTCACCAACCAACTCATACTTTGTGAGATCTACCAAAGTTTCAGGAATAGCTTAATATAAATATATATTTTTTAACTATACTGTGTCCCACCGGGCATACAGTGTTTGTTTCTGAGAAGAAAAGCAGGGCAGAGAGAAATAAAGAGCATGTGCACATGCATGTGTGTCCTAGTAGCCTGTGCTGTCAGAGACAATGTGTTGTGCCTGCATTAAGGTTGAGGTTCAGCCCAATGAAGCACCGCTGTCCCCTCCAACTGCGTCCCCCACTGTCACCCTGGCGTGGTGACGCTGACAGTGATTGGTGACTGTGTCCTGCACTCCTCTCTCCTCCCTCCATCCCTCCCATCCCTTGCTCCCGTGCTCCACTTTTATCTGGCCCCACTTGCAGCCCATGGCTTTTAATGCAGAGCTTGGCTCACCATTAATCAAAGTCAAAGCCTCCGAGCGTCTGACTTGGGCAGAAAGAGAGAAAGAAAAGAAGGACGGAGAAAGAAGAGTGAGACAAGGTGACGGAAGAAGGGGGAAAAAAAAGCTTATTTACTCTTGCGATTAATCAACCGTGGAATACAAATAAAGCTGGAGATCATTTTGCAGATCTGGCTCGGAGCTGAGCCACTGTTTTCACAGTTGTTACTACTGTAATAATTCAAATTAAATGGTGAGAGGTCAGCACACCAGATGTGTTGTTCTACATTTTAAAAGTAGTCTAGAAATTTTGTATTGCACTTGGCAGACAAAATTAAATAGGAAAAGTCCAGACTTACGCATTTCAGACACGTCCTTACTTTTAGCCCATTTTAAGAGCAAAGCTCTGAAAGCACAATCTTAACCTTCCTCAGTACAGTTGTACATCTTCATTAGACTCCTGAATGCCCCTGTATTTCCATGTCATGTCCAAAATAATAATGCAGGCTTTCTGTTATAAAATGCTCGTCTCCAAGCCCAAGCCACAGTAGAAACACTACTTTCAGTGGATGCGAAGGCCTCCAGTTGACTAACAAACGGAAATGTATGTGTAAAAATGCAAAATTCTCTTTTAAATAAGTAAAATGTTATCTTCTGCACTGCATACAAAAGCAGGGAAGTTTCATTAGTTTCACCCTAACATTAAATAAGTCTCTCTCTCTCTTCTCTGCGGCTTCTTTCTTTGTGCGAGATTCCTCCAATAGACTGTGGCGGCTGTATATTTTCCTCACAGCTTTCACATCACAATTCCCAGCTGGAAGTTCCTGCTCTGCCTCAGTTACTCCCAGCAAATTGATTGGACAGAAAGTTGCACTATAATTGGTGAGCTGATCTCGTCCCAAGGCCCCATTCCACTCTGTGTACAGAGAAAAACACAAAAAACACTATAGTAGCCCAAAACATCTGGACGCGTTTGCGATCTAAAGTGTCCTTTCTCTGCATTGCTAAGATGCAGACTCTGTATGGAACCACGTCGCCTCCTAATAGGGACTCAGTGTCTCAGATGAGGGGAGAAGCCTATAGTCATGCGCTGTGCCTCCGTCAAAAGGCGTAGGTTCAACTGCTAGCAGCCTTATTAGCGGGGACTCAGAGGGCCAAGCCAGCCATGACTACATGGTAATGGGCCTCTCTCAAACATCTTAAAGAGGGATCAGTTCAGCGCCAAGTATTTCTGTGAAACCACGGCTTGAATTGTTTTGAAAATCACATTATACGTGGATTCGAATTGCAGCTTTTTTTTGTTTTTGTTTTTTAAAAAGAACCCATACACTGCGCACATACCTTCGCATACACTGTTAAATTTGAAGTAAATAACCATAAACATCTTTATGATATAAACAGATTTTTTATAATCCTTTACGGTTATCAAAAAGGCGTACTCTAATGTGTGCTACATGGATACCATATTTTTTACGGTAAAGTTCTGGCAACCACAGCTGCCAGTATTTTACCGTAAAATACACAGATTTTTTTTTTTACAGTGTAAGCACAAGCAAACAGAAACAGATGCGACTGTCACTTAATGCACCACTATGAAGACATCCGAATTGACAAGGGGGTCTCAGTAGCATTCAAGACCGCACTTTCAGTTTTGCCTCCAGCTAATACCTCACTTTCTGGATCTGGGGACAGGATACAACATTTATGAGAACAGGAATCAAATAAAATAAAAATGGCATGCCAGAAGAACCGTCTGAGATGACGAAACTGTCGGACACCCTGGCTCTCGCACAATGAGAGGGAAGGCGCAAGGAAAAGAGGCTACGCCCCCCCACCCCAAAGCAAATGGAAAGATTCTGTAAACTGAAAAGACATAATGAGTGGTGTCTGGAATACTCTTCACGGACATGTTTTCCTAACATCTCAACCGATTTTAGAACCCCACGGAGTGCAGGTCTCTGTAATTCATCTGGTTGTTTAGATTTCAGTATAGCGCTCTGTATCATAGCATCTAGACTGCAACCCACCCGGTTTGACTTGCCCATAGAAGGCCGAGGACAGCGATGTTTGCATTTCTGTGGGAATAGCTCTCCAAACAGCAGCTAAGTGGAGGGGGGTTGTTTGTAGATATAGTTGGCATTCTGTGGTCTAAGGGACTGTTGGCACGTAATCTAGGTCGAGAAGGCTGTGTCAGTAAGATCAGAGGACTGGTGGGTTTTAACTGAATAAGATACCAGTAAGACTTCTGCGCTTTTTTTTTCTTGTGCATTGTTCTCCAAACAAGCCTCACATCAGAGAAGAAAGGAGTTAAAAATTTTAAAACTGATATAGAAATATACTCCTCATCTGTGGCAGAAGTATACTGTACATAGGTTAAAGGGGAAGTACTGTTTTTTACAACCCGGACCTTATTTCTGGCATAAAATGCGATCGCTTACTCACCCATATAACTTTTGTGTAATTTGTATTCCTTCGGGAGATAATTAGATCAGCGTATATCCATATAGTGGGAGTGACTGGGGCACCTAAACGCAGCCTCTAAATAACGCATTATCTGCCGTGAAACTCGTTCATTTCACCAATATTTTGTTATGATACGCTAGTGCTATTTCCCGTTGAGTCCGGAGTTACAGACCCCGGATGATGTCTTCTGACCTAGATGAAGTCGTCTCTGAGCGCCGCGCGCAACGGTCGGCTTGTTTACCTGTAATCTGCTACTGCTATGGTTCATCCACAACCTCAGAATCGGAAAAATATTCAGCCATGTTGCTAGCAGTAGCAAATTACAGGTACGATAACAAAATATTGGTGAAATGAACGAGTTTCACAGCAGACAAATGCGTTATTTAGAGGCTGCGTTTCGGTGCCCCAGTCACTCCCACTACTTGGATATACGCAGATCTAAATATCTCCCGAAGGAATACAAATTACACAAAAGTTATATGGGTGAGTAAACGCTCGTATTTTATGCCAGAAATAAGATCCAGGTTGTAAAAAACAGTAGTTCCCTTTTAAGCGTCCAAGATGGATTACATAAGGAAACATATTTTTATCACCCACAGTGTGACCACCGTATACCATATACATTATATGGCCATTTAGCATTTTAATAAATTCACTAGAAGTACACAGAGTGTCTCTTACTCCTTAAACTAAACCATACAATATAAAAAAGCAATTTTTCTGTGACTACCATAGATAAATATGACTAAATTCAGGCCAGGCGTGAGTGATAGCCTTGGAGGGGGCAGTATATAACCTTTGTGCATCTGTGTGTGTATCTCCTGGAGAGCAAAGGCCGTGAATGAACTCCTAAATCACACTATTGATCAGTCCTTCCTCCCAGACACGGTGGGATCGAGGGGCAGTTAAATGGCCTCTTTGGTGATTCACACTAAATCCCTTCAGCACCCCCCTTACCTCCATTATTCCCTCCCCCTACTCCTCATCCTCCTCCTCATCCAGACTCTACTTTTCCTCCACACACCCTCGTCTCTTCATGGCCAATTTACACCATAACCCTTCTTAACTACTGCTACTATTTTGGAGGTGGGCGTGGTTTTCTTTAATTTCACTGAGAGTCTACACTAACGCCAAGTTGAAAAGGCAGAGACTGCAGTGAGACAAGCACAGTTTTCTTTCCTAAAGCTATTTAAATATAGTTAACGTCTTCTAAATTCCGAACCTAGTCACGCTGTTTTAAAATTAGAGGCAGCTAAATGACTTGTTTTTGTTATGAAGTTAGGCGTTGACAGCAGGAAAACTGCAATCTTGCTTAGCTTTTGGGGATCATTAACGCTATACATGCACTTACTAATCTAAGGAAGGAAATCAAGGTTAAAAACAGGTGAAATAGTCCTTTAAATTGAGGTGTTCTGCATGTGACTGATGCTACAGACCTTAATTTTCATGACGGGGTCACAACTGCGATCGATGCTCCGTTCTGTGCAGATATTTTGAGCCCCACTAATTTGCTTGCAATTTACTTTAAAATTAAGCCGACACACATCTGTGCGCACGGTGGGTGAAATGGAATATAAACAAGAAGGTATGTTGATTAACTATCTGCTAAGTAATCATATTACTCATCTTCTTGACAGCTACGCTGAGCACAGTAGCACGTGACAGAAAGGAAAGGCAGAGCATAACTGCGCTGAATTCTTATAGTAAAAAGTAATATTCTTCTTTAAAACAGAACTGGATAAAGCAGTTAGCAAAATGGCTGCTCCAGGTGGGCAGTTTTTTGTTTTTCTTGTCAAACTCAAACACAACTTAAAAAGTGGTTTATGTCAAAGACCTGTGTTTACAAAGTTGCCAAGAGCTTTTGCTAGTTGCTTCTATATGCGGCGATAACGTGCACCGATCAGCCACAACATTAAAACCACTAACAGGAGACGTAAATAACATCGACCATCTTGTGACAATCCAGTGTTCTGCTGGGAAACTTTTGGATTTGGCACTGGTGTTAGTTAGGCATGTGCCACCCACCTAGACCAGAACGGGCAGCCCCACCCAATAACAATGACACTCCTTGATGGCAGCAGCCATCTCCAGGAGGATGCAGCCTTAGATCCCAAACAGATGAGGTATCTGTGGGATGCAGTGGGACAAGCCTGATCCACAGAGGCCTCTCCCCTCAACCCATAGGACTCAAAGGCCCTCACTAACAACTCTCTGTTGCCAGACACCACAGGACACCCTCAGAAGGCCCATGTCCATTCTCTGATGAGTTAGAACTGATTTGGAGGCACAAGGGAGACCTACACAATATTAGAAGGTGGTCATAACGTTATGTCTGATTGGTGTATAGTTTTGGGTGACTCATAATTTCCCACAGTCCCTAGAATCAAACTGGGTAGTGCAAAGGTAGCAAGACCATCGAACTATAATAGCCACATGGGGAATACAGTATATCAAGTTGAAACTAACTGCCATTATGCTGAAATCCATTCCACTTCAGTTTTAAAGAATGCGTCTTTGGTTTCTATTTTGTTTACACAGAAGTTGAATTTTGAATATATAACAGGATTGTGAGGCATAGAGTGCCTTCATTTTTAATTTTTGAAGTTCATTATTAACATTAAACCCTTCCGGATACTTCTGCGTCGTCACTGGCCTGCTGTTAAAACCCCCTGTCGAAGGGGGAACAGTGCAATTACCTGGCTACAAAGGGGCCACATAGGGCTGGACACAGGCCTGGCAGATTACTGGCAGACACCTCATTACTGCGGCAGACTTCAACAATAGGCCCGGGCATTGCTTCTTCTACATCTATCTGTCAAGTGTACTATTAGCCTGTCAAATGGGGACAGTCAGCACCATTAGGCCACCTTGATAATCAGACCTATTTACTCCCTCATTTTCCTCTCCCTCACTGTCACGGTCTCTCAGGCTGGTGGGGAAAAAAAGCACTCAATTTCTCCATTCTGCCTCGTCTTCCCTCCCACTCCTTCTGACCCATTCTCAGACAAAGACAAGTTCAGCTGGTCATTATATTCCTCAGAGAGTCGTTGTAATCAAATGCGGTATGCCCTCCACCGACTGGGCCAAATTTAATTTCAAAATGTACTCCTATACAAAAGGGATCTGGATAAAGCAATTATTATTTAACTGGTCTCTGAGATAAGTTTAAAGTAAGTTCATTCTACAATTAATGTGAAAAGGGAATAAATTGGAATTCATTTGACATGAGGTATTCCATCACTGGATCAGACTGTATTTGCGGAGCGCTCATCTTTACAAGACGTGAAACATGACATAAAATATCAAAGTGCATGGCCAAGCAAAGGTTCCAAGGACGTAGGCTAACCAAGCTTGTCACTCTCTTTATGAGAACCTTGCCTGTATGAATTCAAACAACTTTCTCATGTCCTCCCTCACAGAGTAACTCCACTTTATGCCTGCTATTAGGTCCCACAGGCGGTGATTTTCACGGTCTGTCCCATCCACAGAAACAGCCTCATTTAAATGTTTCACTTGGCCAATGCTTGTCCCTTGATAGGCGGCGGTTGTGTGTACAAGTCAAACATACACGAAAGGATGGGAAAAAAATAATAATAATAAAGGCTGCAGCAAAAAAAAAAAGAAGAAAAAAAAAAAGGACCATCAAAGACGATATCCTCGACCTGTCATTTCCAGTGAATGGGCTCAGCTCCCACCACGGGCGCAGTTAGAGGAGGAACTCACACGTGCAAGTACAAATGTATGAGGAGGCAGACAAGGGGAAGGAGCAGGAAAGATAACAGCATGAAGGTAATTTTCATTGGCACAGATCCAGCGAAGGAGAAAAGTCTGAGAGTGGGCGCACACGCACACTGACGGACGTATAGAGCACGGAAATACCATCTGTCCACGTATCTATCTTCGGTTGGTCACTTCCGATTTTATATTTAAGTGCTGAAGAGTGAACACGGAAGGACCCCGGTAGCCGCTGTACTGTGTAACTCTACAGGTTTTCAGTTGAAAAAAAAAAAAAGAGTGTGACAAAGAAATGAAGGCGCTATGCAAGTCAAACTTTTTTTTTTTACAAAACCAATTACAGTTACAATCAATTTCCCTGCTGTTTTTGTTAGGTACAGACATGTGTCAGTGTATAAATCTGAGGCTTTACAGACAGGTTTGAACTGTTTCGGCGAGGAGAGGTGTAGGCGCTTGCTGTGCAGCACATCTCTCAAAACAAAGTCTCATTAAACAAAGAGGAAAACAAACATGTCAGTCGGCGATCAGTCATCCTTCAACCTCCAGTTGTGAACCGTGAACCGCAAAATCGCAAATGTCTTCGCCGCTGCTTGTGGAGGGATGTTTACCTTTACCGATGCTAAGCAGCTTGGATTCCTGGGAATCCCAGAGAGAAATGCAAACTGGGGCTATTTCTATCATACAGGATTTGGCGTGTAAACAATCTACAAAGGAAAGAGGGACGGTGCAGTGAACTGTGCTTGTCCTGCCGCAAAATGTAACAAGCTGTGTCTTGGGTCTGGGAGTGAACTCCTTTACGGAGTTTTCAAAAGGGAAAGCCATTACTTTGATTCAGGGAAGGGAAGCCAGCATGTGTGCCTCACCTAACTATCCGCCCTTCGAGCTTCCAGCCTTCATTATTCACGGTGCCGCGATGTGAAATCACCGAAGCCCTGAAGTCTGCTAAGCTTTAAATTGTGAGTCTGAATGTGCATTGTGACGACGCTCTTTGGAGGCGGAACGATTCGCATTTTTGCAATAGTGGAAAATCTGCTATTTCACAAAAGCAAAATGAAACAGGAGGACGGTTAAAACAAACAAACAATAAGAAAAATATATTGCGGATCATGTGGATTTTCATCATCATCAAAGCCATGACGTTATCACTGCAACAGCAGCCACTTACCGGCCTGGTTGGTGGTGATGTCTATGGTAACGTGCTGCGCCGGGTATGGGCTCTTATTGCTGACGCCGTTGACGGCCTGTATCTCGAAGCTGTAGAGGGTGTGAGCCAGCAGGTTGCTGATGAACACCCTGGTTTCCGTCAGACCCAGCTGCCGAGGAACAAAATCCACGTTGTCGTCGCAGTGGGAACACGACCGCCGGTCGGCCCGGCACTTCTTGCACACGATGTTGTAGACGACGTCGTCGCGGCCGCCCGTCTCCCTCGGAGAATGCCACTCCAGGATCACTGAGGTTTCGTTCACAATGGAGATCACGTTTCGTGGGCTGGATGGGACGCCTAGACATAGGGGGGGGGAATTATGTAAGGCAACTTTGAGATTATCTTCAAAGCTAGACCCATTTTATACACACCGATCAGGCACAACATTATGACCACCTTCTTAATATTGTGTAGGTCTCCCTTGTGCCTCCAAAACAGTTGTAACTCATCAGAGAATGGACATGGGCCTTTTTGTTCCAGTGCATCGCACAGATACTTGATCAGTTTGGGATCTAGTGCACTTGGAGGACAGGTCAACACCTTGTGCTGTTCTTCATGTTTTTTTGAGTTGTTCCTAAACTGTTTTTGTGTGTGTGTGTCTGTGTCAGGCTGCATCCTGCTGGGGATGGCTGCTGCCATCAAGGAGTGCAATTTCCATGGGGTGGGAGTGCCTGGTCTGGTCTAGGTGGGTGGTACATGTCTAAGTAACACCCACATGAATGCCAGGTCCAAAAGTTTCCCAGCAGAAGATTGGATTTTCAAGATGGTCAGTGTTATTTACTTCTCCTGTCCGTGGTTTTAATGTTGTGGCTGATCGGCGTATATAAACATTTAATTGCATGTGCTACTGTCCACGAGCAACTTGTCTTTTTCAGATTTTGTTCCATTTTCAGCACAATTGGAATGCTAATTTATTCCATTCACACCTAGAGAGATCATACAGCGAAACGTTTATGTCTATCAAACATTGGTTATTTAGCAAAATGCAGTGTTGCATGGAGTAATCCTATCCAAGTGGCTCTGGAGATTCACGCTCCCGTTCACTCCCTCGTAGCCTGCTGCAGCTGGAGCAAAGGCGACATTCGGTGAGAAATCAAGAAATAACAGAGCTATTGTTTTGCCTGAGTGGTGGTTTAATATTAGGGCGCAGAAAAGTGGCTCATTCAGCCCCCTGCAATTCGGAGCACAATTCCTTAGGAGTTAAAATCTGTTCAAATGGCAGTGTTGAGTTTTGCTTAGCTGAGACTGGGTCCCTCTGGCTGCTCAGCGGCAGCTCTTTCTTCTCAGATACCAGACTAAGATGAAGCTCGCCAAAGCCCTTAGTCAGTGCTTAGGGTGAGTGAAGCAGCCCCGCAGAGCTGATCTGTTTCATAAAGCCTGACCTTTATCGTTAAAAAAAGAAGTTTTCAGACACATGACTGCTGCGAAACTAAAAATTCACTCGATCTCAGAAGCCCTTTGAGGAATTACTTAGCTCACAAACTTGTTTCATTTACCTTTGAGAAAAAAATATGTCAACAAGAGGAGTACATATGGATTTTTAAGTAAATTGTAAAACAGCATACAATGGTTGCGTGTTTCTGTGGGAATAGGAAGACAGATGCAGTCAGCACATATACAATTAATCATGTTTGCTGCAAAGCCTTGTGGGATAGACCTGGTGAGCTGGGACAAAGCAGCCGGACAACAAAGGGATGAGGGAGCGGCCCCGTTACGGCTGCAGCCTCATCTCAGCACCTCAACACCAGAGAGGTCAGCGACAGGAAGGGCATGACCTCCACAGTGTCATTATTATGGTCTGGCTGAGAGGACAGATAGCGCTGCGAATGCGGGGTCACGGAGCACACGTTCGGCCCTCGGATGCTACCAGAAGCTTCGCATGTGAGAGGGAAAATATAAGCGAAAAAGAGGGGTGTGAAGGGAATTGGAAACACTTTAGTTGTCTCCCTTGGGAACCGCACGACATGCACTTCATATGTTATTCACACAGCATGCATCCTCTGTATCATCCATCACACGCATGCACTTGCCCCCGAACTTACATGGCTGGGGAAAACCAATGCAAATCTGCTCACGTGGAAAATTCGTGTAGCACAAACACACAACCTGAACTATCAGCTTCCGTGTATTTGTGCTTGTTCCGTCTGTATCTGTGTATCAACACAACTCTGTGAGAACAAAATAATGCTTGGCTGAGGTGTGAACAGGATGTGAAACTCTTTCATCCCAGTTATAACTACACTCCGCGTACACTTATCAGGCAAAACAATACGACCACCTTCTTAATATTGTGTAGGTCTCCCTTGTGCCTCCAGAACAGTTGTGACTCTTCAGAGAATGGACATGGGCCTTCTGAGGGTGTCCTGTGATGTCTGGCAACAGAATGTTGTTAGTGGGGGCCTTTGGGTCGTATGGGTTGAAGAGAGGGGCCTCTGTGGATCAGGCTTGTTCCAGTGCATCCCACAGATACTTGATCGGTTTGGGGTCTTGTGAATTTGGAGGCCAGGTCAATACCTTGGCTGCATCCTGCTGGGGATGGCTGCTGCCATCAAGGAGTGTCATTGTTATGGGATGGGGGTACTTGATCTGGTCTAGGTGGGTGGTGCATGTCTGAGTAACATCCACTTTTGGTTATGCTTACATACCTGTTGATTCCAGCTGAGCAATACAGAATTTATCCAAGCACGTACAGTATCAAAGCCTGGAAAAAATGGTGCCGTCACAACAACAAGTGCCAGGTAATTTGCACAAGAACAATGAGGCCGTATCAGTGCACATGATTTTCTTCAATTTGTGCAACTGCATTATGCTCAAAAGAAGAGCCCGGTGAAGAGGGGCATGAAAAGGACCGGCGCACAGTCACCTTTCCTCGTTTCATAGCCTTTAAACAGATGCGGCAGTCATTGATATCGGCTAAGTACATTGACAGGAAAGTGCACTGCACAGTGAACGCAGTTTCCCAGAAAACACAGGACGGCGAGGCAGGGATGCACCGGGAAGGAAATAAAGATCCAAATGATGTGCCTTTTTAAGCTGAATTAGTGGAGATAGTGAAGGCCTGATCGCCGTGTTCTCCGTGGACGACGAAAGCAATGAACCCACAGCTGCACAGTTGCTCGTGTTCACATGTAACAACAACACACGTCATTGCTGACAACACCGTGAGTCACGGAATAGTCCGTGTAAGCTGTTTACATGGTGGCATAAAGACACAATACACCCAGAATAATCTTGTTTACCTTATTTTTCTGAACATGACATGTTTCTTTAGTCATCACTTTATTTTTACATAAAGTGTAATTCTGTTACATCACATTATATTATACTTGAAAGGGCATTATAAAAAATGTAACCTAATTATCTCAAGCATAAATTACATTTCGGTGTACATGTAATTTATCAAACATATCCTCATTACTAATTGAGGTGATGAGAGAAAGCTAAATCTGTTTTTTTCCTGTGTCCTCCTGACCTTGAGACAAAGGTTATTTGAACATCAGGTAAATACAGATACATAGAACCTGTGATCGCAGTATTTGTATGAACAAATCACTCAAAATCTTTACTTGCATGTATGTAATGCACATGAATGGGACTAGGAAATAAAAGAAGGGGTGGATCACTCCTAACGCTTTTAAACCAGCACTGGGATTGTAACGTGCTACACTGAGTTTTTAACTTTAGACAAAAATGACCTTCAGTGAAATACCTACTACGATTCTGCAATATCCATATGTGCGTTGCCACTCCCCACATGTCCTCCTCACACTCACTGATATGTACACCGATCAGCCACAACATTAAAACCACTGTAGGTGTAGGTATTAGATGTAAATCATAATGTACAGAACTGTCAAAAGCACTGATCATGCCATAACATTATGACCAGGGACAGGTGAAGTGACTAACATCATGGGAAAGTTTTGGACCTGGCATTCATTCGTGTGGATGTTACTTAGACATGTACCACCCACCTAGACCAGACCAGACACTCCCACCCCATAGCAATGACACTCCTTGATGGCAGCAGCCATCCCCAGCAGGATGCAGCCTGACACAGACACACACACAATTAAAAAAAAAAACATAAAAAACATGAAAAACAGCACAAGGCGATGACCTGGCCTCCAAATTCCCTAATTCCCTAATCCCAAACTGATCAAGTATCTGTGGGATGCACTGAAACAAGCCAGTTCCACAGAGGCCCCTCCCCTAAACCCATAGGACCCAAAGGCCCCCACTAACAACATTCTGTTGAGTGCTCCAGTGCCAAACATTAAAAATATCCACATAGCGCATACTCGTCTTTCCTTTGAATTCTCTGGCGTTGCTCTTCTTTCAAACTGTTTGTTTTTATGATGTGAAACAGGCCTTGAGGGACCGACAGAAAGTCCCCGTGTGGAGATACCGATCACAGCCAGAGGAGGTGGGTGAAAGAAAGAGGGGTTGGCGAGACATGAAATAAAACATGTTATAAGGACTAATGTGGTTCTTTCTGAGAGACTGAGGGAGTCACAGACAGAGTGCTCGCAGCGCAGCCTGTTAGCTGTGGGTCCATTTACAATGCCTTTTCAGGGGAGACGCAAATGGAATACGCTGCAGCTATATCTCTCTATGCAATAACTTTGAATGCTCCATGACTCTGCATGTATTAATCATTGCATGCGCCAGAGAGACTGGTGTCATTTTTTGGAACATGTGTGCATGAATGTGCACACCAGTTCTGAGCATTATGTCTTCCAAGCCAGTACAGGGATTAGAGTAGGCCAGAGAATTACCTTGACTTAGCTCCATTTACTACTGCATTACAGTGAGAGGAAACTGGCCAGATGAAGGCTAAGCTGTGGGAAGCACCCTCAACTGAGTCCAGACGCAAAGTGAGGAAAAAAAAA
This sequence comes from Chelon labrosus, assembly GCF_963514085.1. Lineage (NCBI taxonomy): Eukaryota > Metazoa > Chordata > Actinopteri > Mugiliformes > Mugilidae > Chelon > Chelon labrosus. The sequence goes on from NC_140342.1 coordinate 12,806,385, forward strand.
TCTGAGAAATGAACAGAATTTTTATGCACTTTGACGGCTTACTGCCTTTTCTCTTTGAAAGAAAAAAAAATAGGAGCGAGGAGAGGCAGTGAATAGAAAAGCAATGGGGAAAAAAAAAAAACTAAATGGGACGGCAAGGGGAATGGAAAAACAGATAACCTTGTCTTTTCAGTCAGGAAGGTTTTTGTTTGTAGTACTAGGCACAGACAGAGTTTGACAGGGCTCAAGGAGGCTTTTAGGGGACAGGCCACAGATATGAATATTGAGTGGGAGCCATGAGATCCGGAGCCAATGCGGTGCACGCGAAGAATGCAGAAACATCATCAGAAACATACTATTTTCCTTCCCGTTCCCTATATTTATGTTGATTCAATTACATTCCAGAGATTTTCATCGTGAATTGGTTAAGGCTGGCAACGGTGCTGTAATTTCCAAGATATAAACATGCACATACAGCAAGTTTTTTTGGGGGTCTTTTTTTCACACTGTGTCGGTGTAGGACTCTCATACCGTGTGTTACTCAGATATATATTCGTAGACCTTCTCTACGCTGCTTCATCATGTCAGTTCAAACTCATTTTCAAACGTACATATTCAAATATTACCTTGCCACGTCCCTCCAGCTGTGTTGACGGATTTTTTTTTTTTTTTCATCTTTGACATTTTTTTTTCCCCCCATCACACTCCTTTCTTATCTCCACTATTTCTCACACCAGGATGCTCAATCAGTGCGCCCCCTTCCCCAGTATGGACCAATAAGCACTGGTTTCACTGCTTGACTCCCCTCAGTTACCACTCAGCTTGTCATTCTCCTCCTCTGACTCACACGCTGAGAAATAAAAAAAAAAAAAAAAAAACACACACGCACACTAGGCCAGCATGCTGGAGCTGTATCCTTTTTCATACATGCACACCCGTGGGGAAGAAGAGGTACGTCTGTTCAGATTGGGGCATGGAGCCCAGAGAAGGGACGGCAAGGGGATGGAGTGAAATGCAAAACCATTGTCCCACAAGTCCCCGCTACGCTGGGAGGCCTAGCTAAGAGGAGTGGGCTTCACGCAGCGAGACGGAACGCTTGCGGTGTTCCTTCCCTCAGCAACAGGCTGGAGTCAGCACAGGGTAGAGGACTTGGAGAAAAAGGAAGAGAGGAATGTGGAGGGGAGCATCCCAGTCTTAGCATGTTAATATCCCTGAAGGAAAAAGGTGGTGGGGGATGGGGGGTGGTGGTAGCGCGAGGCCCCCCTACTTACAGAGCCATGTGCTGGACAATCAATCAGAAGCTAATCAGACTGATCTGGAGCATACAGGGACCTGTGCCTCTGATGCCAGCAAGAAGCGCTTAAGCTACAGCTTCAGCTGCTACAGACTGGCCTGATTTAAGCTACTCTCGCAGTGCTCTTATCAGGACCCCGAAGCATTAAAGAGATTCTTACTGGGATGATCTCGCTGGCCCTCCCCTGCTGAGCTCCAGGGCATCCGGAGCATCAAGCTCAGCTACTACTGTATGCTTCAGCCTTCAGAGAAAGCTTTGAATGTGCTGTTGCAAAAGACGTCTGTTAACATAAATTGAAGAGCAACTGAAAATGATGTTAAAAGCGGCGTTTTTTTGTGCATAGGCAAAAAAATGTGGACACAGTCTGATGCAATGCACCAGAGTGCAGTGTGTACATTTGACCTTAACAGCAGCTATTTCTTCTGGTTTTATGTCAGGAAAAGTTATGTAATTAGATAAAGAAATCACTCCAGAATGAACATTAGGAACAAAACAAAGGACAGATGTAGAGCGGAGGGGGAAAAAAAAGGGCAAAATTGACAAAGGAGATAAGACCAGAAAGACTGACAGAAAAATGTAGCAGGCCACATTTGGAAATGAAACACAGACTACGGGGATCTGCTCAAGATCATCAGCGGGGAGCTGTTGTGGAGATTGCTCGGGGAATATTCAAGGCCTCAGGGTGGAGGCAGATGCTATAGTTGATGGAACATTCACACATCCACCAGAGAGCCTGTGTAGTATACCGGGGGAGGGCAGGGAAAACTCAAGGTGAAAGAGGGGTGTCATCCGCTGAGAACATCTGAAGCCTAAAGGTGTGGACGGCTACACTTGGGGAGCATTCGAAGCAGACAGCCGTGCTGCGCAGGGGTTCCTCTGAAGCTTCGGGGCACTTATTCGGAGCTATAAAAAGGATACATGGCGAAAGAGGTGCAATGAATACACATTTTAGCTGTGAAGGCCACACGGCTGCTAACCGATTAGGGAAGTGGTGTGGTCCTGAGCCCATTCCTGAGGCCAATTAACTAGCTCTGTGTGAATAAATCAGGACTAAATGAATACATAGCCACACCAATAATGCTTCCAGGTCTGCTGTTGTGAGGAGAACAAACCATTAAGACGCTCCCCAGTGGTGGCGAAAGGAAGACAGGTAAACAAACTTTTTGGGGTCTAAGCTCTCCTCCTGCGCAACTGTGTGTCAGCAGGGACGACAGGAAGGCTTAGCATATTGCTTTTACATCATATTAAGATAACTATGATGCTGTGAGAGGCCTTATTCGATCTCCAGCGGATAACCGCAGGACAGTGTCGAAGCTTCGCAGCATCTGCCTGAGTAATTAGGACTTCAGGGGATGACGCCAGACAGAAAGAGAGAATCGCAGCAGAAACGGAGAGAGGGGAAGATAGACAGGGCAGAGGGAGAAAGATAACTGAGGGGAAACAGAGAAGAAGCTCATTGACACAGTGATGGAGATGTCTATGATGCAAAGCCTGCATTGTGATTATCATGACCCGACTGAGAAGACGACCAACAAGGACTTTTGGATATGTGCTCATTTAAATGCTGCTGCTGCATGAGCTGGTTTGATGACGGACACAAAGGAGACACAAAGGCGGCGAGACAGAATAAAATGTCACTGTGAAATGCATAATGGCGTATATGCATAACCAGCGCATTCAGTATTAATGTCACATATGCATTTACACTAAGGCGGACACACGGGCATGCCAATTACCCGTTCTTGTCCTACACGAATGCAACTGTTAAGACAGCGCTGGCGTGCGTACAGCAATGTGTACAGCAGTGTCATGTGTTGTACACTTACTGGTGCAAGGTTCATCCGGCTGATCAGCGTCACCGCGGTAGTACCCGTTGCGACACACACAGATGGTGGCAGCCTCAGCGGTGGAGCGGCTGTTTGGAGGGCACTGAAGACAAAGACCCGGACCTTGGGTTGACTTGAACGTACCCGGCGGACATGCTGTAACAAGAGAAAGACATGGTCAGAAAAGGAATGGAGAAAAAAATAATCCATAAGCCAGGCACAATGCTTGAGCCAGGGTCACGGTCTGATATAACCTTTAGCTAGAATGGCTGGTGATGATCAGGGCTGGAATGAATGGACTGAATGTAAGGATTAAGTATATTATGTGTCAGTTTGAGTGTTTTAGAGCTCCTGTTAAGTGCAAACAATAACCTATATCCATTTTTATTCTAAGACTACAGACCCTGATATCATACAGTAATTAAACTTTGTAACCTGTTTCAAAGTGAAAATAATCCAAAGGTGTAAAGTTCGGCTCTTCTTTTCAGCTTGAGGCTGCCGCTACACTCTGAGTATCTGCCTGTGTTGGAGGGTCAGTTACATTATGGGTAATATAAACCGATCAGGTGAAGTGAATAACATTGACCATCTTGTGACAATTCAATGTTCTGCTGGGAAACTTTTGGACCTGGCATTCGTGAAGGTGTTCAAGACCAGGAACCCCCACCCCAGAGCAGTGACACCGACAGGATGCAGCCTGACACAAGCACACACACAGAAACGGTTTAGGAACAACTCAAAAAACATGAAGAACAGCACAAGGTGTTGACCTGGCCTCCAAATTCACTAGATCCCAAACTGATCAAGTATCTGTGGGATGATCCACAGAGGCCCCTCCCCTCAACTCATAGGACCCAAAGACCCCCATTAACAACATCCTGTTGCCAGACACCACAGGACACCCTCAGAAGGCCCATGTCTATTTTCTGATGAGTCACAACTGTTTTGGAGACACAAGGGAGACCTGTCATAATGTTTTGCTTGATCGGTGTATATTGCAAACATTTAAGACTTGTTTTTTAACTTTTAACTTTTTTGATTTGTATATATTTTTTGTGTTCTATTGTATTCCGCTGCTGTAACTCAACAATTTCCCTCGCGGGATCAATAAAGCATATCTATCCATCTATCTACCTATCCGTTTCTTGCTTGTTCTCCAGACGCTTCCAGCGGCATATTTTGTGACTTTGTTCCAGACAAAAATGAAGGTAAAAAATAAAATGATTGATTGCATTTGGCAAAGCCAACTGGCAACGGTGTTTACGGCCCGGAAAAGACGACTGCATCGCGTGTGAACATTCGTGCATACGCGCACGCACGAAATGAAACTCGTGCTTTACAGCAGCAACCTCTGAGGGGGGCCGGTCCAGACAATACGAGTGTGGTGGCTCTCCTCTTAGGGGCGCATAATTTTGAAACAATACCATGATTATGAGTAGAGGTTTATTTACAGCTGTGGAAAAAAATGAAAACAATGGATTGAGATTGACTATTGATTAAACGTTAAATTTAAAATGACTGATTAGACCGGCATACTGGGGAGTGTGTGTACACATCCCTCAGAAAATAATTACGTAATTAAGTATTCAGGAAAAGGATATTTATGCTGTTATTTCCTTACCTTAAGATTTTATTTAGAGACTATTTATACCCAGTTCTACTCTGTGTAGGTATAATTATTCTGTTAAACTGTTGTGGTGTGAGATGTGACTGTGTTACAGCGTCTGGGTCAGACAGGAGAGCCACCGAGCAGAATTTCGCTCGAGGCCCCAGGGAGGTCAGAACCAGCTCTGATGACCCTGAACATACAGCCAGAGTCATGCAACTGGCTTTTATGAGGTCCTTCCGTGACAAGAAATCATGCAACAGTCCTGCTGGCACTAGTTCGACGCGGCTGCCGTGATGTGTAGGAGTCCGCAATTTTTAAAGCCCACAGTGGAGGACAAAGATTATTGTGGCTGATATCACTGTGCCTAAGCACAGGCAATAACCTAATCCATTTACCCTCATATCCCGAAAGAATACAAAGCTGAAGAGTTTCTGCACCGTGTGGAAGGATTTACCGACTATAATAACTATGATGAATGTGTAAGATTTTAGCAGGCTTACTGATGGGGGAGCGAGCTGTGGTGTGCTGCACTCCATCGGGGGAGGGGTTATAAATTTAATGGGACAAGGCTGTGCGTATTTGCCTGAGTAAAAGGTTTCAAAGGCTTGTCTGCGGATGACTGTGGAGTATACTCATACTCACCGAATGCACTAAAAGCAGCGCGTAAAGAGAACTGCTTTAAAAAAAAAGAAAAAAACAAAAAAATGCTGCCAAGGTAAATATCAAGAAGAAATATGGTTTTAAGCAAAAGTCTGCAGACAAGGACAGAGTTGATCACAATGATGAGCCACTGGCTGAGCCAAGTGTTTCGAATATTAAAAGCAGGAGAGCTCGGTTAAATCAGCATTGAATTTGCTCACCGCAAATGATTGTACTGTATCTTACTAAGAGCTTTTTATTTTAATATGAAGAGCTTGGTAAATGGAGAGCTATTTAAAGCACCAATGACAAGGAGTTGGTCCCGTTCCCCTTCAATGGCTTTTCAAACTGTGGAAAGTGTAGGAGTCTATGCAAGAAAAACCTTTAGACCTTTGTATCAATAAGGTTTTAAGATTTAATTTAAAATGTTACGCTCCATTAAAATATGAACTTGGAGCTCGGGTTTGGAAGCCCGCGTGTGTGTACTTTATTACGCGGTTACAAGGGCAGGTACCTGTTTTTATGACTCCTCTATTCATACCAGCCCGCCTCGCTGATGGGCTGTTAGTGATGGATAGAGAGATAAAGAAGGAGGGAGAAAGAAATCAAGTGGAGGGAAAGAGAGGGGCCCTGCACGAACACGACTCAAGCTGCTTCCCGGCCAGCGGCAGTCCTTCCATCTCCTCTGGCGTGGCTGGCAGACACGCGCCGAAAGCTAACTGACTGACCTCATGTCTGGTCACACAACACTGTCCACACACAGCCAGACCACCACATACAAACACGCGGCCCGACCACAACAACCACAAAGGGCTCCGGAGTGGTCTTGAAAACCACAGATGAGAGTGAGAGTGTATAATACTTCCACAGAGTTTTGAGGAGAACTACAAAAGCAAACTGGAAGAAGTTTGCAGCCTCTCTTGAATTATAACACCGAGACTCCATCTATGACAAAATCTAGCCCCTTCAAATACAAGAACATTGAGACTTTTAAAAGTGCTCCCCGGCCATATGGAGAAGCGCGGACCAGCTGCAGAGCCGTTTTTATAAAGCAATAACTTCCAACGAGATCGGAGATTACAAGATGATAAAACACAGATCAAAAATTCATTTTTAGCGGGAGAAGGGGAGAGAACTTATGTGTGATCATCCTTCCCGCATAAAACTCAAGGGGAGCGGGAAGCCGCATGCATGCAGATGGTCATCACACACAAGTAAGCAAGAAAGCCTCGAATATATTGCTTTGCTCGTACGAAAAGGGGATCACAATAGGTTGTTCAGCGCGTGTTTAATGGAGTGTGAGCGGAATATGTGCATTGGGTTCTGCCCCCGGGCTGTGTGTTTACAGACAGAGAGCAGCTAGGCCTGGACACTCATAAATGGCCAAAAGTGCAGAGAAAGGCAGAGGAGGCTGTGCTGATTCAGCTGTCTGAGATAGCAGCGCCTCAAAGCCAAATTGCGAGCCAAATAATGCACACACTCTTTCAGTCTCGCACAAATGCCCGCACAACAAAACCCGGGGAAGCGCTCCCGCGACGCCGCACTGGCATCGGCGCTGTCCTCTCCTCAATACACAATACACTCACCCAACTGATTTACACGGGCGACACATGCAACCGCGGCTGACCTCATTAAACGAGATGGCGCGCCCGCATTTTCCGCCACTTGACTTGAATATGTTCTACAGAACCTGAGATAATTTAATGCCTCTACCTCGGAGGAGCGAAGATGCTGCGATCAGCGTTACGGAGAAAGGGAGATAAGTGACAGCCAGGCAAAAACAAATAGGCAGCCACACGCACGTACATGCAAACACTCTAGACACAACATAAGATAGATGTCTGGCTGGATTATAACTCCTACCCCGGAGCTGAGGCTCTTTCTCTAATTGACACGTAATAAGTGCATGAATCGTAGCATTAAACTCATTAATTAACTGCTTACTGATCTGCCTCGGAGTGAGAGGGAGGAGAAGAAAACACATATGGGCAAAGAGAGAAAGGGAGAGAGCATGAGAAAGCGATGTGGATAACTCTCGAAGGTCTCTTTCTAAGGGCGAGCAGCGGTGGGCTGAGTAGCATTATGCTTCATTGAATTTGGAACTGAGCCCAAAGTCTTTTCTCTTGATTTGTGAATATTTAGATTGGAGGAGGCCAGGAGTTCCCGTACCACAGACAAAAAAAAAAAAAAAAAAAGACCCTTCACTCATCAAATGTGTTGGTTTTCAGGGACAGGAGGGGATAGAACATTAGATCAACAAGCAATTACTCTACCCAGTGGGAGAATAACCCACGACTGAACCGGCTGCATGCAGAAACAAAACATCCATCCCTTTCAAGTGGTCCCTACTGGCTTCCCTCTGCATTGTTCTCTCCTCCTCTTCTTCTTCCCTCTCCCGCACCCTTACATCTTTTCTTTTTTTGGTCGTCCCACTGGTAATGAATTGCTCTCTCTCTCTCTCGCTTCTCCCACCTTTTCTCCTCTTGCTCCTTCAGCGCCTTGATTGACGGGTTCGAAACTATGTTAAGGAGGGCCGTCTTCCTCTCCCCGTGCCTCCAGCTCATTCAGCTGACAGAGTTATGGCAGCTGTGGATCACTGCTCGCACCTCATCATCTGTGATGACCTCATGCCATGGCACGCCTGACCACCAGAGATGATGTGATGATATCCTCGCTGTCATTTTCCCCGGCTGGAAGTAGACTACCGAAAAAGGAGCGCGATCTGAATATGAATGTTGAGCATAAACAGGTACGCTTTGTGGAAAACGCTGATAATCTTTCACCGCAACAGTTGCGTAAGGACTGGCTAGAATAAGCCCTATACGAGAAATGCAGCGATATGAGCTAGTCTCTGTGAGCGGGCTTATAGAACGGCCTAAGTGCAGGGCTGGGAGTTAGAGCTGAGGAGTTAGACTAAGCAATATGCCTTCTGAGCGTATAATAGGGTGCACACTGCATCACACGTGGAAGCACACGGGCGCCGTTTCACGCGAAGTGCATGTGTTCAAGAAAGTGCAGTTTCAAAATGTACGTAAGTCGTAAAGCGATTGGAGATGGAAGGATTAACGGAGAAGGAGAGGGACATTAGCTTGTCACGTAAGCATCACCTGGTATGCGCAAGATAAAATGAAAAATGTAGGAGTTAGAAATTGCAGAAGCCCAATCCCAAGGATTACGACCAAGGTGGGATTTGAAATGGCTTTCCCAGTCAAACTCTATCAAAGTTACAGTACGCTAAGTCATCCCCTGACTTTTTCCGTAGGCATCGCTCTGAAGTGTGTATGAGGTTTCAAAGCCAGGAAAGGCTTGGCGGCAAATTGTGGGAAATGCAATCAAATGTATGAAGTAGTTGGTGTGGAAAGGTGCTGGATAAATCGTAGATCTTTTGATGAACGTTTCATTGTGTAACATGAAATATTTAATACTTAAACAGTTCTCTAGAAGTCCAACATTGAATCCTAAGCACATCAAAGTCCTATTTATCAGATATTTCCCTTCATAAAATAGTTATTCCACCTTTTTACTAGTTCTAGCTTTGACATACCAACTGTGTGTGTCTGAGGGTTTAAAGCAGAGAGTGTGCGTGACACTGATTCAGATTAGTGAATCTGAATCAGTGATCCTTAAGTACAACTGCTGGCCCCGCAATACACCCTTAACCCTGGACCTCATCCATCACATGGGATGGATCACAGTCTTTAGAGGCACTGGAGTCATGCATACACCCACTCAGTCACAAACACTCACGCAGACAGGCTTATGATCGGGTCAAGACCCCAGTTGACCCCTATTTCAGCATTTCGCTACTCAGTCACTCAGAAAGGCAACACTTTCAAACCACGGGCGGCTGCCTGCGTGCCAAGTGCATGCCCGCATAGATCCGTTTACGCGACAAATCCGAGAATCTCAATCAAGAGGTGAAATGCAAACCTTTGTTTGACGGAGGGAACGGGGAAACGTGGCAGGACAGCCAACATCTTAAAAAAAAAAAAAAAAAAAAAAAAAGGCAATCAGCGCCGCAGCCTATTGGTATTCAGTCTCGCTCTTCTGTCATTGTTCATTTTCCAGCCACAATCCACGTAATGAGCTGCTTTTCCAACCCAGGTGTTCCATTCCTTTGCAAGGTCATTGAGAAACACAATACAATTATTTGAGACCGAGGCACGGGTTGAAACAAAGGCTTGTCAGAATCATCAGAAAGTGCCTGCAGGATATTAAAAGACAGGGTAAACTGCCTTTTAGGGTTATGATTTATTCATTTACAGGACCTGATTTAAGAACAATTGAGAATTTTTTCACATTAAGTGCCATCACAGGAGGACCAAACACTCATTTCAAAGATCTGGGACTACGTACGTAACCATTCACGAGGGAGGCAGCTTCTTTTTTACTTGAAGGCACCCAGAGTTCACTGTGGTGACATCACTCTGCGGGGTCTGGTCAGTGTAAGTTTCCAGTATCCCCTGTCATCACCTGCTAATCTCAAAGACAGAGAGAATGCAAAGGGGTAAGAGAGGGCCGGAGCGGCATACTCTGGAATAAAGAGACGGTCAAAGGAGTGCGGCGCTCGAAGCATACCTCGCCTGCCTTTGTTGAGAGCCGTGGCGCTGAGGAGTTCCACCCACAGAACACTCCCCCTGATCATTAATCACCCGTCCATTCTGGCCCTGTCAGAGCCTCACGTCCAGGATAAAACACGCAGCTACACCCACCGCCACCCACACACACGCATAAATTTCGCGCGCACACACCTAAACTTTCCGCTGCCTTCGTCCTCTTGACCGCTCATCTTGACATACCAGGCTAAAGCAGCAGCGTCTGACGCTGCAGAAATCCGCAGCGAACAATACTTAAACCCCCGGAGAAAGCTGAGATATCCTCCAATTAGGGCTGGAACTCAGCACAAAGCTGTGCAGCGGCGTGGCCGTGCACAAGAACAGCGAAGCGATACCTCACAGAAAGAACGTCTACGGAAAGAAATCTGCTTTGTTTTTTGGCATTCTGCTTCTATAATATTCAGAAAAGGAATTCAGTGCTGCTACGTGTGAGTTTGACTGGTTTCAACAGAGGGCAGTGCAGCAGTAAAATAACTACAAGATGAGACTGTGTCCAGCGAGAGAAAATAAACAGGCCTGTGTGTGATATCTAATATTCTGTTCGCCTCACATACGGATATGAAATCCAACAGTCTGACTGCTAATGCTAATGAACAGAGCATGTGTCTGCGAGACAATGAATATAGGAAGACACATTCTGTTCAAAATTAAGATGTGTGTGCGTCTGTGTGTGTGTGTGTGTGTGTGCGAGCCTTAACAAACCGGCGAACAATTTAGCAGACAGCCCACGCCCCTGGGCAGGCTGTTACCATGACAACCTCACAGCCAGTATTTTTTTGGCCCACACTTTCCCTTTGAACAGCCGGCCAATGACAGACCAGCCGACTGGGAAATCTGGCTTACTGAAAGCGCATGCACGAGTTGTGTGTCTGCGTGCGCCTTGGTGTGTGTGTGTGTGTGTGTGTGTGTGTGCATGATATAGATCAAGAGAGCTATATAATCTTTGAGCTCCGCACAGGCTCATCATAACCAAGTGCTGCACTGGCAGTTGGCTGTGCATCTCTGCATCGCGCCCCGGCACGTTGGGTTTCGGGTCAGTGTCATTTTCAGGAAGACGCGACCGCGCGCCAAGGTGCCGAGGAGGCGTTTCAGATCGAAAAGCAAAGGACGACAAGGTATTCCGGAAAACACAGCTATGCGTTGTGTTTGCCAATCCATCGGCGGCTGGCATGGTGGAAGAGAAGGACTCACCCCGAAAAACATATCGTCACGCAGCAGACAGTTAACATGTGCTTGCAGTACAATCTACGCTGTAATCAGAATCTAACAGGGGACTGACCAGGCTCAGTGCCCGCTGCCAACCAGCAGAGAGAAAAACAAAGAAGGGCACGAAATGTGAGCAAGAAGATTTCATTGTCAGCATTCGATTGCACAACGACCGCAGCACTGATGTGATCAATCTAACCTATGAAGCAAACGGAAGCCACAAAAGCCGCCTCCACTACCAGGTTATCTAGACGCTCTGTTGTGGTGTGTGAGGGCAAACTTGAGCGTCAAATGAAATCCAACTCACTGGCAAAGACAATATCCACGAGTCTCGAGTTCAGTTCCCGTGCACTTCGTAGTCCACGGATGATGACCCCAGATCATCAACAGGCAGTCATGGGCTCAGGCAGTTACCTTGTGGTTCTGTCACACGGAGAATAAAGTATATGTCCCAAGAAAAATAGCCTTCTCTTTTCTACCACTCCACATTGTGAGAGACCATTAGCTTCCTCTGTCTCAGCACTTGTCTCTTTTAAAACGGATCTAGCTCATTAACTTCATGGCCAGATCAATTAATCTATAGCAGTTAGGCAAAGATGCCCACTCCTGCTCTTTTTGCTCCTTTGCCGTTGCTTTGCTCAACAACGTTTATTACATTTACGGCCTTCAAACCTCTTTTTTTTTTTATTATTCCATCACAAGGAAAGCAACATAATAAGTAGCTGTAATCATAAACAATAAGCCAGAACACTGGGATGTAATAAGAAATATAGAAAAACAAAAAATAGATTCTTTTTTTTACTCCTGTATAGAATTAAAAATAAAAGGAACAGAAAGATGGAACGACGAGGGAGTGAATAAATCCGCTCGGCGGCAGTTGGGCTGTTATCAGTCAGTCTAGTCACTTTGTCTGTGTAGCTTTATTTAATGCATGAAATGCCCCGGCCCAGGTTTTTGTTATTTGTTCACAAAGTGTGTAATTGAAAGTTAGAGGGAATGTGGACAAAGATTCAGGAGGTTGCTTCGAGCTATTAGATTACTACATAGATTATGAACGGCCTTGGATGTGCATTTTAGTGATATAGGGCCATAAAATGCACAGCATAAACAAATTTATTTTATTTTTTTTCAGTGTTGTTTCCCAAAAAGATCGAGCGGAAGGCTTAAAAAAGAACCGCCAGCAAGAAACGTATATCTTGCTAATAAACGGAGATTAAATTATCAACAGATCGTTTTGCATTTAAAGATCTATAGAGGCTTTCTGCTCAGTTACTTGACATTAAAGCAATAAACCTCTGACATTGAAAGCATAAGAAATATTGTTTGCGGAACGGCGTTTAGGAGTATGAAACACTTTGACAGATTCGGTTCCTGAGCCAACAACATTGGCCATGTGGATTGTGTTGCTACCGTCTCCTTTATTCTTGCCAATGAACTAATTAAGACAAATAATCATTGCATTCACTGATCTTGTGAGTACTTGTCTAACAACAAATTAATATTTGGCTTTTTTTCTTTTTAATATCCGAAAATACTCTCAAGTGTTTGCTGCATAGCTGGAGCCTGCCGGTAGCTACAACTTGAAATCAAGTTGGTTTTATACGCGTCTGTACGACTAGATAAGAGGATGCACTGAAGCACAACTTAAAGAACTGGAATTAGTGCAAGGAGAATTGAAAAAGTACACTTTAATTCACTTGTGAAGATTAACATTTGACCTCAGAAACATGAGATGCAAAAAATAAACTATTAACACATTAGCTCTTACTAGGCTGTTATAATGATAAAAATGCTCTGAGAATTGTTCTGGCAAGGCTTAACAGTATCCTAAAACACCGGGCCCCCTGGCTCAGAGTTGAGGGCCCGCTAATGAGCATAGAGGCCCGTGGAGGGGGGCGATGAGTAATTAGGAGCGTAGAAGTGGAGTTGAATGATAAAACAACTGGAAAACAAAGGTCCCTTCACTGTTTACCTAATTTGATCCCTAATTGAGCGCACGTAACGCAATGTTCACACCAAAAAAAATTAAAAAATAAATAAATAAAAATCTCTGGCAAAGATGAGCAGCCGCGGCAGAGTTGCTCAGCTGAACACAGCTGCGCTCACCCCTTCGGTAATCTCAGAGGTGCGAGAGGCACTTCCGTCCCCAGCGCAATCACCACGTAAAAGAACGGTGGCGTGTGTCCGCCCCGTAAACCAGCAGTGAGCATCTGCGGCCTCTCACGCTGATGCTGACGTTTTCACACGTGGAAAATAGGCCGTCAAACTCTGTTTTAGCAACTCAGAGTTGTTGAGATTATCTCTTTCTGTGTACAGCACTCTTGAGAACCTGAGCATTTCATGTGGAACTGATTGCAAAATTGCCGCTTGAATAACCCTGTACATGTACTGTAGGTGTCCGTACCAAGGGAAAGACTAACAATTTTGCATTTTATATATTTTTCCTGGCATCTAAAGACGCCGCTGAAGTTCTTGGACTAAAGAAGCATTGTCTTCTGCCGCCACTGGACTAATTGGAATCTGGCTGAGATCATGTCTCACCATGTACACTGACCCGCCACAACATTCAAACCACTGACAGGAGAAGTAAATAACATTGACCATCTTGTTAAAATACAATGTTCTACTGGGAAACCTTTGGCATACGTGTTGATGTTACTTAGGCATGTACCACCCACCTAGACCAGACCAGGCACCCCCACCCCATAGCAATGATGCTCCTTGATGGCAGCAGCCATCCCCAGCAGGATCCAGCCTGACACAGGCACACACACAAAAACGGTTTAGGAACAACTAAAAAACATGAAAAACAGCACAAAGTGTTGACCTGGCCTCCAAATCCACTATATCCCAAACTGATCGAATATCAGTGGGATGCTCTGGAACAAGCCTGAGGGCCCTCTGAAGGCCCATGTCCATTCTCTGAGGAGTCACAGCTGTTTTGGAGGCACAAGTGAGACCTACACAATATTAAGAAAGGGGTCATAATGTTATGCTTGATCGGTGTACATCACCATACCCCAATGTAACAGCATAACTGTAGCTACTATAGAAACAAGGCCAGCGATGCATGTAATTTTTTATCCGTGCAGATTTGCCACTGACGACCACTGCTAGCCAAGGCTGATGTTTTCTTCTAGAAAATAGGGTGAAAAAACACATAGTGACTGATAAGACCTGGGCAGGAGGCAAATGCGAGTGTACTGAGTCCTCAGTTTCTGCTCATCCGGAATAAAATGTAGGCTTTCTAAAGCTAAAACAGCATCAGCAGCTTTTCCGAAAGTCTCAGTTTTAGGTTTCATTAGCTTAGGTCTGTTTTTACAAAACCTAACCTTGGACTGCATCACTAACATTAAAAGATAGAAAGTTGGAAAGGGTGATTATAGGGCGAGCAACGGCCACGGCCAGGTTATCAGGAGCGCTGCGCCGTGGGATGGTGACGACATCGACAAGCACAAAAACAGCTACATTACAGTAAAACGTGCAAGAGCAAGACCTCCCTCCAGCTGTTGCATATCCGCTGTTCATCGCCCCTTGTTGCTTTTATGCCTAATGGGAAGTAATGATAAAATGTTCGGCATCAAAAGAAAAAGCACAAATTATGTGTGAAGCGTGGGAGAGTAAAAGTGACCGGAACGAGGGAAGCAGAGTGTGAGAAAGGGAGACAAAGTGAAATGGGGAAGTGAGAGCAAAACAAAGTGAAAAAGCACTCAGGAGTACATCTTGTCACTCAAATTTGCTGGTGGCAGAGTCCCACATTTCTCATGATGATGCCGGGCTATTCACTCTAACAGTGGAAATATACAACTGGGAATGGAAAAAAAAAAAAATGGATAAGACTAAATAGACTAAAGCAACCTGTCCTGCTCGACGTGGACAGGTCCATTCATCGTTTAGAATGGGCGTGCTTTCATTTGTAGATACAGCAATGCTGTTGACATCAGGCCCAGGCATGACCACAAAAACTCAAAGGATGAATGACAGGCATGGAAGTGCTTATACTGCACCAAAACAAACAGATGTGTTCATCGCATATTCCTTCGAATAGCGTGAGTGAACACAGGTTGACCCCATTTCCTGGCACGCAATGCACCTGCGCAATTCTCCAAAGGTGCCCGGGACCTCAGCGCATCTATATTCATGGCATATTTACATCTACCTGACTTCTCCACAGCCTTATCAGCGAGCCGCATCCCCTTTCCAGACAAACAGACACGCACAACCACACAGATACGGCGTGTGTAATGGCGGAGCACAAGCGCCCTTCCCACCTGTCCAGATCTGGACAGTGCTGACCTTTATCAGACAGCCCTGGTCAATACGCCCAGAGCTGTGAAACTGGCGCACATGTGCGTTTTGCTGTGTGTGAAATGTGTGCGCTTATGGGACCTCCTCCTGCTGCATGAATGCACTGTTGAACTGAAGGAGACAGGAAGTCATTCATTAAGGTGAAGAGTGAATGATGGACAGTCCGGGACGGTGGTGTTGATGGATGCTCAAGATATAGGACTTGAGCATCCAACGAAAATATCCGTCAGAGCAGCTGGAAGTTGTACAGTCCTGTAGATTTTACAGGTGTTTGACCAAATCAATGATGCTTTTATGTTTGTCAAAGAGCATTTGCATTTATAAATACAACAAAAATATAAAAATATTAAATATATATTTAAAAAATGGCAGATTATCCACGTCCCAAAACATCAGGTGCATAGGCAAATTGAGCATTTACTGTATGTGCTTATGTATACCACTGTTTGGCCTGCATGAAGGATCATGGCCTTCATGAATACACAAATATAGATTTTATTTTTATTTGTTTGTTTATTGACATACCCCCTCAACATAAGAAATGCACTGTCAGGCTATGTATCACATACAGTATATGGGCTAAGCAGATATTAGGCTGGCAGTGACGCAGCTGCTTCAGAACCATGGACAGCTCTGTTTGTACAACACAATTATGTGGATCCGTTTGTAAATTAATAATGATGATGAGTGTGCAGGCAAAAACGTTTGATCCAGGTTGTTCACAACTCGGCTCGTCTGCTTTACCTTTGTAGGCCGACAGCATGGAAAAGGTTAGAGATGACGACAATAAATGCAATGAAAACAGACAATCTAACTCCATAGTGTTCATATATAATAGCAGGAGGACTAAAATCAAGGAAATATGACCAAATCGGCCAGTCTTAAAACAACGGAACTTGATTCTAAACACAACTGATGCAATCCCCAGGGGGTGGGGGAGGCAGCAATCTTGCAGGCAAGTCTTTTTCAGTCCATATCTGTATGTTTAAATTGATGTATTCTGGATATTAATCTATGCATATATACTTTGGTTTTGGTTTTCATGTCTGCATGACATACATTGATTTGCTACTTAAGATGTCTTGGGGAGGAAACGAACAAAGGCAAATTCCAAAATGTCACTCACTTCATCAGTGAAGGAGCTTTGCAAGACTGTTCTTGCACAATGAACAGCCTCAGAAAAAACAACCGGGGAGAAGAAGAAGAAGAAAAAAAAGGGTACACGGACTTAATGTTTAATTGTGCATACAGTGTGCGTGTGTGTCTCCTGCCTAAACGTGTGAGGGGCAAATCCTCATTTGGTCATGTGACATCGCGGACTTTGAGAAAGACATCAACACCTTGTGCGGCGGAGAATTAAGGGGAAAACACAACACGGCCAACGGGATTATCTGTATAAATGGCAGAGTGCCATTAGCGTGAGGGTTTAGCTCTAACAGTAGCGCAAAGTGTGTGTGCGTGTTTGTGTGCGCTTCAAAGACAGAGAGAGAGCGTTTAAACCTGCATATTTATGTTAGACACACAGTGCGCTTGAGAAAACAATTCCAGGCTGGAGTTTTTGAACATGGCACGACTACATTTGGGACGATCAGAAGTGTATTTTAATTGCGCGCGGCATAGCAGCGGCAGAGCGGATGTGAAATTCCAGAGGTTGACTGAGCTGCTTATCTTACATGTTCACATTCATCACGACTGGAGAAATGAAACTCAAAAACATCTTGACACATTGCATAAATTAATGCACATATTTATGCAAAACTGCATGAACAGGGTCAAACAAAAAGATAACATGCACTGACATCATCTATGAATGACTGCACACGTACACATGCAAAAGCCATAGACATTTCCCTGTCAATGGGTATGGTCCAATTCCTCTTGTCACACTGTACGCACACACTACATTTTGCATGCAGTCTAAACTCTGCATGCATATTCTCACAGATGTAAATCCAGAAAATATGCATTGTAGCACTGACACGCACGGTGTGTACAAAGTTGCCGGGAAACCTTGGGCACACACATCTTTAAAACACACCTTCCCTGGGCAGGACATATTGGATTAGCAGTGATTTTTTTTTTTCCTTGGGTCCGTCTCAGTGGTGCTAGATTAAATGCCATTTCCACTTTACTACAGATGGCTCGGAAATAAATCATACTATCCATACACACACACACGCAAAAACTGTCCACACAGTACAGACGCCCGTACACACACACACACACAAACAAAAAAACACATAAATTCAGCCAAATGCTCACGCGAGGAGATATATAACATGTTGGCACACCCCAACACTAAAGCACCTGTACGGTCCAGCGCGTCTGCTCTTTGTATTTCAATCACTGAATCGATGGGTCTAAATTGATTGTAGCTGAGCAGGGGCCAGAGATGTTCCCCCTGGCTCACTGCCCTGGCCCTCTATTGATTAGATCTGAGAGAGCCAATTGCTTTCACACTGGATTAAGGTGTTCCGGGGCAGTGAGCAGGGAGAGAGGAACGGAGGTAGAGAGACGGAGTCGGGGAGAAGGAGAGGCGGAGAGAGAGAGAGAGAGAGAGAGAGAGAGTAAGCTTTGCAGCCTCGGAGATGCAACAACAAAGCACTTGAGATCAGGCCAACAACATCACTAATTAGTTAACAACCCATTTCGAGGAAGAACACAGGAATGGTTTGACCACGTAAGCACACCGAGATGTGGGCGTTTCACACATACATGAGCACACAGAGGGAAATCATAACGGCTTACAGTACTTTTGAATTAGAAAACCAATCTATAAGCTGTATGTCTGAATCACTGTACGCATGCAGACCTCATAACACACAAACACTCTCTGTCTCTCTCTCTCTCATATACACACGCACACACACACACACACACACACACACACACACAGGCACCTTTATGTTGCAATCCTTCAGATCAGAGGGCACTAAAACAGATCAAGGGTATAATCTCATTTGACCCTGGAGCTAAGAAGCCCAGGGCAACAGCATGGCACTTCAAAGCTTCAGTTTGTTACACATTCCAGCTCCGAAGTCTTACGCGCCGCAACCGAGAGGAATCAAACCAAACTTTACTATCAGCCGGCATCACAGGATCTCTTCTGACCTGGATCAAACGATAAACTACGAGGGGTGGATAAATCTTTTTTTTTTTCCCTCCCTTCTCCAGTGTCTGCCTCTCCAGTTTGCATTCGTCTTCGTCGCATTCGTGTTCCACTGGGGGAAGTGCTAAGCAGGACACCCTCTCAACATCCCATCACTCTTCCCCTCTGTGCAATTAGCCGCCGCTGTTAAAGGCTCCATATGGAATAATAGGAAAAGAGGAACGGGGGGCTAAGGAAGGCCTCCAGCCACGGCTGAGGACCTTTTCTCTGGCTGATGTCCCCCTCTCAAATCATTTCCACAATGGAGAGGCATCCAATCCAGATTAAGCGCTTATGGAAATGAAGAGCTGTGTGCATAGGAAATCTGGACCCGGGTCGCAAGAGCCGGGAAAAAGGCCCCTCAGTCTGAGTGCTCACGAAGGCGTTTCTTGGGGTGCAGCAGCCCTATTCACACGGCATTAGAGGAGTAAAAGCCTCACATTGACTGCGCAAGTTAGGCAAGCTCAGTGTGCATTCGGTTAATACCTCTATTGTGTCCCACTCTCACTATGACTGCTCGCCGAGCAGAACACGAGAGACGCAGGACAGCGGTGGAATTAAAGAGGCAGAAAAGATGAGATAGAGAAAGAAAACAAGGGCGGGAGGGGAAGAGGATTTACTGGCCCATTCATGCCGTGAAGCACACACAGGCATGCTTATGCACACACTCACATGCACTTGCACACACAGTAATATAGTTATAAAAAGGCTGCTGTGTGTCCTGTTTGTGGGAATCTGACATGACACTTGGCTGACACATTAAACTTGTTGAGAGGCAAGAAACCCAACAGACGCACAGAGCCAAAACACATAATGATAGGCCGACCACGGTAGCCAGCAGCATAAAGGTCAGTTTATGGGGAGGCAAGAGACAAAGATAGGTAAGGTGAAAAGAGAGCGAGGGCGAGAGAAAGAGGGCGAGAGAGAGAGATTGTGAAACTGACTGAGCGTAGGAGCATGTGTGCTTTGTGTCCCTACCACTATCTGTTTGGTTCATTCCCCAAAGGGTCTTATTATGCTCCGGACTGGCTTCGACACAAAAGCAGTGTCTTTGTATCTCATCCCATCCAGCTACCCAGGAGAACATTCTAGACACAGCAAATCCATTTGTTTGTCATCTATAGCTGGACTAATCAGATATCATTCTCTCTGAGAAGCATACCACTGTGCAGCCCGGACCGGCACTACAGCAACGCCGGCCCGGTGCTGCGATAACATCGCTGCTCTTTCGGAGACGCTTTTATATTTGTTGTTAGCAGTGTACACAGGCATCACGGAAGAGTGTTAAAGGGTAAGCTATACAAGTATAAAGGCACTTAGAATTACAATATTTCTTGGTGTTATTCACAAACTTCAACTGAGCCTTACATTTACTTGGTGACTAAAACTTCTAGTTGAAGTTAAACGTGCAAGACATAGTGAACTGGAGTCTATCAGCAGAACAAAGGTGGGAACCCAGGGTGGATTACATAGCTGGACTTTGCACAATTGCTTTTAAAGAATTCGGGAGGCATGAGTGAATACAGAAGACAGTGCATCAGTAAACATCAGAGTGGTAGAATAATCTCCATGAATTAATTGGACTTCTATTGGTGAGAGTCACAAGGGAGCCTAATTCCAGTTATCCATGATACTAGTCCATATCCACATGAAGAAAGAGACTCCCACCAAGAATAACGTCTATCATCTTCAAACCTTGTTGATTTAAAATGCGTTACCTATGAACTGTTTGAATTCTTTTTCTTCCCCGCACTGATTCAAGCTACTGCAAAGAGCAACGATGGCCTGTTTGAAGACAAATTCTGATTGAACTGAATCTGTTTTCTTCCGCTGATTGAATTAGCGAGGACCGAAATGTCAGGATTGCTCAAAATGCAGATTGAAAGAGATATACAAAATGATGGCGTCACGAGTTGACATTTACTGTGATTACCGCGCCTCGTCTTTTCCGTGTTTTGGTCTAGCGCTATCGTATCATGCGTTAGTGAGGTTTTTGTGCGCGGCAAATGCAATCAATCCAACAGCCCAACAAGAGATCCTGTACCCATTCACTGCGGCGTGTAGGCAGCACTCAACCTGTTGACACTGAATCAGTTCCCACTCAGCGCCCGGTTGAAGCATGATGGTTGTGTGATGGGCTTTCATTAGAGACTACAGTTAAAAAGAGGCTGTCTGAGGGGTTGTGAGGCTTTATTAAACTCTATAAAACCAAACTCACCTTGAAGATTTTATTAAAGTTGGTTCACATCCACCCTTGAGGATACGCTAAGCTCTTGCCTCATCTAAACTGCACACACAGAAATAACACCGTCACATATCCATCGACAATCGTGGCCATGCTAATTCTGGTCTGGGGGACAAGCCGCAGCCCCCTCAGCCGGTGTGGGAACCAGTAAACAAATGACGGACAAAGCAGAATGTGCTCTAAAAGAGGATTACCAAGTCGCAGTCTTTCTCCGCGTTCTCAACCCCCATCCTCTCTCATCCCCGTCATAGCAGGAGCTCTTTGGCATGAGGTGAGACAGCAAAGCCAAGATCAATAATTTGTCACTGAGACGTGTCTGCCAGATTGAGCTTCATTGGCTCTTTCTGTCAGTCTGAAAAGAGACGTTTCCTCTGGTTTCTGCACAACCACATGCCTCGACCCCGGAAAGTACAGGCTGTGTTAACTGTCAACGAAAACATGTAATTACACACACACACAATGACATAGTGCAATGCAGATTATGGGAGTTGTCTAATTGCCGGATAATTGCATATTGTGAAGGTTTTGAGGTTGTGTTTGATATGACCTATCCAGTTATAAGGAGCTGAATTGGTTTAGGATAATGCGTGGTGTCGCAACATAAATTACACAGATATAATTTTTCACGTATGTTTAATCAGGGATACTTCGGGAGCGTTTACAGTGCAACTCTAATGCCGCTTGCTTCAAGTGTGCCGGAATTACGGCAAACATGATTAGGTTATGAGATTGGACACGCAAAGTTCGGCTTGAGGTGACGGAAATCGTATGCGGGGGAGTGCGGATACGCGTATGCGTCGGTGTGAGTGGATTTGTGCGTTTGCGCGCAGGCTTCCCACAATAGAGAGCAAACATCTTGCAAGCTTTGGCCCAAAGTCTAGAGATTTGGAGCTTTGCATTGATTCCAAGCACTGATGCAAACTAATGGAATACACACAGAGCAGGGACGACATGTCGTTTTGGGTTACAGAATTTACTTACTGCAAAAGCCAGGCAATATAATGTCAGGGCTGTTTTCAGGGAGTCGGAGAGCTTTTTTTTTTTTTTTTTTCCACTCCTAACACAAAAAGATCCCTTTACCAAATTACACAAAACAAGCTCTGTCTTTTAACCACTAGATAGACAGTCCCTAAAATTACACCATTGAAATTATGTTTAAAAAAAAACTCGACAGCAGCACCTCTTTCCAAAATGAGTGCCTCCATTAATCACAACAACATTACAATACCAATAAGAGACCTTCTTGTCAACAGTGTCTTCAACTCTAAAAGGAGTCTTTACAAAAAAATTACACACATTAGAAAATATGTTTCCTTCACGTGTCGGCTGAGCTTCTTTAATATGCTTCAACCTCGTTCCTCCCGGATCCGCATTCTTCATGGTTGCTTTGTTGTTTAGTTGTCACTGCAGGTAGAATGAGGAGAGGTCTATTGGCCCTACCATAATTACAGTTCGATTCTAATTAGATCATCAGTCTACAAGTTCCTCAACATAACCTTGACTAATCCACATCTATCACAGTGCAGCTGATAACCTCCGAGAAGGGATGAGACAGTTTCCCAGTAACGAAATGTGTCCCCCTGCCATCAAGCCATCAAGCCAAACAGAACTGGCGGTTTTATTAGCGGGGCAGTGAATATTGATGGACACTCATGAGGGACGAAGGAGAACCAACAAATGAGGGGGGATGGAAAACGGGGAATGTTTGTACTTTCTAAACCAGGGAGCACTTTGTGGAGAGGCTCACCATGTCGCCTCATTACTGCCTGCTGGAGCGTACTCAAGAGGGGGACGGGGAGTGAAGAAAAGATGGGGGAGTTGCAGGGAAAAGCAAAGAAAAGCGAAAGGAGGCTGAAGACAATTTTCTGCGCGCTGCCCAAACTGACGTTTCTCTTGACATTTAACTTTGGGTGTCTAAGGGATACGGCGCAGAGGTAGAAACGGTGACGCTTCCACAACATTACCGACGATGCCCTTGTTGTGTTTTGTGATGCGCAATCATAATTTAAGAGCATAAAGAGAGAAATTTGATTGATTGGGGTCACGGCTGGGGTGAGAGGGTGAAGTGGAGCCCCTCGTAGCGCGGGGCTTTTGTGTTTCGCCAGAGAGGGTGACATAGGCAAATTAAGCAGAGCCCCAACCATCTGGTGAATGTTAGCGGTCCTTTGTCTTCCTGTGTCCCTGGCCTCGACAACCAGTGTCCCAGTGTCCACCACTGATTGAGTGAGAACAAGAGAGGAGGAGAGGAGAGGAGAGGAGAGGAGAGGAGAGGCGAGAAGAGGAGAGAAATGAGGACTGAGTCTGAAGTAGACTGAAGTTTATGAGGCAGATTGGAAGAAATGTCAGGTCAAAGTGGAGCTGTGGAAATACTTCAGACCAAGATGACTTTAAAAGGCTCAGAAAATGTCCAGTGACCAAACACATGGTCTGAAAGGTCCTGGAGGTTAGGGAACTGAAAGAAAAATACAGAGAGAGGGTGAAAAATAATAGGAGCAAGAGTATGTGTCCCTCCAAGGGCCGTAAGAACAGCTCTGTTTGTGGTGGGTATTCCATTATGTGTGAACAAAATGTCCGGATTCCCCTTGCATCATTAGAGACTGACTCTGTCGTTGTAGTGAGAGCAGCGCATCTGTGTTTGGGGTCATTATAAACACTCTGTTTGGGCCTCAGATTCAAAGAGTCTTTGTTTGGGTCACGCTCTTTCACCACTGCTCTCTGCCATCCCCCTATTCAGCCCATTGAGAGCCTAGGAAACCAGAAGTCTTTCACTCTCTCCTCTTTCTTATATCTTTTCTCTGTCTTCCTCCCACTGCTCCATTTTGTCCTCATCGCGCTGATTCTCACCGCCGTGAGACTAATAGGAACAGGAAGAGTCAGATGCCTACTTAATTGGGCTTCAAGGTGACTTAGTGGATGGTGATGTGTGTGTGTGTGTTGTTGT
Source organism: Chelon labrosus (assembly GCF_963514085.1). Taxonomy (NCBI): domain Eukaryota; kingdom Metazoa; phylum Chordata; class Actinopteri; order Mugiliformes; family Mugilidae; genus Chelon; species Chelon labrosus. Next base: position 12,830,196 of record NC_140342.1, read on the forward strand.
GCGTTGGTGAGTACACATGGATGCATGGATGCCTCTCTGCAAATGAAGTAAACTCTGTGGAACAGAAGTAGACAAGGCCAAATGGACTGGAATTGGCTCTAATAGGTTACCGGGCCTTTGAGGGTCCTGTCTGTCCAATCTTTTACAATCAGATAAGACATTATAAAGAAGTAATGAAAGCCTAACTGAAGCAGAAAACTATAAAAAAAAGTTTAGATTACATAGGCACCCAAGCCAAACTTTAAAGCTTTGAATAAATGAATATGTCTGGAGAGATTTGGTGCATCCGTGTGTTTAAACTACTAAGAGATTTATTAGAGTTATTATCTTATGTCTCTTTTCTCTTATACAGAGAAAGAAGCCAGCTAGTTGATGTCAATGAACTCCATATGGGTATACTGTATATTGGGATATATAAGCTTTCAGGCTAGGGTTAATAATGTGATAAACGTGTCTGGATCACTACATTTAAAGTTTCAAAAATGCACACATGGATGAAATAATATGTTTTTCTGAGTGTGTATGTGTGTGCTCGCGCCCCATGATGGCAGCCATTAGACAGGAGTAAGGCAGCCATGATGAATCGGCACTTAGCCCAGGGAAGCGTACTTGCTCAATGGGCTGTGAATCTCCCGCTGCCACTGTCAGCCTGCAGAATGTTAAATAAAGTTATTTGAATATTTGTAATATTAATATGCCAGCGCGTCAAAAGCCCGCTGGAGCCGAACGGTGAGAGAATGGATGAGAAGTTTCATATTGCCACGTGGGCCTATAGGACTGCTTGGGTGAGGATTCGGGTTAATACACAAGTGAGTAAACACATAATTATGGGTATTACACTGGATTAGAGATGGGTGAATGGATGGATAGATGATGGATGATGGATTGATGAATTAACAGATGGATGGTTGAGTGTGGATGGATGGGTGGATGAATGGTCAGATGGAAGAACAAATTAATGGACGGATGGCTTGATGTTTGGATAAAAGGCTGCATGGATGGTTGCATGACTAGGTGAACAGATAGATGGCTGGATGAATGGTCAGAGGAAGAGCACGTTTATGAATGGATGAAGGATTGGACAAACGAATGGATGGATGAATGGATTGATGACCGCATAAAGGACTGGATGGATGGATGGATGGATGGATGGATGGATGATTTGATCAATGATTGGATGGATGGATGGATGGATGGATTGATAAATTTATAGATGGATGGCTGAATGGCTGGATGGATGGATGTCAGACAGAAGGACAAATGAATGGATGAATGAATGGATTGATGACCGGATAAAGGATTAGATGGATGGATGGATGGATAAAGTTATAGATGGATGGCTGAATGGCTGAATGGCTGGAGGGATGTGTGGATGAATGATCAGATGAAGGATTGGATGGATGGATAGATGGATGGATGAATGGACAGATGGTCAGATGGAAAGGAATTAATGGATGGATGGCTGGATGGATGAATGGACAAATTAATGGATGGATGTTCAGACGAAAAGAAATGAAAGTTCATAAATAACTAATTTGATTTTTTTTTCATATCCAATTCACATTCACTTAAAAACAACCAGTAGCTGAACTAGAAGAGCATTTACTATCCTCTATTCTTCTCAGGGTCTGAGGGTCTGAACAGCTACGTGTCTTACATAGGAATGGCCTACTGAGGTACAAAACAGAGAGAAGGATTAAGCGTTGAGCATCGTCAACCAGTAAGACAAAATACAGTAGAGGGCCTCATAAAAGACTGTCAGCTTTATAGACTCCAGGCAGGCATTCATCAGCTCCAAGAAAATTTTCTTCCCACCAGGAAAAAGTGCTAACAGTGAAATGAAGAATAGGCAGTCCAAAGTTTTGAATTGCTTTTCTCAGTGTATCATTTAGTCCTGTTTAGTAAGAAGCACTTTATGTCGCATCATTCACTTTTAAGAGTTTAAACATCAGAGTAATTAGCTTACTGGGGAGTTTAATCACTTCATATATGAGAATACAAGGAACATTAAATTGATCAATGATTATATTAGGTTGAAAACAAAACACTCGATGTAAGGCAAGGTGATTTTATCGGTCACTCAGCTGGAGATTGCGGTGAAAATTATGCGAAAGGCTCAATAAAACCATCAAATAAGTCTGTCTTAGATACTTGGGTTGTGCAGGACACAGACACACACGCACACCCACACACACCCAAGACAAGCTTTGCATTTGGTGGAGGTAGTGGGGTGCTATTTGGAGTGTCTCTGCTCGATTTAACAGGGAGGTGATAAAATATTTAGCAGATTGCTTACATAGCCAAGGGGGAGAGAGGGAGGGAGGGAGTAAGAGAGAGAGAGGGAGAGGGAGGGAGGGAGAGAGAAAGGGGGATACCCAAATGGCTTGTGTGGGAGCTGGGGAGCTGGTAATGAGGATGGCATGCTGGCTTCATCGTTACAGAGCGCGACAACTCTACATGGTCTCTCTCTGCCCAGCTGACAGAAGGCCACACACACACACACACACACAAACACCACGCTACCTGCCACTAATTAAAACGTATAGATTAGAGAGAGAGTGCAAGCAGGTACTACATGCACCCACACCACACACATGTGAACACACAAACACGTGAAGGCAGGTGACTTTTGCTGTCTCAACCTGTGACTTACAAATTAAAGATGAGGGAAAACAATTAATTTGTAATTAACGTTTATCTTTATAGAACATTACCTTTCACTAGACGAACCATGCAACCATGAACGCGGTTTAGTCAGGAAAACTTTCGAGCTAAAGAAACTTATTTGCATTGGCAGACAAATGACACTGACTGAGGCCGAAACAGCGCGGAGGGCGGAGCTGGGGTGGAGGTGGGTTTGCAAAGCAGCTTGCGGAGGAAAGAGCAAAGGTAGGCAGGCTAAAGCAGCTTAAATAAGGCGCCATGAATGAGATTTGCCAGTGGGTGCCTCAGCTGAGCTGTCAGCTGAGCAATGAGCTTATGTGGGCAGGCTTATGCATTAACTATCAATTGATTGTAGCTGGGCTTGAGAGCTAAGCTTGGCTACGCTCACACAATTTTTAACACAATTGCCCCCCCTAAAAATAGAAATCAGAAGTCTGTTATATACAGTATGTATTGTTTATAATTATATGGATATTTGTCAGCATAGCTCAAAAAAAAGGTGCCATTTCTTTATATTTTTGATTTCTCACTGTGCTATTAAACACCACAGCGGCAATATCTTTACTTCATGTTGTGGGAATTATTTCAGCAACAAAACTACACTCTCATATTCTCTTTGTTTCTGTTATTTCATCTCCAATGGGCAATTACTTCAGACCCAATGCTAAGGCTGCGTTATTGCACCAACCCCCAATTGATCAGCTGCCCTTAGTGCTCGGCTTCCACGGGCACTTTAAGGTTAGATTTCCCTGTTTAAATAATGGATTACAAGTCCATGAAAAGAGACTGCGCGGAAAATAAAAGGTTGAGATTGCTGTTATTGGAGGGGACTCTCAGTGGAGATGAGAGGGGAACCGATTCTGTACGAGTCTCCGGAGAGCAAGGTAGTTATGAGACACAGAAATGGCTAGATCATCACTTCCTCTGCTTCTATCCTGCCTTTTTTTCTCTTCTGTGCATGCACGCTTGCCCTATTGCGAGCTATAGTGCTTGTTCTGAGGATTTCAATAGGTCTACACAAATTTTTTTACAAATTAATCCTACTGTCAACAACAGTATAGCTACACAATAACTATTCTCTCTCTCTACAGGATGTTTTCATACCTCCTAGATATGTCCAACTTAACTCAGCAGGAAGCTGACGTGCTGTAAGTACTTTTAGAAGGAAGTCAGGGGGATTGTGGGAATTAGTGGCAATATAATATACGTCTCCTCCTTTGTTCAGATAGTCTTTGTGGTGCAGTGCCTACTTGGGGACTGTGTGCGCGTACATGCCTACGCATGTTTGCGGTGGTTACAGCAATGCCAATGCCCCCCACTAACACAAGTCATAATAATCCTCCTACCAGCACTCAGGAATACCTTAGGCGCCAATTAGTGAGCTAGAATTACATATTGTACATAGTTGAGGTATATAGTAGAGGAGAAGAGGAAATCCTGTAGACGGTGTAGAAAAGATGGACAGGAAAAAACTTAAGTTTCCAGGACAACACACACACACACAAACAAACATGAAAAATGTAAATCCTTTAAAGCCTGCAGTTTTATTTGTATTAGAAAACTAGTGAGGTTATTTGACTCGCTTGCAGTGAAACGCTTGCTCTGAATTTGTGTTTTTAACGTGGCTTAATGTGGCATTTCAAACAATTAAGTCCTGGTTGATACAGCAGCACCCGTAGTTACTAGTGATAACAGCAAAGAATCATCTTTTTCATTAACAGAGACATGAAATAATTGTCATTTTTTCATCACTGTGCTAGAGAATTTGACCTGATCAGATGCCCCACGCAACATGAGCCCGTGAAGGTCAGGGAGCAGTAAGAGAAGCTGAAACCTCTCTGATAAAATGGATAAAACTGGGAGCAGTCTGTCGCCGGCAGCTCTTCACCTAACGGCTCATTGGGGCTGCTCTTTCTTGTTTGATTACTTTGCAAAACTTTGCATTTTTAATGAGCAACAGGAGTAAACCTCCGCTCACAGATAGAACTCACTCACTTACTAATGTGTGGCTGTCGTATCAGGAAATGTTTGGTTTACATCGACAGATCGGCCGTCTGACTGCATCAGGAGTAACTTCATACAGCTTTTTTCCTTGCATGCTGCCACACACACTCAGAATGACAATTCCATCAGTCGACCATAAGCTCGGTCATCATTGTGTTACGTCATAGGTGACTTTACTGACATTTGTTTGAATGAAAATCTTCCAGATGCCTATAACAATAGCCATGCAAAGATACAGCCACAACATACAGTGTAGTCTATTTAAAAGTGTTTATGATAGTAAATTAATAAAACAATTAGTTGTTGCATTTAAAGGAGCAGGATGCTTCTATCCTTCTAGTACTACTAAATGCCTGTCACTTTTCAATAGCATAACCCATTCTATATCTTAACAAAATTATGATCTTAATATGTTAAAAAAAAAAGTAAATGTAAAATTAAGACTTACCTAACTAAAGGCAACCATTTGAAAGTCATTCGGTCTCAGCCAAGGACTGTGTGTGCTTGCTTCGGTGTGTATGCGAGTGTGTGGGTGTGTTCTGAGCAGGACAAGGAGCAAAGCGAGAAGGATACAGTAGTCACAGTCACACACACGGTGTGCTTTGTAGATATGTGGCACTATTATATCTGTTTATTGATCAGGGCAGATGTGCGTCAATCAATCTTATCTGGGCGCCACACACTCTCCCGACTAACCTCCCGAGGCAGGCCGACCAATACTGCGCCATACCGGGAGCCCGGAGCCACTCGCATTATCATCAGACACCTTGAGCAAATTTGCCGTTTTATGTGTGTGTGTGAGTGAGTGTGTCGGAATAACAAGGTGCCGAGGGTAAAGGTGCATTGGAGGACAGACAGAGAGAGAGAGAGAGAGAGAGAGAGAGAGAGAGAGAGAGAGAGAGAGAGAGAGAGAGAGAGAGAGAGAAAGTGACAGCTTGAACCAAAAACCTGGATCAACCTTCCCTTTAGGCATGAGTTATTATCCGTTCCTTAGAACTTAGTCTTTCACGCACCATACTGAGGCACAATCAAACCTCTCGCCATCTGTAAAGCAGGTTGTACAAAAGGCTGTCATACGCTACAGATTGCGACTCAATGCTAATGTGCCTTTTAGTACTCTGGAGGTACGTGTGATCAAGGGGAAAGTACGGCACATCGTGATCAGCAAAACACATGAAACACAATCAATTGAGCCCTTCCAACGAGGCAGAAAATCTTTCATCCAGTGTACGCTGATGTCTTGTTATATCCTGGACTAAAATAGAACAAATTCATATCAGCTGTCTAAGATGAACTGATTTGTTCTATTGTGAGAAGTCATTTTATAAGACAATGAATAATGAAAAGCACAGACCTTGTAAGTAGGATGCTCATTCACATAGCAGCTATGGCGTGCTCATGACAAATGCATCCTGTTCATTTCTTACCTCGGCAGACGTTGCCATTGTCGGGCTCAAACCCAGCCTTGCACGTGCAGCTGCCGATGGGAACCATCCACTCTCCATCTCCGTTGCAGTAGAGCTTTATGGGGACATCTACTTCCTCTGAGTTGGGGATGCAGATCCCTCTGGCAATGACCAGGGAGGTGCTCTCGGCACCTGTCATAGTCTCTGGAAAGATTGCAAAGTTCTGGACCACACTTGGACACTTCTTATAAAATACCCTGACTGACAGCAGAGACATGCAGGCCCCATAGTCCTGAAACGCCAGGTAGAAGCCATTTTTGGACAGCGGGCCGAAGCTTCGCACCTCCGTGTTCACCTTCATCAGGCGTCCGCCAAAGTCTACCTGCGAGAAGCTTTCGTCCGCGGCAATGGTGTCCACCTTGAGGTAAGGCGCCTCCATCCAGAAGGCCGTGCCTTTGGTGGCGATGACAGCATCAGTTTCATAGTAGTAGAGGTTAAACGTCTCCTTGCAGGAACCGGGAACGTTGGGGATGGAGCTGCAGTCTCGCACCGTGAATCGAATCTCCACATAGATGCGCTGCGCTCCGCGGCGGTCGATGAAGGTGGTGAGGAGCCAGTTGTTTTGACTGGGCTCGAAGACGTTGCACACCTGGTAGGTCCTGATGGTGTTGAGGTTTTCATCGTAGCCACTCACCTCTTCCCACTGCAGAAAGAGAAAGAGAGAGGAGAGAGGAGCACACACTGCTGATTAGTAATCATCTGTAATAAGGCTGTGGTGCTTCCTCATTTTTTTGATAGAGGATGTTAATATTGGCTGAGCTCCAGAGAATTTGTACACATATCCGTACCCTCCCCAAGGCACTAAAATTCGAGTCTTTTTCCTGGATTACAAAAAAAAAGGCAACAGACTGTTGAGCCGCGAGGCTTATTCATCCCCAGAGAATACACAAATGTCCTTCTTTTTTTTTCTACAATTCTTTAAGTGCAGCAACAGCAAAACACCACTCTATCGTCTTGTTCTCTAAATACGCTCACAGCTGTAGTATGTGTACTCCCACTGTATATGCACAAACCAAGTAATTACTTTGGATGCCACGCTATTTGCCATCTACGCCAAACATTGCTGGGCACTGAGTCGGCGCATTATAAAATATGGTGTGTAACAAATTCAAGATTATGCTCGACTGCATTACAATTAGACAGACGGGGACAACGTGGCAGCCAAGCGCCAGTCTAATGGAAAGGCGTTTGCGTGCAGGCTGCAGCGAAATCCGCTGCAGGCTATTTCTTGCAGGTGTGACCCAGAAAGTGTGTTGGATGAGCATCAGCAGCCCCTCCGGGGAATTAACTCGGCGCACCAAATCGTGATGAAAATGTGCCATTACTATTTGGCTGGAATCACTGAGAGACAAGATGAGGAACCAGGGTAAAAAGAAGCTTGTCTGGGAGCTTGCTTTCAGGTGAAAACTTTTTATGGGAAAGCTCAAATGGGTAGAGGCAGAAAATTCGATAATATTCAAAATGCAATAATTGAATAAGTACATTTATTTTTATTTTAATGCGTGTCCCATTCTTTAGCATGCAGCAGAGACAGAAAAAGTCTGTTTCTTGAAAGCCCCACGGACTTCAAATGAACATTTTTTTGAAATAAGGAGGATAATCTGACATTTCAGAAACTTTCTTCTCAGTCAGATCACTTCCGCTCTCTGTAACAAAACCCTTTTTCATACCCTCATTTGAAGCAACAGCTTGGCTCAGAGATCTATTTTTCCAAATTCCCCAACAGCAATGATCCAAACAGCTGAAGGCGAAGAGAAGTTAATGAGGTCTATGGTGGACTGAGCGAGCCTCCAGACAGTTCATGTTTCTTGTGTGCGCATATCTCCTGGTGCTTCTCCTGCTTCCTCCTTCTGACCTTTAAAGCCTCTGCTTTTCAATCAGACGTAATGGGGATGGGAGGATATCGGTGCGCGTGGCGCCAACGAGCAGGCAAATGATAGGAAAAAAGATCCGCGAGTCCTTTTAGGTGAGTCCATAAAATGGTGTGCGACAAGATATAGATTTATATACGGCATGAACGTGAGTCATCAGATTTGGTGTTTGAGAATACACAAAATATAAACGGATGAAAAAAAATAATATTTGGCTAAAGGAATGAATGGAAATATCTGGAGAAGTATGAGAAGACGGTGGTGTGAGGAACAGTGACATGATAAACGAGTTTACAGAAATTCCGAGGTGCAAATTAAAGCCTTTTTTCACCGCTGCTCCCTCTGTGCCCACTTCGCTCCGCCACCCCCACCCCGCCCCATCCTCTCTTCCCCTCCTGCGCTCCTCTCTCGTCTCTGCTCTGTAATGACCATTCATCAGCATTACAGGAACCTGTCCCTTTCAGCACTGCCTGTTCATTAATACTGCCAGCCTCTAGGCTCCTCTGCACCCGTCTGCTCCAGTCGGGGAGGGGGTCCTCACCGCCTCTCGTCTAGCCAAATGACCACCATCTTTCACACCGGAGAGGAGCCCGAGGCGTCCAAGATAACGCCCGTCCAGAATCTGTCCAGAAATTCATTGGCTCATATAATAACGAACTACAATATTCTTTTATTTTTTATTTCCTCCTCAGTAGAAACTCGGTGCCACCATTACTTTGCAGACATCAAACTTTACACAACTTCCTCTTATCCTTTCAGCGCTTTGTATTCACATGCTGCTTACGCCTCTGTGTTTGTGCGTGCTCAGAGAAGGTGCTGTTTATAATTTGATAGTTTACAGACCACGTATTGATTTGCTAGCTGTTGTTTTCCTGCTGAAGGCTTAAGGCTAAATGCCACATTTCTACTTGTGTAAGTTCAAAACATTTAATTATTGGGTATTAACATTGATTCTTTTTTTTTTCTGCTGTTCAGCGTCTTTATCATTTGTCCCCGATAGAAACAAATGTGCATTTAGGAAGCAGGGACAGTATCCGCGTAAGCAGCACATGCCCTCATCACGCTGATACTCCTGCCTGAGCCATCTTTCTATTTCTTTGCTTTTCCCCAGACTTTTTTTTACATCATTTAAACCAAATCTATCTCCTGAACTACTCTGTGACATCTCTCTGACCTTGCCAGAGAAAAGAGAAAAGAGGAAAGAAAGGAAGGCGTCATCGCCTGTCACCTTGCCGATAATGGAATTCCTTGGTCTTTGCATCCATTTCTTCCTTAGGAGTTTGTGTAGAAAAGATCACAAATCCCGCACTGTGCATATTTAGCCCATGCATTATGGATTTAAACGCAGATGCGTGTTGGCGGTGCGCATAGTTGATACTAGCGCAAGGTGAACAAGGTGTTGGGGAGAAACAGGAGTGTTTTTGCACATGTTTCCCCTGCTGTAGATCTCTCTTAAGTTCAGGTGATAGGACATAATGGTCTCTTTGTGGCAGTCAAGAAGGAAACCACAGACCAGAGGAGGACGGGGATTAGATAATGATGAAAGAATACAGAGCACTGGGTAGAAGCTGTCGCACAGACACCGTCCAGAGTATTTTATGTGTCTCTATGAAGTCAGCTTTCTCCTTTGTTAGTTGGTTTTATTTCCCACATTTCTGCATCAACTTCCAATCTCACGGAACATAAACTTTTTTGCTGATGAATCACCTGACAAATATTGAGAGCCTCTTTACACAACACTTATTTGTACACCGACCAAACGCGCCCACCGGCTCCACTCTAATAGCTTTGCTTTTACCAGTTATATAGGAGACACTCGTTCCTTCCTTTCCCTGATTGTCAAGTGCGACCATTGTGTGTCATTATGGCTACTCTGTTTTATGGGCAGTGGCGGGGAGATGGAGGAGCTATGGATTCATGGAGCGCTTAATGTTTGTGTTAATGACCAGTCACAGCCAGCTGAGCTGGAGAGGAGAGTGCAGAGAAAAGGAAAAGAGACAGAGTGATGGATAAAAGAAAAATACAGGAATGGAGAGAAATCAAGGAGAAGAGGGGGTGGTAATATATTAAGGCTGATGTTCCCCTTCCCACAGCCTCAGCTCATTGCCATCAAGAAGTCAATATTCTGCCCTCATAAAGACCATTCATCACATTGATCTCTTGCCATTACTTTCGAAGACTAAAATAACACAGAGCCGCTCAGATGGCCAAAGTCTTGCTTTAGAGGACTTTAGCTTCCAATACTGGGCTGAGGACAAGCTGGGGGGACTAACTTCTCAAAATGTGAATGTAACACTGGAAATGGAAAATAACAGGTCAAACGGCCTGAACTAATAGGCAACAGCGCAGGGCATATGCAAACCCTCGCAGACCCTAGCATTGTACCTGACATGCACCTCCCCAGAAATGTAACTATGCAACGCAGGCCGGAGGCACTATGATTGGTCCGCTTGGTAGTAGCGAGTTTCTGCTTTAGTTTTTCCGGCTGCTTCTCCATCTCTGCTATTTTCAAATTGGTTGTTTTGGATCGATAAAGATGGAACACATCAAGGAAAGGTTAACTGAGGTGTTTTGGAGAAACAAACATTTGTATGACTCGTCTTTGGCAAAATTTCAGCGAACGTTTCAGCAAAAATTTACCCGACTGGCAAAAAAAACACACAGTGGGGCGACGTTTTTACGTGACGAGCCAGACTGACAAGCGCACAAGTATAAATGGCTCGCACCAGCGTTGGCCACGTGCGTAGGTAACGGTGTCTATGTCCCGCAGGACTGTAAAAGAGTCTTAACAACTATTTTCGAGCAGGACAAAAGACTACATTTAGGAACTCAAAAACAAGCGTTTATAAAGAAGGAACGTAGATGTCATGGTAGTTCCTATCTCTATACTTTTTGCTTCAGATGTTTGTTTGTTTTTTAAGTGACACCTTCTGAGTCAGCTTCTGGTTATCCTCGGAAACAGCTTGGAAATGGGCCGGCGCCTGAACATGAGTTGTTGTCAGTGAAGTGAAAAGCTGTTGATTTAAGTGCATAAAACCTTGCCTTCCTAAGTTTGTCCCAGAGGTTTGGTGAGGCTCCACTTTTCCTAGAAGTATCTGGTAGACGTGAACTAATGCTTGCAAAGTATGAAATGAAATACTGTAAGTATCCATCCATCCAGATGTAGTGAAACCGTTAATAACAGAACCAGTCGAAACATTGTGTAGCAACATGTCCTTTCCCTGGCTCTGGCTAAACCCTGAATCGATAAATTCAGTTCCTGACTACTTTTAGCTCATCATTCAACCTCATTCAATTCACACGAGACGGAGACTTGACTAGGGAAGCATCTTTTAGGCTGATCTTTAACCTCCAGTCTGCTGTCTGATCCTCAGTGGAGTCACACTCACAAAATGCTTTTCAAATCCATCAGCACCAGTTAATACGGCTACATGCTCAGACACACTGACAACAGACGGGTGATGAGCGGTTCAGAGCGTTTCCACATTTAAAGCTCGTCAGACTAGAGAGGTCTGCACAATGCCGTCGCAAGTGGTTGATGGGCGTCTGGCAACTGCTTCGAGAATGGCCGTCAATACTCTTATTTCTCAGTGCGATGATGGGTTTTTATGGCAGGACCCGAGCATGAGATCTATTAGAGAGTAGACAGCGATGACCAAACAGAACCAGCATCATTGTTTTCCCCTCAACTGTGTGTCTTATGGCTGTGCTGATGCAGTTTACAATTAAATCTTTTGTGACCTTTTTCAGCCGAAGCTTCAAAGTAACCGCCGGTGGAAAAGGTTGCTTGCTTTTACGTGTAGCCGAAGATTTAAAAGTTTATAGTTTTTTAGCGCTAGTAAGACGGGGTTGCTGGTAAATCTGTAACTGCAAATGGAGTGGCCGGCACATTTATTAGTACTAACCAAGTGTAGTCGCTTCATCTATCACTGCAGGACTAAAACATGTGGGTGGAGGCAAGCACAAGATTGTTTTTCATACTAGAAGGCCTGGGATGGACATTTCAATAATGAGCCCCTTTGTTATTCATGACAACACCGCGCTGAGGCGGGGAGCATATACCTCCACAGAATCAATTTTTTAAATAATTAGGCATGAATAAATCCACGCTTAAAGGGCTGGCTTTTGATAAAAAGAGAGAAGAAAAGAACGAGGAACAGAACACATGCAGGTGAAATTCACACTGGCAGATCCGTAAAGGCCAAGGTCTCGGAAGGACAGTGGATTATACGCGGACATGAAAAGCTGAGATAGGGACTGAACTCTTTGTGCCCCCGCTGAAAGTTGCTCTTCTCATTTTGCAAAGCTCATCGCCGACGGTAATCACAACCCAGATAGCATTTTCTTTCCAAATCCCTCTACGTTAATGAGGATATTTGCTTTTTGACCTTTGGGTCCATTCCTTGAAGTTGATAGAATGGTCATACTCAAGCAACAGTTGCTTTGCTTTGTTCCAATAACCGCGGCTTCTTTCACTTCCACTCCCCAACTTTGAGACGCCCGCTCGCAGTCTCCCATAAAATCATATATTCTGAAAGATACGCCTCATCTGCCGCTGAACGCACGCACACACGGCTAGGCGGCGGCCTCTAAAATATGCGGCGGCATGATTGCTATTATCATTTCTGATCAGTTGTGTTATTGAATGAGGGCTGCTGTCAGGGCAGTTGCATGGGAATGATTATTTTGCGGGGCATCTGAGGCCTAGTTCCGCCTGGCTGAGTGTGATGGATGGGGAGGAAATGGTGATGTCTGAAACACTCCCAGTCCTGCCAGATCCCAGCCACTCTATAATTACAGTCACACAGTTTGACTGAGCCCAAGTAGAACTCTGTCCGTCTGGCTGGCTGGCTGCGACAAAATGAGCCTCATTGAAAATACTCTCCGCACGACCACGCCCACACACCAATCAACACGTTTTGCTGAACTGAGGTGTTTAGTAGCGCTGTTCGCGCTGATGTCGCCGAGCATGATCCGTTCGAGGCTTTTGGGTTTTGTTCGTGCCGGTGACTTTGATGCAAAACTTTATCCGAATCCTTTGTTCTGTGAGAAATATGCTGTGTTCACACGTTACTTGCAATCTGGTCTCATTCTGTGTGCCCATATGCCTTTGATATGCCTTTTTATCTCACATCCTGAAAATGATCCATATAATGTGGCATCATGCAGCGCCATTCTCTCACAAGCCCCTCCACTTTGATACCGTTTTCTGAACTTTTATTGCATTTTTCAAATACGAGCCAGTTGTTTTCTGCTGGACTGTGGGCTACAACCTTTAGGAAACAAAACTTTCTAAGACACGCATCTACTCTGTTCTTACTGAAGATGCCGGGCTGTCAAATGAACGTACGTTTGTTTTAATCCAGCCATGACATATTGCAATTTAAATGCTAAGTGGAGTCAGTTTAGTCTCTTCATAAGTACAGACAATTTTTGATATGAAGAGCTAAAGATCAAGACCAGCGTAATTCACTGAGACTAGTGGGTGGTGGATGCTGCTTGATGTCGGAAAAACAAAGACACGTGTGTTTATACATCAGTAAAAAAGAAATCAGACTTATTCTGTTTTTTTAAAACGTGTAAGATGTAACAGATGCCAGGACTCTCTAATTTTTACAATAATAACAAAAAAACAATAGTCATTTGGGCTGCTTAATGCATTAAAAACAAATTATTAAAATTAAAAGAAACCAGACCTAATCTGTTTAAATCTTTTTAAAACATGTAACTCCAGATGCCACGAGGCTCTAAATTTTACAGTAGTAATAATAATAAAAAAAAAAACATTAGTCATTTGGGCAGCTTAATACATTTTAAAAAAAAAAAGATTAAAACATTTCCTTGATTAAAATCTTTATTCAATTACCCTCTAAAGAACGAGTGAATAAGAAAAGGAAGTCAGCGAAAGGTTTGCAAAACCTTCATTAATTCGGCGAGATGCTTAAAGGACAAAACAAGGTTAATGTAATCATGTTGAAACAAAGAACTGTTTCCTGGAGACTTTTATCTCGCCATGCACCTGGTAACACCCACTCAGGTACGTTCGGAGAAGCTGTGTGGTTGACTCTGCCTCGACGGGGGCTTTCAGTTACCAGTGGCAACATTACCTCGAGTGTGTAAGAGGCTCAAGCGGAGTGTTTAGTTTGAAATCCAGCAGCCTCTGCGACTTTATGGATCTATTGTGAAAGATGATAAGACCGAATGATTTGCCGTTGCCGTGTATGCGTGCACGTATTTGGAATGGATGCGTGCCCTGATGCGTCAGCAAATGTGTGCAGAGGAGAAAAGACTTGAAAAGAGGAGGAGCTGGCAGAATGGAAAGTGATCTGGAGTGGATAAGAAGTATAGAAAATGATGAACTGAAACGGACTGCGACAAGAAAAACCTGTCACCGTGGCAGCCTTCAGGGCCCACGTGGCCGTTTAGGGACGCGCCAGAAGAAGTGTGTCGATAGGGTACAAGAGAACGGACGTGTATCGAGCCTCCGAGGTGCAAAAAAAAAAAAAAGGGCCTCGCCTGTCTGTGTGTACGTGCGCGAATAAAAGTCCTCCAAAGCGTGACACCTGACAGCCAGATCCTCCTGACACAAAGACACGGAGAGGAAGGAGAGGGTGTGTGTGGGGGGGGGGGTTAGTGGTGGTGGTGAGGTTGGGCCGGTTAGGTGTAGATAGACCAAAAAGGGAGTCTGAGCTTTGAGACAGACAGCAATGAAAAGGAGCAAAAAAATTTTTAAAGATATTGAAGCTGTCTGTGCCGGTATAAGAAGATGGAGGAGGAGAATGGAAGGATTTACTGTTATTTCCACCGGTTCTGTGGGACTGCTGAGGTAGCAGCTACAGCAGGTACTTGGGCAGATACACGCAATTACTCCCACACACACAAGTCAGACTCCAGCCTCCAGCCACTCCTTCAAATTCATACCAAATTAGGGACAGACTCATTCCTCCTCTTCCTTTTTTCCGCCCTTCTTCTATCTACTTTGTTCTTTTATTTATTCTTCGTGAAAAAAAAAAAAAAAAAAAAAAAAATGTCCTTGGTTCCCAATACATCCAAGAGAATTCTTACATGCGGAATATGGAGTTAGAATCCAAAGGAATGATATCAATAATTAAAGCGGCCACATGTTATTTCATCTCGAAAAGGGGGAAATGGGAAATAGTGCAAAGGTATGAAACGGAGAAGCAGCTCAGGGTTTCAAACCGGCGCCATATTCTGTTTGCACATAATGTTCAGCCTCCATCCGCAGCGACGCGGAGACGCTGCTGTCGCTGTCTGGGGCCGAGTCGCCTCTGCGAGCAGAAAGCAAATAAAATCTCACTGCAAATATTTAGATGCTACGATATGGGAGTGGTCGTACGGGAGCAGAAATACACTGACGCAAATGCCCAAACACTGAGCCGCCCGCCCATGTACGAACACGGAAAGCCACGGATGTGATGGAAGTGATTCGTGGTCTTACCATTCTAGTCTCCATGCTGTGCTGATATGTCTGCGTCTGAGCTCAGAGTAAATTCGGCCGTCTGGCTACACCATCTAAATCACGCTCAATAACCGCGGAGGTAAAATGAAACAGGTCTCCCACTGGTATCACAATGTCTCATATTTGTGTGTGTGTGCCTGCCCCGACGCGCACGTGCGTCCAATTTCTTCCCAGCCCCTACTCATTTCTGGAGCGTTCACAGGGAGTTGCGCCCGTGTCCGTGCACGTGTGCCGTCTCCATCGGGCCCCGCGTGCCAGCGAGGGAGTGAGTGCGCGTGCACGGGCATGTAATGAAGGCACTCTCACCTGGCCTCTGAAGTGCAGACAGCATGACTCACTGTCGCTTTTCTCTTTTCTCATTCCATTTCAGCTCGAGCTCTGCGGGTTCAGAGTTCACCTTCATCCCTCGCTCCTTCTCTTCTCTCTCCTCCTTTGTCTTTTTTTTCCCCTTCCTCTCCGTCCTTTTTTCCCCCCAACTCTTATTATCTACATTCAATCAAACCCCCTTTACCTTCCTCTCAGGCTTTGGCTATCTTTTTTTTTTTTTTTTCCATTTTCCTCACTTCGCTTTCTTTCCGTCTTTCAGGGTATGAATAATTGAGGAAATCAGACTTCCACGCCACAAACACGCTTTAAATCCACAGCTAAAGCAGGATAGCTCGAACACCCTCTTCAACTGAGCTGGTCTGTAATTGATTCCTAACCGTCCGCCACCAAATTTTAAATCAGTTGTGGCAAATATCGCTTAAAAGTATTTAAGTTAATATGTTAAATAGGTTCTTAACATAGAAGATAAGCCCTGTAGCAGAATCCCTCCCATTTTAAGTTCACAGTAAGAAAATTAATTATGCAGTGGCTTAGCTTTTTGGTTATGAACCTGGATTTCATCAATCTGGCTACAAAGATGATGATCTTTAACACAACCGATTATATCTCTCTCTCTGATGCTTACTACCCCGCTGTACCTTGAGTCAACCCGGTTTCCTAATGCCTCTGCCTTTTCCTGACTTTACTTTTCCCTACTGTGTTCCCTTATGCCCGTGGAGCTGCTGCCTGTCCGTCTTGCAGCGTATGAATAATTGAGGCGTATTGAGTCTGGTCAGCAGATGGTGAAATGGCCGTTATGGATCCACCCGTGCTCCTTAGAATTCGCAGAGTGTGTGCCGACACCTGTCTTGTTAAGGTCCGCGGGAGCTTAGCCGAAGCGTTTAGACCCGGCGAGGGGGAGAGAGGCAGGCAAGCCACGCCCAGCAAAAAAAAAAAACAGAAAAAAAACCCAAAAACCTCTAACTGCACCTGCACTTGCGCACGCTCAAATGTGCAGGTGCAGATGCGCAGCAGCCCTCTCAGCCTCTTTAATTTATGCCCGAGCACACACACGCGGGCTCGCATGTGGAAATACAAGCGAGAGTAAACACAAACAAACACGGCCGGGTGAGATCCCTTCTCTCTCCAGCCCTTCTTGTGCACCTGCTGCAGCCGAAAGGACGGAGGGATTTTCAAAATCTCCTCCTTGCCTTCATGCTTCCTTCTCACACCACACGCTACGGTGGCCCTGGGAACGCATCACACCACAACTTGAGAAAACACGTGCAAATGCAAATGCAAAAAAAACAAAACAGAACCACATACAGAAACAAGCTGCAAGTATAGGAAACAAAATGGCACAAACTACAATGTTAATGTCTGCCTTGTGCCTCCAAAATAGCTCTGACTCATCCGAGAATGAACATGGGCCTTCTGAGGGTGTCCTGTGGTGTCTGGAAACAGAATGTTGTTAGTGGGGGCCTTTGCGTTCTATGGGTTGAGGGTGTGTGTGTCCCCGTGTCAGTCTGCATCCTGCTGGGGATGGCTGCTGCCATCAAGGAGTGTCATTGGTATGGGGTGGGGGTGTCTGGTCCGGTCTAGGTGGGTTGTACATGTCTAAGTAACATCCACACGAATGCTTGTCCTGTCAGTGGTCTTAATGTTGTGGATGATTAGCGTAAGTCTGCTTGTTTAACATTCTGATGGCATGATTCAAAGAGCAAATCTGCCCTTATATATTTTAATAAATTATACATTTTCAATAAAACCTAGATAAATGCTCAATAAACAAGTTATTTACAGTAACTATACAGTCTGATTTTATTAATGTCCTCTCAGTTGTTCCCTACAGAGCCCTGAAACCGAAACGTTTTCTTTCAAATTGGTTTAGAATCTGTTCTGTTCATGAACGTTTTGTATAGTCGCATGTGTTTTCTCCAGCTGCAGCGCCCCGACCTCTCTGGGCCTCTGCGAGCATGCCTTTTCCTGTCTGTTGTGTCCCCCAGCACTTATCCTCCACAACCCACTCACTCTGCTCATTTGGCCCCCCACTTCATCCCTCTCCTCGCCAAGCCCCCTTGCAACCAAACCACCCTGGCCTGTTTTGCCACGCTTGACAGCACCCACAGCCTCTGTCAGCAGAGCCGCCGCCGCCCGCTGACCACCGCATAACCTCCCCTCCATTCCCCTCCCCGCCCGACACCCCTTCCCTTAAGGCTCTCACCTTAAAGCCTGGGCTCTGTCTGCGACCTCCTGGAGTCATATGAGTTAACCCGAGCTCGCTATCTTTCACACGCACAAACCCACGGTGTATGTTGAAGGGTTACGGGGTTGCTTTTTTTTTTTTTTAAGTGCGGTTCACACACAATTGATCCCTTACCCTCTCTCACTCCAGCTTTTTCTAATCCCTCCCCGACCCCCGCCTTGATCCCAAAACCCCCGTCAGCCCCTCTAACCTCACAACATTTCTCTTTCCTGCTCCTCTCATCCTTCACTCTTTCTCTCGCTCCAGTCCCTCCTAATCTAATCCACCCCACTCCCAAAGTCTCTGCACTTTTGTTCCCCCCTTTTAAGACTCCTCAAGAGTGACAGAGAAAACTAACGGTGAGGTAAATAAACTCAATTTTCTCATTTTTGCAGGCAACTAGATACCAGTACTTTTGTCTCCGTAAAAAAACCCGTTTTGTGCCTGCGTTTATCACAAAATAGAAGTTTGATACAAATGAAAAGCTCATATGAATTACAGAGTAAAGAATAATATAGGAGCATGTGGGCCAAAGCACTTTTTACTTCACGGTGTGATTATGGCTTTTTTAACTATAATTTCCCTGCAGTGGCAGTGGTTAACGTTTTGAGCCTCTCGGCATATCGGTGCACTTCTTCTGCAGCTTGTTTCCTCAACCTTACCTCTTCTTACGCTTTCTCCATTTCCTCTCCTTACCTCATGAAATTCTCTGCCCTGAATGTTTGCGGTGCAACACCAGAATGTGTCACCTTTCCTATTGCCCCCTCCGCACGGTCTCTGTGTTTACAGCCCGCACACAGGAAAACCAGATTACCGTGAGAAATCAAGCAGGAAATTAGATAACACTTTATAACCGCAACAAAGGTAGGATAGCTAAAACTCCTGCTTAGATTGAATTATTCAGTAATCTGATTTCCCCTCTCCCCCAGCCATGTTCTCACGTCCTAAATCAGTACTGACACACATTATCGTGGATTGCAGGAAATCATAGTGGATGGGCATGTGTAGTGGAAGCTTTTCTTTTCTTTTTAAGATGCAACATAAGGCCTACTGTTCCAAACCAAAGTATGCAGCGCTCTTTTTACATGCTTTTTTTAAGTTTTACGTTGAACCCTGGCTTTCATCTCCAGCTCTTTAGTTTTATTCAGTTTTACTCCACTAGAGTAACTTCACAGCAAGATTCACAGTTTAAAGAAAAAATACTTTGTTCATTCACTGTCTGAAATGAGAAGTACAGCACAGTCTGGATACTGAGCGTTTGTCTGGCAGGGATTCATTTCACACACGTTTACTTTATTTGAATTATTTGAAAATGTTTAACATGAACATCCAACACTATAACCTTAAACAAATACATATATAAGGCATTACTCTGACTACTGCCTTCCTACATATGTACCTTAATTGCACAGAGAAGAGCTGCTTTTTACTCTCTCCGATCACAAAATCAATAGTTGCTTTCTGTTTCATTTGCATAAACTGAATTGGGAAAAGGGGCTTTTGTCCACTCTGCACCCTTTGCATGGAATATGCTGCAGACTAACTGTAAACTAACTGAGTTCATTTCACTGAGCTCTTTTAAATCTAAAGTGAGGGAACTTGAGGCCACCTCCACAATATGCACTTTTTTATATAATCTGCTTGTAATTTTTTTCTTTTATTTATCTCTTGTCTGTGTTTTAACTCTTCTGTATTTGCAGCCGGGGATCTCAATGGGATCTTCCTGGTTAAATGAAGATTAAATACAAAAAGAAAATGCACGACATTAGCTATGTGTTATAAAATAAGAAAAAACATAACAGGTCTCCTTTAAAACATTTAACTACAAGGATGAATATTTTCTGTGTGAGGACTGTGCTTCAGTGCTGCAACACTGTCACATTCTGTGTTTAGGATCTTTTTTAGTCATGCACGTGTTAACTGAGACTTTGTAATTGCAAAAAGTTCTTCTGCACTCAAGAAGTAAATGCAACCCCTGGCAGCATGGAGACATTAAAGTCGGCCTTTGTTCAAACAATGCACTCCTAACTTCGGAAGTGAGTAATGGGCTTAAATAATAGAAAACAAACAGAAACTGAGGTGCGCAAAAGTTCCTGAGCCAGTGATTAGCAGCGCTGGATGCCACTTTGGATCATTGTCCTGAAAGTTTTCTGCCATTTCCCAATACATCATTCACATGATTTTTTAAGGATCAGTTAGCCCCGTTGTCAGTCAGCTGCTTTAGAGGATGGATGCCGGGTGAGATTTGAAATGTCAGAGAGCTGAGGAATTTGCGTCAGCTGATGATTCCCAATGACAATTTGTGCCTTACTCAAGTCTTAGCATGTCCATTAAAGCCTAACAAGATAACGAGGGTCTGAGACTTTTAAAGAATATTTTTTTTGCATGCAACGCCACGATTACAGTTTGATAATCAAATAAAAAGTGACACGTCTAAAGAAAGGCTAGCATTTTCACACACCTACTGTACATGACCAGAAACTCCTTTTTTTCTCCAGCCTAAGTTTGTTAATTCTAGTTGAATTAACTAATTTTCTTTAAACACTTAACCCGATAAAGATAACGTTGTTTGTCATTTAAATTAAATTTCACAAACCGAGTTACTGCTGAAGGCTGAGAAAAACCCCATTAGTTATGAGTGCTAGGAAATGCACTTCAGTGAGGCCACCGTGTGTGTGTGTGTGTGTGTGTGTGTGTGTGTCATTGTCGTTCACGTCTGCTCTGTCACGTGGCTTCGTGGCAAGGTCGCGGGCGCTTGCCTCTCGGGGACTCCATATTTTATTTATCACGGGGTTAAGCGTGTATGTACGGTAGAGAGCGAAAGGATGCGAGAGAAACAAAGAGAGTGGACTGACACTTAAGGACAAAGGTGACACAGAAAGAGCACAAAATAAATAAATAAAAAATGCAGCTGAAAAAGAATAATAGAAAAACAACTGGAGCAGGAATTCACATTATGAGAGAATGTTGCATTATTGTTTGCTCATCTCATCTGTTTACCTGCTGAGCTCTCCTTTCTTTCGAGCAGATGCTAACATTAGAGTGCATTCACATACTGCCGCTCCATTAAACGCTCACAGGGCTAACCCTGATGTCCTCGTGTTTACACCGCTGGAACTAATGACGGTGCTTCTCCAATCCCTCAAAATTAACCCTTCGGCTCAGCCAAACGCACCAGATACACAAACACACTACTTATGAACTCCTGAAGGAGAAGTTACTGAAGAAAATTAATGAGATGTATCGAATGGCACAGGGACAACACTAGTGTGTGTGTGTGCGCGCTGTCTCTTGCTTTGTGTGTTAGAGAAACAGTTATCAGATTCACAAGGAGAGGGGAAACTGACCGCTCAGATACTGGCTGTACACACAAACATGCATCATTATTAAAATCAGTTGTCTGCAGTCATACATGTCAGAGAAACATCATTTACACCACTGTAGGCTACAATCTTGGTAGCTGTTACAGATATCCTACGTGTTGATGGAATATGTTTAATGTATCAGGTTCTTGATTAAACCCTGGGTCTCTAAATTAACGACACAAGACACAAAAGCGTGCCGCTCCAGCTTGCAGAGGTTTTCACTAGCTCGTCATACCACAAAAGTCCATTACAAACCAGCTGAATTGACTTTAATTGTGCGAGAGCGCGTGTTATTTTCTCACTGTCGTGCTGCATCTCTCACACTCTGGGTCAAGGCAAGCCGCACAGCCAAGTAAGTTTTTTCACCAGTAAGCGGAATGAGAGTGTTCTCCCTACAGCAGGTCTTTCCCTGCCTGAACCTTTACAACAAGAGTAGCTTAAAAAACTATGCTCGGCACAGACAAGAGGCTCTGTGTGCCTTGAGGCTGCTGAACTGAGCAGGCTTCGATGAAAATAGCACCGTGGATGTCTCAACTCGGTAGGTCTCACTGGATATTTCCTCTTCTCGGAGGAACAAAGGTGACAATGTGAAGCGGAGCCACGGAGCAACAACAAAACGTTGTTTTTATTCCAGTGGAAGAAAGTCTTTATTGTGCTGCATGGTATGTAAGGGTAGAGGAAACTGACATGTCTCATTCGTAAAGAGGAACGGAACAAGTAAGAAGCTCCAGAGCTGGGGCGAAACACTGAAGCTGTGCAGAAAACTGAGGAAAGGCAGATCTAAAAATCCAAGAAAATGAAACAGTTCCTGTTGCACTTGATCACAGTGGAAGCTGGTTAATGCAGGGCATTGGGGTACCGGCACCTTTTAGATATTCGGTTAATGAGTAAAAGATTAATTTAATGTAAGGCAAGCTAAATATGAAATGAAATGGTTTTGTGGTACTATGTTTTTAAAATTTGCACTTATTTCTGTGGTCTATGCCATCCGGTGTGTCTCTGATTCACTTATTTATTCGGGCGGATATACAATCCTTTATGTATTTAGTGGGGAAGCTCATGTGACCGCTCTGGGGTGACATACTTGGAGAATAGCACCGAACATCTGAGAACCTCATGGTGGGAAACTATTCTGACATTTGTGCCACTAACCAACTTTTATTTGAATGAATGAGATCCATAGCCTCAGCTCTGACTCCATCCAGCAGTTTGTTAGACGGGCAGCCAGTCTGAGCGGAACCACTCAGCCGTACGCGCTAAAATGAAGGAAAATGTGGCTAACATGAACTAATATAGTTTATCACAAACTCAGACCAGTTCACTTATTGGTCCCTTGTGATTTTAACAGTGTGGGACTGAGCAGAAATGGTGGTTGGGCTACATACATGATTGC
This sequence comes from Chelon labrosus, assembly GCF_963514085.1. Taxonomy (NCBI): domain Eukaryota; kingdom Metazoa; phylum Chordata; class Actinopteri; order Mugiliformes; family Mugilidae; genus Chelon; species Chelon labrosus. The sequence goes on from NC_140342.1 coordinate 12,852,990, forward strand.
ATCGTCTATCAAATGGCACCTTTAATTAAAAAAAAAAAAGCGATGTTTGTTCTTTAGTAATGAGAGCCCTTTAAAAGATTCTGTCCTTGCAGCTGCTAACTAACTAAAAAAATAAAGTCAATTTAAGTAAGAATTTACAAATGAAAGTATTTAACATGAGTATACGTATTTAAGTTACGTATTTCCTCAATCATCAATGTCTTTATTTGCATTTATTACCAGAGATTACGGTGCTAACTTGCTAAACGTGGCAAAGTAACGCAACGCTGTTCTCGGTTCTGGAGAAGAGATCCATTAGAGACATCAGCTGTTAAAATATTCTTCTGCGCCTCAGACAGTGTCGGGGTTTATTTGCATACAGAACGCGAACCTGAGATCGGATCTGGAGACGCCTTTAGAGACACGTGTTAATGCCAGGTCTGAACACACGTATCTAAAGCTGGCCACTTGTGATAGGACAGCCCAGATCGGCTCTTAATGCAAGGTCTGAACAGGCACGGCTACATTCAATCCTGGGCTCCTTCATTCCTCACGGAGGAATTTCCAGTTTACCCCTGCAAGCAACAGCTGCAACTGCCGCTGACAGTTAACAATCAGCATGATTCTTTAAATTAAAATCAACACACAGCATAGCAGCTTAAACAAATACGATTTCTGTTGGTTTAACTGCTTTGGTTGATCTGTAACACGATCTGCGGCACATTTTGGGTTTGAACAAATGACCGGTGTTTTTCCAGTGAGGACAAACTCTTCACGAGCTACTTATCTTACAGTTTAATCATGGTGTATTCACATCCAGGGAGAAAATCCATTCCCCCCCTGACAGACTGTTTATTGTGCTTGGTGAGAATGTCAATATAACTTTTTAAGAATGTTTATTTACAGAGGCGTTAAAAGCAGACACCGTGCAAGGTCCGGGCTGCGCGACCCCGTAAAGGTGATTGAGGACACACACAAACACATGACGTGCGCATTAGGCTGTTTCAGGTTCCAGGCTGTTTTAGTTAGTACTCCTTGAGGGAAACAAAAAAAATGTGGGCTGCCACACTCTCCAGTGTTTAAACAGAGCCGGGGCTCTGTTCGGCAGCAATAAAGGCTCCCTTTACTCGTGTGTAAAATGCCTCATAAAGACCCAAAGACCCAGAAAATGCAGGAAACAGTCATTGTCTTTCCTGGATAGCTCCTGTAAGATTCATATCAATGTTGGGCTATGGGGCTTTTCATTGAATTATTGAATTACTGCACAGAGAACAAGGTCTTAAAACTCTCCTTAGGTCCATTAGCGTAATGGAGCAATAAAACTTCTGATATTGTGTTTCTTTCCAAAAAAAAAAAAAAAAAAAAAAAAAGACTACTGTTCCCTTTCTGATGACTTGGCACTTTCCTCCATTTCGACTCTTTCCGTGTGAAAACCTGAAAGTTGAAAATGGTTCCCTTTAAATCTGAAAAGCCCTGAGCCTTTCCATCCTCTTAGCTCCTCCTCCCCCGTTTCATCCTAATACCTCCACTTCCCTGCATAAATGTATCATTACACTATCATTATGTCTATGGTGCCCCCCCTACCCTCCCAGCCTCCATTTACAGGGACTTAGGTACTGAGTTCTGGGGCTTACGTGGACCCATTATGTTATTAAGTCATTATGAACCGGGACACTGAGAAAATAATACCCATAATGGGAGCTACATTGGGCACTACTTAAGTCTATACTCCCATCCTGCCTTCTTTCCTGCCTATTTGTCTGTCTGCTGGTAGATCCGTACGTGCATAGTGTCATGTTACGCATCACCTTAACAAGCTATCTTCCTCAACACAGAGAGAGGTTGAAGTCAAACTTATGAGACTCATACAAGTACATGTTGGCAACAACCGACTCACCCCAGAATTAGGATATGCTGTCCAACCCAGTTCGGCTGTGGCCACCCGAGTGTCCATCACGGTCTCTGCAAGCAAAGGCGGAAAGAGAAAGACAGTGGTTAGTCTCGCGAAAGCCATTTTTGAGCATAATTCCACTGAGCTGAACCGTGTTCAAGCCCCAGCGATCACTTGACACCATCATCGACGAACAGAAAGGAGACGGATCCCCGCAGTGTCTCATCCAACTCCGCTACACTTCTGTTAAGACAGGAGACATGGAAACAAATCCCTGGCACTTTGCAGGAGGGGGTGTCCGAGAGCCTTTGTCGTGCGGTTAAATGCTGAGCTTTGTATTGTGCTCTCTCTGCACGAGGATGAAGCTACAGTGTGCGCATCCTGCCTTTGTTTGTGTGCACATGTTGGCGAGTGTTTTCATGTTATGCGTTTGTCATTTGCGGGAAGAAAAGTGGGTATTCTTGTATTTGTGTGTGTGTGTGTGTGTGTACGAGAGTGGCTGGTGTGGGTTTGCACATTGTTTGTTCAAAAACAGCGAGGTAGCGCTCCAAGGTTAGACTATTCCAGTGTGTTACTGGGGACATTCCCTGACAACTACGCCCAAGGTCCCTGGTGCTTTCTGCGTCCAATCTTTGCAACCCACACTTGTATGAAAAGCGTAAGAGCTTTCATACGAAGAGGGACAAAGGTGCGTTTCACTATGATTTTCACAAACAATTAAAGGTGAAGATGTTAAGTATTTCACGCTGGCTGCCGACAAAGATGAGACAAATGCGTGTTACAACAAAGGCGAGGAGGAGCAGTTCTAGAGAACGGTTCAGACTTATATTACACAAGGTGTCGTATCTGGCCACATATCTCTGAAATATAAGAACACTGAGATTACTCATTCCGTCCGTTTCGCTCTCTTTTTACTAATCCTCCGTGACACGGTGCAGACAAACAAGTATGGCAGCTCACCCAGGACGTTTATCAGCCCAGTTTTGATTAATATCTGCTTTGTTGGCACCTGGAAGTTCCGAAACCTGATATTTAGCTCTCGGGAAGAGAGAGGAATATGGCAGTTATCACAAACCGGTCTCTCTTGCCTCTCTCCTTCTCATGCAGACTTGCAGAGTGATCGACTGTGTGACACGTTGGCCTTAGCACTGTAATGATGGATTCATTATTTCTGCCGTAAAGAGACAGTTTATTCTCTGGCCTGAACCGAGGCATATTTCACATTTTTTGATGTCCCCTGCCACATCCTGCCCTCAGTCGCGTTTGTATACAGATAAATACTGGGAGACAGAGGCATGAACTGTATGCCTGTGTGATCATTTGGAGTAGATAAGCAAGGTTCATGGGAGTGAAGTTGTGTCTTCAGCTTGGTTATCCTCCACTTTTGCGACAGAGCGTTGGCCAACACTACCCGCATGTGCTGCTGCTGATAAGGGAGAAATCACACTGATCGCACGCAGAGACACAATGCTACACTCACTCGGGATACCGAGCTGAAGATCCAGCCCTCAGCAGCCTCCTTTACCTGCAGAAGAAGCCCACATCTGCTGCTTATTAGGAACTTCGCTAAACTTGCGGGGATCATTCCAAATGATGGAACACTCAAAGGGTGTCATCTGTAGTTCTAGTGGTCTTGGTGAAAAAAAAAAACTAAAAAACAAGTAGATTCAGGTAAGGATGAGTGACAAGCCACCGGTAGGAAGGGAAGAGGCCTTTCATTCTTAATCTCCTCTTACTGGGGAAAAAAATGCCCTCAGACATGAAACCAATTAGCCCGGGTAATTCAGCTGCGCACACAAGCGCTCGCACATGTGCATGTTAAGACACCGCCGGTTGGACACACATGCCGCACGGGCACATGCAACAGCCAACTCGGAGAGCAATTTTCTGTGTACACCTACAGTGACAGCCTTGTTCACACCCGGCTTCCATCAGAGTATTTTCAATTTCCCTAAGATCAGCCTTGCCTTGTCTGGTTTCCACAGCCAGCCAGCCAGCCAGCTCCAGCCTGCCTGCCTGCCTGCCTGCCTGCTTGTACGACTTGCTGTCAGCTGGGGAGATAGGAGCATGAAACAGCCCTCAGCGCCAGCCTGCATTGTGGGGACTGCCAAGCTTTTCTCAGGGGAAATCACAGAAGCTTTAGTCAAATCACACAGGCACTTGGTAGGCAATTTCCCATTTCCTTTTAAACGGGAAGGACGCGTGAGGGGGGGTGCGAGGCGTAAGACGGTCAGGGCAGGAGACAAAAAAGGTCAAAGGCCCACGGGAGGGGCAGATGAGCTGTGTCACGTGACCTAACGCCCACCATTAGCAGAATATCAAAGTAGCAGATGAGTAAATGGGGTATGCTAAGTGGTGATTAGCAACGGGGTGGGGCTCACACCGCCGTCCTGCCACAGCTCTCACACCTGTCCACCTCCCACTGGGGGATTTGGAAACCGTTCCCCTGTGACTGTGTGTGAGTTTTAAATGAGCTGTTATGTGGACCGTTCATCCATTAAAGCGAGAGCGGATTTGGAGAGTTTCATTTTGAAACGAGCTGCCCGCAGTAATTACAAAAGTGCCTCTTTTCCAATTACGAGAGGAACATTTATTGGGTTTATTCCTGAAATTATAAGTTATCGCATGACCTAGGCTTAAAAACAATTAGGTTTCTGTATAAATTTTTGTTAATATTTTTTGCCTTTTTTATCCAAATATCAGATAACTAACTGGGGCGGCACAGTTGTGCATGGTTAAGGCCCATTTAAATTACTGTGGGACATAGACACTTTACCTATGCTTGTCAGCCGGGTTAATTTTTATTTCTACTTCCTGCTTCACTTTCAACAGCGGTGACTGAAATTTTCACAGAAAGTTCGGCAAAGACAAATATTTGTATCTCCGAACCTCCTCAGTTAACCAATCAATTTGAAAATTTCGGAGATGGAGAAGCAGCCGGGAATGCTAAATTAAAAATACGCATCAAATTGAGGTATAAACCGCGCATTAGGACCGTCCACTCATTGCAGGAAAGTGATCGGTTTAAACCAGCTGGTCGGTCGGAGCTTTTCTGTTTGGCGTTTTCATGCTCCTCCTGTGTTTGTGTGGGGTGCTCTGGCTTAACCATCTCCCACAATCCAAAGACATGCATCTTAGGTCTAAATTGGTTGTTTGTCTCTCTCTGTTTCACTTGTTTCTTCCTGTTAAAAGGGAGTTTTTCCTTGCCACTGTTGCCTTCATGCTTGCACTATAGTTTTCTGGCCGGATAGATTTCAGACCAGGTTTCGTACTGTGTCTTGGGACAATTTGTATTGTTATTGATGCTATGTAAATAAAACTAAATAGAATAGAATCTTGGCCCAGTGATGGACTGGTGACCTGTTCTGGATGCACCTTTTACCCAAAGCCAGAAGGTACAGGCTCGACCATTTCATCGAAAAAGATACAATTTTGGATCGAATACGTTTCTGTTTAATGGATTGTTCCACAGAATCATGTTATACAATCATTTGTGGAAAGAATAACAGCAGGATTGTGCTAGTTACTCCTTAGTGTAGATTATACAGTTGGAAGGAAAGACCAGAGCTGGCAGCAGGAGGGTAGCACAGGTTGTTTTCCCCCGCATTCATATTCTGCTACATCAGCTCCACCTCCAAGCTCCAATAAATTGAACACAGCCAGGTTCACTAGCGGTTCAGTCTGAGGGAAAATTATTAACATAGAGAGCTTAATGTTGACTATGTAACCACGGCTCATAAATCTTTTGGAAAACAATAGCTTGTAGGTGTCAGGGCAGCCGGCCTTAAATGAATTCAAAGAGGCCGCAGGATGTGTAGTGACTACATCACAGAATATTAGTTACTCTGAATCTCTAAACGGATGTGGGTTGGTCCCGTGTGCAAGGCTCACTCGAGCTGATACACTGCCATCGTAGTAGTAGTAGTAGCAGTAGTCAAAACTCAAAAGCCGAAAGCCGAGCCAAAACCGAGACTCGGGCGACGGCCTACAGCTTCCAATCCCTGAAAGCACAGCTCCTTCTTATTAGCAGCAAGTGACAGATCGATACCGAATGGTGGGCTGCTTCCACAGATAGAGAGCGGGGGACAGGGAGAGGGAGGGAGAGAAATGAAAGAGCGAGGGAGACTGCATTAAACATTGATGGGGGCCTGCGTTATGGATCGATAAGGCAGCTCTCTTCGCGCAATTACACGTCAGCAAGCAGACGCATGATACATCGCATAGACACGCATGATTACATATTACTCGAACTACACCGAAAAGCATAGAGAGAAAAGTAGTTCAGTGGGGGGACGAAAAAAAAAAAAGAACAACAGGAATGGAATTGGCCAATCTCTCCACCCTATTTTAGCGGTTGCGTGCGACTTTAATTCTACTGCTTGTAAGTCGGAATGGCAACATGTCTGTGTAATTCCCTCCTTTGTGGCCACGTCTGTATGATTGTATGGCTGCGGGTCGATAGAACATGTGCTGAAGGGCCTCTCTGAAGCTTCCTGGCTCCTTAGTCAATACGTTAGACAATTCTCCAAAGATTTCCATTCCCTTCCCATCCTTTCTATTCATCCATCCTTTAACCCCCCCCACGTCCTCTTGTTCAAGGATGCAGGCACACTTTGTAATTCAATGAGACAATCATGTCCAGATGCTGGATGCTAGGCTGCGAGGGCGCTTCTCTCTGTGATTGTAGCAAGAAACTGAAGAGAAGGTCTGAGGCCCTTGGACGCCATTATTTAAGCGGGGTTTATCGTCTCTCAGGGATGGAATCAAGATGGCTGGATAAAGAATGGGGGATTGAAAAGACAGAAAGACAGGCGGAGAATGGCAAAGACAGACATGACAAGACCAAGAGGAGAAATCAGCGGGATTGAAATGAGCACTTAACAATGATGAAACCCCATGGCAGCCCGCTGAGTCTGGCATCTTAATACGGGGCTGAAAACACAGTGACAAACAAACAAGAGCAAAAGAAGCCACGTCTCCCAGACTAATCAGCCGTCCACTCCGGGGACTTATGAATATAAAGGGAACACTTTTGACGGAGTGAAGTATTTTCTGAACAAACTGCGTGGAAGTTTCTCACGCGGACGGGCACCATTCACCCGCTGCACCCTGGGAAATCACTCAGGAAAAGATTGCGCTTCGCGGCGGAAGGAGGGATCAGCTCGGGTCCGGCACGGGTGAGAACATTTGAGAACCGTGGCAGCACGTCTGGGAAGTAAGACTACAAAAGAGGCAATATCTGATTGAGTCGCCACGTTTAACAGACAAGACGATCCCCGCGAGCGCAGATGTGAGACTTTTCTAATCTGCGCCGCATTAAAGCTGTGTCAGTCATACTGAAGGCTTTTCGCTTTAAATAGCAGATACGCGACAGTCAACAGAAACGCATCAAAAGGAAGATGATACTTCTCCCGAAACGACGGAGGCGACAATGTGCCTGATTTTAAGACTGAACCAAAACTAATCTGCCGTCCTCCGAGACATCAGCACGGAGGGAAGGGACACACAAAGCCCTGCACTGGCGAGCCACAGACAGGATTAAATTAACAGGCGGCAGAAATTACAGGTTGCACACGGATGCATTAACAGTGTTCTGGGCGAGCAGTCGCTTGCCTCGGCTGAGTGAAAATAACGTTTTCGGCATGAAAGAAGACCTGGTCAGTATCAGAGACAAACAGGAGAGATGAAGGGAGATAGGTGGAGAAAGGGTGCAGCAGAAGGTAACGCGAGATCAGCAGCAGATGTTTGGAGGAACGCCTCGTAAGATAGGAAAATGAATATCAGCATAACCTGATGAAATTATCCCATCATCGCGGCAAGGTGACATTATCTTGGCCTAACACATCTGGGCTGACACGTTGCGTAAAATTTAAGATTCAACCTTGCGGCGCTTGATGAGCAGCCACATACTCTACCGGTTTGAAACAGAGATGTTGTGGAAGGGAGGCTGGAAAACACAACAGCCCCCCCCTCCACCTCCTCCCTCCCGAGGCAGGGTTGGCAAACAGAGGCACGATACGCGGTCAATGCGCAGTCAATGCACACCCAGAGGCAGCAGTGACAACACCAGCACCAAAGGCTCATGCATCTAATCGTATCTTAGCGGTCAGTCAGTCACTCGGCTCCTGGCGTAATGCAGAGACGGCGCATTAATGCACACGAGCCCGCCTCTCCGCTCCACGCCGCTCCCTCCATCCTTCTCCCTCGTTTTCTCTTGCTCTTTTCCTTTTTCTCTCTCCTCTTGCCTCCCTTGGTCAGGGGAGAGAGGTTAGGCACATCATTTGCATTCATTAACATTACATTAGCAGACAGAGTGATCTTTAGAAACCAGGCTGCGGAGAGTGTCATCTTTAATTCATCATAACCCCACCACCCGCCCACCCACTCACCCCTCCGCTTTCTCTTTACCTCCACCTTCTTCTCCTGCTTACCTTTCCATCCATCCATCCATCCATCCATCCATCCAGCCATCTCTCCTTTCCCTCATTCCCCTCTTTCCTTAATCCCAGTGGATCTTTTCTCCTCCTCCCCCTCCCCACGCGTCTTTTCACCCTCCATTTACCACAGTCTTTCATCTTTTTCACTTTCCCTGTCAATTTATTTATTTATTTTTTTTGCCTTCACACTTAGTTTCCTTCTTCTTACACTTCTTTTTCTCTGCCTCCTGTTAATGACAAGCTGCAGGGGGTTTGACTTCTCTTCCTGCGTGTGTACTCTCTCGCAAGTCAGGAAGGAGAAGGGACACACCCAAAAAAATGTGAGTCTTCTGTCTACGCCGTACATCATATAAGCATCCGGCTGGGAGGCACGACCGAGTTGAAGAGCTCTAGAATGACTTTTTGACCTGTGCTTGATTAAAAAACAACACATATATGAAGACACAAAACATTGAGGGGCCTCTGTGGATCAGGCTTGTTCCAGTGCATCCCACAGATCAGTTTGGGATCTAGGGAATTTTGAGTCCGGGTCATGCTATGGGGTGGGGGTGCCTGGTCTGGTCTAGGTGGGTGCTACATGTCTAACTAACATCCACATGAATGCCAGGTCCAAAAGTTTCCCAGCAGAACACTGAATTCTCAAAAGATGGTCAATGTTATTCACTGCTCCTGTCTGTGGTCATAATGTTAAGCCTGATCGGTGTAAGCCTGTGCCTCTATAAGGACAAAGGGTAGGAATAGTGATTGCGCTTATTATCCTGAAAGCACATTAAAAACAACATCTCTCTGCTACTGACGCACACAGTAGAAACATGATCTCCCTTCAAGAAGATGTTTTGGAAGCAGTCCGGCAGTGATGACACCACTTAGGGATTTCTACAGTTACATTAGCAGACCAAAAGCCAGGATTTTTGTTGTTGTTGCACACTTCCCTATACAGCTTACTGTTATAACATTGCTTATGATGATCATTATATAAAAAGACTTTTATACAGACAGAAGCACACGAGTTACACACCTTCACTTATAGGTTGCTGCTAATTCTAGAACGAAGTAATATAAAATATCTTTTGGATACTTAAAAAAGATAATTTGTCATAATAAAAAAAATGTGATCACTGCACTGTACTGCATTACACCACACAAGGTTAATGCTTTCATGTGTAGTTGCAGATACTGCAGGGTAACTTCTATATCTCACAGTAATGAGCCCAGGATCTGCTAAGGTTTGCTGTAGCAGCAGACCAGCAGCGGTGACCAAGCAATAATCCAGATGGAAGCAGCACTAGCCTCCCACAATCATCACAATACTCATTACTGCTGATATTACCTCAGCCAGCCGGCCTGCCTTTAAGAAACCTGGCAATTTGCTGCAGTAAAATGAGGTAATTACAACTCTTATCAGGCTCCTCACCTCACAAAACAGCGTTTAGGGAGAGGGAGACTACTCCCCAGCGGTTCACTGGCCAGAGAACACGACTTTGGCTGGCTTCCCATTCGCTCGGTCGTATATTCTATTTGCAAGTGCCATCCTACCTGCTCGTCTCTGTTTCCAAGAAAATCATTAAAGCAGAAACTTGATCACTTTAGTGACAGCTAGAAGAATTCCTCGATCAATGCCCCAAATTAAAGGGCTGATGCGAACCACGCAGGCCAGAGGAATATCACTTTACAGCATAACAACTGCGCCAGGAAATGCCCCTACTGCTTCCAAATACGGAGAACACAAAAATCGCAAATACCAAACTCTGTGTTTTTGTTGGAGAGCTAGCACGGAGAAAACGGCCGTGTAATCTAACCCTTTCCCATAAGGGGAACGTGTTTACAGTGAAAGTCTATCCGCTATAGTTCTGACATTTCTAAACTCCACACACGCGAGCTCGAAGGTAGCCCCGGCTTACTCTCCCGTCGTCACTTCTGCCGCCTGGAGACACGGTGAATAGGCTGATGGAGAAGTACCATGCCCCGGTCACACTGGGACTGCGCGAGGCTGACATTTAGCAGTATAAGCTATGCTAATGGGCCATCCGGAGTGAGTAAAAGCGTCTTTGTTTTTCAGGCAGACCAGAATGTGCTGAGTGAACAAAATGATGTCAGTCGACTCGACCGCAGCGGCCCTTCACTCTAATTAAGGTAGTATGGATTGTCATCATGTGTAGGACTAAGCACATTCGGTTGGAAAGTGAGGGAAGAGCCATTAAGTCAAGTGCGGGGAATAAATAAATAAATAGCATTCATCTTGAATACGCCTTTGATCAGCTGTGACTCACCTATGGCAACACAGGGGTAAGGAGGGTTAAAGAAACAGATAAATCTCTCCGTCCTTTTCTGTCCCTCTGTGACACAGCTGAACCCAGATAACCGTCCCGTAATATGCGGACCCAATATGAAGGCCAGAGACAAACTGGGAGACGGAGAAATAAAGAAAAAGTGGACAGCAAGACACAACTGAGATACAGAGAGGAGGGGAAGGAGGAGGACGACGGGCGCAGCTCATATGCAGGGAGATACCGGATCAGATATGGAAGCAGTAATCAGACCGCGATGGAGAGTGCATCATGCGGCGGCACCCCGTGTTATCTTATCCATAAATGAATCTAACCTTAGCTGAACACAGGAGTCACATCATTTCTTAGAAACCACCCCCACCCTCTCTCCCCACTTCTTCAGCCCTGCCGCCGCCTCAACGTGCAAAAGATGCTCTGCGCGCCTGCAATATTTATGCACAGAAGAAACACAGGAACCAAGCAGTCTCACATAAGCGCGGACATAAACGTCACGCCAACGCTGGGAGAAAAAGCGAATGCAATAAAGGGGATGAAAGAAAGTCACGCATGCTCGTACTAACTCGAGCGTGTACCGACACGATGCGGCGCAGCTGCACCGCCCTTTACCTCCGCCGGTACAAACACGGGAGCTTGACTCAAAACTTTGGATCGCATTTGTCAGAGCGAAGCGACAGTGAAAATAAACACAGCTTGCCCTTTAATCCCCAAAAGAAAAGCTTAATACTTCACTTCTATCAACAGCTAGCTTCTCCCTGAGAATGAGGCAACGTCTTATTGAAACGTAATAAATAAGCCCGTGTTCAAGGGGGAGAGGCAAACACCAGCTAGCTATATCCAGTCTCATTAAATGCAGTTGTTAACCGTGTTTGGATGCACCACAAAATTGACTCGTGCCTCCTGAATAGTTCCCCTTTCGGCAGGGAGGGATGCAGACAACAGAGCACGGGGGAGAGAAAGTCAGTCAGTCAGACAGTGAGAGAGAGGGAGAACCTTGAGCGTTTGATGGCGTGCTCTGCCTCCGTCTCATCGGCGGCGGCAAAAAGTACGACCTTCATCCACCTTGAACTCACTGGAGCTGAATTTCAATAAAAGTCAAATTATCACCCGCGCCCATGGGGCTCGGGAAAGGCACTAAGCCCGAATTGACTGCGCATATAAGACGATTTAACAGTCATACGGAGGTGTGAGTGAGTCAATCATATGACACACTTCTTTTTCTCGCTCGACAAGGAGCCTCAGCGGTAAGCGGCGGTTACTGTACCCTGTCGGGAGGGGATGCCACTGGGACGGATCGCTGATTGTTTTCCATGAGAGTGAGCGCGCGCGTGCGTGCGTGTTTGTGTGCGAGAAAGGACGTGTGCCAACATACGATTGGGAAAACGTTATTCAATTTAGCTAGTGTTCTCCCCTGACTGATGTAGTGAGATCCAGGTAATTGATGCCACAGTTTGGTATTCCCCAGCCGCGTGCTCTCCACCACGGGGAGAGCGATGGCTAAGCCGGTGTGAATGAGGGAAACGCGTGGTGTGATCTCGCTCCATTTTTACCGCGACTGAGGTGTTCTTTGGGGATCTCGTTAGTCCGGCTCCACCACACACAAGCACAAATTCATCTCGAGAGCTGGGCTTGGCATTGACGACGGCGACCGCAGCAGACATTCTCAGGTTGAGATCACAGTTTAATCCTACCTTCTTTCCTTGCTATCTGTCTCTCTTTCTATATATATGCCACTGGCCTCTGCAGTGCCCCCCAAACACAGTGCTTTCCGTTAAAAGTGAACCTCAAATCCACCATCTTGCAGCATATGCTCCTATGCCTGAGGAGGTTTATATATTTTTGGCGATGGGCTTTGTTTTTCCTCAAGGGCTTCGCTGGAGTCTGGATTCAGCGGTGGGGGAATAAGAGGTGGAAAAATAGTCCTGAGGCGAACAGAAAAACTTTCTGAAGAGGATTTCGACCTTAAAGCATGAGCCTGACGGAGGCGGGTGGGATTCGCCGGTGAGAATCTATAACAAGAGAGAGGAGGGAAAGGGGGCAGGAGGAGGGAGATCATTTTTACCTTTGGGGATTAAGCATGAGGGAGACCTTTTTGAGTGTATTTGTTTCGAGATAACTCATACTGCAGTCGAAACCGGTCCATGCCCTCTCTGGTTTTTCTTCAGAGTTGGGGATGACCGTAAAAAGAATAAAAGGCCTTTCTTTTAGCTCCCGCGAGGAAATGGGGTTTGATGTTGATCCATTTGATGCCGCCATTTTTTTATTTTTTTTTTATGTCCACCATCAACCCGCGCATCCATTGCTTTTGTTCCCTTTTTTTTTTAAATCAGCTGTTAGTTCTTTATCTCCCACTCCGTTTCAGTCTTCTTTTGCCGAGCCACTCTGAATGCTAAGCTACAGTGAGCTCTTCAGGGAGTGCAAATGTCATTTTGTAGACATTACATTCCAACTGTTTTGCCGCAGGGAGGCTGTGAGTAATTGTGATATTGTGCTGCACGCGCGCACGCACACACAAGCGCATGCACGCTCCGAATATGACCTCATCTCCCTTGGCATGCAGGATGCCTGCCTGCTTGAGCTTTGGCCCACGATGCAACCCCAAATGTCACAGCTGTCCGGTGACTCTTGCGGGGAGCGCAAACATCAGCCATCCCTCTGGCCCTCCACAGTAGCCATGCCAGCATTAGCTCTCATCCCACAAGCTCATCATCCATTAACACCACTAAGATTCTTTTCTTTAATCCTGCCATTTTGGATTTTTCCGAGCCTCGTGGTGCTTGCTAATGTAACAGACGCAACACGGGCGGATCAGAGGGCAAGCTTCGGGATGCAGCGAGACAGCCCGTGGTTACCCTCTCAAGTTAAAGACCTTCCCGCGCGAGGAAAAGGAAAGAGCTTCCAGGCAGCGCTTTACTCTGCGTTCCCACCAGATGAGGCTGTTTTGTGTGATGCGAGCTGTGCTCCAGGAGTTAAAGAGCGACGCTCTGCTCGCCGTGCTGCTAAAGGGCCGAGGCGCCTTGTTAAATATGTAGCACCACCGACAACTGCTTTCTCACATGTGAGAAGCGGCGGCAGCGACAACTTGCTTACTGCTCACTTTGCCGACTTGGAAGCACAGTCACTCATGCGTGCATGTAAATGGAAACACGCGCAGTTTGCACAGCTGCAAAGGCCGCTCCAAGATGCTAAATTATTTCCTCAGGTGTTTGTCGGTGGGTGAGAGTATGTGCAGGTGTCAGTGCGGCGTGGTAGTGTAAATAGATAAAGTGGTTTCCAGGAGAACAGCACCCATTCAGGACCTACTGTATTTTAGATGAAGTGACGACAGTGTTTGCACTTGAGGGAGTTCACCTTTGTGCGTGCAGACACTTCCTTTTGGAGTGCTTGGAGAGAAAGGGTGGATTGTATACCGTGTACCAAAGCATTTACAACCACCTTAACGCAGCATTGCCAAGCAGGTGCAGTTAACGTCAATATTACTTCACAACTTTCACTCATTTAAATTGGACACTGGGACATGGTAACAAATGCTTTTATATTGATCCAAAGAAGCGATGGTGTCTGCAGGTGTTCTAGCAATCTCTGCCATTGACCTCCATTATGTCGGAAGAGGCAGGCCGACAGACAGAACAAAAAAAAAAAAAAAGAGCCCGGGGAGGTTTCATTACAAATGTTAAGTAGAGCAGAAAGGCTCTGTATCATCCCCAAAGAAATTAACATTCAGCCCAAAAGACACAGACACACGTTTTCAAACCATTTCTTGCTCTCTCTCACGCCCACACATTTTATATGAATGTTACCACTGTGATACCAACAATGATAATGATTCACTTATTTCCCAATGCGGATCTTGAATAGGTTGGAAAAGCATCTGAAGCAGTAGACACTAAACCCTTCCGCTGACATCCATACAAATGAGGGGATCATAAAGAGAGGAGCGCCGGCTTAATCTTCTTACTCAACAGCAAAACATTTATAGCCTGAAAAAAGCAACAGCCAAATTAATAAATGATATCAGAGGGCCACAGCATTTTCAAAAAAATGTGAAAGAGTGAGAAATCAAATGAATTGCACATTAACTCTTAATAATTAGGAGTGCAAAATGCTTTCACATATTACTTTTCACTTGTTTTGTGCTATAATTACGTATGCATTATGGCTTGTTGTGCTTCCATATTGCACAGCTTAACCACAGCGGCCTTGTTAATGCAACACAGCATGGAACACACTGCAGGGTCTGCTGCACTTTTATTTTATCACAAAGCAAATCTTCATTTCCCCGCATTAGCTGAAATTCCAAATAATAGCCGTCATCTGTCAAGACGATTTCTCCAGATATCACTGAGAAGGAAATTAACGACAATAAGCGTACGGCACAATGCTCCACAGTGACGAACACAATGTACCTTGGGTCATGCGCTTTGGTACACACACACAAGGCAGTTGTATAAATAAGATAAAGATAAGACGCAATTTGTGCGACGCTCACAATAATAAAGATCTTACACCCTGATCTCAAAAGGCAATTTTCCAAATGTTTGCCAGCGCACATTTGAGAAAACGGTCTCGCCAAAAGCTTAAGTGTATGCCGAGCAAATATGACTACCATTTCGTGAAGTGTTTGTTATCTGCGGCTGCGGAGTTATTAATGTAGTAGAGTGTTGGAATGACTCCCAGAGAGTTTTCACACACTACTACTCCTCTTTTCTCCTCCCCAGGGGTGTTGTTAGCCTGTGTGTCCCCTGGCAGTTCGCTCCACATAATGAGGCTGACAGACCTAAACAAACACAGGTGCGGAACATAGGTAGACGGAAGGGGGTGGGAAAAACCCCCGACAACAAGTGGAATCAGAGGAGATGGCGGACTGAGCGGTGGGCAACTTGATATGTTTAGCAAGGCGTACGGCTGCTGCTGTGGCGGTTGCGGCTAGCTGCGATACAGTGCGAGTCACAACACTGCTTTGTTACCTGCATTCGCAACGTGATCTCTTGTTTTTTTCCCCCTTTTTTCAGCTCCGCTGTACACAGACGCAATTGGTCACGGCCTCTGTAAAGGCACAAGGTGATAATTGATGGCAAGATAATGCACCGTGCCATCTCCTCCTGCTTTATTCCTCCATCGCCTCTCTTTGTCTGTTGCCTCTGCCTCTGTCCCTCTCCCGCTCCCCAGGTGTGCTGTTCGCTGGAGCTAAATGATGAACAGAGCCACAGTGTCTGCCGTCTCTAATGGGGACATTATGTAGGAGGACGGTGGAAGTGCTCACACCAGGCTCGTAAATCACACACTCACGTAGAGAGACTCGCTGCAAGGCCTCGCTGCTCCACTAAGCCTGCAGCGGACACACAGATAGAAACGGAGAAGCTACTCAGGCACATGCAAATGCGCGCCGAGTAAATGCACACATGCACACATGAGTGCAGAACGTATAAAAGTGCACATGTGCACTTGAGGCGCGACACACCATTTACCTGACCTCCAGTCAACATTTGCCGGGTAACAACCGAGACACAATTCACTTACATCTGTCCGGTGACAGCGCCTACGTCTGTAGGACAGGGCGCCACACCAGAGCCTTGTGTCAACGTGATTGAAGTTTGACAGAGCAGTTAAAGCATTATTAGCGCTTCCTGTCACAGCCCAGCACACGCAGAGGCCTGCCAGTGGCACAGGTGAGGTAAACAGAGGCCCCATTTAGCATATTACCCATCAGTCAACACGACAGGCAAAGCAGATAAAAGAACGCACACCCACTGCGAGTGGGGAAACGCGCGCTCCGGCTCGCTCCGTCTCACAAGGAGAAGCTATGCGAAGGTATTTTGGCAGGTGTGTGCTCAGGCAAACCCCGCACGCCCGCAGACACTCGTTCCCACGCGGGAAAGAACAACATGCAGAAACGCACACTTCGACGCACACGCAGGTTGATGACAGTTTAGACATTACTCAAAGTTTAAGTATCTCCAGGAAACGCCTCACACGGCTAATTGACTGCGATGAACCAGCGCCAGCACGCCTTGATCCCGCACCCATCCCCCCTCATTTTATTTATTCCTCAATTTATGGAGAAGTACGCAAAAACCCGAGCATTTCTTTTGCATGATTTATAAGCCACAAATCCTTGAAAATATCCCCAACTCTTGAAGCATGAATTATTGCTACTACAAATATGCTAATCCAAGGTGAGAAATTTGATTCATAATCTGTTTCCATGCTCCATTTGACGTCTGCAACGGAGGAAGTGAATTGAATGTGAATTTCAAGAACGACTGGGCCGAAAACATTTACGCCAGTTAAGGTACAAATGATACTGACAGGAGTTGGTGTACTCCGTGGAATGGTCTTAACAATTAGCTTGTTGCCAAAAGGCAGGGGGCCATGATGTGGCAACAGGGGCTTAGCCAACAGAGCTGTTTGGACTAGAAACAGACAGCGGGCACAGTGGTAGGGAGACCTGTCTAAATGCCCTCTCCTCAGGAAGCCATGAACCTAGTTGACCTTTTGCTGACTCAGGGAAATGTAGACACGCATAAGAACTGTCAAGAAATTATTAATGAATATGAGATATAATATGTTAATTCACCTCACTATGTGCGCACGCTTATTCTAAATAAATGCCAGGCTGCAGGAGCCTTTCAGTGTGTCACAGTGGCAGACAAGTAGGATGTAAAAAAATAAAAACAATAAAGGTAGGTCAAAAAAAAAAACAGACTGAGACAGGCTGACAGAAGGTTTGATACGGCGGACAAAAGCGAGACAGCGCGCATACTGCAGCCGCAATATTTATACGGCCTGCTGGTATTTGTCTTACATCTCTGAAATGGCATGAAGCAACCTTTATCCGCCGTGATTCCTCCCTGAAGATAATGGATTGTGAACACAAAACCTCCTCCTCAAACCCCCGGCATCTGCCCCATCCTCGCTTCCCATCATCAACGGACGCAAACACAACACACACACACACACACGCAAGCGGCGGCGCAGACGCTCGCGCGTGCGCGCACACACCTCTGTCAACACTCCGCGAGGCAGCAGCGCTAATTCCTCTCAGCCTATTCTCAGTCACACTTGTCTGTGGAGGCAGTCGCCAGTGGAGCCTCACTGCTAGATTAACCTTTGCTCTCGCCACAGATCTGTTTTTCAGTGGGCCCGGCAGTCAGACAGAGGCCATGCCTGGTAGATAGTAGCTCATTGTCAGAGCACTGTCAGCACTGGGCCCTGCATTAGCGGCTTTTGAAGAGAGGGACTGTTGACGTGGGCAGGATGCCAGCCAAGAGGAAAAACAGGCCTACTGCCCCACACAGCTCTTAACCTGACCTCTCCCCTCAGGATGTGAGGAAAGGGTGGAGGAGCACGAGCCGGTACCGCGCGCGCGCGTGTGTGTGTGTGTGTTTGTTGCCGTGTGCACACGTGTGCGCATGAGTGTCAGAGAGAGCTAAAGTGTTTTCACTCCGCCTGAGCAAGTGCGTATTTTGGCTGGTGATAAATCCCAATGCTCGAGAAAGAAAAACAATAGTGGCACTTTTTTTTCCTCATTCCTAGCAGTTTCTCACTAGCCCAAAATGTCCAGTCCTGTTTTCCGAATACCGCCCCCCCCCCCCCTCCCCGAGGTCTGTGTTACATTACCAGAAGAAAAGGTCACATGTCATAGTGAATGTAATGAGCATGTTCTGGAGAAATACAGCCACTGGCACTCAACGCAGTTTAAACAGAAGCAAGTACTTACAATCGTGGAAACCACAAGTAAAAACACTGAATTTGGCTTCTATCAATCTCTGCTTTTTTTCTTTGTATTTACACTAGTCGGCGTTCACATGCACAGACTTACAGTAGTAGTAGTAGTGAGTAAAACCATAACGAATCAATTGAAGCATTTGTTTTGCTGTAAAAATCAATGTTAAATGCCTTTCACCATAATCAATGAAATACACTTACAACGCTCGCTACGTTCTCACATACAGCACTCACTTAAGTCGAGATGATTACCTGTTGTGCTGCAGTGGCAGAGGAATAAACGGGTTAGACTTCCAAACACATCTTTTAACTTAATAAACTGAAACAAACTTCGCAATGAGACTAAAAAATGTGTGATTAAGAGACAATATGACAGACTACCGTAGCGCTTTTGTTGTAATTTTCATGGCACACAATGTAACTCGGCAACAAAAGCGCACAAGACTGATTTCCTTAAAGCGAGTAGCGGTCATTCCAGTTCCTGCCTCAGTTCCACTCTGCCAAAACCTGCTTTAAATGACTTATAATATGCCAGAGGGAGGAAGAGGAAGAGGAGGAGGCGGTGGAGGACGAGGTGGAGGGGCAGAGGAACAGAGCAGGAGAAGCTGCCGGCAGGTTTGTACCTCATTGTGTGGTCTGAATAACACGGAATGGCAAGATAGTACCAAACAAAAGCGGAACAGGAAAAGGCCATTGGAGAGTTCCTTTCAACAGCTCCGCGTCTCTTTCATTCTCCCCCACCACTCCTACCATGACCATGTCACCCAGGTGAATCTTCCTCGCTCTGCTGCTCACCAAGTCAAAAGCCCTTCCAGTCAGAGCGGTTCCCAGGTGGGTAATGCACTTTTTAAAAGCGCCGTTTTCTCAAGTAAGAGTGAGTCGGGGTTACAAATTCACGGGACTGAACTGCTCTTAACAGCAGGCCCAGCCCAAGAATTGAGTAGGCAGGATGTGGGACTTGTCGGGCCGGCAGTTGGAAGGCTGTGAGTGAAAAAGCGATTTGGGTTTTAATGAACCGCTGATGAATGGGTCTCAGACCCCGGCAGCAATAACTCAGAGCCCAGGCGGAGACACGCGCCTGGCAGGGATAAGAGCTGCAGACTGCTGGTTCACCACAGGGCCACAGTACCCTGACACTTCTTAGATAGACATGACACTTATTGTTTCAAATCTTGTTTATGAAGCAGAAAAAAAATTGGCTTAGTTTTCATCCTTGAGGTATATTTTTAGTTTCGGGACAAACCACGGAGAAATAGCTATCAGAGCAGATATGTGCACAGTTTAAGCGTATTGTACATATGTCCATGTAAAAAAGAGACACGCAGCCAAAAACCACATTACATGTTCTCCTTGATATGTCAAACTCAGTGCCTCATAACTGTTGGCCATTACAGAGAATATAGAAAAATCAAAACACATTATATTTATTATGCTTCTTGAGTTATTGCATCTTTTATAGTCTATCCAATAAAAACGTCCCAATATTGCTCTTAGCCTTATATAGACACAAATGATGTATGTTCCATTTACGAGCGGGTAAGCAGATTGTTAGTAGAGGAGATGCTCTTCACGCTCTGACAACTTGGCTTTTTGTTGCTGCATATCCAAAGAAAACATGTGTGATGCAGACAGATTTAATAGGATATGGATGACAGGACTAAATTAATCTTATTCTGTCTTATTCTACACTTATTCTGTTCTTATTCTATTCTTACAACATACTGTAAAATAGAGAAAATCTTTCTCTTTTTTTAAACAGCAGTTAATGTATGTTCCAAATTTAGTAGGAATTACTAAAAAAATAAAAAAAATCACACTCACAATCTGATTTTTGCCCGAGAGCTGTCGACTGGCTCGCCGCATTATCGCCCAGAGGTTTGATGAAGCTACTTTACTGCTGACAATCACAGCATTGCCACTTGTAAGGCATAATTACGTGCATACGCCTCACTGCCCCCTTGGTGTCCACTTTGTTCCATGCATATTTACCAGCCAGTGGCTGTACACAATATATATGCATCCAGGGAGGCTTCTAGAAAGAAATGGCACAAATTGATCTCAACAGAAATCGGCTCAAAAAGCTCACTGTAGCTCCCTGGGCTCAGAGATTGGAAGAAAATCAAGCAGCTAGGGGTCATGGAAAACATTTTCTTTCCTTTATGCAACACGTTTTACTTGTAAAATGAACAAGTGGGTAGCCACTAGAGACGGATATCAAGCCAACAAGTTTACCACTTGGCTGGATTACATGGATCAACAGGGATACAAGTGGTATGTAGAAATTATAACCTGTGAGCTGCCATAGCTGAAGCGTGAACATAACAAATCCACTCGCATCTTACGTTTGCTGACGTTATACCTCATTGTATCTGGCTAAAAACTTTTTGAAATGAAGTCCAACATCATACTACAAATAGTCTTGCACTGACAAAATAAATTCTGTGTTTCCATATAGCTTTAGACTCTTTATTGTGGCAGGAAAAGGTATAATATATCTAACGCACCTGTGGTGCAAACACTCGGCTGCAGAACCATTTGTACACTCGCTTGCATGAAACTTTCCACTTTTAATCATAAGCTACCATATGTCTCCTTTCCGCAGATCCCCTGCGGCCTCTCTCTGAGCCTGGCAGTAGAGCTGTTGGGTAGTCCACCTGCGATGTTTCTAAATCCAGCCACGCAACTCGGGTATAGTGCCGAAACCTCTCCACTTGGTTACACAGTGGCCTAAAGCCAGTGCTGAGAGTCATGCTCGGTTCATAAAAGAGCTGGCGGGAAAAAAAATCGTAAAGACGAGCTCATGAATACTTATGCCTTAGTAATTAAATTCTTCTGGCTGCACTGCACTCGGTTTTTCCTCCGCTTCTCTTTTTGCTGCTCACAGTCTTAAAGACAGATGTGCACGTGCCTTCCTCTGTCTAAAGGACGGAGCAGACTGGCAAACAGAAGGACGGGTAGACCGTACCGAGGCTATCAGTGATTCCAAGACAAACCTTGGACACCTTTACTGTGAAGCACCTGTGCCAGCAGCAATGCACATCTGCCTTACATCTGCTCATTACAGGTGATTAGAGAGATGATATGGTGTATTCTCTGCTTTCTAAATGCTACCCTGCAATAAGAATACTTGGTGCCTCCCTACACCATAAACAGCACTTGCCTTAAACATACTATTCAGAAATAAGTGGAGTTCTAAAGCCAAAATATTGTGTAAAATTCGTGTTGCCCATCTGTCCAGTTTGGTTTCTTTAGTACAATAAAAAAGCAACATATCTTTTTGTGTCTCTTCAGTATGGCCTGAAATCCCAACTGGACTGTGCTTAAAAATAACCTGTCAGACATTTCACCTACATCACAAGACGACCCAGAAGGCAAACAAACACATGCAAGGCTGACTCAGTGATCCGCCCGCATACAGACAGAACACGGCACCGGGAAATTCGATCCCGGCTACGGCAACAACGTCAAAAATGTATTAAGCTCCGGAACTTGACATTTCAAATCCTGCCGTTTTCTCTTCCTCTGAATGGATGTCAGCCCGGCCACAAGGTGGATCTGCGACGCATCCATCTCTTAAGAATGTTTAGTTAAGAGACGGGGGACTTCAAGACAAAGCGAGTGTGACAAATATCCAACAATTCAAATGTCAAATTAAGTATAATTAATTACATCGAGGATAAAGTGTGGGACTAATGAGACAAAAGCAAACTCTATTAGTATTCCTTAGACAGCCGATATGTGAAACAAGAGGTGAGCTTAAGAGAGAGAGAGAGAGTTACGTGCAATGAGAATAAACTTTATTAAAATAACCATTTTCAGCGACATCAAAAGCAGACTGTAGAGTGAAGATATGAATTCACAGACTCCACACTGAGAGTCACAGACAACCAATGGCGGGTAATTTGCAATTAATATCAGTAATTGAAGCAATTAACTTTGTTTTGTTGTGGAAAGTAAACCATTTAGACACTCAAGCGTGTGAGAACACACAAACAAACCCTCTCCGTCTGAGGCGAAGACGCGGCGACGCCGCAATCTCTCGCCGGCGCGCGCAAAACGCACACAAAGACACGAACATACCTGCACCGGGGCGCTCGATAAAGAGGCCGCAGCTACACCTCACCACGCGGGTTTTGTTTATGCCTCTGAGCGTATTCAAAACGCAAAAATCAGCACTTCACACGTCGCTTCGGACACGTGGCCACCTACTATTCCGACTGATATTTAGCAAACTGTTAAAAGGAGCAATAACTAAGTGTTGTCTCTCATTTCAACAGGGTACCAGATGGCGGGCCTCACACTCCTTTGTTAACACGTTTTTCTTTTGTGTTATTTTCGTGTCGGCTACACCTCACTCTACCAGCAGACAGATGAGGCCTCGGACACAAAGCCGGATAAAAAAGCATCCGCCCTTCAGCTTTCCACAAAGGCTACTCGGATAACCAGCCTGTGGTCTGTCATGCAAATCTCTGCCTGGTCTTCGGGGTGATTTTTATTTTATTTATTTTTTTGGGCACACCTGCTGAGACGGGAAGGACTTCCATCAAAACACTGCCGCGACATGCAGTTAGAATGAATTTTGATGCAAGACCGAGAGAAGTTGTTCTTTAAAGGGCCGTGAGCTATGCGTACCGTGGCTCTCCAAAAATAGCCGGCAATAACAGAACCATTTTTATGGCGCTGTTTTTATGTTGTCTCTTCAAAAAGTAGGCACACAGAAAAGAGAGTGCAGAAAATATCATACACTATAAATATCTTTAGTATGCCACGCATTTATTCTTGGTTTCAGCCATCTATAGTTAATCTTTCTAAACCTTTTTGAACTCCCCCGATTTTTGGGTCGTAAAGACGGTTGGTATGTTGTGTTTTATGTTTCCTTGGAGCCCAAATGGAGGTCCGCAAAGAGTGCTAAACACACAAACAGAAAGTAAAAAAAACAAAAAACAGATTGGGCTACAACTGCCACAAGCAAACACCAATACTGGCTCATAGTATATTTGCCTTGATAGTATCATCGTCTCGTGATGCAAAACCTTGCTTTTATCTCACAATGAGGGAGATCCTCTCCCGTGGGCGTAAAGCAGAAAGTCTCATTACAAGATACTTCCCTAGTTGTGAGCAGCTTGTGCAGAGCTACATTACAGACAGGAGGGCAATTTCACTTATGAGTCTCATCATGTTTGTCTGATGGCAAACTCACATGCTCAAGGAAAATTAGGATTTGGCAAGAATGTGGAGGCTGTGTTGTACGGATAACTCGGGACCTTACTGTGCGCGGTGAAATTAGGCTTTTAAAGGAAAAGTGATGTGTTTTAATTCTCTGGTTGAGAGTTAGATGGCAGATTGATACTACACTCATAGGCTTAAAAACAGATCAGGCATAATGTCATGGCCACCTTCCTAATGTTGTGTAGGTCTCCCTTGTGCCTCCAAAACAGTTGTGACTCATCAGAGAATGGACATGGGCCTACTGAGGGTGTCCTGTGGTGTCTGGCAACAGAGAGTTGTCAGTAGGGGCCTTTGGGTCCTATGGGTTGAGAGGAGGGGTCTTTGTGGATCAGGCTTGTTCCAGGTCATTCCACAGATACTTGATCAGTTTGGGATCTAGCAAATTTGGAGACCAGGTCAACACCTCATTTGTCTAATGTCCAAAAGTTGTGAAAAGTGACACCTTGCAAACATCTCAGAAACAAGAAAAGGTCTACGCAGCCTCTAACATCTAATGCCAGCCCCATGTTGGGTTTATTGCCGAGAGCGCCTGCCTTTCTAATAATCACCAACTATTTTCATCTTCCCATCAGTAAGTGGATTTCCCTTTATTCAAAAGACTGCTCATTTGCACGCACCACAGCAGTGGGGCGGCATCCAGCAAAGGTTCCGGAACACGATCTCTCCTTCCTTGTATTCTTTTTTTCCGGCCTGGCCTTTTTTTTTCTCCCCCCGTTGTTCACCTTTCGTCTGCAAATCCCTGTCTTTCATGCCGACAGGAATGGACGGATTAAGGCCAGAAAGGTACTCACGCAGGACACATGCTGTCTTGCACTCCAGCTATATATTTTATCTCCAACCCACACTCTCCTTTAGAAATCTTCTGCGTGAATGCGTACATGTGCACACTGCACGTGTGAAGTGCCAGTCGTGATGGGATTCCCGTGTATGTACAGTACAGGATGCGTGTGATTGGTAGAGTGCTTTGCAACACGGTTCTACTTGCTGTGAACAGTCCATCGCTACTTCCTCTAATTCTGTTTAAATTAGCCAGTCTACTGTAGACACGCACACTCTTGTGCTCCCATCACCTTTTGAGAAGACTTAACCCAACCATAAACACTAATCGCCCAACCCTGACTTTTACTATGACCTTACACTAAGTCTTTACACTTAAATTTAATGATTTATGTTACGGGGATTTATTTATTTTTGTCCTGTAAACAGAGGCAAGTTCCCACAATGTGACTGTATAAACAGATTTAAAAGTGCACGCAGTGTATACACACATGCATGCCCTTTGTTTTCTCCCTCCTCCCGTTCTCTTTGTTAGCCCTCTCTATCTCACACACACACACACACGTACACGCAACCCATTGCTGAGATCTGTTAGTTACTTTGCAAAAGGATAAGCACACCTGTTTAGAACAGACCTGTCTGTCTTTGGAACAGTCCAAATGGAGTTAGTATTTAATTCCCTTTCAGTCTCCCCTGTTGTTCTTGGGCTTCCTTCATCTGTGGGCATAGCTGAACCAGAACAGCTACAAGCTCACAGACGCGCACACTCAAGCTGCACCCTCGCTGAGCCTCCGTGCGACTGAAACGGCAGAGCAAGCAGTCTTTCGCAGATGATGGGCAAACGCTGGCAGCGTCTAATAAAATGGTATTAGACCGTCCAATCTGCCCACTTTATTTAGGGCCGGTGCCTCGGCATTCCTCGTCAGCGCAGATGGTTCGAGATATGGGTTCCTGAAAGTTGCGCGCAAGCACTGCACAATAGCTATGTGAACCTCTCTCACATGCTTGAATGCATTTATTATTTTTCTTTTTCGGGTGAGGTGGATGCTATTTCTGTCGGCCATTAGTGGTTTGTATTAAAACACCAAAATGGCCCTCTAACATTTTGAGACCTCAGTGTTTTCAGTAGGCGAGTGAATGATGGGCGCTCTAAAGGCACTTAAATCTGAAGACAAACAAACACAAGTGCACATGGCCGCACACATGTACACACGCTCACAGGCCATTCGGACTGTGTCAGCCCGCACAGTTATTCACATTCACAACAGAAACATCCAATAAGAACGCACGATATTTAGGTGTGAAGAGCACAATGGCCACCACCACAAAAAACAAACACTAGCTCATCCACAGAAAGAGCGAGCTAGTCCATCGCGCCATGGAGAGGATATCAGAGATCGCGCATTTCATTTCTAACCAAAGACAACGCTTAGTTATTGCTGCTAATTACACAGCTCAGTGAAATCATCTGCTGCCGTCTTAGATGGCTGCCTGTCCGTGATCTATGGCGCTGCGATACTCAATGACTGAGTAGGAAGAAAGGTCATGTGGGACAGGCCAGAATGGTGGTCTTGCATTATGTGTCAACCCAGTGCAAGACAGAGCAACATTTAATTAACGTGTATAATTGTGCCTTGAAGGCTGGCTCAGTTTAGCGGCGGCTTTATCCGCGGGTGATTATGTTGCAATGATGAGGTTAATGGAGCTGGATATTTGGCTGCTTGGCAGCAACAGTAAACGTGAGAATGCCACAGGGTCTGCGTTGCCCCTGGTAACTCCATATTCATCTGGGAATGAATAGGGACGATGTCCATGTGTGTGCTGTGTATTTATATTCCAACCTCTGTATGTGACCTTGACAAACGTGTTTTATTTGTTGCAGCCTGCTTATTTCTCACTGCAAGAGCTGCTTCCCCCAAACTCAAGAGCAATTTGGTGTCAGAGCATATACTGGATGCATATACTGGAGATGTGCTATATTTAAAAACAACACTTCTACCGGACTGCTTTGGTAGACTGAGTCATGTTGCAAGTCCCAGGTCAGTTAGTGGCTCTGTGTGTTACTCTGCACTGTCGGTTAGATAAACCCTGACACAAAGTTGTTGGGCCGCTCGTTTGGAGCAAGTCTGCATAGAGAATAACGGGTTGTGCACCACTCAAAAGCAATGACACACACACACACACTTTATAAGGCACTTTTCAGCCCACCACACTCGGGCCGTATTATTCTACCTCACTGAGCTCACTTAACTCTGCCAGTATAACTGTAAAAGTCACCACCCTCCCATCCCCACTTCTGTCTAGACTGCCGTTGTGACTTTTCCCTTCCTTGCTCTATCATTCTCTCCCTCCTTCTTCTAGCTCTTCCTTCCATTTCAGAGTAAACACTGTGAGCCTGAAACAACTAGGGGCTATAAATGGGACCTGGTTTATTGTCAATGTTCTAAAACTAAAAGGTTCCTTTAGACCGTTGGTCGTCTGTGTGTCCGCTGCAGTCTAAAAGATCTGCGCAGGTAAATTGTCCGCTGACACAAGAGAGGCGGCATGCTGTGATTTAGTGCTTTGCAAATGGGGTCATTCTATGCTGTAAAAGAGACTAGCAGGAGTGGCAAAAGCAAAGCATGGGCTGAAACTACACTACACTACTTATCATCCCCTTACATGGCAGTCTTAGCATCTCTCTCCAGAAATGTTCACCCCTATTCACATCTTGAGTTTGGGAGAAGTGCATACCACCAGGTTAATCTGAACAACATCCTCTAATTGCAGGTGTATTGGGTCAAAAAAGGGTCTTAGTCATGTGAGTTTCAGGTGGGCATCACCAACTTAAGCTCCCCACGAGTCATTTAGAACTGAAGAGGCCACACACACTGGATAAGTGGTGAGACATCTTCAAGAAAAATCTAATCTAAAAGCCCAGCCGTTGTTTCAAGTTTGATTTTTAGATATACCATGACCTGGATAACTGACAACCTTCACATCCAACTTACCCAGAGCTTGGTTCCACCTAGACGCTTTGAGTACCCCAAGTTTCCTAGTCCCTGAGGGAACTCCCTGCAGTGCAAATGCAGCTATAGTCTACAACCTAGCAAAACATGCATTAGGACAGAGCACCAAAAAGCTGTGTGTACTGTGGCCATTCAGTGGGGGAGATGGAATTGATAGAGCGAAGATAACAGCTGTAAGATAACAAAGACAAACCTCCTAACACATAAGGAGTCAGAGAAGCACCCAGAGATCTGAAAACCATTAACTCTGGTTTGGGCCAGGAGAAATGGGGTCTGCAATGGCCTATTTCTGTAGGCTCTATATCTCATCAGAGGCTCTCACCCCAGACTCCATGTTGTGTGATTTATTTGGCCTTAAAGTTCTTTTCTTTTTCTTTCTTTTTTTTTTTTATATAAATCAAGTGTGTGCGTGTATGTGCATGGGCAAGCCTAGTTCTCATCCATGTGTTCCATCACCCAAAGGTCTCGAGCCAGATTTATTTTAGAGATGGGACACAGGTGCTCTGGTGGCTCCCCAGGCACTTGTGATGTCACCATAGAACAGGAAAGGGAAATAGTTCCCTTTGCATACGGGAATATTTAATTTTAGCCACAATATTGTTAACTTTTTTTTTGGCAAATTTCAGGGTCACCAATCCATGCCATGCTACTGAGACTGTTTCAAAAAATCCCTTTCCATTTCACACTTTTCGAAAGACACCATAATGAGACCTTGGCAGGTATAATGCTGACAGATGACTGTTGATGGCACAGCCAAGGAATGTGTCCAAATGTCACACTAAATATCGGTGAGGACAGGCTTTGAATCAAAGTCTGCTGAATGCTCCGAGTCAATTATAACATTCGGAAGTGGAAATAACAAAAAATAGTCAGTCATGTACAGAGAGGTTTCATTTCAGATTTTTTTTTAATAATAGGTTTTGTTGTGACAGCCTGCATCGCTACATACGTGTTAACAGAACTGAAGCCGGGGCACTTGGCAGAACAGGAAACATGGGGTTAATGTCCGCCTGTCCTCAGATCTCAACTTCCGAGACAGGAAATGAGCTGCAGTGTCCACCAATCACTTTAGATAATGGAGAGATTTATTAGAACGCGGCTGCCGCTGCTGTGCCAACCCTAATTAATTTTCCTGCGCGTGCGAGACCGAGAGGGAAAATGAGAGGGAGCGAGAACGAATGAAGCCGAGAAAATGGAATTAGGTGTGAATATAAACGAATGAATTTCTGAACGCGTCCATGTAGATTTCTAAAAAAAATAATAATAATTAAATGTTTTGGTGAGGGCAACAGGTCTGACTCGTACTCTCCTCGTTGTGAGACTATGTAAAACATGTGCTTGGCAAGCCAGAGACCTATAGATCAGACATCCAGGCCCAGCCAGATGGCCCCGGCCAAGCAGGCCTCCTCTGTGTCAAGCTCGCCGCTAATTAGGATGTTTACGTTGGGCCGCATGCGTCTGTGTGCAAGTTTAAAGGCTTCCGGCAGAAGCAGAGAGATTAGTGGGGCGCTAGCTGGGACTGCGACGGCGGTGCTGCACCTTCGCGGAGGCTTTTGGCAAATGTTAATTTCCTTCTTGACATGCGAGTCGACTTAAAGAGTTACTTTTCCGTAGCAACATAAATCCCGTCTGTTTCAGTCCATACTGTGTTTCGCAATTACTTCTCCCCCCAAACATCATGAACAGCCTTACAATGTAACCAAACCCAACTGTGTCTAGGTGAGGAAAATGTTTTATTTCTACACCTAGAAAGATGAGGCTTTACAAAATGTGGTGAAGGACAGCCTCACACACCCTCCCCTTCTACCTTTAAAACAGCTATTGAATGACAATTACATTGCCTCATCTTCTCTCTGCTAAATCACTGCCCTCAATTTCTCTATGGGCGAGCGCTTCTTTTCTCCTATCAATCTTAACTTCTGCCACCACTTATTTCGTACCCTTCTATTTCATATCAAAACGTTCTGTTTCTCTTCCGGTTCCTAAATAACTTAAACTCTCCCTTCTGATTTTTTCCCTACGCCACGTCTCACTATTTCAATCTTATCCACGCTCTCTGCTGCGATACTCCATGGACCTTGAAACACAGCGGAGTGATCACTAACAGCAGGGGGAGCATGTTGAGGGTTCGCCAAATGTTTAACATGCAGTCAGAGCTGGTACAGATGGGCGCCGGCCCAACGAGGTTGTTTTATTTGCAATAATGGTTCCCCCCTTAACAAAATATCTGCCGGCAGAAGCAGCTGATGTCTGCGCGTGAGGGACATTTATAAATGTCAAACCTGAGCAGCCGTAACTCGTGACCAGAGATACTTTAGCCCACTCATCATAGATCTTTTATTGTGTGTTTGCGCGCGTGTGTGTCTCTGTGAGTGATTGTTTTTTGATGCGCTGCAACGCCTCGCCATACATCTTCCGTAAAGGCCGGGTGACTGGGCAGGCCTCCTTCTAGACGGTGGTGTGGTGTAAATCAGGGTTGACTTGGCTCGCTGCCACAGATGTGTCAGCTCGGCTTGTGCAATGAGGATCCAGCAAGAAGCATACAATGTCAGTCACATCACACTCCATAGATCTTCTCGACAGCTACAGTATCTGCCTTTTGAAGACAGACTCCACAAGACTAGCAGTAGTGCCCCCTGCACGTCCCCTGCTATGGATTTGCTGCAATACAATGTCATCTCCCTTCCGCTGGCCCCTCAAATAGGCTTGTCAGAGCATTTCCACTGGATCAAAAGCCCAGATGGCTAAAGTCAGCGGGAGAAAGAGGGAAAGCCTCCAGTATAAAACTAGAATAAAATGAGATGACAAGAAATATTGCGGGTTTAAAATCTCATTGTACCGCAAGAACATAGGGACGGATCTGTGTTCATCGATGTGCAGCTCATATTAATGTAGCTGTGAGGAAACACATGAGACACAGAGGAAGTGTGGGACACCAAGAGGATCCAAGGCATAGCTATTATTCTCAAGTCGCATTTGTTTTTGAGAGGAAGGCAGAGCACTGGGTCTGACTCCTGTGCGATTGTGTGTCTGGATATTCCCTCCTGTGAACGCAGCACAGGAGCAACTGCCCAGAGTGTTCAGTGACAAACATTGTGTGTTCACGCTGCTGTTCTCTCCCTGCCTCTGCAGTAGGACAAGCAGATTGATGGTACAGCAGCGGAGCACTATTTCGCTAGCATGTCAGGTCACTAGGTGCACCCTGCGCCTCCGGAGAGAGAGCAAACGAACACGGCTCTCTCTTTGTCTATGTCCTCGTCCACCGCCGCGCTCTCTTCCGCTTCCGCAGGCTTTCCTTCCTCCTCAAGTTCGCAAAATTTTACAAAGCGCCGCCCGTTATCTTCAAACTTTTTACTGCCTGCAGACACGATGAGTTTCCTCCAGTGTCTAACTTGTGTCATCGTAACACAGAGTGGGGGAGTGAATGAAGTCAACACGACACAATGCAGCTCGGTGAAACATGACAGACTGCAGAGGCGCTTTGTATCGGGCTGCAAGGTAAATACTGGAGACAAAGTCACTGAAGAACATTATTAGCGTCACTGCTATCACCACCTGAATAGCCAATTGATTTAAAAAGATCTCATTTTCAAGAGGAAATGATCTGTACTATGTGAACATAAAAAGAATCAAACACAAATGAACAAACAGGCACAAGCGCCAACACTGGGGACAGCGCAGAACATCTGTGATCAGCATTAGTCAGATGGATCTAGTTGAATTAGAATAAAATCCAACTAGCAGACAGCGATAAACACGAGATTCTTTCGGTGCACGGGGGAAGACGAGAGTGGCAGGACACAAGTGACAGAAAAAAGGGCAAAAGAGATTGGGATGTAACCAAATAGCTTCATAAGATTTTACTCCCCAGCGTTGCGATGGCTGAATTTTGTAATTTACTTACAAGGGCAGGGCAGCACACCTGAAAATGGGAGTATACTTGCAACAGCATGAGCAGGAGGTATATTAGAGAGATGGGATGGAGAAGAGATGGAGCTTAGAATAAATTGGGAGGGGAGGAAAAATGAGAAAGTCAGAGAAGGGGAACTCATTAACTTCTCTTTAATAAAGCCCAAGTCACATGGGGACCCTTTCATTCCTTTATCTATCACACACACACCAACACACTGACACACACATTATAGCGCCAGATTGATCACCTCCAGATTACCGCACAGCAGTGATCACCTCCAAAATAATTTCACTCACACTAAAAATCACTAATGATTGGATGTCACTGACAGACCACGGAGACTCCAAAGTTACTGCAAGTCAAGCAGCGCTGACAATAACCTCTTTACTGCTTCATTCTGTGGATAAATCACTGGCAGTCTTGGCAGTAAGGATGCTGAATGTAAATATTCCGCAGGCGCAACGCAACTCAATAACATAAAGAAACTGAATGGCTTAAGGCAACAGTACCCACTCTTGACAAAGGTCTTTGAAGGAGAAGCAAAGCATTTTACGCTCCAATTCAATTTGCAAGCCTTCTTCAGAAACTAAAAAGGCAAACGCTCTCTCCGTGGCAAACATTGAAACTGGCGCTAGGCCCAGCCCAAGCCCCAGATTCCCCTTTGTCGTTATCGTTTGTGGGATGAGTTCTCTCTGACTCTGAGGTACTGGAATGGGACTAGGGTGGCAGGGTACTCCACAGGGAAGGAAAGGAGCCAGGGATCGTAGCACTGAAGCTCCTTCTATATCTGAACATCCATGCCTTCCCCAAGGGGCCAGACAGCAAGGCTAATTTAAGAAGCGTGGGCCCCGTCAGCTGTCAGTAGCATGCGCGCTCACAGTCACACAAAAAACACACAAGTAGGCACATTCATCCAAAAAAACACACATACCCCACACTTGACTCAACACAAAGCTAATTCCAAAACTGTGGGCAACTGTCAGAAGTCATCGTCTGTGTGTTCAAAGCCAACCAACATGTTACACAACCTGGTACTCGAATGCGCGCATGGTAGAAGAAACAGAAACCGACGGAGAAGGAAAAAGAAATACAGATTAACTGACAAAACTAACAAATGAATAAAAATGAAAGAAAACAGGAAACAGTGTTGCTGATGACGCTTTAATACAGACATCATCAATCCTTTGGGTCCTATAGCTTGAAGGGAGGGGCCTCTGTGGATCAGGTTTGTTGCAGTGCATCCCACAGATACTTGATCAGTTTAGGATCTAGTGAATTCGGATGTCAGGTCAACACCTTGTGCTGTTCTTCATGTTTTCTAAGTTGTTCCTAAACAGTTTTGGTGTGTGTGCCTGTGTCAGGCTGCATCCTGCTGGGGATGGCTGCTGCCATCAAGAAGTGTCATGGCTATGGGGTGGGGGTGTCTGGTCTGGTCTGGGTGGGTGGTACATGTCTAAGTAACATCCACATGAATGCCAGGTCCAAAAGTTTCCCAGCAGAACATTGAATCGTCACAAGATGGTCGATGTCATTTACTTCTCTTGGTTTTAATGTTGTGGCTGATCAGTGTACATATGTGTTGAAATGCCCCAAAACATCAGTCAGAATAGAACTTCTTTTTGACATGCTCAAAGTGGTTCTGCTCGCTGTGGAGTGTTGAATCCGCCAGAAATGTTAGAGGAAAAGAAGTGAAAGAACTGAATTCATTCAACTGAAGAAGCTGATGAAGACAGACCGTTTTCACCGGAGCTGCCCAAATTGATTCCAGTATTCTTCATCTTTACCAACCCTTTTTGAAATTCATTTTGCTCCAACCAGGTTTCCATGCCTATAAATTTACTTGGTGTTTACCTCATGCTCAGAGAGAACGAATTTGTCCCAACCAAAGGCTATCAGCCACTAATGCAGTGTTTTTCTACTGAACACATAATCAAAAGGTTTACACCAACCCTCTCAATCCAATTAAAAATTCCTTCCAATTGGGTCAGTCTGTTCCAACTGAAGGGGTTACGTGAAGTATTTTGCTCGGATTAGGCTATTGTTCTGATTATTAGTGGAATTAGAGTGGTCATGTAGCTAAAGCAATTGACGTCTCTGTCTAAGGTCAGTCAAAAGAAGCAAGTCCTCTGGAGGGCATTTATATAAAGCTAACATACTGAGACATTTTTAATCCCAGTGAGAGAAAGGGGTGAGTGGTATTTTCTACTGTTTTCATTATCAAAAGATCACATCCAGGTGTTCCGCGATCAAGAGGGATTTCAAAGCAGGAACATGCAATTGCCGGTCTCCAGGGGAGACTGCAGTCTATCCTATCAGAGACACAGCATCAATGAGCTTCTGACCATTTTGTGTCACATCAGTTCTTCACTAGAGGGATGAAAGGAACTTTTAAACTTCGATCAAATCATTTCAACAAACAGGATGCAATATCTGCCACCTAAGGAGTCCATATGCCAGTAGTGTGGCTTCTCAGTAACTGTGTGCAGGAATATGTTTTCCCAAGATACTGCATGACATTCCTCAAACAGATTTCCATCTCATTGTCACCGTGTGTGCCGTCGCTCATTCACTCAGATGATACAACTTAGGGGTTTGGCACAGAAATCCATTAGCATTTTAGAATACATTAGCATACCCAAAGGGATCTGCTGTAACATTGATTATAAGTAACCACATGCATTTAGATGCTGCTTTGCCTCTGATCACACGCAATATGCCAATCGGAAACAACCCGCCCTTCCCCCCCTTGCGCTCGCACAGACACACACATTGTCGCGGTGAGGCGGCCCCGCCACCTGCGGCGAAGCAGGTGCCGTGATACGATTCTCCCTCCCCCCAATGCATGCTGACACACAGACACTCGTGCACATACATACATGCGCACACGTACGCACGCATGCCTTCAAAGACGGAGCCGAGAAGCAGAGGTGACAGGTCTCTGGTTCCATGCCATCCTCAGCAAATGTAGCGCTAATTGCCCTCCCCTCCCCCGTTAGAGAGCAGCGTGGCTCCAACACAGGGTCCATATGGACCCCAAGATGGAGTCATCTCCTGCCTAGTAGAGCATCGTGTGAAGTGAGACAGACCAAGGGGCTGCTCAGCGTGATATGTGAGCTACCACTGCAAGGAAATTCACAAGGAAAATATTTAAGCTTTGAATCCCATTGTGAATTCATCTCCGACTCATGAACTCGTATTTGGCAGCTGGACAGAGGCACATGTATAAGTTGGTGTTAGTATGACAGCTGATTAGAGAGATGTGAGTGTGACACCTATAATGATCCCTTCATCTGATTGACAGGCGAGGCAAGGCTCCAATTCACACATCTTGCACATCACAGAACGTGGCGCACATGCACCAAAGAAGGTCGGCATGTCAGACACACACACACACACACACACACACACACACACACACGGACGCGCAAATGCACCATACACGCTGTTCCATCAAATGTTAGAAAAAGACTATTTGCTTCCATAAATCCCTCCTGTGGATTCCAGAATATTCCGCTATTATGTTGGCTCTAGCAGGGCTATTTCCTCCCCCAGTTAGCCTGTCATCAGGAGCATTGTATTGTATTGTCTGGGAGCGAGCCTAAATGGGACTCTTTCAGGGGTATTTTCAGGTACTTTCATGGAAGAATGGAGAGGATATGCATATCACATTTCAGTTTTTCTATCGCTGAGCAAACACAGTTTTGGACAACACACTCGCACACATGCGCAAATGCACGCCGGCACTTCCTCCACTGACCCAAACGAACAAGTCAAGCGAATTCCTGCTCCCAGCGATTTCCTCCATCTTTTCCCAACAGACGGGATCCCATTACAAGCGCCTGGCTTTTATCTCTCACAGAGGCAGCAGCAAACACAGCTGTAGACACTGCAAAGGGAACATCCTAAACGTATCCAAAATCCATCCACTGCCTCCAAATGGGTTTACAGAAAAGAAACCTTTTGGATTTACCTGCTCTGCTAAACAAAAAGATCTGTCCAGATTTCTTAAAAGAACTGGCACGGCGCAGCGAGCCCCGTTAATTGCGCTCACGCTGATCCATCTCGCGATTATTGGCAATTATCTGTCAATTAGGCAATGTGCTGATGTCACTACGGAGTGAAAGGCAAAGCAATCAAGGGCTGTTAGCATAGAAATGGTCATCCATATTAATGACCCGATCTCGGCTCCAGCTGAGAGCAGAGCACCCCAGCAAACTGTGTGTGAATGCGAGCGTGTCTGGTCCAGTAACTATTCTCCAGTGTGGCTACGGCGATCACAACATGATCCGGGCCTGTCAGCGCTGCTTCAAGCCCTCTCTGCTCAGTGGTTTTTGGCGGTTCCTAAATAGGGTACACATGCCACTCAAAGAAAGACCTTGACTGAGACACACTTAACCTCTCCTTCAGCTGCCCCCTTACCACCCAACACCCTAGTGAGGCGCCCCATTTCTTTGAGTCATATTAGGTCTGGAAGGAATGTTCATGTAGTGTAGCTGAATTTTGATGAATGTCCTATTAAAATCATCTGCGTCTCGGGAAACACTGGGAAATTACTATATAGAATAGGCAGGAAAAAGAAGGTTTAAAATATCTAGTAAAAGTGGCCCTTTATTTATAATTTAAAGCCATTGTATTACTTTAACCATATATGTCCTTTAAGTGATTTATTTGCCAACGTTGAGACATTGTTCTACATGGAATAAACCCTTTCTTTGCCCTTTTAAATGCTTACAAAAACACAAACGACACATAAGAGATGACAAATCATCCCTGCATCCATCGGACACAGCCAATCCATCAGACACGCAGTCGCCTCTCAAATAAACAAAGGACGCTTACGACATCTGTCATTCCTTCCCCAGGCTGTGATCCATGATATGATCGCAACGCTCGTACGTCCTGGACGATTCACAATCAATCTTTAGAGCCAAGACGACAGACACAGAGACAGAGAGAGAGAGAGAGAGAGATAGAGGCTTCTTGCTTCTTGGCTTCTTTTTTTGTCTTTGCCACTTTTTTCAGAGTCACTATCCATCTACCCGGGCATCTATCATGCTTTTCCTTTTATGGAGGTTGCCGAATGATGTTTATCGAAAGGTGGAGGTAGATTTCCCAAGCATTTCCCGAGCCTCAAATTGATTCAAAACATGTGCAATAATGCGAGTGACTCCCCACACTCCCTCTACACTTTCAGCCGTCAACAACAGCAGAAAGAAGGTGTCCTCTTTCGGGCCAATCATTGACAGGTGTCTGAAAGACCTTTTAGAGAAGGCTGAGTGATTTTTTTTTTTGATTTTTTTAAACGCACGCTTGAGTTTACTCACACAAACACACACGCACGTGCACTCACGCTGTGACCTTGTCAGGAGTTATAACCATCACATGAAGAGAGCAATACACATCTGCGCCACTCCGCTCCACCTTGGGCAAGGCAAGTTCACGTGTCAGGTGGTTTTCCTAAAGCGCCGAATGAATGGCTGGGACTTTTTAAAGACGTAAAAGCAAAATTTTCGGGGGCTGAGAACGTTCGTGTTTCTAACCTTCAAAAGAGAATAAACGTGGCTGGCAGCAGGTGGACTGTTAAGATTTTAATGGAGTCTCTTTATTCACTTACAAGGAGAGGAGTTGTCGACCGTTGTGTACACTCATTCACACACACACGCACAACATTTAAAAACGACCAGAGAATCATTATCACACACATTGCTGTCAGAAAACACATGCGTGAACACACGCACAGGATGTCTACGCAAATCAAAGCAGTCTGTCACACTCACGTAAGGCTTTTAAAAATACGCAAATACAGAGATATTGTTCCTTTATCATCGCAGCCTGACGTCTGAGGAAGGTAAGACCAATACCTTGAATTGGAGAACAAAAGCCAGGGAGTCTGTCACACTACAACACGCCCCTGCATTACTCTCCTTGGCCAGCCGCTTTTATCCGGACAGCCGTTTTGTTATCGGCCTTTCAGCTACGTCATTGATGCAAGTTGGGACGTGATGTATCCAACTGAAATCTCTGGGAGGAACTCGGTAGTGTGATTCATTCAAAATACATATGAACTCTAATACTGAAATGGTGCACGTTTGCAAAAAGAACACGCAGTACTCTCTGGCATAAAAGTGACAACACACAAAGATCTCCGAGACGGACCTCCCCGACAGAGATCGGTCTGCGTGGGCCAACATCGACAGAGACATAGAATTCAGCGCCATCGAGGTTTTCTTGACACAAATCCACTCTTATTAGTTTGAAGTTTAACATTCTGTCACGAGCTTTGAAACTCTCACAGGCAAAAAATAAAAATTAAAAATTAAAATTAGATGATGAATTGGAGAGAGCAGGAACGGCTGATTAAATGCCCATTAATTTACACACTAGCCACGCCTTACCAGGGTTGTGCAATATTTTGATTAAGTCGTTTATTAACGCGGCGTGACGGACGACATTTGTGGAGGACATCATGATTAGAGGAAATGTTGGTGTCTGAGTGGTAAGCCAAGACATAAGTCCCCAAATTAAAGTCATTCCCAATCTTGTAATTTGTATTTTATGTGGAACTGGAAAAATTCCTGTTAATACTATTGGCATACGCTGATCAGCCACAACATTAAAACCACTGACAGGAGAAGTAAATAACATTGACAGTGCCAACATTGTGACAATACAATGTTCTGCTGGGAAACTTTTGGACCTGGCATTTGAGTGGATGTTACTTAGACATGTACCACCCACCTAGACCAGACCAGACACCCCCACCCCATAGCAATGACACTCCTTGATGGCAGCAGCCATCCCCAGGAGGATGCAGCCTGACGCAGGCACACACACCAAAACTGTTTAGGAACAACTTAGAAAACATGAAGAACAGCACAAGGTGTTGACCTGGCCTCCAAATTCACTAGATCCCAAACTGACCAAGTATCTGTGGGATGATCCACAGAGGCCTCTCCTCTCAACCCATAGGACCCAAAGGCCCCCACTAACAACATTCTGTTGCCAGACACCACAGGACACCCTCAGAAGGTCCATGTCCATTCTCTGATGAGTCACAACTGTTTTGGAGGCACAAGGGAGACCTACACAGTATTAGGAAGGTGGTCATAATGTTATGCCCGATCGGTGTATAAATCTTCACAGATTTACAGAAAAGCGGAAAACAAGATAAGAAATTCTCAGAGCCGACATTCACATAAATGTAACACTCACACATCACCCACTAGTAAGGTCTCATTCACTTAGCCTGTTGTTAAGATCTAACATTGTACTATATTTGGAATATATGAGAAAAAGAGGCCAGCCTTGCATATCATGCATTAATAATCTCACGTCAGTCATATGCCAAGGATGCATCTTTTTTGATTTTAACTGAATTTCCTCTAAAACCGATGTGACACAGTTGTAAAGCGCCAGGAAAACCGCTGTACAATTAGATTCGACTTGGCTTAGTGGAAACGTTTGTCATCTTGACATGTCATACAGTGGCGAAACGAGCACAGCTGTTCGTTTTCCACATCCCACTTTACTTTATTTAAAACTAGCTGAGTGCAAACTATGTGTGTGTACTGTATATTTGGAGCCGTTCGTTTCCCCGGCTCTCAGAAATTGGGCTGACTCCGCCCAGACATCAGTGTCAATCTGCTGAGCGGGTGTCTAACAGTGTGTGAAGCTCACATCAAAGGTATGCCGCTTTAAATGCCCAGCCTTGGGAGAAAGCGGGGAGGGGAAAGACTTCATAGGAATAAGGGATGAGGAGGAAGGGAACAACTGGAGAGGGGCATGAATTTTACACTGTTCAGTGAACCCCAATGCGAAAGAAGAGGTTTGGGACAGGACGGTACTGTGACTGAGGCTGCCGTGCTAACTAGCTGAATCAAGACATCCTTCATAAATGTAACCACAACAGTAGCGAACAAGCTCCCGCTAATGGTGAATACACAAATTACCCCGATGTACAGCACCCGGCAATTTTCCCCACATCATTTATTAGAGATTTCTCTAAAAAAAAAAAAAAGGCCCACAGACATCCAAGGAGATGCACTCTCACGCAGGCGAACACACTCTAAAGGGCTGGATGTGCTTAAGGGTTAGCAGCCAGAACCACCAGCCTCCTCATTAGCACAAATAAGATTGTAGGCAGATACAGGCCTATCCCTCTATCCCTCTCTGTGTCATCGTCCCTCGTCGCCTCTGTTCTCTTGCACAAATGAGTCCTAATCCTCGTCCTCGAGCTCGCCTCCAACAACAACAATACCACACAGAGCCGAAGGAGGAGGACACGGAGGAAGCAACAGAACAGAATCTCTTTGTGGGAAATTTCATCTTCACTTGCATGTGTCACGCCGAAAGTACGCACTAAATATCTCAGGGGCAGAATGTATAACCGTATGGGATGTGACCTCAGGATGAATCGCATTCAAATGAATCCCCCTCTGGTTGTGATTTCATAACTATTCATGAAGGGGAGGAGAGGTCAACAAGTCACCATGGACTGGGATTAGATTGTCAAACCAGCCATCAAAACAAAACACGATAAACGTAATAAATATGCCAACAGGGGACAATATACTATATGAAACTGAATATTAAATAAAAGCTACGCACAAACAACAGACGTTCCCGGGCTCCCGATAGATCTGTTTCCTCCTGACAAATCTCTTTTCGCCTAAATACAGAGAACAGAGCTCAGAAGCCAAACAAACCACCTTTGACTTCGGTCCGTTTGGGGAATCGCCTTTCACCCTGTCAGTTTTCTTGTTGTACTCTACCAGCCAGGCCACGGCTGGTAGAGCCAGATACTGTCTAACCGTTTCCCATTACCCTCTGTGCTTCAAATCAATAGTTAATTACCTCAAAAAAAAATAAAAAATAAAATAAAAAAACGCTCTCTTCTTATCCAGCTAGAGAAGTGGACAGCACAGGGCGGGAGGAAATTTGCCTGGCAGAGGGCTTCGGCGTTACGCGGGGTGAGAACTGTCCTCCCACCACCGCTACTTATTGGCCCATCAGTGTCCTTCTCGGAAGCTTGCGTTTCATTTTGCACTGCGCAGGCTTTTATCTCCACACACACAATTTTCATTTCCCACGCAGACACACAAATATACGCGCGCAAGTTCTCCGACGCTCTTTTGCAGAGAAGCTAATGTTTAATAAGAGATTACAGTTATGGCGAGTGGAAGGGCAGGCGAATGGTGAAATATGTCCACATGTCCTGAACCTGGGAGAGGCACTGGCACTTACTCATTAATAATGGGACAGGCCCCAGGCCCAGGCCCTTAGCTCTCAGTCTCTGCTCATTTCCTTTCCACACATCAAAGCTATGTATGGCTGTGTGTGTGTAGGGTCTTAGACATTCACATCTGTGCTGGTGTGTATGTGTGTGTATGTGTGAGCTTGTCAGTCCCTATGAGAAACAGCCTGTGGAGGAGCCAGCTTTTATTTAATCAGAAGTGCAGCAGCTTCCACCACCGTCCGTAATTTCAGCCCTATTAACGTTCTGCCTTTAATTCCTCCGAGCGCTGGAGACACAGCATCCTCTGGGCTGCTAATTCACTTTAAATGCAAAATGTACCACGAGTTTTATTTTTTTTTCCTCCTGTACAGCAGCAACTTCATATATAGTGCATTTAAACTCGAAGGGCAAGGGATTTACTGCATAAACATAGTGTACAGTTATCAGGAGTGTGCTAAACTGATATTCCTATCAGTTTGATTGCGGACTTTAAAAGTTTCCCACGCAGTGGAAGTCACAAAAACACTGCACCACTATACTTGCCTTCCTCACACTCCCTAGCGAGCCTCTGCCCTGTCACCTTTCCCACTTGCAGCCCTTAAGCTTTAGCCTTGGGGGTTAAAATTCATATTAAATCATCCTGGCCCTGACTCAAAAACAGATCTCATTATAACCAATCATAAATGAAGCTCTTTGTTCCTGCATGCCTGCAACCCCAACAGCCTCTTTACCCTCTTCCTGTTCCTGCCGATCCTGCGCCTATTACACCTCCAGGAGGACGGGCTCGGATTTCGTCCTTGTTGCAAACCCTACAATGCTTTATAAACGCATCTGTTTTTAACCGAAAAACGTGTAGGGGAAAGAGGCAAGTGAAGGAGGGAGGAGGGGGGAGACAACCAATTATTCCCCGGCAGGAACGTTTGGGAGAGGAGGAAGGAGAGGAAGGGGGTGCACCTTGCGTCTACGCTCACATTTAATTAAAATGAACAATCTGGAAGGCAAGAAGAAACGGCCGGGAAGTTGAATCAACAACAGGCTTTTGTGGACCTGCACTGGCCGGAGCTGGTGAAGGGAGGGATTGAGCGGACAGGGGCTTAAGGGGCCGTGGGGTGGAGGAGCGAGCGGTGTGGTGGTGGAAATGGGGTTGGTAAGTACAGAGGCCCCAGAAGCCGCGCCGCATGAACGCTGGGAAATAAGACTCGATAATCAATGCTTTTTTCTTCTCGCCTCTCAACTCAACAAATATCGGAGAGGCTCCCCTTTCCTGCTGACTGCACAACTGTCACCCAATCTCCAGGACAGGTGATAATGGAGAAGGAAAAAAAAAAGCCACAGAGACGGGAAAAAGAATGAGAAAAAGCACATTTTTCACACCGCCATGCTTCAGTGGTGGGGATGCTGGGTCACCGCGGCCAATCAATTACCAGCACTGCCGTTTTCCACTAGGTGTGGCTCGGAGGGTTGTGTGTGGGTTCATGCGCGCGTCAAGCTCCGGCGCTGTGTGCGTCTCCGCTCATGTTGCGTGTTTACCATTTGAGAGAGCTGCCCTAACCAGCAAACAGATGACTAACACGGTTTGAGGTCGAACCGTGTCACGAGCGTCACCGTTTTCACCCCTGCGCCCTAATGCGTTTTGTGTGTCGCTGATGCAGTGGGACAGCTTATCCCAGAGATTCGGACAGATAAGGCCTTAGTCCACGTCCTGCATTCGGCCACCTGCCCTGATAAGGGCCAGGCACGAAGCGAGACGGGAGGAACCTAACACTGCCGATAGCATCTCTGGATGCAGGAATGTGTGGAAGATAACATGGACATAAGACAACATGGTATCCACACGGCGAGTGCCAAGTCTGGACTTACGAGTGAATACTCAGAAGCGTTCAGTAAAGCACATACTGATCTGTTCCTCTCTTCCTCGTCTCTCCCTTGATGCTGCTCATTCTCACGCTGAGGCGTACATAAAAATGTGCACATGCATAAGCTTCCATCCCGCATCCACCATCTGGCCTTCCCAAGGCTCAGATGTCTCTGGGGTAAGGTGAGCTGCGAGGGGGTCTCTCTGTGCGTACACGCTAGGGCTGTGCATGTGTGTGAATGCATGTGTGAAAGAGAGAGAGAGAGAGAGAGAGAAAGAGACAACCAGAGAGAGAGCGAGTGGGCAGTGATCATATTATCCAAGAGAAAATACGCAACGCATAGAATACTGCAATATGTGAAAAACCACATTGCGAAGGGAGAAACCTGCAGAGACCACAGATTCTTGCCTGCCTGCGAGCATAATAGTTTCGCAGAGAGGGAAGAACAACACATTTACAGGACTGCAGGTACATGAGCTGCAGGCAGGGGTTTACACTGGGGGTCGTCACAGCTGACTAGGCCGTGTAAGTGCGCCTCAACGCCACGCAGTCTTTGCACTGTGGGCAAAATAAAGCCTCCATTATGGGATGAGGACATGTCTACTGCCCCTGCCAGCCATAATGGTTTTAGCACTATACTGACGACACGGAAAAACCCAAACGTACAATACGCACAACAAGGGAAAAATTGAATTCCACTTTAGGTGGTCCCAGTTCAACAGTGGAGCCCCTTGGCCGAAATACACTCATGTGAGCACTCGCACACGTAATCCTTCATGTCTGCCTCCTCAACCCCACGAGATTATGTTGTACTTATATTTTCTTGATTTTTTTTCTCCAACAATTTAAAATGAGTGAACAGAGGAGCGATCTTGCATTCACATCCATTAGAGGCTCAACAGGACTCTTTTTACAGGCTGTCTCCTCTGCACAGCTGGTGAGCTCGCACAAAATACACATTGAGCGGTAGAAAATTCTTAACTCCGCACTAAAGCCTGTCTACATCAATGCAAGCTCAGTCTTCGCCGCAAGATTTGAGTGTGGGGAAACAACTGAGAATCATTTGAGCTTGACAAGAAGTGTTGGACCAACCAAAGGACCTAAAGTGTCTTGCTCCCCCCGCTCCTCTTAAAACTCGCGAAAATCATGACCGCTTGTTTTAAGAGAAATCCGAAGCACTATTTTGCAAACCATCAGACTGGTGTGGTGGATATTCAGAGTGACAGCAACCTGTTTTTCCAGTTAAAATTTGTGAAGCAAAGACCGGCGTCGACCATGAGCGGCTCTTGCGTCCGATCGGAAGCGTGGCACCTCACTTTAACGCGTGTCTCGCGTGTCGTTTGTGACTTGCCAAACCTCGGCAACTTCTATGTATATTGCTACTTATTAGCTGCATAAAAGCGACTGAAAACATCACCAAGTTTCCCAAAATTAGACCCAATCGAAATGTGGCAGGACCTGAAGCAAGCCGTTTGTGTGTCGAAACCCACGACATCTCAGAACGAAAGCGTTGTCGTATAGAGGAATGGGCTAAAATCCCTCCCAGCCGCTGTGAACGACTGATCAGCAGTTACAGTAATGTTTAGTTCTCTTTATCTGCTGACGTTTTGAGACATTTTCCTTCAGCGTAGATGCAGACTGCAGAAAATTCCTAAGCAGCCCCGTACACTTCTTTGCACGGTGAGGTCGGAGCAACAGGTCAGCTACAGGACAATGCCCCTGGAGCTGAGTCAGTGTCATGCTAAAGGACACTTCAGCAGGGAAATTACTTGCGGAGACAGGGGCTGGAACCCGCCCTTCAAGAGTCTGTCCTCTAACCTCTCTGATCAATATGCCATTCGAAAGCTGCTGATGAATCTACTGTATATCAACAGTGTGCAGTAGCAGCCCCCATATATCATTGATTATTTAAGCTATCATAACTCTTTGTTTATTCGGGAAGCAGCAATATGGGCCAGTCCATCCTCTGAGGATGATGCATTACCACAGTGCAATGCAGGTACTTAACGCAGCGTCCTGAGGGACTGGTTACAGCACATTACTAACATTCTTTTATCATACTAAACGCCGCTGCTGTTTTACACCAGCAAAGCGTGGCGCAGGGACCTACTGTATGTCAGATAAGTGTGACAGCCTCTGTTCACTTACTTTCTTAGCCTTGTTCAATTTCAGCCCACTCATTTGTAAAACATGCATTCTGTATCTTTGCTGAAATTCGCTGACCTCCCTCCTTCTTCCTCTCTCATCTTTATATCTCCCTCGGTCCCCGTCTATCTTCAAACGCCGTTTCATCCCCATTCCCTCAATTCCTCCTCCTCCTCCTCCTCCTCCCTCCGCCACCCAGTTCCAGGCCGTTAAATGAGCGGGCTTATCTAAG
The DNA here is from genome assembly GCF_963514085.1 of Chelon labrosus. Classification (NCBI taxonomy): domain Eukaryota; kingdom Metazoa; phylum Chordata; class Actinopteri; order Mugiliformes; family Mugilidae; genus Chelon; species Chelon labrosus. The sequence goes on from NC_140342.1 coordinate 12,897,705, forward strand.
CCTAATTGGTTTAAGGGCAAACAGAAATAAGCAATGGCTCTGTAAGTAGTGGAGAATTACTGCTGCTGCTGGCAAGAATCATCTGCATGCCGCAGAGACGGCGGGCTGAAGGAACGAGGAGGGAGACGGGAGTGGAAAGGGGAGATTAGCGAAGAAAATATGGAAGACAGAGTGAGGTACGAGGGGAAAAGGGGAGAAAAGTTAGCAGGGAAGGTGCAGATGATGGGCAGAAGTGGAACAAAAAGACAAATAGGGCTCAAACAGGGCGCAACGCGTGCTTCTTCCTGTAATGTCATGCAAATCCCCGTCTTCACTCTGCTCCCCGTTAGCTTTGGCCCTGGCTGCCCCTCGGCCCCTCTTCAATAAATTGCCGGCGAATGCATTTCCGTCGGTTAACGTCACGTCTTCACGCGGGTGGCACGGTCTGGATTATTCGTCGGAGAAAATTTAAAGTTACACTCAAACAGTTTCGGCCCTTCGCTGCGCTACGTTTGGACACACAAACCTTTACCACTGCGGACTCCAACTCCCGAGCTCATTCCTCCATGCTCAGCTCTCTCCAAACTATCCATCCACATACTATTTCTTCCTTAGGATTTTCATCCCACAGGTCATCAGTTCATCAGTGGTGTGTGGGGTGTTTACTTTGAGTTAAAAAAAAAGCGTGTGCAGAGAGAGCGAGCGAGCTCAAATAAATTATTCACTTCATCACAACTACGCATCCATATGGTCAAGGCTGCCGGCACCCCCGGTACAGACATGCATTCAGACAGATCCCTGACACTTTGTGATTATCTGCTGATTTGATCTTGTAATCAGATTAAGGGCGACAGGATAGGCAGGGATAATGTGGTCAGTGGCTCCACTTTCTCTCTCTCTCTCTCTCTCTCTCTCTCTCTCTCTCTCTCTCTCTCTCACACACACACACACCCCCAAAAAAAATGAAAGAGCAACAGATTGAAGTTCAGATCGGTGAAGATTTTAACCTTCCCACGGGGAAACCTCCTTTCAATTAGCAACCAAAACATGGAAAACACTTTCATCCTCGTTGCTGAGGTAACCCAGGGGCCATCTCCCTGCCCATCTGCTTCGTTCTCATCCCGTCTTTTTAAAGCAGGAATCCCACACCCCTTTTCCAAGCACGGGGAAAGCCGCTCCTCCCTCTCGTCCTCCCGTTTATCTCTCTGAAATTACATTTCTGCTGTCATTTCACATGGGGTAAACATCTGAACCTCAAAATATCCTTTCTCGCAAGAGGTAGCAATTTGGGCCTGGGCTTGGTATCCGTAGCCGTGTGGAAATCTGATGAGCACAAACAAACTGAATTACAGAGCGCGGATCGAGCCTGGGAAGCGTCCAGAAGCAGAGTTGTAAATGATTAAAGGGGGAACCTAAATGTGAGAAAACTCATTATAATTGTGCTCTTGATAGAAGTACTGGTGGGAGCTAAGACCAAGACAGGCGCGCAGGGAAGCCGGGCGCATTCAAAGTAAGAACTAGTGCACAATAAAACCAGAGAGGACACTATGTATCCACGGTGCTGCCAGGATATCCATCCAGCTAACGTCTGAGGCTACAGCCCAGTGTCCGGTCCCTGGGGTCCCGCAGCGGAAATGAAAAACATGTTTAACTGGAGATATCAAGCTACTGTAGCGGTGGCCGCAGCGCTTGTCCAGATGAGTGCGTGAGAGAGGAAGGGGAGGGAAAAAAAAAAGGGAAAATAGGAGGAGATGCAGACAAAGACAGAATAAGGGGAACGGAGATGGATGAGGAGGAAAATACAGGAACAGTCTGGGAGAAAAGGAGAGCACCGGAGTGCTTTTAATAATGGTGGATTTACCATTTTATATATATTTATAAAAAAAAGAGAAATTTAACAAAAGAGGAAAATTCTTCTTCCTTTCAGCAAAATCCACAATCTTAACAGCTTTTCCACATGTTACAGAAAGACGCTGAAGAGCTTTTCCTAATAGTAATTTCTATGAACACTTTAATGAAAGGAGAAAAAAAGCGTTATGGGGAATCTTTGCAGGTTTGACAGGCAGTTGTGCAGCCTTCGCGTCCCACTGAGAAAAATTAATAGCTCGTGTGGGATAACGAGAATCTGAAACAACACAATTAATGAAGGAGACTTCTGCTCCTGTCACGCTACAGACGGAACCGGGTAGACCAGATCAGTGAGGAAAGCGGATTTTATCGCAAAAAAAACAAGAACAGCAACTAACGAATTACAGAGTGCTGAACATTTAATCACACAAAGTGCCGGTGTTCGCAAGAAGAAGTAACATCATGATGAGACAGCTCCGAAATAAACGGACAACCAAAGCGGCGATCCACGTGTGTGACATCCCCTGCACGCCGGAGACGCAGCGGTGCCCGACGCCGAAGCATCCCCAAGGCGCACAGCGCGCCCCGGACAGGAGCGTCTCCCACCACCTACAGCAAGCACAGTCCCGATTTCTTATTTACCTTCCATCGCAGAAGAAGTGATGACCAGGACGCATAAAAGCGCAAACAAATCCACTGTCATGGCAGAAGGGTAGTCTCCACAGCCTGTCCCCAAATAATCAAGACGCAGGGCGCGCGTCAAAAGAATCCCTCAGTTGTCAGAGCGGTACTCCAGGAGATAGCCTCTGTTGTGAGTCACATTTCAAGCCGTAGTAAACAATGTGTGACAATCAGCGCAAGGGAAGCGCGGAGTGTAGAGGCCGTGGGGCGCGGGGAGCAGGAGGGGAGGGGGGGGTACGAGGAGGAGGAGGAGGAGGAGGAGGTATGGGGGAGACCCAACATTGCCTGCTCACAGCCCCATTAAAGGGCCGGGGCCAATCACCGAGCGGGTAGCTGAAACTCACCAACCAATCCGCAACCCGCCTCCGCCCACCTCGCATTGTCAAAACACAAAACTTTTTCCTTGACCTATTTGAAGCGGCGTCCGCTGCTCTGAAGGGAAATGACGCCACCCGTCGGGCTGCCGCCGCTACTGCACGCCAAGTAAACCTAAAGCCAAGCTTACCCCCCCACGGGAGACGATCTAAACGGTTGTTTTATTTGCTCGGCAGCCTGTGGATAAAAAAAAATAAATACTGCCGCTGTCGAGCAGTTTCGTCTCCCATATGTCCATGCGTACCTTCTTTAAACTGAAAGTGTGCTGAAAGTGAAGAAATGTTTATTATATTAAATGATCTCAATTTGGGATGTCAAGTTTTTGCTTTTATAAAAGAAAAATGCTTTAGGTGATTAAACTAAAGAGAAAAAAAACAATAGCTGACAACCACAAACGTCTTTTCAAAAACGTCTGAGGCCACCTTATGGCGCGCCACCCTCCGCTCACACAAGAGCAAATCCCATTTGCAATGAAAATGTTCTTTAATAGCTTAGACAAATTCAGCTGCGCCTCCTAATGTTATTAAACAGGCGTTTGCACATCAGTCCCCTGCTCCTGCCCCTCTCACCCCCCTTTTGTGCGCACGTGTGCTGCAACAGATGGCGCGTACAATGAGCTTTTCCCCGCGGGGACACAGGGGACCGGGGCCCTGCTTCGGCGGAGGATGGGGCAGTTGCCGCCCCCCCCCCGGCCCAGAACTATACACCTGTCTTGGGCCAGATCTGCCCCCGCCCCACCGCGTCCCTGGAGGTGAAGAAGTGGGATGGAGTTGTTAATCTGCAGCCTGAGTAGGCCTGGTTTTACCCCGGGCCACTGGATGGCCTAATACTTCAGTGCTGTCCCTCCACAGCACACTGGCCCAGATACTTTTCACCTGCTTTAGTTTTTAGGGACTGAATTAACGCCTTGACTCGTGAAGCTTCAGCTTAAAATATGAATGCCTATTTTTTACTTACAGTCAGTTTCTGTGTCCTTCGCTTAAGTCTAAACTGTTTTCTTTTGTACCCTTTTCGTATGTAAATTCTCACATTTACAAAGGCAACAATCGAACACAGTGAAAATGAAAGATGACTCACACCTAATAAATGGTCGTTGCATTTAAGTGGCAAAGGCCGGCTGATGAGCTGGGGCAGACACGGGGCTTCAGGATCATCAGGCAGCGGTGGCTAACCTGGGAAAGAAAGCTGATGAGGGCATTTGTCATTTTTAATGGTGCGGCGCCGTAGCGTGGCGCAGCACAACGCAGCGTGGCCCCTGGCGCTAGCTGCTTCGTGGGCCCCTCACAGCCACCTGGCCTTATTTTTCACCGCGCCAGTCATCATCACCTACGACTCCGCGGGTCATCTCCAAACACAGAAGAAACCCGTGTCCCCGTCGTCCGCTGTCCGCACCCTGGGGAGGCGGAAGGAAGGAAGAGCATGAGGGGAGGTGGGAACAATGGCGCTGCTGCTTTAGCACATCCTCCCATACAAAGCTCGCACTGACAAACAATCGCGTGCAACAACACAAATACGTGTGCAGCCGCTCACCCACACGCCACTCTGATAATGATCCACACAAAGCCACGCAAGCGCTCGCCTACTTCAGCTTAAGAGCCTCAGTCCAATACCAATAGTGAGCCCAAACACACTGTAGAGAGCCTCTCATTCTCTCTGTGGCCTGATTTATTTTTCTGTGTGGTTAAGCCTCCAAGTGCAGCAACCCAGTTCTATTTTCATGTCCCTATTACAAGATCAGATTCGTGACGAAATCAAAAAGGTAACTAGCTGGGATATTCTGTAACTTGTGTTTGATTAAACCTTTTTTTAATGCTATTAAAGCATGCGAGCTGACCCCGGATGCATTGAGCTCTTGACCTGCAAACACTGAGCCAGCATCTAACTCTTCAAGCACGATGTGCTATGACCTTTACATTTCGCCTCTCTGTCTCCTGTTTCCTGACTCCCTCTTGGTTCCTGTAAAAAGAACAAAAAAGACGGGTGTTTTTCTATGCAATCGACAGGAAATACAACACAGTGAGTAGATTGTTCTGCACACTGATAACATAATTAAAAATAAACCTGTGGTACACAAAGAAGACCTTTTAGGGTGAAAAAAAAGCAATACATTCAGAGGCAGCTGGGTTTACTCATTATTTAGATTTGATTCAGGGGCGTATAGGAAAGGTATAGTTTGTGACAAACCGACGCAGGCGGCAAAAAGAGGTGGATGACTCTAATGGCACAAAATGAGAAAGGTAGAAAGACACAGAAGGGAAAGAGAGATGATTCCGACACAATGGAAGGTGGGAAGATTTGTCCGGTGATGAATATGAATGCATGAAAATGAAACGCCTAAGTCAATATGGAGACAGTGCAGGGATTCAGGTGACAGAGGAGTGCAGCGCTACACCCGCCCTGGGGGTATGGGCTGGTTATTAGGCTAGGCTTTAGCTTCATCCATCTTCAGAGGTCTGTCCACTGGCCATTGACAATACGAGTACAGAGCCGGGGCTGAATACAGATGTGCTGTGGACCTGTGGTTCCCCAAATAGGGGGTCAGGACTCACTAGTCCCCGCCACAGTTGTACTTTCTGGGTCACAGCTCAAGAGAGGAGACGGAAAATAGGTTCATTGCATTGCCGGGGATATATGAGGTTGGTTAGTCTGCCTAAAGCTGTATTTTTTTTATTTTAAAGGCTGTAAAAACAAACCGCTTCTTTGCAGTGGACCAAAAATTTAGATATAGCTGTGAAAAATCAGTCATCCACATTTAGCCAGACCTCTATAAAGTGTTTGGAGGCCAGTGTCAAGCTTGTGGTGAAAGCGAACGCAAGAAATAAGATGTTTTTTTCTGAGTTTCACCAGAAGAATGACTCTGACAGTAGGTCAGACAAGGAGACGGGGCAGGAGCTAAATACAGCGCTCTCATTAATCTGCCATCGATGCCAAAACTGATGGTACCTATTCCCTGCTATCAGCACACAGCCACTTCCCAGGCACTCATTGCACTTCTCACTGAAGCAGAAAGGCTGCAGACATGGAAACAGCCAAACAAACCCTTCGCAAACAGACGCAAAAATACCTGCGCGCACATGCATAATGAATTTAATAAACGTTTACGTTTTTTGCGCGGGGGAACGTGAGAGCGAGCAGGGGGATTACACTCCATCTTCCGCTCGCAGAGGCTCACGTCGACAGCCTTATTTGTTTTGAAGTATCGCAGTTTGATTAATAAGTCGTTAGCTCGCATTCATTCTATTCAAGATTCAAGCTCTTTAGTTCCCATTAATCCAAACAACACAATGAGGAGACTCTGCTCGGCATTAAGAGTAAGAGCATCATTATATTCATCAAGTGCGTGTGAGAGCATGTGCGTAAATGATTCTGAGCTAATGCAAGTTAAAGAGGACGTGTTCCGACTTGTATTTACACCCTCGCGAGCGTGCACGCGGGCACACTCGGAGCGTGCTCGTGTGGAGTGGCTGATTCAAACACCGAATGATGGGAATAGGTGGTAGAATCACCCACCTGAGTCATTTCATGATTCGTCAGCTGCCTTTGTGGTTTTCTATAGCAGTGTTTGAAAAGTGAGCAGCTACTGCGGTTCCCACGAAGGTGTCAGCAGCACAAAGAACAGCGCGAACAAAGCCGCCGCATCCCAAAAAATCTCGCGCAGACCCTATAACTGTTCACTGATTAATTGTTTTTCTTGATGACCACGGTGATTAGGATGCATTCATTTGCTCGTGATTACGGATCCCTAATCACAGATGAGGTTAATGGGGTTCTTCATTCACTCACTCACTTTGTTCTCTTGCAGCGTTCACGAAAGTTTCCTATTAACCAAGTGGCCTCAGCCCCTCGGGCGTAATGCACCTTCCAATTTATACACCGACCTTTACCACCTCTTCCAAAAGAGGCACCTTGACAACATTTGACACATGGTAAATTGTTTTTTCGCAAACATGTTATCATGGGCTAGTTGGCCCAGTAGTAGTTTTCCGGCTACAAAAAAGGAGATGGACTTGTTAATGAGGAAAAACAAAACTGGGCTGGCAGCTCATCACTTCACGGCAGCTCCCAGTGACGGCCTGTCCCGTGCGTTTCCGTCGGGCTGTTTGTCTCGCGGGGACACTATCAAAATGCAGCCCTCGGTCTCCTCCGACCTGTCTTTTTCCTCCCCTCCCTGGCCCCGTGACAGATAGTTGAGTTCAATCTATCAACCTCAGTCTGCCTCAGTCAGGGCCAGTGCTTTGTAAAGCCACGTATGGACAGAATGCGCACACAACATCCCTGAGTCTGTCGCGCTAAATGGGATAAACATCTGGTGGGGGGGGATCAAGAGAAAAACAGGGGTCAAATCAATCTCCCCTCTGTCCGCCGTACACTGATCCCCTGTCACAGGCTGACCTCTGCGACAAATGAAACTCCGGTGATGCATTTGAATACAAAGACTGCAGCACTTCAGTCTGGGTTGAGCGTAGTGGATAAAAGGAAATGAACTCAACGGTGGACTTGTTTATTCAGATGACTCCTTAAACCCTTTGCTGTGGGATTTTTACACATAAATGAACCATTACATGCAAGCCCTTACCAAACAAGTTGACAGAGTGATGACTAAGTGTACCACTGCCAGGTACAGTAAAGCTCTCCGAATTTTGCAGTGTACTGGAGGTTTGAAACTGTTTTCCGTGGGCACGCTGCCTCGCTAACGCTCAAGCAGGAATGCATTTCAAGTCAGCCGGCAATGATATTTTTTGGCCCGGGCTGAAAAGGAGAGCGACTGCGGCGACTAAGGCGGAGTAGACAACAGCACATGGGAGTGCTGCAGTGCCTGAGGCGGAAAGTTGAGAAAAGTTTCTGTTGCTCCAGATCTAAAGAAACCCTGAGTTCTGAGGAAGGATTACAGTCATCATTACAGCATTGAGGACATACACAGATTATCATTAGTGTGGCTTTTCCTCTTTGGAGAGCCTTGAAAGATGAAGGACAGTAGACTGTAGGCATATGTCATACATATGCATGAACAGTGTTTGTGTAATTACTTTCACCACTAGAAGGGGGAGACAAAAGTTCTGCACTGCAGCTTTAAATAAATGGTGCCAAGGGCTGTTTGAACAGGTGAGACGGATAAGGAACTTATATCCCGTGGTAAGTTATTAAATCCGTACGTAGCTTTGTGGCTGTTAGTGAAAGAGCAACGCCTATGGAAACTGTGACAACTGCAAATAGTTTACATTGCAAATGAAGCTGAAACCACACCTATGGAGCTGGTTCATCCAAATGAAAACATATTTGCTTTCCTTTGTTGGTTTCAATTTTTGATTTATTTGTTTTGAACAGTCTCTGTGACGCAACAAAAATGAAAAATTATACTAATCCGCAGCAACACGCCTCTCCAGACACAGTCTACAAACCTTCCTGTGGAAAGCTTTCACCGAAACCTGGAACAAAACAGTTCCTGTTGACACAGATTTGTGTATTTATTGTTGTTTGATTGGAAAATCACTTCAGCTTCAAGTTAGTAATTAATCATTGAATGCTAAATACAGTGTAGCTTCTGTGAACGCTGGCAGAAACCAAAAATTCTGAAGATACAGTGTTAATTATTGTGCATTTGGAGCCTCAGTGTGTGTCTTTAATTCTAATTAATTTCTTTATCTGAAAACGATTCAATTTAATTAAAGTTCTGTTTTGCTTTGAGATTTTGAATAGTCTTTTCTCATTAATTGCTCTGCCAGCAGAGTGTTGTATTTTGTGATTGCACTAGTTTTTTTTTTTTTCTTAATTTGTTGTTGTGATTTTGGATTTCCTAATCAGTCAGTTTGTGATTTTATTACGGTGCAAAACACAGTCAAAAATTCCAATTAAAATGATTCACCCATCCTATGCTCGTGCATATGTGGTCGCAGACACGCAGAGAGCAGAAAAGAACAAAAGCCTTCAAAAAAGATGCTCGAGCCATCAATGCACGTCATAACTCAAGGCTTTTAGCATGGAGGACTGAAAGTGTAAAATGATACTTGGCCGCGAGACAACGGTGCACTTGGACATTTATTATTTAGATAATGACCTCATTTGACACGCACACACCTCCACACAACAGTCAAACACGCATGCAAACAAACAATACACTTAACACGCTGACCTTTTGATATTAACACTGACCTTTGAAAGCAATCTTTTCTCCCAGCATGCATCATCAGATCGATAATCTGTGCTGCCAGGTGATGCTCGGAGCATTATCGGCCTGTTGCAGGCTCAGTGACGGGGCACGCATGCACACATACACACACACATTCACGCACGCACACTGAAACGCAACAAAGCCTATATGTCAAGCCCTAAATGTCAACACCATGTGCCGCACATAAAATGTGTGTGATAGTAGCAATGATTATTGTAATTCACACTCCCAAAATAGACTATTACTCTACGCCAACTTGCTGACCATAACTAATTTTTAATCAGTGTTTTGCGTTACGTGGTTAGAAGCACAGAGCACAAGTGAGAAAAGCAATTAACAGTCCAATTTCCATCTCTCTCACTGTACTACTCCTTACATTACCTCGCTCGTTGTGCCTTCTCAGGTTTAGCTTACGCCCTTACAATATGAATGCCGGCAGCTCAGCCATCTCTTTTCGATTCCTTATCCAATCAGAAGCCGCCCCAGTAGCACATTTTCCCAGTCAATGCCTTCTCATTTAGACCACACTCCCCACATCCTCAGCTCATTGAGGGCTTGATGGATGACCTGTCGAATATGCATAAATGTGTGTGTAAGTATGCGTGTGGGTGTAGGTCTCACCTGTAAGGATATAAGACACATACAGTCATAACATTATGACCATCTTCCTAATATTGTGCAGGTCTCCCTTGTGCCTCAGAAATAGTTGTGAGTCATCAGAGAATGGACATGGGCCTTCTGAGGGTGTCCTGTGGTGTCTGGCAACAGAATGTTGTTAGTGGGGGTCTTTGGGTCCTATGGGTTGAGGGGAGGGGCCTCTGTGGATCAGGCTTGTTCCAGTGCATCATACAGATACTTGATCAGCTGGTGATCTAGCGAATTTGGAGGCCAGGTCAACACCTTGTGCTGTTTTTCATGTTTTTTGAGTTGTTTCTAAACTGCTGGGGATGGCTGCTGCCATCAAGGAGTGTCATTGCTATGGGGTGGGGGTGCCTGGTCTTGTCTAGGTGGGTGATACATGTCCCAAGTAACGTCCACATGAATGAATGCCAGGTCCAAAGGTTTCCTAGCAGAACACTGTATTGTCACCTATTGGTCAGCGTTATTGACTTCTCCTGTCAGTGGTTTTAATGTTATGGCTGATCACTATTTAAAGGATCATGGGGTCAGCTTGACCTTGCCCTTCTAGTCTTAACCGCTCTGTGCTCATTTGTGTGTATAAACAATACAAACACATTTTTCCAGTATTCAATAAATGATCATGTACAGATCTCTTTTGATTGTCTGAATAATCAAAATTGCACTTTTTATACATTTTATACTTTAGAAACCTAAAAACTTTTCTGTATGTTTTCCTTCATATGCACATATACTCACCAGGCGGCTGTGGAAGCCCTGTAGAATCATTGTTAGCTGTGGCATTAACTGTGCTATAAATAACCAATCTCAGTTCATGGCATGAGACAGGATGGCTTTAATAAATTAGTAACCTGACCTCAGCATCGGAGGTTGACCCGCAATTCTCTGCTTAGTCACTGCTTTTGTCAGAACTAAAATTGAGGCACTACAGCAGCGGAATGAGTCCGACAACATGAACGACGGACAAATTGTCCTTGCTTACCTTAAAAACACTGCAGTAATTGTTTTAGCTAATCTCTCATTCAACAAACAAGGCAGTGTTTTTATTGCTAAATATTACGATTAAATGCAGGACCTTTTACACTTTCTCCTGCACCCAGATCAATAATACATGCTTTAAACTGCGCGCATATGGCTCTAATCTATTTAAACTGCTCAAGATAATTTCATATTACTGTGAAACTGTGGACCCTCAAAAAACAACAATAATAATAAAAAAAATGAATGCACAATCTGTCTGCCCACTTCCATAGTAATTCCAATCTAATAGTGTAAGTGTAGCCTTGAGTCTGTTCACGCAAGAAAAATGCCACAACTGATTATACTCAAAAATGCAGAGTAAACTCTTGAAGCTTTGGAGTGTGGTGCAATAGATGCACAGTATTCTCCCCACACTGAGTTTCATAGAAGAAACGGAGGAGCTTTTCAAATATTATCTCAACGGTGAAAGCATCTTGGGACACTGTGAGGATAGATTTTGGTTTTGTCAGAGGGGGATTCCTATGGCAGGTTGATTTATCCTTGATATCAGTGACCAAGCATATACATCATGCAAAATACAAAGAGCATATTGCCTATTTAATGGTGGAAGGTGCCTTTATACTTTACTATTCCACAGCTACATGGTGCAGAATACTCAGTGGTGCTCTGTCAGGACAGGCAAACCAAGAAATAGTTTTGCGAAAAAACAACAACAAAAAAAACAAGGGAGAGAAAGAGAACGGGCACCTGGAGATTGCTACCCTTTGGTGTATTTTGCAATGGCAACCATACAGTAAACTCCCTTAAACCAATGAGGGCCCAACAGTGCATCAACACTACTCCCCCCTGGGGCCCCTTTCTTTTTACCCTACGTCAGATTTCTTGAGTTGGGACTGGGGGGGAGGGGTAGCAAACATACGTCTTTGCCTGGGGCCCCCCAGAGCCTAGGATCACCACTAAGAACACAAACTCAGAATCACATCAGGTTTCCATCATTTCCTGGCACAAGACAAAATACCAGTAATACCCCAGTGAACGACTACAATAAGAGTGTTGACAGCACAAAGATAGCACAATGGATATCTAATTCCTTGCAGTTCACTGCAAAGGAGAAGAAAACTGAAATTCACATGCTCCAAGACCATGAAAAGCGTAAATAACCCTCTGGTAATTAACCAATCCAGACACTCTGACATTACGCTTGCCTCTGTTTCTCACAAGTATCAAGTAATAATGTGTAATTAAAGCAAAATGCATCTCCTTTTTGTCAAGCAGTTAAGCTCAGGGCTTCCTTTATTCTTAAACCTGGGCAGAGAGAGATAGGCCTCCCTTTATGACTGAATCCAGCTAAACTCCAGGTTCAACATAACAACTCAAAGCTCCAAGGATCTGAGATTATTATGGATCGTTTCAGGTCATAGAAGACGGCTAAAGTCCCGTGGGTTGCTCAAATGTCAGCTGGATTCATGAGGTGTCCTCTGGAACAGTTCCAAGCTGCTGGAAAACTGTGTTGACACTGTAGCATTTGTGTTAATTATATATTTGCATTTTTCTTTTTTTTTTTTTCTGCGCGCACAGCATGAGGAAGACATGCCCATTGGTAGCACACTGCCTTTTCCCAGCACTGAGAACACATCCTGCGGTGACACAGAGCATTTTGATTTACTGCTGTGTCGAGCCAGATGGTGAGGTCACAGCGCCACCTGGTCACCAACATATGCCACTGCACTCTAGTGGAGGAAAGGGAGAGGCCGATGGATAGGCTCCACATGTGAGAAAGTGGAGGAAGACATATTAATCTTTTACTTGAATTAAAGTATAAAAATACTCCATTAGAAGTAAAGGGCCGGAACAAAAAATACTGGTCAAGTGGAACAAACATAATAGTCCTTGTCCCTCTGACTGATCCACCGATCAGCCACATCGTTAAAACTGCTGACAGGAGAAGTAAATAACAGTGACCATCTTGTGACAGTTCAATGTTCTGCTGGGAACCTTTTAGACTTGGCATTCGTGTGGATGTTACTTAGCATTCACCTAGACCAGACCAGGCACCCCTACCCCATAGCAATGACACTCCTTGATGGCAGCAGCCATCCCCAGCAGGATGCACACACACAAAAATGATTTAGGAGCAACTAAAAAAAACATGGAGAACAGCACAAGGTGTTGACCTGGCCTCCAAATTCACTAGATCCTAAACTGACAACATCCTGTTGCTAGACACAATAGGACACCCTCAGAAAGCCCATGTCCATTATCTGATGAGTCACAACTGTTTTGGAGGCACAAGGGAGACCTACAAAATATTAGGATCATAATGTTATGCCTGATTGGTGTATGAGGTCATCTGAAGCTGTGAAAGCTTCAAATAGAAAAAAAAACTCATTATTTTGAGGAGCTGTTAGAAACTCCTAGAAATTAAATGTGACCCTGTCTTACACTGAAGAAGAAGAAGAAGCTGGAAACCACTGAATTTTTAACGTTTGTTGTATTATGCATTGTGTAACTTGATGTTATCCCAGCCTGATCTAACAACGTTCCAAAGAGCTTCGTGTGGAGTCAGGAATTGTTATTTTTTCTTCTTTCTCAGGCTTCAAGGGGCCCGATAAATATTCAGTGGGGTTGAGGCCAGGTGACTGTGGTGGAGAGTCCATGATGGTCAGCACCCTTTGGTCTCCGGTCGTTCGTGCAGAGCTTTGAGGTGTTATCCTTATCCACAAAGTTCCAAGGGTGTACAGTGCATTCCCAGATATGAATATTCCCAGCAGTGTTTCACTGTGGGTTTCATACAGTGTGATATCATTTTCTCTTTGTCTTCGCACGCAATCCCTTCAGTTGCTGCCACACAACTGTAACTTGACTCATCTTTTTTCCAGGCATCCACTGTGAAATGCTGGTACCTATCAACCAACCCCAAGCATTCTGAGAAGCAGAATAGAGATGCTCCTCGTCCTCTGAGATCACTCTTAGACAGCCTTCTTTTAGACTTGCAAATTCTACGTCTGTGGTGAAATCTCTCCATCAACAAACCCTGATGTATTGATTTTCTGACGGTGTGGTCACTTCTCATGGGCTTGACGATACATGCCCCCCCAGATTTGATGCTGAGAAGGCTTGTCTTTGCTTAGAATGACAATCCCATTAGTTCAGATGGCATGTGTCCCAATATCACAGCTCCTTGATATCAGTAAAAAAAAAGTTCTGCTAGAAACTTGAGATACAGCTATATTTTGCAAGAGGTGAAGTCTCAGATGAGTCAAGCACATCTACCTGTGTCATTTGAATGTGTACTTGAAAGGCAGGATATAACTCAGGGAAATCTGAAAATTTGCAAAAACTAGTTAAAAGAAATTTCCTTAAATTTGCTTGCTGAGCTTAAAAAAACATTGAATCTGAAAGTTTCTTCTGTTGCATGTCATAACGTCTGCACAGTGGATTGGGGCTTTTATGTACTTTGTTAATACTGATGACCTAATGGAAACTCTTTAGCTGAGGAATCAATATTAATGCATTTTTAATGTGCAAAGTAAATAATGGTTTATTGGGTCATCAGTATTTCATCACTGGGAGTAGTATACAGTATATTATTCAGTCAGTTTTTTATTTGTTAAATTATCTTTGAATTAGTGCATAATTTAACAAAGACAAGTACGACCAAGGTCGCGTGGGTTCTTTGATTAATGGTTTCAGTTTTTTCACATCTTTAATTTCCATTTGCAGGGCAACAATACAGCATTTAAGGAATTTCTCTTTCAACATGATGTCCTTTCTAATGCCGTGTAGTATCTCTCTTTCTGTGTGGGTTTATATTCAGTATATGGGTATGTTGTTCCTTAATTTCACTATCACATGGCGGAGACTTCTACTAACTCCTTTGTGAATATCAGTTGTCAATAGTAGTTATGTTGTTACTCCTTGTCTGACTCAACAGTGACATCTACTGGTGGCAAGTTGGAACTGAATCAATCCTATGGGATTCTATATAGTCGATGGATTCCACAAATCAAAGGATAATTAAATTTGCAGTTCTGGCACCATCACACACAAACAAAGAGCTTAAAATTATAAAATAGTTTTTTTGTAAATCCGATGCTTTCATCCATTTGTGACATTTGCATATTAAACATAAAGACTTTAAAATGCCTCTACGTTACTTTCTCTTAATTTAACGACAAAAAAAATAAAAAAAAGATTCCAAATTTAAGAATATACTGTGGACAGGTGGTTAGAGACAGTAAAATTTCTGCATATTTTATTTGTTTTAGTTCATTTAACAGTTAAAATTATGTTCATATCGTACTATCCAGTACAGAACTAGTTATAAATAGTCCGTGACATATTTGTTTCTTTCTTCTTAAAAACTAAAAGAAAGGAAACACACACAGATATGAGGCAAGTATTGATATTACCTGCATGCTGGTCCAGTTTTTACTGTTTTTTACTACCTGGACCTTATTTCTGGCATAAAAAACGATCGTTTACTCACCCATATAACTTTTGTGTAATTTGCAGTCGTTCGGGAGATATTTAGATCTGCGTATATCCATATAGTGGGAGTGACTGGGTCACCGAAATGCAGCCTTTAAATAACGCATTATCTGCCGCGAAACTCATTCATTTCACCAATATTTTGTTATTGTACGCTAGTGCTATTCCCCGTTGAGTCCGGAGTTACCTGTTAGCATCATCCGGGGTCTGTAGATTGACCTACAGACCCCGGATGATATCTTCTGACCTGGATGATGTCATCTCTGAGTGGCGCACACACCGCGACTGTCAGCTTGTTTACCTGTAATTTAACTACTGCTTACAGGTAAACACGCTGACCGTCGCGGGTGCGCACGACACTCAGCGATGACATCATTCAGGTCAGAACAGGTAACCTCTCTTTCTTCTAAACAGCTGATCATCATTCTGATCACCTAGATCTGGATCTTGTTTCTGTAAGGTGTTTGAAACTGCAGAGGTCCAGATCAATCTGGTGCCAGCAGGCATTTAAAAAAAAAAAAAAAAAGTCTTCTTTGTTCTTAAGATGTAATAAAACCCTTCTTCCACTTGGTGGCAGTATGTGCATTTGCACCACACATTCGGAGGCAGCTCTGCATCTGTGTGAGCTTTTATTTTTTTGCAGTTCCACTCATCTCATAGTCAGTCATCTGACAGAAGCAATGAGGTGAAGGCCTTGATCTCAAACATAAGTATGGTTGTACAAATTATATAACGGCTCAGATGGCTGCATATCAGAGGGACTGAGAGAGAGAAAAAGAGACATGACGGGAGGCTTTGGTTAAATTACAAGGCAGATCAAAGGGAGAAAGAAGGTGAGAAATGATGTCTAATTAGGCAAAAGGCAAAATACCACAGCTCACATTTTAGGTCATGTAGGGAAAATTAGATGGAGAACAGACTGCCTCCTGATTTCTTTGGCCGAGCCTCTGGATTTGACATTGATGTTGTGAATTACAGAGGCTCTGTTCTTGAATTTTTGGCATTTTAGTAAGAAAACCTACATGTTTTCCCTAATGTGTTCAAGGAGATGGCATAAAGCAGTCAAGGCAATAAGATAACAGATCCAAAATGCACAAATACTAAACCTTTCCAAAAATATTCATTTATTTTAAACTGGTGTAAAACCAGAAGAATTTTAAGAATAAAACTTGCTACTACTTACTAAGAATATGTAAAATTAGCAGCTTCCCTGGAAACTAAATGATGTTAGTCTTCTTTCAGTGCTGTGGTACAAGGGCTGCAAAGAAATAATCCAACCACCAACCTGCATGATGATCTGCTGGTTAAACTAATCTCAGTATACGGAAGTCCTCACCTGAAGCCAGTGGAAATTTTAAGTAGTAGGAGCCTATGCAAGGAAGTAGAGGTGCCAAAATCTTGCCAAAATCTTCAGTCATATTTGCATATGGTTTTATTCAGTTCCTGTCCTTCAACATGATTGACAAAAGGTTAAAATCATAGACTGTATAAAAAAGACACTCTCTGAGCAGCACTACTCATTCCTTTCATATAGCCACTGACTGTATGGACAACGAGACCCCACTGCCTGGCATTGGCCAAACTGACGCTGTTTTCTGTGATATACGGGCGGCGCCATCTTGCGACTTTGAAACCAGAATCTGCGCAGTACGGTCCAAGAGTGGAACCACGCGGTGCAGCGATATCGATTACCCGCCCACACTTCTGCCAGACTCACCTCCACCAGTTACAAGGAAATGTTGTATTACACACTGCACTTATTCAATTACTTATTTTTTTTCCAACTCTCACGGAGTGTGTAGTGAACTCGTAGTGATCATGATGTCACATCCGGTTTCTATAGCGTCAAATAACTAATTAAAACGAAACTTCTCAAAAAATTAACACTTGAATATGCATCAGAATTATATTCTACCCAAAATGACTGAAATAATCCTTGGGGAAAAAAATGATTTGAGGCGCACTTTCCTTTTTTAATTTGGCCCTAGTCCCATCCACGAACATAGAAGGGGTGGAGCTTATGACCTATACTGCAGTCAGTCACCAGGGGGAGCTCTACTCGCTTTGGCTTCACTTTTGAGGACCCGTTCCACTGTCCATCTTTATGCAGTCTATGTATTGGACCCAGGATCGACTGGAGGCTTTACTGACTCATTATCCCATCTTAATAATAATAATAATAATACATTTTATTTAAAAGCGCTTTTCAAGATACTCAAAGACACTTTACATAAAAAGGACATCAAATTAGCAAAACAATGTGAAATATAACATCAAAAACACAATAAACTGAGCTAAACATTAAAAGCAATTTTAAAAAGGTGTGTTTTTGTCAGAGATTTGAAGGTAGGAAGGTCGGTACAGTCGCGGATGTGTTTGGGGAGAGAGTTCCAGAGGGAGGGGGCAGCTGCAGAGAAGGCTCTGTCGCCCCAGGTTCGATGCTTGGTCTTGAGTGGTGGAGTAAGGAGGTTTGCGTCACATGAACGGAGGCTGCGGGATGGATTGTGGCGATGGAGCAGGTCAGTGAGATAGGAAGGGGCCTGGTTATGGAGGGCTTTGTGTGTGAGGAGGAGGATTTTGAACTGAATACGCTGTGGAACTGGGAGCCAGTGGAGTTTCTGGAGGACAGGAGTGATGTGATCACGGGAGCGGGTGTGGGTGAGCAGACGTGCAGCAGAATTTTGGATGTACTGAAGTTTATTTAAAGTTTTGGATGGTGTGCCATAGAGGATGCTGTTGCAGTAGTCAATTCTGGAAGTGATGAAGGCGTGAATGAGGGTTTCAGCAGCAGAGAAGGAGAGTGATGGACGGAGTCGGGCAATGTTCTTGAGGTGGAAGAAGGCAGTTCTGGTGATTTGATTGATGTGATGATCAAAGGAGAGGTTACTGTCAAAGATGACTCCGAGGTTGCGGCTGTTGGGGGATGGAGACAAGGTGGAGTTGTCGATGGTGAGGCGGAAACTGTCTGTGGTGTTGTTGAGGGATTTGGGGCCGATAATGATTAGGTCTGATTTGTCACAATTTAGTTTGAGGAAGTTGATCTGCATCCAGGATTTGATGTCAGCGAGGCAATTGGAGAGAGTGGAAAGAGTGGCGGGAGTGATGGAGTTGGTGGAGATATAAAGCTGGACGTCATCAGCATAACAGTGGAAATGGAGACCGTGGTGGCGAATGATGATCTTGTGTTACAAAGTGGTACAAGATGTGACGCTCTGGGTTCACAGTTGTGACTCTCTGATGAGTCACAGCTATTTCGGAGGCACAAGGGAGATCTACACAATATTAGGAAGGTGGTCATAATGTTATGTCTGATCAGTGTATCTGCAAAACAATAGAGAGATCTGACATAACTTCATTGATATTATTTCTCTGCATTCTGTGGAATTTAGAAAGATTGACACTTTTTAATGTTTTAAATGTTTTTTTTTTTTTTTAAAAAATTGCTCCTTTAAAACATTTAGTATGTTTACCATGGTGTGCTGGCAGGGAGAAAATAAAACAGAAAAACAATTTTCTCAACTACCCCAGGCGTTACATCTCTTTGAATAAAATCAACTACTCAGAGAGTTGCTTGCATACAGAAATGAACGTGTATTCAAAATTATTTGTAGCACATCATTACCCTTTATTTACACGTCTGGAAAAAAAAAGTGAACTAATTAACTGTTTTCATGAGATGGCCCGCATGGACACGATGGAGCCTGAAGGCTAAGGGAGGTGTTCTGAGTTGAGGAGATTTTATTGACAAGTGTTTTTGCCCCGTTGAGCTGATATTTCAAATACAGAGACCATGTAAGGTTAAGGTTGTGGAGCAGTCACTCATAAAAGTGCTGCGAACCAAAGGGCAGGCTGACAGCCAAAAGGCTGAGAATAAACTGGGTGTATGTGTGCAGTTATGTGTACCGTGAGTAAGAGAGCTGCAAAGAAAGCTTCACACAATCGATAGCTGGGAATGTGAATGTGTCTGCCTGTACGTGTATATACACCAGAGGGAAGAGGAGTGCTGAATGATGACTAATAACTTCAGCAGGATTAAATGTACCACACCTGAATGTATAATACGAATATTTATAAGAAATGCACTCACTTGATCTGTGTGTTTCGGAGTTTACACAGACACCCAGCTCATGCTGTGATTCAAAATGGTGAAAAAAAAAAAAGGTTTTGGAAGCTTGAAATCTAATGGAAAAAAGCTTTGCAAGACTGGAAATACATTTTGAAGACATGCAGCCATTTTTTAGCAAATATTATTTTATATCAGAGTCTTCCTTCTTCACAACTGTAGCACTCTTTTTAGACAGTTTCTCCAACACGTTTGGTTAATTTGTCATTGTAATTCCATTGTGCTGGTTTGTTTTCCAGGTTTGAGATCTTTTAAGTGATGATATGAGAAGTGCAGCACGTATGTATGTAATATGCAAGCAGATAGTTTATCCCATGCGTATCAGACATGCCATTGTTGGAGCAGTATGGCAGTATGCAGCAGTGACACGTGACTGGACTGTGCTTGAGCATAGAGAAACCAGTAGGTGAAGAATAAACGGACCCAACTCCAGGATCCTGGCATCCTTTTTTTTTTCGTTCCGTTTTCTGTTTCAAACCAGATGTGTTAGAGAATGTGACCAAAAATCACATGACTTAAAAGCCAGCAACAGTGTGGTCCAATCTCTAAAAAGTCAGCGTCAGCACTGAATTGCAAAAGTACAGCCAACAAAATAAAGTTTTGCCCATATGAAACTCAGTTTTTCAACGTTTACAAACACATGCACGGGAGTTTTCACAGGTAGCTGATACAGGATAGTGACATGATATTAATCCCATAATAATACTCTAAATGCAGTGATTTATAATATATACACCGATCAGGCATAACATTATGACCTAATATTGTGTAGGTCTCCCTTGTGCCTCCAAAACAGTCGTGACTCATCAGAGAATGGACATGGGCCTTCTGAGGGTGTCCTGTGGTGTCTGCCAACAGAAAGTTGTTAGTGGGGGCCTTTAGGTCCTATGGGTTGAGGGGAGGGGCCTCTGTGGATCAGGCTTGTTCCAGAGCATCCCGCAGAAACTTGATCAGTTTGGGATCTGGTAAATTTGGAGGTCAGGTCCACACCTTGTGCTGTTTTTCATGTCTTTTTAGTTGTCCCTAAACCATTTGTGTGTGTTTCTGTCAGGCTGCATCCTGCTGGGGATGGCTGCTGCCATCAAGGAGTGTCATTGCTGTGGGGTGGGGGTGTCTGGTCTGGTCTAGGTGGGTGATACATGTAAAATCCACACGAATACCAGGTCCAAAAGTTTACCAGCAGAACATTGAATTATCACAAGATGGTCAATGTTATTCACTTCTCCTGTCAGTGGTTTTAATGTTGTGGCTGATCGGCGTTCATAGAATACATTCAGTTTATGTATACATATAATTTCATCAGTGGGCCATAGGCTCAGTCACCATTTTGTTTCCTCATATGGCGACCAAGAGTAATTTAAGAGACATTTCTTGAAATGAAATGTTTGAAATTAACCCTATAAATATTGCAGCCTGACCTGAAAGCAAGTTTCCCCATTGCGGAGCTACGCGAAATCCTTGCCATATCTGAAGCACTTTAAAACATAGGTGTATGTGAAGGGCAGGCCGTTATTTTAGGCCTCCCATAGGATCATGGTCAAGTACACCTTGTTAAAGACGTCCTGAGGGGGCTGATCGTTTCGCTGTCCACACACAGAAACAAGACAAAGCACTTAGTGTGCTCTAAACATGTGGCAGTTTTTGCTGTGTGGCAACGCTAAACAGCAGCTGTCACCCCTGACATCATCACTGGAGTGCATTTGTTCTTTTCAAGTGGCAGAGTGCTCCACTCCGCTCGGAGGAAACAACTCAGGCAGATGGTACGGTCAATCTGAAAAGGACATTTTACTTTTCTTAAGGAACTAAAATGCAGTCACTGTGATTGTCTGTTTGAAACTATTTAGAGATATTATATCAGAGATATTCACAACAACACACCCACCACTGTAAAGAAACAAGTAAACTAAAGAAACTGTAAAGAAACAAGACACAGGGATGTTGAAAATCTTACAATGTATATAATTGACACAAGATTTCAGGTACAACAGCAAATGAGACAATTTTCGATGTTTTTCAACCTCTCTCTGGCACCTATCTCCACTATAAGAACAAACTCTCCGTACATTTGCGATAACAATAAAACCAAAGTAAATTAAAACGAGAAAAATAAAAGTACTTTTTCTCCTCATGAATTGGCACCTTTCAGAAACGCCTCCCATTCTCAACCCAGTGTAAAATAAAGCGTTTCTTTTTAAACGGCTGGATAATCAGCTTTGCATTTTTCCACACGCGGCGATGAACGAAGGCAGGATCGAGGCCTGGACAAGCCTTTCTCCCGCTTCCTCTCACACTGCCTGGGCTTTATGTTTACACTGCTTCGCCATAGTCAAACAGGAGACGTCTTGCTGGGCCATATCTATCTGCATACACACATCCCCAATCAATAGTCGTTTCTGGAAGGTGTTGACTCACGTATCGATCGACCGTCTTGTGATGTCTTTGTGCAGAGAACGCCATTCGTGGCCTCATAAAAGTGCAGGTTTTATAAAAGGGAGGGGGGAATTTTGAACAACAAACTAATGAGATCAAAAAGTGAAGGAGGAGAGGGCGGGGGCTGGGGTTGTGCAAATTTCAGCCGATGACGTCGTGAGGGAGTCACTGAAACTGGAGTTGCGAGTCTAAAGTCAAAGGTCATCTTTGAACTGGAATGTCACCATCACAGCTGGAGTCATTTCTTATTCTTTGCAGGGCTGCTTGATTACTTTCACATATATATATATATTCCAATTTTTCTAAAGGGTTACAAAAAGGAGGACCCAGGGGGTGCGCTTGCTAATTTAGTTAAAATGTTTCATTTTCATCCACGCAGGAATAAGTTATATCTTTCTCTTTAAGTCTCAGAATTGACCCCAAAGTGTCAAAGGCAGTCACAGGCAGATTTCCAAACCAGGGACTAACAGAAAGACAGACACACAGCTACAAATCATTCATTAATAAAGCATATTAAAAAAAAATAACCTGTCATGTAGAACATATGGCAACAGTACCTAACCAAGTATATAACAGATGCATTACTCAAACCTTAACAGAACCCCAAACTATAAATGGATTTACAGTATGATCAACCGATAAAGGTGCATTTAGATTATTTTTCGTGACGTGTATTATAGTGGATTGTCCAACTGAAGCGAGGTTGTATTTAAAAAGAAAACGCCTCCACATTCCATCTCACTGTCATATGCGATTATGACAGTAAAGAGAGCGCAAATACAGACCGTGAGTTATTACAGTAGTCGCTTGAAGGTACTATTTTTGAAAAATGAGCTATATTAATCTCCCATTGCTGTCAGCTTAATAGCATTCTGTCATAAAATGTTAGTTCAATACGTTTTAATAGATTTCATTTCTCGTGCCTTCCGAACAAGATTTGTAAGGGCTCCATCGAGCCGTCCCTCTTTTGCTCTGTCAATCAAATACACGCATTCGCGCGCAAAACCTATACATACATAAACACACATGCAAGCATCGTCCCATCATCCTGCGCACGGCGGTGTTAAATGAGAAATTTCTCCCTAGCGAGCGCCTCATCAGGACTAACCCGACTCCGTGTTCCCGCAACACTCCCAGTAAGGTTGACACGTAACGAAGCGCTGTGTCATTGTCATATTGCCTTGACATCATGTAGAAGCAGAGGGAAAACGCTTTAAAGGTCATTATATCTGATGAGCGGGGTGAAGAGTGGCGGCGGTCAAGGCGGGAAGAAAGAGGCACTAATATAGAAAAGTTGCAGAAAAAAATAGCAGATGGTAAATGAAATACGAGTAAGAGCATCGGATGGTCGTTATAAAATTTTGGTACCTCATTGGCTGTTTTTGCTAGGAAGCAACAAAGAAGCAAAAAATATGTACACTGTTGCGGCTGGCGTAGAAATAATAGAACCTTCCAAAGACGTGCACGGGCGTGGTTTTTAATGTGATCTGGATTATTGTTAGCCTGGAAGCATGCCCAAATTTTCCACGCCTACAAAATTTTTGCGAGGGAAAAGTTGGTCTTGAGAAGTTGGATTATGGCAACAAAAATCTGCAGGGCCAGTCAAATAGTTTGGAGAGAAGCGTGAGGGCGTTTGAGTTGGATTTGCTTACAGAACAAAGGCTCTGCTCATCCAATTCCTCTGTATCGGTTGAAACCCGGCCCTTAATGAAAATCCAACAGCGTTTGAGTTACCAGACTCAAATTCTGATAAGATTTGAGTCTGGCCACCGCAGGCTTGTCCACTGTTGCAATTGTACAAAAACCAATATGACACCGAAATGATGATACTAACACTGGACCTTCGCAGGGGAACTCACAAAACCAAGCATATTACACTTCTGCTCCGCTGTGAACATGAAACGAATACTGACAAACAAGGTGCAGCAGGACAGCAGCTTCTTTGTACACGTCTGCTCTGCTACAAGTTCCCAGGATCATGAGCCGTCAATCTTTTTTTTTGCTGTGAGGGTTATCTTAAACCAAAACACCTACATTTCTACATACAGTGCTCTATAGTGGGAAGCTGCTGTCATCTGAGACCTGCGCTTTGCTCAGACCAGAAATTCGAGTTGATGCTACGCTGCCAGCAGGGTATGGAGAGGGAGGTCCGCCGCCGCGTTACTCCCACACCGGACGACCATGTCAGTGCGAATGTGATCACAGCTATTATTACAGCTTACATGATGAAATGGTAGAAAATGCTGACGCGGAGTGCTCTCATCCTCGCTTGGGAGAGCGAGCGTATAAATGTAATGATATTGTGAGGCTTAATGCATTAACAGGTCTGGTGGGTCATGCTGTTCAGATTATCCTGCTCTAAAAGTCGCCGGTACTTTCATTCTTTTATGTTTGCGGTTTGTGTAATTGTGTATTTTTCCTGTGAGTTTCTGGCTGTGATTAAAGCAGTCTGGGGTCTACTGACAATTATTAATCAATAAATAATTCTACCGAGCACAAGTGGAATAAAGACACCTCAGCGACTCTGCAAAGCTCCACTCTCCCTCTCCCTGCGGTGTCAACACCAACACACTGTTAGCAATTTAGTCTTACAGATGCCTCAGGTGCAGATATAATCTCAGAGAACCCAAACACCAGAAAGAAAATATTAGAAGATGCAAAAAGACCAGCTCTAATGGTGTCATAATATAGCACGAAATAAAAGACAAGAGCAGAACAAAAACATTTATGAATACTCATAATTTCATTTTGTTCTAAATTCAAAACCAAAGGAAGTCCATCCAAGTGATTTATATCGTTGTTTCCTTAGACTCGTTTAGTTTTGGCAAAGTAACTAACCCTCAACTTCTTCTCCCCCACCCCTTTTCGAACTCTCCCCAACCCCCGCGTCCCAAACTCAGTCCCAGTTGGAAGATTCCCGCCGTCAATTATCGCCGGAGCAGCAGAATGAGCAGTGAAAGCAGGTAAATGGCCATGGAGGGGAGGTTCTGCTTTGCCGAGGCTTTCACCTCCTTGTTTTCTGGAAGGTTGAGATACCGTAAGGGTTTGTCAGTGGTGACGACGATGATGCGCGGGGCCCGGGAACACGAGTCATCGGCGCACATGCCACTTCCTGAACCGCTGACGTCATCACCTACAGACACAGGGTCAAGGTATGAGCGAAATCTCATAATGTAGAAAAAAAAATTATAAATGCTCTGAAATATGTACCAGTAAGATAACACTGTCCATGTGCAAGCCACAGAAGAAGGATGAAAATCAGCACGTTACATACATTAGGTAGTACAAAAATACAAACTCAGTATTCAGAAAGGCACTCTAATTTAGCTTTTATATACCTTTTTCTTAAGTCTTTGACATTTTGTTTTAGCTTGTAAAAACTAAGACAAAACTGTGCTGCCTCCTCATTTAAACATAAATAGACTTGTTTATTCATCCTGAATCTGGAACATGTTGAAATGTTTTTATCACCACTTAGTCAGTGAGTCCAAGTTTATTGTGAACGCACTTTAAAAACTTGTGGGCTGCAATGTTAAAATTACTCACTGGTGTCCTGAAAGTCCACATCCTGGCCGAGAAGAGCATTCTTCAGGCGGTGAGTCATGATCTTCAGCTGCATTATTTGCTGGCGAATTGTCATGTCTGGCTTGGTGATGTCGATTTCCACTTCGGGGTTGTTGATCTGACTGGCCAGGCCGTCACCCATCACCTCGGGAAGGTACCTGGTTCACGTAAACACGAGTTTAACCAGTGCAAGTCCTTTTCTTCTTTACAGATAATGGTTACGGTGGCAACAGACTGAGTGCGGCAGTAATGTACTAAGTTTAAAACTGGTTTCCAACTGCTGTTGAAAAACACAAATAGTAGAGGACCAGTCAGAGTAAATGGAAAGTGATCACAAACAGGAACCAACTAACATAAGAGTTGTTACAATGGATACTGCCTAAAATGTGGGATTTGGTACCAATGATGTACCATGTTTTCTGGTGTAAAATGGTAACATGGATGACGCTGACACTACTCAACACTGCCACTCAAAAACAGTAGTTGGAACAGGGGGCCTCACAGCACAACTTGCTGTATAGGCTGCAGTTTTAGAGATATGAAGAAGTGATGAGCAGATTTCCCTTAGCTAGGCAACATTTTAGCAATCCGGCAACATTTTACACCGGAACATCTACACCATTTTCAACACCAGGAATCTTATGAAACATTTGAAGATGCATGACATGAAAGAGCGTGATGAGTTTCGCAAAGACAAATGGGAAAGAAAAAAGCTGGAGGAGCAAAAACCACATATGGCTGATTTCATTGTTCTGGTTGACCAACCTTAGTGGACCATTGGGAGCCATGGCATAACTAGGCCAGGTTGGAAATACATCTCCAAAACCGACGTTGCCAAACTACAGTGATGAAATTCATTTCATTTAGGCCTATAAGTCCAATGACTAAATACAATAATATACAATGGATGCGCTTGATGGTTTTCATTGCCCTTCACAGTAGAATTAATACCACCAGCCTTATCTTAACCGACAAAACTAAAATTTGCCAATATTTTCCAGCATAAACCAGTGGTCATGTCAGACCAAATAGGCAGCTATGTTTATTAATCCTGGACTACTGATGTCAAATTTCTCCATGTGCGATGTATTCAATACAGCTTTAATAAAATGATTCATAACACCATCTATTAAGGAAATGATATATACTACTGAATACTATTTATTTATCGTCATTTGGAGCGTTTCTTCATAGCTTTGTATTCCTACCTGGCACGATTCATGCCGTTCCAGCACTTATCCTCAGCCCCCGTTCCATTGGCCACTCTGCTCCTGCAGAGAATACTTGGGAGAGAAACCCAGTATGGCTGCAAGTCCCTCAGCTTCATGGTTACATCAGACACCTGAGGCAGAGTGGACAAGAGCACATTCATGAGCTTTTATGATCTGCACCAAAATCACAGCATGACGTCACACTCAAACTGGAGTGTTCAGAAAAACTCCTGCTCTGACTCATTCATCCGAGCGTTCGTTCCCCTCTACTCATGCCATGGTTGTCCGTGAAAAGGTGAAATGGGCAGCGCAAGTGGTTTAATCGCCCATGATGAGCGATGGTTCTTCCATCATCAACCACCGTGGGCCAGATTAGGCCACCAGAGAGGAGTTACAAGAACAAAGATTCGCTTGGGTGAATACTAACCAGCTGCTCCATTATGTTAGCGTTGCCTCCCAACCTGTCCCCCACTGTAATCTTCCCTCTCTTCATGATTTC
This sequence comes from Chelon labrosus, assembly GCF_963514085.1. NCBI lineage: Eukaryota > Metazoa > Chordata > Actinopteri > Mugiliformes > Mugilidae > Chelon > Chelon labrosus. The sequence goes on from NC_140342.1 coordinate 12,924,695, forward strand.
ATCGACTCCAGTGCTGCTGGACGCTCCTTCTCTGAGGCTGCCACATGCCTGGAACAACTGTGGAAGGAAGAAATGGGGCAAGTTAAGAAAAGTGGGGAAAAGTTTGAGGATAGTTACACAGGATGGTGGTGGAAGTGGTGGTGGTGGAGCACTAGATGCATGAGCAAATTATTTTGCATTCGTTGGATCATCTTATATCCAAGTGTAATTTTTTTGAGCATATCATTACAAAAACAATCTCTCCCTTTGAAAACTAAGAGTGAGAGTCAGTGGCATCGGTTTAGCAGAATGATTCACAACTCAGACAGTATTACTTTTCCCTATGGGGCTTACATATTTTTATAAATGGAGCCTAGAGAATACAGTAAAACTGCAGTCAATCTGTCATCCAATCTGGTCTGCTTAGAGGAGCCTCAAGCTTTTGAACCTTCACACATAACCATAAAAGTGTTAAGCTTCCAGTCATGTCTGTCAGTGTAATTCACTGCAGTTGTTTATGTTTTATTGAGCAAGCACGTAGCATAGCATATGGCTTCTGAGATCAACAGATTATGTAAACAGGAGATATTCCGTCCTAAGAGCATCAGTTGACGTCTATGCGATCAACCCAGCGCTTTACTCGAGGCGTGGAGATCAGAAGCCGGCGCTGCGTGTGATTACCATCCTGAACCGGGTCAGAGGCAGTCCGCCAGTCTCTGGCTCACCTCAAGATAGCCAGGCTCTTTAACAGCGAACCAGCACAGAGGAAGCTTTGTCTTGCCACGCACTATCTACACTGTTTTCCACCTTCACCAAACAACTCAGTCAGTTTTCCACCGTTGCCAGTTGCTTGTAAGGATCGTATAAAACTGCTGCCCAAACACTATTAAACAGTGAGGTAAAGGCTTGGCCTACTGGCTGTGTTATGACTCACATCCCTTCATTTGAAATCGAGCATGTGGACCATTACAACTGCATTAATGTAATGGTGTTAACTGTTTAAACAAAGCAGAGCTAATAAAGTCATACAGTGAGAAGAGATCCAGCCTTTGAACTCAAGTCGAAATGTTGTTTTGGATTGAATCTAGATTAACTGGCAACATTGCAGATGATTTACTTTCTCACTTACACACTTTTCTTTTTTTTGCGTGCTTTCAAATGATTGACGTTAAATATACATGATTAAATAAGCTAATCTTCAAAACCAGAACTACGTGTGTGTGCTTTGAACAGATTCAGTGACGGTCTCCTGGCTAAATAAGCAAACATTCCCACAATTGTTTTTTCATTTATGTTATTTCAACAGCTAAATCCTGACTGACTGGCACAAAGAGGAGCATGACACTACTAGTTGTTGTTTTTTTTTTTCAACTGAGCCCCACCCAGTTCAAACCACTGAGAAGATGGCAGACAAAAGAAAACATAGCCAGAAATCTCACATGTGGAAAAAAAACAAAAAATGGAGTGTTTGCAGATTTTTTCTGTCTATGTAGGACACCTCGATCATATTAAGAAGTAGGTTGAGAAAATAGGGTTTCAGGGCCTTTTAAAATGTAGTGTAAAGCATGCTATGGATGTAGGTCTGCCATTTGGCTTTGGTACACTTTCTCTGAGCAGGAATAGCATAAAGATGAAGATTCAAGTCTAACTAAAGATACATATAATATGTGACAATTGCCTTTGTTAAAAGGACATTCATTTGGCACCTCTAACACAGAGGGCGCTCATTAGCCCTCTTAGAATAAGCTTTTGTAATGCGTGTCATGGAATTTTCATAGTTTTAGCACAGAGAGACTCACCTAATAAGAACACCACATATTACTGTACACCGATCAGGCATAACATTATTGACCATCTTGAGACAATACAATGTTCTGCAACTTTTGGACCTAGTAGTTGTGTGGATGTTACTTAGACATGTACCACCCACCTAGACCAGACCAGACACCCCCACCCCATAGCAATGACACTCCTTGATGGCAGCAGCCATCCCCAGCAGGATGCAGCCTGACACAGACACACAGCACAAGGTGTTGACCTGGCCTCCTAATTTATTAGATCCCAAACTGATCAAGCATCTGTGGGATGATCCACAGAGATCCCCCCCTTCAAACCATAGGATCCAAAGGCCCGCATTAACAATATTCTGTTGCCAGACACCACAGGACACCCTCAGAAGGTCCATGTCCATTCTTTGATGAGTCACAACTGATTTGGAGGCGAAAGGGAGACCTACACAATATAAGAAGGTGGTCATAATGTTATGCCTGATAGGTTTATGTTCTACCAGTGGAGGTGCAAAGAATTACCTGCGCTACAGTATGTTAATGATCAGCACTATTGTAATAATGTGACATCACGAATATTGGCTAAGGTGCGTTTGCAACATTTTGTGTTATTAAAGCAGATTGTATGTGTGGGCCAGATGTTCAAACATGTGTTCCAGCGTGTGTTCTGACCTTGCTGTTGATGTTGTTTATGTTCTCCATCATGGTATGCATGGCCTCTGATATGCGACTGGGCAGGGAGAGTAGCACACCATCCACGCCGGTCTGCCCATCCAAGCGGTCAGCCACCTGCATTAGTGTTTCTGCAAACACGGGAGGTACAGTTAGCGTGAAGAACGTGTGAAACGTTTCATATGTGGCGCATGGGTCGGTAGAAGGATTCAGTTTTATCGACATCTTGTGTCGGTGGGAAGCTTTGAGCTAACATATGGCTGAACTGGATCCATGTGCGAATGTGTGTGTGTGTGTGTGTGTGTGTGTGTGTGTGTGCTCTCCACCTGCTAGATGCCTCCACTCGGTGTTGAGGTCAGCCTGATTGGCCAGACAGCCCTTCATGACGTTTTTGCAGTAGTTGGCACAAGGTCTAGCAGAGGCTATGCCGCGGCAGTGGGGACAGTAAGTCATCTTCATTATGGCCCGTGTGCACTCCTGGCTCAGCGGCACCTGAGTGGGGCATGGATAAAAATAAACATAAACCACCTGGAAAAGAAATATTGTTTTGCCAAGCATATATTATATAATAGTCTAAAATACAACGCTTAAAGCAAGAGCTGATCAAACTGTACATTTAACCCTTTGTTAAAATCCCTTCTCCTCCTGCAGCACAAGACATACATTTGTATTTTACAAAGCTTTAATAAGATATTAAAATGTATCCTTATTTTAATTTTTTGTAGACAGTGACAGTTGCTGAACAGTGGGAGGTCACCTCCCATGGTGACCTTTTTTTTAGTTTGTACCAGACTTTCTTTCAGTACAGTTTCCTTGGAAACTGCTTAGGCAGAATTCGCTTTTTGTTTCACATCCAATGAAAAGGCCCTGACATTCATACAAGTATTCTCCGTCCCTCGCTCTATCCTTCTGCCTCTTCCACTTCTCTCTCTATCCCACAAGGCTGTTCCCCCAGGAAAGGGCCTTCGTGCGTGAAAAGTGAAACTGGGTTAATACCAGTAAGCTCTGTTCACAAGAGAGTACAGCTATGCATACAAAACCTCAGGAAGTAGTGGGGTGTGTGTCTGCGAGAGAGAGAGAAAGAGAGAGAGATGGAATGAGCCCAGCTACGCATACAAAGCTCCTCTAAGCTGACATCTGGGCCAGCCTGATGCTTTTCCTGGAAACTGTTCTTCCAGCAGCAAAGTCACAGTTAAAACTGGATTTTAACATATATATATATATGGTAAAACATTAGAATGACAACAGGGATCAGGTGGCAGAATAAATCCTAGATACTCAGCTGAGGGTAGATTCAAATCTCCTCTACGTGAGCGGACATAAAAGTATTCAATGTGAAGCTAACGGTGATTTCCCCAGATTATTTTAAGTGGCCTTTCCCTTGATAAATACCCTCAGCATTAACAAGAGCGGCTACTCTGTAACACTTGGCTTTCCTGGCGACTGAAGTTTATATCAATTTACTTTTGTGAACCACAAGTTCTGCCATGCTTCCTGAACAGAATGTTGGTTGCAACTATTGCCAGCTGTACAAGGAGAGCAGCCTAAAGTGAAATAATGGACACGGGAAAGCAACAACCACATTCCCAGGCTTAATCTCAAGTCATATGAGACATGAGTCAGATCCTCAACCCTGCTCTCCTTTTCTGCCCCCATCCATACCCCACCACTCATTAGCCATGGATGAGTCAGGCGATTGCTTTTATTTTTTTTCTGTGAGAGAGAGAGACAGAGAGAGAGAGAGAGAGAGAGAGAGAGAGAGAGAGAAGGGGAGTGTGTGGGGATGAGTGAGGAGAATGCCTGAACGTGCTTTGAGATTCACCATGGGGAGTAAAAAAAAAAAAAAAAGAACCCAGGGGTGATGTTAATGAAGTACTTATTAAGCACAGACGGTCATTATCGAGTTACTGTTACATCATCCATACAATATTAATGCTGGGAATCCCAGGCCAGGCACAACAGACATGAAATAGAGTGTAACTCCTCTGTGGTGCTAATTGCAGGGTGATACTGAGACCTAACTCGACGACTAACCTTGGAGCTGCAGCTTAAAAGGCTCGACAAGGAGGGGCTGTCGAATTAAAAATAGCAATGAGACCCAAACAAATCGGTGTGCAACTAAGGATTATTTTAAACATGGATCAGTCTGTTGATTGTTTTTGTGATATATATACAGTTGCAATCAAAATTATTCAACCCCCACTGCAAATAAGGTTTATTGGCAAAATGTACAAATTAGCAAAGGTTTGCAATAAACAAATCAAGCAAGAGCAACTTAGATAGCTCAACACAACTAATATTACAAGTGGTTTCTCCAAATTCAACACAAAAATATCATTTTTAATGACCACTGCATTGTCAAAATTATTCAACCCCTTAATGATAAGCAACTTTAATACTTAGTAGAGCACCCTTTTGCTGTTATGACCTGCTGCAAACGTGATGCATAGCCAGACACCAGCTTCTGGCAGCGTTCCTGGGGAATCTTAGCCCATTCCTCATGGGCAAAGGCCTCCAGTTCACTAATGTTCTTGGGTTTGCGTGCTGCAACCTCCTTTTTCAAATCCCACCACAGATTTTCAATGGGGTTCAAGTCAGGCGACTGTGATGGCCACTCTAATATCTTCCAGGACTTCTTCTGAAACCAAGCCTTGGTGGACTTTGAGGTATGCTTGGGATCATTGTCCTGTTGGAAGGTCCAATGACGTCCAAGCTTCAGCTTCCTCACAGACAGCATGACATTTTCTCCCAGGATTTCCTGATACTTGATTGAATCCATCTTGCCCTCTACACGCTGCAGGTTTCCAGTGCCAGAGGAAGCAAAACAGCCCCAGAGCATCACTGAGCCACCACCATGCTTCACTGTAGGCAGGGTGTTCTTTTCTGCATATGCTTCATTCTTCCTCCTCCAGACATACCGCTGATCCATAGGCCCGAAAAGTTCCAGTTTTGTTTCATCGCTCCACAGAACAGAATCCCAAAACCTTTTTGGCTTTTCAATACAGTGTTGAGCAAATTGGAGCCGACTTTTCTTGTGCCTTTGGGTCAGTAGTGGTGTACGTCTTGGAATTCGGGCATGGAGCCCTTCAACATTTAGTGTGCGCCTTACTGTGGACACTGAAACCTCAGTCCCTGCTGCCACCAAGTCTTGCTGCAGGTCTTTCGCAGTCAGTCGAGGATTTTTAACCACCTGCCTCCTCAGGACTCTGGTAGCAGCCATTGATAACTTCTTCTTTCTGCCACGTCCAGGTAGTGTAGCCACTGTTCCTTTCACTTTAAACTTGCGAACTATGCTTCCAACTGTATCTCTAGGAACATTCAGTGCCCTTGCTATCTTTTTATAACCTTTTCCTTGTTTATGTAAGTCAATAATCTCTTCTCTGAATTTTTTGGACAATTCTCTTGACTTAGCCATATTTCCAACATGCAATACAACATCACCATCAACAGTCTAGGTATTTGAGGTGTTCTAGCTCAAGCACACCTGATGCAAATAATAAAGACCTTGATTGGTTGCATCAGGGGAGCTTCAAATCACACCTGATTTCCAAATATGTACTCTCATGAGGAATTCTATTCAGGGGGTTGAATAATTCTGACACTGCAGAGGTCATTAAAAGTGGCATTTTGTGTTGAATTTGGAGAAACCACTTGTAATATTAGTTGTGTTGAGCTATCTAAGTTGCTCTTGCTTGATTTGTTTATTGCAAACCTTTGCTAATTTGTACATTTTGCGAATAAACCTTATTTGCAGTGGGGGTTGAATAATTTTGATTGCAACTGTATATATATATAACATATGACAATGTCATAAAGTAGTGAAAAGTGCTCGCAAATACCCAGAATACAAAGGGAAGCAAGTAACAAAATGAAAGAGAACATTCACGTAAAATGTTCACTTGATTAACCCACTCCCACCTTGCGATTTTTTTGAGGTTGCAGTCACTGGCACATTCCCCGAAGAGGCTGGCTAGTACCAGCTTGTTCCCCGGCCCTCATCTGGGGTTTACCGGTCTGTACTGAAATCCAAATGTTGTGTTACCAGACTGGCCACACCAGGCTAGGGAAGTGCTACAGTGACTAATATTAATATTCGAGATCAGATAACTCCTTGTTGTTATTTATGGCACACTCTAATTTATAGTTTAATTTATGAAAAAATGGTTCAAACTGGCCTCCAAATTCACTAGATCCCAAACTGATCAAGTATCTGTGGGATGATCCACAGAGGCCCCTCCCCTCAACCCATAGGACCCAAAGGCCCCCACTAACAACATTCTGTTGCCAGACACCACAGGACACCCTCAGAAGGCCCATGTCTCTTCTCAGATGAGTCACAACTGTTTTGGAGGCACAAAGGAGACCTACACAACGTTAGGAAGGTGGTCATAATGTTACACACTGACCTGATTTACATCCTTTCTCTAGCTCCTGGGCTACCAACATACATAAAGGGAAAGTTTAAGGTTTGAAATACTTCCTTTGATGTTGGCACGTGGGGCACGTCTCTTTCACACCCATACCTTTACTTGTCCTTGATTCACCTTCACAGCATGCCTCCCATATCTCTCTGTGCACTTTTTGTTGCCCATGGCAATCGAGCCTGAGACTTTTTCTCTCTCTCTCTCTTTTCATCTTTCTGCTTGTCTTTCCTGTGTAATTAGTCAGGATATATGAGAGACCTCTCCCCCCTTGTGTTACAGAGCGAGATGATCCAGACTCGTTGCCTCCAGAGTGAGCTATACGGCGCGTGGCCTACTTCCTCCACTCCCCTACCCGAGGGAATAAAACAGTCCAGAAAAAAAAGTTAAGGACACCAACTGCTGCCGCTCGGAGCGAAGCAAGGGAGGAATTAATACCGTACCAGAAAGAAAGACTGCGTATTCCTGCTGAGATCTCTTTTTTCTGTCTTTCCAAATACACCCCCCCAAGATTATTCATTTTTGCCATGCATCTCAGTCTCTCTCTGCTTTGCTTTACTCTATTTACAGCCTCCTTACAGGATACTCTTTCATCACCTTTTGCTGCAGCTCCTCCAACTAACACATAGCAGGTATTGGTGTCATCTTTCTTCTCAAAACAGGCTTCCGCGGAAGACATTTGGAGCACGCAAATACATAGAGAGAATTTTCTTTTATCGCCTCCTGCTCCATACCATAACAATGTATTACCTCCCCGAGAGCTTGCAGTAAACATCCTCCGTCACCGGTCCCTTTAAGTGGCAATGCATAGCTATAAATAGGAGAGGTTGTCTCATTAGGGCCCGATCAATTGAAGATAGAATTACAATGGGACGGAAGAGAAAGCCAGGATTCAAATTAGTGTAGCAAGCTATTCACACTAAAAGAAGACGGATGACGGTGCAGGGTACAGCTGTGGGAAATATTAACAGAAATGATGAGTACTATTTACTGGGACAGCAAGGCGTATGAAAGACTGAGAGAGCAGCAAGATTGGGAAAACACAGGATGCTGGGTTTTGTCAAAGTGTTCTCTGGTATCTTCTCTTTCTTTTTTCACCGTCTCATTTGTTCCCATCACAGCGAAGTGCTGCTCAAATCTGCATAAGTACGGCGCAGTCGTGCCTGCGCGCCGCGGAAGGCAGCTACGTAGACTGGCACACGACTGTGAAATGGAACGGTTGGCTGAAGTCTGCACTGCTTCCAGTCTATCTGTATTCAATAGCCCTTGACCGGGATGAGTCATTGAAAAATAAGACATTCTGTATTTTTGCACGGTTCAACCGATCCAGCCTAGAAATTCTTTTTACAGAGGATGACCAAGTGTGACCGTAGTGGCTATTCTCACAAAACAGTGTGCTCTTGCATTCCTTAAATAGGACACAAGTTAGTCCGTGACCTCATTCAGGGTGCAGCGGCTCCAGTGCCCTGACATTAGCGCTGGGATTCTATTGTTTTGTAAAAGTTAATTATTAACACATTGTCTCCGGACACTTTAGTTATGACCGTCTGTCCTTCATGCCCAATAAAATAGCAGTAGAGAAACTGGTTGAAAGAAAAGGATGGCACGGTATACACATGTGCTCTGTATATGAATCTAAAAACGTTAATGAAAGGCAACTGGACATGTAGAGTTTCTTGAAGACCACTAATCCAGGCTACTTGGATAAGTGGCGAAACATCTGGTGGACTGGTATGGATTTGAGGTTTAAATAGGGACATTTTTGCTTGACTAGTGTCCGTTAATGGCTAAATACTTACCTGTCGTTAAGAGGGGACTGTTTTTCCATGTCCTCTTTCTCAAATGAATGGTGCCTGGATGAGTGGTCCAAGTCCAGTTGCCTTTCTTTAACGTTTTTGGAGATACTATGACCTGGATGACTGAGAACCTTCACAGACATCTGTACATGAATGCTCATCGGACATCTAGCATCTTGCTGGTAGAAGGGTAGCCACAATACTCTGTGTGTAAAAAAACGGACAAACCCCCTGTCACGTCACACGTAGGATTTCTGAAGAGTGTTTTGTAAGATCAATGTGGATGCCTCTCTCCGTCACCACCTTGATGTCTGCAACCTGAGACAGCCCCGACCTGCCACATAATTTATACAGGTGAGCTGTATGAAATAATCCCCCTGTATAGCTGTCAAGAATGGGAAGAAATTGCCCATACAGACAAAAAAATGTTTTGTACCAAACAAGGAGCCATTTGAGGTGTTACATTTCACACTGGTTTCATTTTTCAGCCCTGGAGGTTTCCACTCGGTAGCCGCACGTCCCGAATCATAAACAACAATTTCAACAAAGTTTAATTGCATGTCTCCGGTATATTTGACAAGTTGCACAACTTCAGTGCCAGGTCATGCTGTCTCTTGTTATCCACCAACTAAGTGCTATGCTGGACCAGATGCGCGCTTATTCCTGATTTTACTCCCTGGAGAGTGGTGGATGCGCAGGTCTTTGCTGCATCCAGGTGCGTAATTCAAACATCCTCAGGTTTCGTTGTGTAGGTGTAAGATATGGCCTCTATTTTCTGGGCCAAAGAGGAGCAGAAAGAGATATGCTCTTTCTGCTGTCTCGGTACTCTATTTCACTCTGATGTTAGCAAACATCACAGTACGTGCCACCCGCAGCACCGGCCAGAAGCCATACATCAGAGTAATGAGGGGAAAGGATCATATAGATTCTGAGCTGCATCTGAATGCCGCAGCAATAAAAAAAACATTTCTTTCTTCTTGCCCTTTGTTGTTTGATGATTACACAGAGCATGCCCTTGTAATATCTCATCAAAGAAATAACTGTAATATTCATGTCTGCGGCAGCACCTGTTTTCTCAAAGCACGTGTGCATTTCTCAGGGGGCCTCTGCTCTCAACACTCTCCTTGCCCAGTGCCTGAGAGGAGATATTTTTCACCAATAGTGGCCACCTCCCTGAAATGATTTCTCAGTCTTGCTCTGATCCTAACCTTACTCTTGTCTCATACACAGAAGGGGCCATTTCTCTTGGGAGGTATCAACCCTCCCCGTAGCCAAGGGAGACGTTTTTCAGCGTGGGGCTGACATTAACTGTTGTTGCAGGGGCTGATTGTCTGTGCCGCAGGCCGTGCTTTATGGAGCCCCTCGTTTCTATCAACATTGATCTGCTACTGCTTTACACTATGACGTGGCCTGGTTAAAGAAAATAAAAAAAAGAAAGACCTGTGTGTATGTGTGTCTCTTTTACCTGAGACACCTTGCGCAGCACTTCTCCACCGACCACCAGTCCCTGAGCGAACGAGCGTGCTGCGACAAAGGTCTGCATGACGGTTGTCTTCACCGAACGGGGCGTGTATCCAAAAGGCTCTAGTATCTCTATCTGCTTGGACACACACTCCAGATAATCCTCACCTGTAATCAGCATACACATTTGTTAAAATCTTCAGACACTCTGGATAGAGTTAAATACTCTGAAGTAACCACAAAACGCAAGGTAAAAAAAAACAAAAAAACATTGTCTTTATCGTACATACATATACTTTATATGTACGATGAGGCATAATATTATGACCACCTTCCTAATATTATGTAGGTCTCCAAATCAGAGGCAATACCTGTTTTTTGAGTTGTTCCTAAACCATTTTTTTTTGTGTGTGCCTGTGTCAGGCTGCATCCTGCTGGGGATGGCTGCCGCCATCAAGGGTGGTCTGGTCTAGGTGGGTGGTACATGTCTAACTAACATCCACACAAATACCAGGTCCAAAGGTTTCCCAGCAGAACATTGAATAGTAACAAGATGGTCAATGTTATTTACTTCTCCTGTCAGTGGTCATAATGTTGTGCCTACTATCATTAATGTCTCATTAAGTTGTGGATTAGCTTTTGCTTGTTATTTCATTATCTACAGAAGAGCTAAATGTACCTATGACATATTTCTTGTTTGCCTGGTAGAAGATCCTCTCCATCAGCCGGGCCCAGAACTCATTGAGCACCTCTTCCAGGTTGGCACTGGAGCCCCGGTAGTAGTGCCTCAATTCCATGTACAGGTCAGAGAAGACCTGGGTGTTCTGGGTGTACAGAGAGCCCCAAGTTGAAGTGAAGCTCTCCTGCAGGTTATTCGAGGAGCGGTTCAGCAACTCTTGGAAGTAACCTAAAAACAAATATAAATATATATACATATATGTTAATAAAAGTTCATTAATCTCATATGTACATTGTCAGCAATTCTGTTTTACTTCACATCACGGGTTTGCACTTCTGTGGTGTGCGCTGCCTAATTCAAACCTTAATACGGGATGAGGGGAAGAAAAAAGGCTTTTGCACGAGACGCGGCAGCCTCTCAGAGCCACACAGGCCGCTCAACAAAAGAAGCAATTATTTCTACACAATTTTTCCTCTTCCAATCTTCTTGGACCGCATGGGGCCGCATACCAACACAGCCTCTGACTGTCAGCGAACCTAAACCTGAGGTATGTGAGGGTGTCACTCTGGGGGGATGTCAGGGAGTTGACAGCGCTTCAGGGCGCAGCGCACTGTACACTGCTCCGAGTGAGGATTTACGCACATAGGTTACAGGCTGATTGCAGGCAGTCACGCTGACAGACAGGCACACAGACAGACAGGCATGTGGGCTGGCTGTCTGTCGCGTAGAAAAACAAGTAGAAGAATGTTTAAGTCTGACTTAGACAAGCACAGACACAAGACAGACAAAGTTAATGGGAGGACAAATCCAAACTCCCGGCTTAGGTATACTGTATAATAAAACAATTTCCTTACTTGTCACACTCAGAGCAGAGGGCTACCAATTGCATAGCACTCGGGGAGCAAGTTGGGGCGTTAGGTGCTTGCTCAAGACTCCTCACCAATGAACATGGAGGGATCTGAACCTGTGACCCTTCAGTCCAAAACTGCATCTCCAACCACTCTCCCAAATGTAAACCTCCAACAACTAAAGCTTCAAAAATTGACACAAAGTCTACAGAGTCTGAATATTTTAAGCTTAAAGCTGATATCCAATGCAGGGCTGTTGCCTTCGATTGCATTAGACGGGACAGTTATAGTTGAAGGTGAAGCTGGTAACTCGCTGCGCTGCGGCTCATGCGTCATGGATGAGATTCTGTTGCACACATTTTGAGTTTGTTTTCATAAATCCCAGATTTTCCGCAGCCAGCGGTATAAACATTTTAACATCCTTTTTTTTCTGTGTAAACAATGTTCATAAATGAGGCCCCTGCTCTGCCAACAGTGTGACAGCGGAAAGCTCAGCAAAAACAACAACGTGCCAGGACCATGCGTCCGTCGAGGCCAACATTTGCACGAAACGGGTTCAAGCCTGGTATACAAGCCAGTGTGTGTGTGTGCATGCTTATCAGTTTGTTGGCCCGCGTGCGCGTTTGAATGTGTGTGTACGCCGGGGAGATGGAAGCTGTAGTCTGCAGAAGTGTTTACTTTGTAGGTGTCTTATCTTTGCCAGCCACCACCCCAAATCATGAAGAGATGCAAAAAAAAAAAAAAAAAAAAAAAAGAGGAGGTTGCGGCCCCCACAGGGGACAAACTTCCCGGGGTTAGCATATTCCCCTAACAAAGCTGTTTTTAAAAACATCACAGGCACACGCACACATCAGTCACACACACTATCTTGAATATTTAAAGAAGATACAAACATGCCCTGCCTTCCAACAGCTTCACTGACGACAACATATGGAAATGGGGAGTCAGGTTATAACAGTAGCAAAAGTGTAACGCCCACGTACGCTGGGCCTGAAGACAATCACAGCACTTGGAGTTACGCAACGTGTTAATATGCTAAGCTCATCCTGACCCATCTGCGTAGCATTATCTAAGCACTGGCCTTGTTGGGCACTGTATCTCTGTTCTGCTTTCCCACTCATTAATAAACGCCCGCCGACTTGCTTCCCAGCTGCTGTTGTTTACCGCTTTCTTCTGGCATTTTCACACACTCCGAGCTAAAAGGTCTACTCTCATCGGAGCTGTAGATTTGAATAGATGTATTTAGGGCTGAATGTCAGCAGAAACGTGCCAGTGTGAAGAGTCATATTTTAATTCCACTGGCAGACTCTGAGACATGTAATATGTAAATCGGATGGTTAGTCTGTGCTCAGGGTTTACAGAATATCTCGAAAAATGTAACTCATCGCCTTGGAAACATGCAGCAAAACTTTTTTATTTATATATCAAATCATATGGAAATATCTTTTGGTTTGTGAAGCTCTGTGCTTAAATTAAATCCTACTTTGTTTGGTCGGACACTTGCATTTCCCTCATGTAACCAGTCGGGCTGGGCCCTATCCCAGTTGTCATTGGGCGAAAGGTGGGGTTCACCCTGGACAGGTCACCAGTCTATCAGCATATGCTAATATGAAATAAAGCTTTGATATATAAAAATTTTAAATATATACTCTACTTTTTTCCTAACCTGGGAGCCACAAAAGCTGGGCAGAAAGTTGAACTGGGATTGCTCGGCTGGGAGCTGAAGCTCTGGATCAGTCAAATCATTTGTGCAACAAACGTCACATGAGAGTTGAATTTGTTTTCAACAAAAGAGCTCTTCTTTGCAACAGTACACGTCCATGCCGTACACGGTTCTTTGTAACAGGCCACACCCTGTGATGAAATCTCAGTGCTGTGTTAGGGCTGATGTTCTGGTAAGAACTGACTATGCTTCCTTACTGCTTAATTAAGAAAAAGCAAATGCCTGTAGTGTATTTTGATATTTTGATGTGAACAGTGGGAGGAAGAGAGGGAGCAAGCCAAGTCTTTTTTAAGTCTTACTGTAAAAATTATAAAAGGTTGAATGGCCGTGTTCAAACTATGTCATGTTCTTTAAAATAACAGCATAAATTTTAAGTGCCGAAAAGGTCGTCTCCAGTGAAAACCCTAATTACAGCCACGCAGCAAATGTCAGCTTCTCGAATGTTGTCTCTGTGTGCGACGCTAATCATCTCTCAGATTAAAATGAGATAAATGTTTCTGACACACGGCAGCTGCATGACACACCATTCCCCTGTTCCCTGACCTCCCGTCACTCAAACTGCAAACACAGCTCAGGAACCGGGCCTCAAAGTAGCCGGAGAGCTGTATCTATGTCGCTCGCAGGGAGAACATGCGTTCGTGCAAGCCAACACACAAAATCGGGTTTCCAGAAGTCAGCAGAAACGCACGTGTGCGCTGAGAAGCGGACTTCAAAGTGACAGCAAATGCATGTGTAGGCACAGGAGGATCGCAAGCTGCCACACAAACACACATATAGGCTCACTACCCAGAGAGCGCATAGAGAGATATACACACAGTGGGGAAGCTGACGTGACAGGTGAAGGTTTGCTTTTAAACCATATTAGAATTTATTCCTGCGATGCCATCCTATAAAATGCCTTAAATCTGGATAATTGACTGGGTCTATTTTCAGTTTAAATTAATAATCAGAATTTCTATTTACAGTCTTCGTTTTGTTTGGACCATGCTTTGAAGTGCTCAGGCATCACCCCATGTGGAGAGTAGATCTTGGTAAACGGTACCACGCTGTCCAGTTCTCCTCTGCCCTTCAGCTCAAGTGAGTAATGATCATCATTAGTATGACACAAGCCCAGGCGCACGCGCGTGTGCTCGCGCTTTTGTGTGTGGAAATGACCTTTCGCATTCTTCATCTGTTTGCGTCTCCATGACACTGGGAGCCACGAGCTCATCCCTTCCCTATACCCCGCCTTTCTTTTTACTCTCCTCCGCAATCCTCCATCATCCCTTAAAGCCTAACCTCCACCTTCTTACCCCCCCCCCCCCCCCCACATCTGCTCTCTAGGGAAGGAGTGATGGGAGAGGACTTAATTGCTTATATCCCCGCTCACTGGGTGTGGAGGGGCCACGGAGGGGACAAGCAATAGTTGGAACAGTTGCTCTGTTTTTTCAGATTTTTGAGTCCTGATTTGAACTTTTGTTATTTAGATACAAATATCACACAGAGGTTAATTAAATATCAAGCCAGGCGGTTTATGCCTCTGCGTCAATTTGACGGCGTAGCTACGACGACAGCCCAGACACTACGCAGACCCTGACGTCGTAGCCTGACATGCACCTCCCTAGAAATGTAACTACGCGTCACGGTGACACAGATCACAAGAGCTGTGATTGGTCCGCTTCGTATAAGCGCGTTTCCGGCTGCTTCTCCATCGCCGCAGTTATCAAATGTATTGTTTTGGACCAATACAGATGGAGCACATCGAAGGAAGATCTACTGAGGGGGTTCGAAGGCACAAGCATTTCTAAGATGCGTCAAACTTTTGGCGAAAGTTTCAGCCGCCATTGCTGAATGTGAAACAGGAAGTCAAAACATAAATTAACCCAACTGACAAAAAAGTCACAACAAAATTGGCCAAATTGAACTCCGATGAGAAACGTGGCCAACTGAGTTTGGTTTAGTGCAACGTGGTCTGTACGTTGATGCATCCCTTTTGTTATCATGAGAAGATTTTCCGCTGAGTCATGCAGCTCTAAGTCCAACTGATTTAATTCTCTCATAATTCATAATTAACGGCAAAAACTTTTTTTATTTTTATTTTTCTTTATGTGAGAATAGATCAGGAGAATTATTCAAGCTACAGTCTGCCAACCATCACATTTTTGCTTTAATTCTTTTTTATCTCTCTCACTCACACACACACACACATACACACTCAGAACAAGCTAAGTGAAGCGTGTGTGTCTTAATGACTTTCTTCCTGTGGTGAGAGGGGAGTTAATGATTTCATTTGTAATCAGTCTGAGCTCCACATCCAGGCCACCTTGACATGTCAGAGGCTTATTTTAACTGTATTCCTACCTCCTCTTATCCGGCTGCTTCTGAACCTGATTGAACACACGCTCATGAATGTGCGCAGAAAAACGCTTCATACACCATAAAATCCTTCTCCGCAGTCTTCCATACTCTCTCTGTGTCATTCTGAATCCACACAGTGGTTTAAACCAGACGAATAGAATCCACCTCCATGTGTCTTCTTCTCATCCTTGTGTCTATGCCGTCTCTCTATCTTCAGTTCTCTACTCGTGTCAAGTCATTGACAGGAGATTCTGTGTAAAAGAGAGATACGAGGGATGTTTCTCCAGCTGCCAATCACTCTTACTTAGAGGCCATTTCTTACAGGAAGGTCTCGACTGACTGAGGCTTGTGTTACTCACACAGAACCAACATTTACCACAAAGTAAGAACTCAACCGTCCGTGATCACAGAATGACACCAGAGTGACAATGAACTGCATATTCCTTTATAATGTGTCCATTCTAACTTCACTCACTGGCGTCTGGTCCAACTCACACTCATGTTTGTTTCTTTTAATTGACAGTTCAAGTTTTCTCGAACGAGCAGGAAATGTTTCAAAGCACCAGGGACCATAATGGAAAGCTAAAAATAAAATTTACAGTCCAAATTATGGGAATAGCGACAGACCACCACAAACAAGTGAAGGGAAATTGAAAGTAGATGCCAGTGCGAACGGGGAAGCTTTGCATACTGTACTCAAAGAGGCTCATACACTAGCTCACATACAGTAACGGGCCATAAATAGCACGGTAGCAGTGGAACATGACACATCAGCTGAGTTTTGGCAGAGTACCACTGACCGACAAAGGACCGAAAAAAGGCCGACTGAATAGGAAAAAGGAGATGAGTAAAGGAATGAAAGGGGAGCAGGAGAGGAAACTGGGGCCGCAAATGCAGCAATTGTGTATCTGTTTCATATCTGACAGGATTAATTCTATTTGTCCATTTGACAAGTGCTGAATGATCATATTAGCTGGATGGCTCTTTGGCAGAGAAGAGAGAGGGGGGCAGAGAGCAAATGATGGGGATCATGCCAAGAGGAGAGGACGAGTCAATCAAGGGGTGGGGGTAGATTAAAAAATAAAGCTAGAGAGCACATGCAATACATCTGCTGAGGCGATGCAGTTTGTTATTTTACTGCTAGAGCATTTCAAGGTGTATGCAGATATGATTTACATCAAAATACACCCATCAGGCATAACATTATGATGACGATATGCAAGGCTGGCCTCTTTTTTACCATATTTTCTGTATATAGTACAAAGTTAGAGCCTTAACTATAGGCTAAACGAATGAGGCCCAACTAGACAGGAAGTGGGTGATGTGTGAGTGTTATGTTTATGTGCACGTCAGTTCTGAGGATTTCTTATCTTGTTTTCCTCTTTTCTGTAAATCTGTGACAGTATTTATACACCGATCGGGCGTAACATTATGAACACCTTCCTAATATTGTGTAGGTCTCCCTTGTCCCTCCAAAGCACTTGTGACTCATCAGAGAATGGACATGGGCCTTCTGAGGGTGTCCTGTGGTGTCTGGCAACAGAATGTTGTTAGTGGGGTCCTTTGGGTGCTACGGGTTGAGGGGAGAGGTGGATCTGTGGATCAGGCTTGTTCCAGTGCATCGCACAGATACTTGATCAGTTTGGGATCTAGGGAATTTGAAGGACAGATCAACACCTTGTGCTGTTTTTGCTGCCATCAAGGAGCGTCATTGCTATGGGGTGGGGGTGCCTGGTCTGGTCTAGGTGGGTGGTACATGTCTAAGTAACATCCACACAAATACCAGGTCCAAAAGTTTCCCAGCAGAACTATTAGATTGTGACAAGATGGTCGATGTTGTTCTCCTCCCAGTGGTCATAATGTTATACTTGATCGGTGTTTAAGATGATTGGCAGAGGGCAGCAGTGATGTTTAAAGAGTACTGAGATCCTATCTAGGAATATAAGGTTTTAGTACAGTGGTGAATTGTGCTAACGTTCATGTGATTCAAACACATGACGTCTCCCGTCCAGTTCTCAGCTGACACTGGGAGGAAGTCTAAACGGCAACATGACTGTGCAAATTACAGGAAAAAAAAAATGTCCTGTAAATTTAAAACGTTCGGAGATATCCTGCAAACCAGCTAACAAACCACCAGGCGAACGACTAAACAGTGTCCAAAATACGCCCTCCATGTTGAGTGATTCTCGAGAGAGGGTAAAGGTAGAGTGCTGTAATGTTTCAGAAACGGAAATGATCCATGCACAAGTACTCGAGGTCCTTGGTCCTCCCCTTTGTTATTTCCCTACCTGTACAAGGACAATGAAAAAATAAACACGACAGGCACAAATAAACACTCCTGTCCTGGGTATGCACGAATGATGATCTGGGAGCCATTAGGCTGTTTATGAGTCAGACCGACTCTCCATCAATAACAACACTTATCACACACATACTGCGCCCCAGGAAAACTGCAAGGCCCGTACTCAGAGGTTAGATGCTATTAAATTGTCTCTTATATTAAGCAAGCTGACACATCACATAATGCATGTCATTTATCAAGAGACTCTCTGTGGAAGCCTTTATTCCACTTTCTCTCTGTCTCTGTTCTGACTGTCCCTGCCTGGCATTATGCACCGATTCCCAAGCCCGATTCTTCCCCATCCATCTGGTTCTCTTTTTCGGCATTTTTCTCTTGCTTGTTTCCCCTTAAACGCCAGGCCGCTCCTTACCCTCGCCATCATCTTGTTCTCCTTTTCCCTCGATCTCAGCTTACTTTCCACTTCTTGCCCCATTACCGTCCTTTCTCACGTGGCACGCCTCTTTCACTGCCTCACTTTGTCCCTCTCTCATTTCATCCTTCCGAGGCGCCATCCCTCCTAGTGAGTAATGGGTTTGGCATAATTAGGCCAGTGTACTCCAGGTCCCCGCCGACATGATTTGCATGCAGATAAAATGAGCCAATCAAACACCACAATGGGAGCAGATGTCCTTGTCTCTCGTGACATCATCAGAGGTGACCCTGAAAGTAGGAAATGAGAGGTGGGTGGCGAGAGCTGGGAGGGAACCAAATCCAATGCCCAATCCTAGGAACATTGCAACGGCATGTATTTAGCAGTTTGTTGTTGAGAACATGCAGGCTGCAAATGGTTGAAAATGACTACCTATCTGTTTAGAGATATGTTGATTCCACTTTGTCATTATTCCTGATGAAGTAGTTTGTGGTACGGCTGAACTGTATTACAGTTTAGTGGGGTGTGTTCTAACTGCACAGTGAAATGTGTGCTGCTTCGTGCACTCTAACGTATTCCACTTTTGACAGAGTAATGCATGTGTTCTCACATGGGAGGCTGCAGCATGCCATCACTTGATATCAGCACAGACTTCCAAAAATCTGATAGGTATATCTGGGTGTACTTGAGGCGATTCTCATGGACTGCTCCCCCTCACTCGGGCTCCATGGGAGAACATGGCGTTACTTAACAGGCCAGCTGGGAGATGTTCAAAGCTCTACTCATATGAATAAAATAACCAAGTCCTACCAGAAATGGGTGTATACGCTAGCTAGTCAGCCAGTGCTCTTCAAATCACATTAAGCTCAGTGGCCACTGATCTGCCAACTGAAATGGGCTGGAACATGCGGGCCAATGGGCCTATGGACTCGCATAGGAAAAGTG
Organism: Chelon labrosus; assembly: GCF_963514085.1. NCBI lineage: Eukaryota > Metazoa > Chordata > Actinopteri > Mugiliformes > Mugilidae > Chelon > Chelon labrosus. The sequence goes on from NC_140342.1 coordinate 12,944,054, forward strand.
CCAGCACGGTCGTATGTGTGCGTATGGATGACTTTATGGATGTCTTTAATTAAGATAAGAGAAAAATTGTATGATTCTATCTATATCTGTTGATTACAATAGATAGATTTTGTGCAATCGCCATCTAAAAAAAGAGAGGTCAGACACAGTTAAAACGACTACAATGTGTTTTAAATTGTTTCTTGACATCATCAAAGTGCTGAGAAAATCAAATAGAAGTTTGGATGGTTGTTCCAATGTGTTTGGCCATAACTGTATAAATGCTTTACAGCAGTTTGACCTTTTTATTCAGTTATGGCCCACACAAGTGTTGGGCCGTATCAAGTTTTGAGATCAGTAGGACTGGGACAGAAGTTTGCAGTTCTCTGCAGACTCATGCAGGGGCACAGTGTGCTGCACACGCTGTAAGAGCCCAAATTTAGCAGGTATTCAACTATGAATTGCGCTGAGTGTGTGCAGTATACAAACTAAACCGTGCACTTCTACAAGCTAAATCTGAGAGCAGTGCAAGTGAAAATACACAGAGTGTGCACACAGATATCCAGATGTCACTGATGGCACCATTAGGGCAAACACCACCTGCCAGGTTTGAGGCTTCTGTCTGCCTGAGACACCTGGCTGCCATCTAACAAACAGCTCCCTTTGGTGCCATCACTCTCTGTGTCCTTCATGACCTTTTCCTTCCCACTTGCTTACGTAACCCCAACTCTCTTTACTTCTTTTCACAGTCTTTCCAGCATCCGTTCTCTATGTCAACATGTTTAACTTTTACCTTCTTCCTTGCTCTGCCTTTTATATTCCTTTCTTCTCCGCAACTTGCATTCGTTTGATTTTCACTCTGTCCTCTCCCTCACCCTATCTCTCTCTTTAATGTTTCCTTTGTTAAAGTAATATATTGTTTAGTTTGTACCTCACCTACACATTTTTAAATGACAGTGGAAACCACGTACACACATACTGTATACAAAATCCCTCTAGGTCACTCACATAGCCACAATAGATTACAATCTTCCGAACACATGCACATAAACATACATCTGCATGCTCATTTACAGTGTACGAACTCTCAGGCTCAGAGCCAGCTGTATGTGAGCATGCTAGTCCTCTAATCTGTGGCTTGGTTCATGCTTCTTCCAAAGTCCCTGGACCTAAAAAGGCCTAGCCTGACTGGGTTGGAACAGTAACACCCTACACTTAGCCACACGGAGCAAGCTAGCCCACACCCTGCTAAACACAGCCAGATGTGCAGGGACTGGAAGCATGGTTCAATATTGCTTCACTGTCCTGTGGCCATATGGACAAAAAAAATAAAAAATAAAAAAAAATCTGCTTTGGGCATGACACGGAATCGGCTAATCCTCACCTGTTTGTGTCTAAGAACCTCGATCCACTAAAAGGACAACAGTTCAAGCATAACCTGAAACAGAAGTAACTCGTCTTATTTTCCGCTTTTCAACAGCTAAGGCTAACAGAGAAGAGTGGCTTTATCCTGCCAAAACTGCTGGTCATGTGGCAGCAAATGTTACATATTATGGTCCAATTAACCCCAGTCTGAGGCTCAGCAGTCTTTGAGGACGCAGTTTACAGCAGATGGTTTTTAGACCTCGGGGTCCCAACACATACTTCTCCCGCTGTCAGCTCTGCCATCTCCATCTGATGCTCATTGGGGTAAGATAAGGGAATGTGAAAAACAGGAATAAAAAAAAACAAAAAAAAAACACAAAGACCGAGAGAGTTCAAGAGAAGAGAGAGAGAGATGAGGGGATGTAGAAATGCGGCTCGAGCTGTCTAATTATTTTGCCGTTTCAAAGGATCAGCAGCTATTAGAATCAACATGTCTAGGAAGCATCTGTGAACAAATACAAGCTCCAAATGACTTCAGTTCGGGGCAACAACTTACAATGTTCAAGATGTGTGTATATTTTCTATGACTTTTTTGGATGCAAATCATTAGAATGTTTAGAGGCTGCAGCTGAGTGCTGCTTGAGTGTGCATGTCTGCGGACGTCTGGGTTGTTTACTGGCTCCGCTGCGCTAAATGAGGTGTTCCCCTGAAGGATGGGAAAGTTCAAGAAGTGTATGATGACAGAGACTAACTAGGTGAAAAGCAGCGTGTCTCGGACTGATCTCTGTGCGCGTGCGGTTGCACTTCTTGCTTTGGTGGGGTCGCTGTATTCCCTCAGCACTGAAAAGGAGGCGCCATGAGAAAGAAAAACACAAAGCCGTAGAAGAGGAGTAAACAAATGTCACTCAGCCGCTAATCACTGGGATCTGAAAAGGTCAGGCTAACTAACTAGCCAAGCTCAGAGCCCCCCGCTGACAGATCCATTGTCACGGACTGGCCAAGGGGAACAAGTGGAGCACAGAGGCACCCTTCTATTAAACAGAGCAAGTCATGAGACACACATAATTGCCCTGGTGCACCAGTGTTCTTACACCTAAATCCCTCCCCTCCATTTTTGTCACTGTCTCTTGCTCTCTCTCTCATACTTGAAGCAAAAATATTAGACCTGATATTATTTCATAATATTCAATATTCAGATTTTGCAATGGGAATGGGTTTTTATATAAGTTTGTGCACTTTGTCAGAATGTTTTGTTGTTTAGATATATATATATAATGAAGCATTTTAAGTCTTAATCTTATTCAATAGTGTGCCAAATATGAACAATGTTGTCGATGTCCAGTAATGTGCAACAGTGTCCCTCAAGAAAATGCCTTTTACTCAAACAAGCTCTTCCCAGAACTGTTTGTGTTGCGTTGCGTGCGCTACATGAAGTAATATTACCAGACATTAAGTCCCAGTAGTGTAAATCCCAGTAAAAAGTGTTTGTTTATCTTATGTCTGAGCATGAGTTCTCGGTCCAGATTACTTCACAGTTTTGTTCTCTTATGGAGGGGGAGGCAGCAGTGGACCCAAAGAAAGAAGAAAAGAAAAAGCACTTTCCACATGTTTTCAATAATCCATTCTCCCCATCAGGGGGCCATCGGTGAAGGCGCTGTTGAAAATTTATTTTATCACTTTGAAGTTAACAATTTAGCACACTGTATTTTGGACATGGGCGATTGATGTCCGACAAAGCTTCACAACCACATATGTTGCATTTCAAGCATTTTATCAATATTTTATTGGTTGTGAGCGAAGAAAAAAACGCCCCTGCTGAAGCATGACAGCAGATCAATGCTGGGCGTCATTCTGCAGGCTGTATGATAAGATTATTTCATGTCTTATAAGCATTGTCAGTATGCGTGTGTGTGTGTGTTTGTGTTGGCTGTGTGTCTGGAGGGAAAATATAGAAATGAGAAACACCACAGAAACACGCACTCTCTCGCACATCTCATACGCTTCCGTTGCAAATACTCACTATCGAAGGCCTTGAAGTGTCCACTGAGCGAGATCTGGGAGGATCGTCCGAGTTCTTTGAGCTGTGCCTCTATGTCCCTGTGGCTCCGAATGGTCAGGTTGTCCTCCATGTCGCTGGTACAGCAGGTGTAACCCTGAGGACAGATGCGCAGGTGCTCACCTGGCAGGAGGACAGGCGGAGGAGAAGAAGAAAGAGTGGGAATGTGGCGAAGGAAAGGACAAAACGGGGAGAAGGCGATTGAGAAGGGGTGGGGTAGAGCAGGAAAAGAAACAGGGACGAGAAACATTTCATGAGCCTTAACAGGTTCCATCAATCCAGTCAACACAAAACAACAAAACTGAGATGAATCGCTCTTGTGTTTCCTGCTGCATGAAATGCTAAACCAATAACTATGAACTATGACAGGACAGTATTAGCTGCAGCGGCGGTTTACGGCTTTAAACACAGCCCGTCTGCAGTCAAGGAAGCCGGGCTGCATGTGTCCGCCCGCATGATTACCTGGCAACGTGCGGAAAACTCTGTGGCGACGGGAGCAGCGGTGCAGGAGGACAGTTTCAACTCCCATACCGTTTTAATGAGCACCCCTGACATGCATGCCTGTACACGAATTTGCAGACATGCGCTCACACACACGTATAAACACAGACTCAGAAAACTAGGGAAGCAGAAAGGTTCCATAAACTATGCCTTTGTGTGTACGTTCATATATATACACACACACACAACCAGAAATACCGAACGAGAGATTTTAAACAGGGGCTGTCAGAGTTGATTAAAGCAGCAGTGAGGCTGCAGCTTAAATCAGAGCAAATTATGTAAGATGGAAATTCTATTATCCCCACCAATGCAGGCAAACAAAGTCGAACAAAATTTACGTGACGCTCATTTACAGGTGAATAAAAGAGATAATATATGACTTCCTCCCCACAATTATAATTTCCATGTACAAATGCGCACACACACACACATTCACACCCATTGCGAATTCACGCAGGAACACAATGATCAAAAAATAGGGATGAGCTGTACTATGTAAATTAGGTGCAGCACATCACTTAGAGGTATTTCTGGAAAGGAGAACAAACAGCGAAGGTTTTAGATTATTCGAACACAAAGACAACATAAAGCTCCTTTCTCGCCAACATGAAAACATTTAGTTAAGCTTCTGAAGCAGCCACGAAGACAAAAGCACACAAACATGAAAAAGTATGGAGATAGGGAGAGGAGAGGTCACAACAGTGTTTGCTGTTATCTATATAGGAACATGCAGAGTTAAAAATATTTATACTGTTTTTTTTTTTTTTATAGCCTTTCAGCATTTATATGGGCATCTAACATATAGACGCAGGAACACACAGATATTTTCTGTGGATCAGTGCCCAGCATTTGAACTATAGAATTGTGTTTTATATTATTCAAAGAAATCATAGATTCGCATATTGTGTGATCTCAAAAACGATACAAACCCCCCAAACAATCTGACATACATTGGAGACAGAATGCCCCTTCTTATTCTATTATTGCATTTTCACAGGCTCAAGTGCTAGATATACAGCTAAAACAGTTTCTGCCTGAATTACAGAAGCCACTGTTATTTGATATCGGTGTGCCGCTAACTGCATCTTGTACTGACCATTGTTTACAGCACGGGCTGCTGTACCTCCATTCTGACTCTATTACTCTCTCCGTCGATGAGGATCAAAGTCTCGCTGAGTCCACAGTAGCCTCCTTTCCCACCAATTGAAAAGCAAGTATTCCCCCCTACTCGAGGGCCCACTGAGATGCTCTTGTATGGCTTTGATTAGTTTGTTATTGTATATTGCTTCACTCAGATTTGCAGTACACTCATACAAATGGGCCACAAACATAACAATTATGATTTAGTGTTTATCTGTTGTAATGAGACTTCACGGTCTTTTGGGATATTTGATCCGCACTAAGCTTGTACAGTTTACGTTCTTCAATCGTCTGATGAACAAACTCAAGGCTCTTGTGTTTCTAGGCCGCCGCTACGTATTTTAAGCATATAAACGGCACACAACAGGACACTAAACTTATTTTGTTGCACTATTTCAGCACTGAGGCAACTGGATTCTCACAAAACCTGTGAGATCACAGCATCACTGGACAATTGGTCTTTTCAGGCTTCAAGCTATGCATTTGTGGCTGATCCATAGAGGTCCAGACCAATCAGTAAACCACAAAGGACTACTGACAGCTATGTTTTAGGTGTAATCATGGCCACTCTGAAAACGGCAAGAAGCGCGTATGGACATACTGCGGATAGTTACACTTATTGCTTGCTAAATTTCAAAGCTTCTTACACTGTGGCTTGTAGTGTTTCTTTTACGGGGCTCTCTGGTGATAGACAGATGGTTCATCCTATTACCTGCCATGTATCTCCTGAAGATGCATATCCTTTTCCAAATGGTTTCCAAGGACAACTTTAAAGATGGTTCTGTGTGTGTCATTTTAGTTTAACCTTGCAACTCTTAAAAAAGACCCCAGACCCCTTTTTTGCCTTTATACACACAGTGTACATAGAATAAAAGAACCCACAGTGTTGTATTATGTGCAAGGCAGTCCCGATCCCAGATTATCGTCTGTTCTGTTCACTGGCAAAAGACTGAAGTCTAATAACAATCCAGATATGAGCTGAGTTTGGTATTTCCAACAGCTGCAAGTTGGACCCTCAGTGTACTAATCAAACCTTCGCAGATTACACATTCTAACGCTGTGACAAGCCTTGAGAAGTTTAATTAATATGTCAGCTCACATCACTGAGCTTTACATTACACGGCCTGCACAAAGGCATATGCAAATTCGGTAAACACACATAACTGCTGGATTAATGATTTAATGTCCCTCAGGCTGTCATTAGCATGCACATGGCAGAACCTCAACTCAACGCAAGTCTATAGGCACAGCGCGGACATCGATGGGATCGATTCTGCCATCCTTCTTATCGTCGAAGCTAGTGATTTCCGTGCTGACTGGCTCAATGACTACAAGCAGGCATTTCACCTTCATTTACTGTAGCTGTGGCCTGAGATAATCACTGCGTCCACTCCATCCCGTCCACAACCCCGGCTGCATTTTACAGTCAATGTAGATATGACAAGAATCCGTGCACTTCACTGATTATGTGTCAACCAAGTTTCCGTAACTGTCTTTTAAGTGCCTCTTCCAGTCCAACTCTGAAGTGGAGCTATTAAAGGCAATTCTCCTCTTCAAACACCAAAGTGGAGAACAGTCTGTCCATTCCAGGGGAGAAGGTGACATTGAGCATCTCTCAGCTCCTTCTCGCTGGTAATGATGTGACTCTCACCCACGCACTCGGAGTGTGATTTGTGCATGACAAAGAAACTGAAATAAGAACATGCAAAAAAGAGAGCACAAAAACTGGATGAAGGAAACAGAAGGGTGGATCACACAAAAGAGTGAGAAGTGGAGTGACTGAGAAGACTGACAGAGAAATGGCACGAGGCAGTGCTTTCGTGGATCAGCCGCAATCTGCCGGCCCCTTTGAAGGCCATTTAAATTCCTGGCTTTAGCGCGTTTGTGTATTATAGGCCTGTGGCCATTTCTTCCAGTGCAATCTGCTCGCCGCCTGCCATTTGAAGGACAAACACACATGGAGAGCAGGAGGTGTGAAGCTTCCAGATGCAGCCAGATAGAAGCCGCTTCTTCAGAGGGTTCTTTGTCTGCGCAAATACCAATATGATGATTTTCAGTACACACCCACAACATCTGCAAAGCTGCCACACATACAGGCACATCTGCCGTACAGCAGGAACGGTCACTTGTTGCAGGGCATTATGTTTCTAGTAGGCTAACCTAATAGTCGGCTAATGTTATAAAGCAAGCAGTCTCCGTCGCTTGACTAAGTGCTATTGTGTACGTGTTTGTGCGTGTGTGTGTGTTTGTGTGCAAGCCACTTACTATTAAAGTGGAAATGGAAATGTATACTTCATCAGACATGGTTTTTCTACTTTTACACATTTTTCTTTTTATGCACACACACATACACACACATGCTTTCAGTCTCATAGCCAGAGGATACTAGAGTAATCAGCAGAGGAGGACGGGTCAATCTTCAGTGGGTGGCTCCGAGAGCAGCCACCTCAGCGAGGGCAGCTATAACGCTAATGCTCCAATTTTCTGCACTTGTCATGCTTGACATATCTATTTTGTATTTACTCGGATAGTTAAAAATATCTTCAATCCATACCACAGTACCACTCCTCACAGATTAAAGTCTTAGTCCCAAATTAACCAGTGTTTAGCCGACACTTAACACTTCCTGTTTATGCTGTCATTCACTTATTTCTGCAGTCTGCTAGATATTTTATGGAATGCATGATAAATTTGAAAAGTATGGTAGCCATAAATATATGTCCCGCGAGAGATGGCAAATTACAGCTTTCAAACTGATTGCACAGTTGGTGCCCAGAGATGAAACAAAACCACACGCCAATAGGATCTGCTGTGAATTACACCATCTATTCAAATATATTTAAATGAACAGCGAAGGTGTTCCGCAATCAACCCCCTCCTGCGAGGCCAATCAGTGCGGAGGTAGCAAGCGCTCCTAAAAATGACTCAAATGCATGCGCTACCCACCCACCCAAACATTAATCTATTCATCGGAGCAAAATTAAGGAAATGAAGTGTTCGCTTTAACCCCCGTAACAGTCGTCCATCGCTTATTTCCCTTCGCTTTCGACAGACATGGCTGTTAAATAGGGAGCAATTCCCCGACCATTAGCTTATCATTGTTCACCAGGGAGGAAGGCTCCGATTAAACAGCAATCTGGGAAGCCACAATAAGCTCCCGTGATAAACCATGGGAGAGACTGACAGAGGCTTTTATACATGGTGGGAAACACAGATAAAAAACAGGGCAACAGGAAATTAAGAATTACTCAAAACCTCATTGGTCTGGCAGTCTTTGAACAAACAGTCAGATTTCAGTTCTTGTCCAGCAGGGTCACTAGGTTTGTTTCTTTCTGGTTGGTCGCCACTAAAAATATACTTCAAAAAAAAAAAAAACAGTGTCCCACAAAGTATCACACAGCCATCGTAGCAGTTCATTTCCCCAGACAATTTCATGCCATTTCTGCAAATTGTATTATGTTAAGTTTTGATGCTATTTTTGTCCTACTAATGGAGGCAATGTGATAACCTGTGCAGGTATTATGCTGACTGAGTAACTGCATGCAGGGCCGAGAATTTTGGGCATGACCCCAGTAGTGCAGTTTATTCAAAACATTGTCATTCATGTTTCTGAAAAACGGGACCGCAGAATATAGTATTGTCATTGTTGTCTGTTTTTGCTGGCTCGTTTGCCAATAAATACTGCATACTCTTAAGTAATTCCTTATTATAGGAAGTGAACAAAGAGACACGGCAGTTCCCAGCAATGAATCACGGACGATAAACTTCCTGATACTGTCAGTTTTTCGTGCAAAGTTTGAATGATTCGCCTGTTAATAACTTATTTTTCCTGTTTTTAAATACCATATTCAAGCTGTGTTAAACGATTGGGAACAGAGGCTAATTTTGGATCCTGCTAACTGCATTAAAAGGAAAAGATCACGTGAACATTTAACTGTACATTTTGGTGAAAACATGCACCCATGCATGTAATTTAGAAGTTTGAGCCAAATTGTATCTGTAAAGATTGTGAAGGTATGGATAACGTAAATGTCATTTTCACAATCTAAAATTAGTAAAAAAAAAGATGGGAACCAAAGCTAGGACCGAAGCTAGACCCTACAGTCAACTCAACACTGCTGGCTCTGGTGTTTTGGAGAAGTACACATACTATATGAATTTAGGATTAATTACATCTGCACAGTTGGTGAATCTCTACACTTTTCTGCCAAGGCACATTTGTCAAAGTGGCATGACTGACATAACTGATGTCCCCTGATAGCGACTGGCATTGCATAACTGACACTGTTTCAAACCGCAGTGCACAATATGTGTGTGTTTGGACGCACGCATGGGTGTGCACACATGCTGTCAGATCTGAGAGATTAGCAGCCTAATCCAGTCATTGGTGTGTGTGTGTGTATGTCCCCAGCTAGGTGGATTATTGCCAGTTCCAAGGAAAACACCCATGGAACACCAGGAATCGCACGCTCGCTCACACGCCCTCGCACTTGATCAGTGGATTAGGGTTAAACAGATGAAGCGCGGCAGCAGAGCCTGACTTGTCTCATTCACCAACTGTATACGCTGAAATTTCGCATACCAAACCCAACAAATGTTCATTACAGACAACACTAGCATCAACGCTCTTAAGGCTACCACCCTGCACGGCTATTTCCTGTGAGTCAAACAAGCGAGAAGGGTCCGTCTACTTGTCGGCTTCTCTTCGGACGTCTCTTTGGATGGTCACACACAGGGAGCGACCCAGAGGCTACCCAGGCTTTCACCTAGACCCGAGAAGCTCTGAAGCCTGGTAATGTGAGCCAAGCAGAAAGTCACATAAATAGCTTCCTCGAGCCAGACGATGTGGCAGCCACACAAGACATTAATAACACATTACCACTGAGGTCAGCTGACCGGCCATGCTGCTTTCTTTAAATCCTCACTGGCTATCTGCACTACTGACCGACCAGACCACAGCTACAGAATCATAAAAAACACAGATGAATGATTCATTTCTCGACTGCCGCTAAATAGATAATCCTTATCTCACTCGACTTGAATTAGATTTTATTTGATTGCTTGGAAAAGTTGGACCAGTGACTCATTTTAAATACAGGAGAGACGAATGACTAAATGGATAATGCGATAACTTAATGATGAGGCCTGGGGGGAATAGATTACTCATAGCTGAATAACTCTGACTGGGACTAAGTCTAACAGAGGTCAGCCTATGTTATAAAACAGCCGAAGAGAAGCGGAGTGGACAGCACATTGTGTAAACACAACGTGAAGCAACAGGAAGGTAGGAAAGCACTAAAAGTATGGTGATGATGAGACTGTTTTGCTTGGTCCCTGCTAATGTACCAGTCCATTTCTGTCCAGTCCCACGGACATTCTGATAAGTCTCCTCCGCAATAGCGTCTTTCGTTGAAGCTGACTTTAACACATCCTATACGATAAATGCGGATTTTGAAAAAAGAAAGTATTCATATTCTGGTTTTTATTAAGCTATCATTAGAAGACGTGGGCAGAAAATAAGACTAATGTGAAAGGAAGAAGAAGCAGCTTCAGCTTAAAGCAGTGGTGCATTTCGAGTAAATATTACATTACATTATGGATCATGTCCCTGTTTCGAGCTTTCTATCATCTCCCGTGGCAACAGATGTGAACCAGACGCAGGAAAATCAGACTTGAGGATAACAGCAATAGCGTCGTTGTTTATAAATCAGAATGGATTAGGGGTGGCAATTTCTAGTTTCTCCAAAAGGGAGAAAGAATGAGAATGAGAAAAAGAGAGACCGAACTAAAGCCTTATTTCACAAAGACAAGTGGGGGGAGGTGTGATTTATAAGAAACATGATGGATTTCAGCAGGTTTTTGCTGTTAAGTTGATTTAGCCCAGAGAGACACGCTCGAGTGTGCACTCTGACAGGACAGGCACAGAGTGACACGCACACACACAAATGCACAAAAACATTTGGCCTTTGTCCTCTTCTTTCTGCGTCTGTCTCCCTCTGTTGCTTTCACACAAACACACAAGTCCCAGTGGCCAATGAATAACCAACGAGTGTGAATGCCAGCTGCATTAAATGGTGGGAACAGCCTGTCCCATTCACTTAGCAGGTACAGTCAATGTGCTGTCAAACGGGCCGATGTTGTGCTGGAGGCTTTCCGACGCGCCCGCCAACCGTGCCCTGCCTTCCCCAGCATCATCTGCGCCCTTTATCCATTCCCACCATTCGCTTTAACGTTGTGTGTAGCCAGAGAGCAAATCTGACCTGGAATGTGGGAGAATGCAATTTGCTCAGACCTAACACAAAAATAACACATCCGACAGTGCGCTGCACATACAGCGCAGACACATGCCGTCCCAGTTACACCCTATAACCAGCCCCTTCTCCGTGCAGACATGTCTCAACTTGAGCTTGTCTGTGTGCTGCCTTGCCTACCGAAGGTTTGTGTGCTGAAACGTAAGGGAGACAAGGGGTGCGAGAAGTCAGCGAAAAAGTTGTTCAGAAGGAACGTATCCCGTTGATGTCTATCTGCCGCACCATATCTGAGACATACTGTATCATAAGCCATCTGAAAATAAAAGGAAGAACTATGCACTGTAGGGAGCTGACCTCATTTCTGCGTACGAAGGAATGCGTGTTGTTTTGGAGTGCGTGTGGGTGAGTATTCCAATCTAGCAAAGGTCTCTGACGGTAAATGTCAACAGTTGACACACATCAGACAGAACATCCCGTCACATGATGCACACGAAAAAAAAAGACAGCTGCCTCCTGTGCGACTGCACGCTGAAATGAAGGCTAGAAGCCGGATGAAAAAAAATAAATAAATAAAAAAATAAAAAAAAGATTAAGTGGGAAGAGGAAGGAGTAACAGATGCTCTTTTCAGAAAATAAACCTGTAACATCTTTGGCTTCAAACATCCATAAAGACACGCCAGGCATTCTGGCATTCGTGGTTTCTAGACAGGAACATTTCTGTCTTTTCAAGGCAGACAAGAAATTAATTTTATAGTTGAACGATTGTTTGCCTCTCCGGGTTGACTGGCAACCTTTGAAAACTCTGAGGAAAAGAAACCCCTACAGCTCACATACACAATTCTGTTTGTCCTGTTGTACACACTCAGACACTGCCCTGCAACTAATCTTTTTTTTGCACATGGGATGAGCAATTAGGGACAATTAGTTTTTTTGACCTTTACTGTCCCAGTAATTAATGCTAATGTTTCTATTAACAAAGGAAGTGGTGACTAAAAATTATGCGGCAGAAAATATACAACCCAACTAATTCTGCGGTTCGCTCCAGATCAGTGGATAATTTGACATCTCGTAGCTCATTGCTTTATTTTTCTGGCTCCAGAATTCAGTCTCTTTTCTTGTCTGCCATAGAATATGAGTCTGGTAACACGGCATTTGGATTTAATGTCGGGGCTTGTTTCAAACAGTGTAAAGAAATAAATACAACTGCAGTTGGATAATCCTTCAACAATTTGATTGGCCTGGTAGATATTTGTCAGGGCATAATCAGTTCCCAGTGGAGTGAAACCAGACCAACTTTTCCAGGGGGAAATTTGGGCTGGCTTCCAGACTACCTCTTGAATATGCTGTAGGTATGCATTTAGCACTTCCTCGGGAAGTGGCAGAGACAAAAAAAGAGCTAAAAAGAGAGTGATTGATAGCTTTAGGGCCGTAGCACACAAAGCTCACAGCCAGTGGTTAGCAATAATGGACCATCGATGAGCATGTGTGTCCCACACCGTTGGCGCGAGTTGGACCCTTGCTGGTGGCTTGTTGCCTGATCGAGCATAATGAACCTGCTACCTGCTGATAAGGAGACTTATTGCTCACACAGGTACAGAACATACTTGGCACAGAGCCGTCATTGTGGTGTGTTCGAGTGCAGCCTTTTTGGCACAGACACAAGCGATGTGAGGCAATGCCACAGTCTGACTTTGTAGCTGCTAGTCCTTAGATGTCTGTTTCATGTGTCTGGGCCTTTATATTTATCGGGTGACCAGAATCCCAGCACTGCTGGATGTATAAATACGCTACTTCAAAGTTAGTTTGTCGTATCACTTTGTAATGCCGAACAAATTAAATCCCATTCAGGCCTCAGCACTGGTGAAAGTAACAACTTTATCTTTACATTAGTTTCATATTGGATTACAAATGTATTTCCTTTAACATGAAAAGAGATAAATATGTCAGAAAGACACACTGTGTGTATACATTGCCGTTTAAATTCAATGAATCAGTGCAGGAATTTTATTGTCTGTAGTTTAGAAACGTTTTAAGCTCCTAAGTAAATTATCTAACCAACATGGGTTCCCTTTCAAGAATGACATTGACGACACGTAACACTGCCACCGAGTTCAACTGCGAGTCCAAAAGGCACTCAGCAGACAGGCAAAGAAAGAGGGAACTAGAATAGCACGCTGTAAATGTGCCTTTCTGCAGGTGTTTGCGCCCGCGGCTCATGCCTCGTACGTCAAGGCTCGACTTTCAATACACTCGCAAGCTTCCCTCTGCGCCAGGAGTCTCCCGATGGTGAAAGAACAGACAAAGTGGCCTGTCCCCCTTTGCCCTGTGCTGCTCAGAGGTAGAGAAGCTGGCAGACAGAAGCTGACCCGCTGTTCTCGGGGGCCCGTCAAAAGCAACGAGAAGCTAGAGCACATTCAGCCAGGACTGAGTCAGAGAGATGGACACAGAGGGTGGCGGCTGACGCAGCTGCCAGAGAGATGTACGCAGGTGAAAAAGGGAGGTGACGGCATGAAAAAGCTGGGGTGTCGCGGACGGCAAATGAACAGGAGCCACAGATCACCAAAAAATATGGAGAGGAAAAGAAAGGCTGCGGAAAGAAAGAAATAGGAAAAGGAGAGTGGGAACTGAGAAGGGACTAAGAGTTATTAGGGGTCCATGCAAACGAAGTTGCAGGAACCCTATTGATTTTGTTGCGATTTTTATTATTATTATTATTATTATTATTATAATGTTTTCTCTTTTTCTGCGCAGCTAAAGTGTCTGCCCAGGACAAACTGCAAGGGCGAAAGGCATCAAACCTGGTAACTTGGTAGAAGTCCTAGCATGTCACGTTGCCAAGGTGTCAATACACATGCCTGCAGCTAGGTGGCGCTATAATAAGCCAATTCACGTTTTGCCTCATATCTCGAGAACCGTGTTCCCTAGAAACAAATCTTTTCTCCCTCTGATTCATTAGATAGCATTGGTTCTAATGGACTTGGCCACGCCCATTTCCGCCTGCCATTTTTCCCGCCATTTTGAAAAAATTGCACCTCAAAGCAAAATCAACTCCTTCTCACCAAACTTGGCATGTATCATTCATGGACAAAGATAATGAAAAGTTCTGAAAATAACTTCAGCAGGGTTACTGATTACAAAGTTAATGGCTACTTCATTTTTATGGCGTGCAACAGTATAACTCAAAAGCTAATATTTTGTGATGTATATACTTTGCTAATCTCTTTCTCTAGGGGGCGCTACATAAGCAACATTTCAATATCTCCAAAACTGCAATAGCTAACTTCATGAAATTTGGCATACACAATCTGTAAAATTCTGTGTAGATCCCATCAAGTTGCATGACATTACGTCTACAGGGGGCGCTACAGGTGACACGGAAACATTCTATATGACTTTAAGGCCTATAACGTTTGAAGTATTCACCCAATCCTTATGAAACGTAGCAACCGTCATTATAATATGTTTGCGTAGAATCATGACAAGTTTCGTGAAATTCAGGCTGCAGGGGGAGCTACAGCCACTACATGTTTATATCTCACAAACCACCACAGTAAACTGCTTGAAATTTGACAATGATAATCTATGGATGACTCCTTACAAGCCCACCAAGTTTCGTGCAATACGGTCTATAGGGTGCGCTACTGGTGATTTATGCCTCTGCGTCCCACTCGGGGACGACTACGCCACGGCATGGACCCCTTTATGATCGCTTGTGATCATCTAATTCATTATGTATATATTATTTATTGAAATTATTCTATGTATCCAAAGAAAGTCTTTGAAAAAGTGATGAACCGCCTGATAAACAATGAATTAATCAGATCTCAGCAGTGTTTTGTGAGGATGTTGCAGACTAATCTAAGACTTTCTTTCCTTGTTTTCTTTCTTTACAGTTCTATACACAACAGGGAATTTTGTGCATTACTCATAATCACGCTCTTCTAAGATTTACTGCTACTGAAGCAATTACACTACAAAAAAAATTAATCAAGATTGCTAAATAATCATAATCATAATAATGACAATAATAACGATAATTAAAGCACTTAGAGCTCCCGCATGTAATAGCTGTCTGCTCAGATTGACACCTCCGCTGCACAGAAAGAATGTTCTCAGTCTGTTCTCTTGCTCCCATGAATAGTACCGAAATGAACTTAAATCCATTTTTAATAGAATACAAATGCCACATATGATGGAACTCTTGAATGTTATTCTACTATTTAATCTAGCTCTTTTCTCTCTGCTGCCACGGTACAAAGGGCCCCACAGAAAGCCATCAATCACCGGCTTTAGACCTCCAAGCACACACCCCTGCCACTCCCATCTAACCGCTTTCAAAAAGCCAGATAGAAAGGTTGTCAAATCCTCAATCAGATCTTCTTTAATCCGCAATAATGACTCAGATAAGTATTAAATGTTGGGTGATCTGATTATAGATCTTGGCGAGGAGAAACGTTGACTGGTGTTCTCTGCCCCGCTAATCGGATCAAAGACAGGCCTCTCCCTTGGTTGAGTCAACTCTCTCCCTCCTCCCCCAAGGCCCCCCTCACACCCTCTTCCCCTTTCCTTCCTTTGCCTCTAGCTGGGAATCTGGCCAGGGAACTTGGGCTTCCAAAGAGCAGATCCACACTTGCCCAGATCCTCAAACACTGGCTTGTTTTATTTATGGCTCGGGCTAAACGACAGTCTTTACCTTGGGGGCGTTCCCCTTATCTGTATCATTTGATGTCATTTGTCTACGTTTAAAATAAATCAAGATAAATAGTATCATCATCTGTCATGTGGTGGCAATATTTGATGGGAATTAAACTGGAGAATTTATTGGTCATGTGGCGGGGCTGCTTCTGTGTGCACTTGCAGCATTTTAACATTCTAGCTAAGGTCTATTCAACGCACAATACATCAATAGCTGCAGTGAATCAAAAGATCGAGCTTTGTGCTCGTGTGTGCGTTCTGGTTTACTGACAATCAGACACATTGTGACGATGGCTGTTGGCTTGGGAGATTGTTCTCAAATGATAGGTCATAAGTCTATTGACCAGTGAGTCATATGATCTGAAAGAGGGCCTGACATGGGAACTAACGATGTACAAGGAAAGGCCTGTTTTGGCGATGTTGTGTGAGCACAGTGTGCGTGCCATGCTGTCTATTTTGAAGTCAGGTCAGGACAAGCTTGCACTTCAGGCCTCTCCTAGTCACTGTGAGTCACTAAAATGTCTTGACAACAGACGGATAGACAAGGCTATCTGACAGCCAGGCAGAGAGACCGAAAGGGAAACAAACAGCAACACGAAAGTCACATGGGAAACAGGCAACGAGACAGCATTTTCAAGATAGGCGACCAGGTAGCCGCCAACAGACAAAGACTGATGGCGGAAGATATTCAGATCCACCACACAAGCTACTGGAGGGCTGTATTTCAAGGAAAAGATGAAGATGTTCGGGGAGTGACAGGGCTATTAAGTCTGCGGTCTGTGCTTTCCTCCTTGCCTCCGAGCAGCCCGTCCTGTGAACAAACCACAATGACACTCCATGAAGCTGCACGGAGCACCATTCGCCACAGTAGCTCATTTGAGAAACCAGGCCACAGAATCATTGTTCTATGTAGGCCACCATCCCTGATGTCATACATCTCCGGCGTGATGCAAAGCAGCGTGGGCCTTGACCAGTCGCAGAACCACTCCATCTTTGAGCTGGTCTCGAGCGTGGTGGGAAAAACAATGCATTTTGGGAAGCCGAGTCATCTGATCCTTAGGATGTTAGAGATGCAGTTAGAAGTTAAGTTTAGTTTAGTTGGATTTACAGAGTTTCTTGAAGACATTCCAAGCAGCTTCTACTTCAGTTTTAGTTCTTAACCTTGGCAGCGGTCCATCTAATCCTACAGTTAAGTTGTTAAACATGATTTACAAGTGCTCAAGTGCAAAACATTTGATCACCGCTTATTTCTTGGTGCACGGCTGCAGAGAATACTTTGTCGTAGGCTGTTTTAAAAATAAAGTGCATGACTGAAACTTCATATAAAAGTGAAGCATCATCAGGCATTGTTTGTGGTAACACATGTCCAGCAGTGAAGACTGTCTCCTGTGCCGTGTTTGCATTGCACACAGCTGTGCATAATTACTAGCAACAATAAATGTCCTTCTGCTGTGAGGAAAAATAAAAAGAAGCAGCAGCTAAAACTACTGTGCAGCTTTCTGTACTGTTTACATGTTAAATTAAACTTAAAATGAGCCATAATAACATAATAAATGAGATTGCAGAAACTATTAAATAAAGCAAACCCTGAATTGTGCAAACCGCCGACTACTTGTTGCAGTGTTTGCACAGAACAGGATCAGCGTCCAAGCCTTCCTAGCTTCCTTTAAATTCTTTTATGATGGTATAATCATTTTCACTGGAACACCAATAAAAACCTTTCCGGGAAGACGGTCCATTTGGACTCAGTCAAACTGGGCCACTTGATCTCTGTCAAAGCGAAAGATAAAAACAACAGCATTTAAAAGACTTTGAGACAGTTCACTGCTGATAGCCAAAAACTCTAAATGCCCCTGAATTTGTCATGGTTTAGCACTTGTTAGCGTGACAGCGCGCGGCTGACTAGTCACACAATGACCCTGAAACAAGCTCAGTGGTGTAAAATTAAAAAAAAATAAATAAAAAAAGCATTAGTCCTCTCACTGCTGACAGGGACAGTGGGCAGATTGTTTGAGGATTTATGTTCCACCCGGGCAAAATCAAAGCATTCTTCACAGATAGATCGGCGAAAACCACGCCAAATTACTCTTCACCAGAAGCTGCAAAAGGGGAATTACACGCAGGGTGGCTTTGGAACTGATGCGCACATCAGATGCTAAGAGGTCAATCAAGACAGAAACACTTGCGCAAAGCGATAAAAGTATGCACATGACACAAAAAAAGCTTTGTTTAGTTGATTTTTTTAAGTATTACACATAACAGAAGTGCACAAACATAAATTGTAATTGCATTTTAATCTGTTCAGATTAAAATTACAAAAAGCACAGAAAAAAATCTGTGCTTTTTGTGGAGCCCTTTTAAAGAGTTCCAAATCTTTTTGTATTGTCCTTGTGAGAGCAGCTTTATTGCAGTGCTCTGACAGGTAAATGCACAAGATGTGTAAAGGAATGTTTCTGTCTTTCACTTGGTACTTTTCTGTCTGTCTAAGCCCTCTTTGGACTGAAAGAGGGCTTTTCATAGTTTCTTCTATGAAAAAAAGAAAAGAAAAGAAAACCTAAATGCTTGTCAAATCTTCACCCCTGAACTTGGACGTGCAGCACTTCTTCGCCCTCCTTCCTGTCTGTCTGTCTGCTGTTCTCTGCTTCCTTCACTCGCTTTGTCTGCAACCTTAACATTTTCCCCTAAGAGCTTGTGCCTGTTGACTTCGCAGCTTCTGTGATTTTTGGGTTTTCTGGTCAGCCGCACTTTAAACTCCGGGAACTCTGTCTTGCTCTTTTTGGGCCCGTGTTGTTTTAGAGCCTTTTGTGCGTTTCAAAAACACCAGATTTACTCAAACATGCCCGCGCCTCCAACGTTTATCCAACCTATATTCATCTTTTGTGTTATCGGTCATCAGAACCACCTGCAGCATGACATCAGACATTCAGTTCACAAAAGAGACGCTCCATTTGATCCGAGCTAAGTTGTTATTTTTCATTTTGACATGGCCCTTGGCATGTGGTTTTAGCTCGATGTGAAAGTGTAAACTCAGTTTTATTACACTGGATCATTAAACCTGCCATTACCTAAATTTCCCCTTGGGGATCAATAAAGTCCTATCTTAAAAACACATCTACTAAATCAGCAAACATAATTATCCGTTTAAGCGGCGGTGTTATATTAGCTGACATATGATTTAAGAATCACACTTAAAGCAGCAGGAATCTTATCTCATCTAATTTTGGAGCTGTCCAAATATTTAAACATATTATGATTTGTCCTGTTTCCCAAGCCGCTAAAACGCATCAGGGTGAGTGGGACGAAGCTCCTCCACTGTCCTCCTTCACTGGAAGGAGTCATTAGAAAGAGCTGGCCTGTGCTGAAAGGCTAGATGGTTATCCTCCAAGAGTGAGATGAAGGCGAAGGGGCAGGGGGGAGGAAAAAAGAGAGCTGAGAGGAAGGCCACTGGGAGACAGATAGGGCACTGGCTCTTGCTGAAAGGGTAGATGGTTATCCCTCAAGCCAGGGAGGGAGGGAGGGAGAAGGAGGAAGGAAGAAGGAGGAGAGGCTGGGGATAGAAAAAGAAATTGAAATTTTGCAGAGAAGGAATGAGGGCAGGGAGAACGAGAAGGGTGAGACAGTAAGAGATGGTAAGGAAGAGAAACGGACTGAAGGATTCTCCATTGGTATTCATCCCGCTCATCTGCAGCTCTATGTTCCATCTGGAGCCCTGACACCAGTTCAAAACACGCACTCAACATCAATGTCCAACTCCTAAGTTAATAATTCAAGGAGATGTAAGCCACTAAATTCTCCGAGATTGCAATGTGCAATTTATTTCATTTGTTCGTTAACGGTTAAAAGAAAGCCTCGCCAAGAATGAGATGACAGAGTGGCTGCAGGCAATTTGTGAAAACACAGGCAGACAGACAAAACACGAGGAAACCGAGACAGCTTTAAAAACAAATGATGCAAATACAGAAAACACAAAGTTTAAATCTGAAGAGAAAATCCAAACCACTCGCAGTATTATAAATGGTATTAATGGTAAATTGATTTCCTCTTTTTTCTATCAATCAAATACTCGTTAGGTCCTTGAAACTAAACGCAAGGCGACAACGCCAGATGTTCTTTCTTTGATCTTCAATTAATCAACAAAGTCCCAAATTTTCTAACTTATAATCCATCACATGTTTGACATTCTTGCTTGAAAAAGGGCCTGAACAGTTTTATTAATTACAGAGAAAGCTGCAGCGGCAGTCAGTTAGCTTCCTGCAAAAACCAGGGACAGGAAGTTAACACATTCTATCCACTAGCACATTTAAAGCTTACTGATTGGGCACAAAGGCACTTTATGAGGTGCACTCACTAAGATAAACCTTAATAATCCTTATGTTTTTAATTAAACCTTATATGACCGAACCAGCCTACCTGTTTTTTTTTGTTTTTTTTTTACTAGATTTATGCTAAGTTAAGCTAACCAGATGCTAGCTTTAGCTTCATTCTTAGTGTTCAGGGTGGCATAGTGCAGCTTATGGGCTTATTTCCCAAAATTCTTCCATCAATATTGCAGAATAGAAGACACAGTCAGTTTAGAAATGGAGGTGTTAAACTATTCAGAACATCTTGAAAAGAGAGAATGAGCAAGTGCAAAGATTCAAAAATGTCCCTAATGCGCTGTCTTTCTTTCTTTCTTTTATTTTTGAAAAGGCTCTGAAAGCTTCTTTTTCAATGCGCTTACGTCTTCTCGCTCATATCTTTCTCTATCTCAGGTTAGATGAGTTTGTTTCTTTTTTTTTATGCAGAAGCAAACTCTATGAGGTGTATGACTTTCACTTCACATCATACAGATTTTCCTGCGCTGTATTATTCAAAAGGAATGCAGTGCCTTGTTATTGTGCCTTCTCTTTCAGGTCAGGTTTCCACCACCTGTTCTTCCCACTCTTCCGCCTCCTCGTCCAGCTGTGAGAAGGTGTTTTGAATGCTCCAAAGAACGACTGGACTTGAATGTATGGACCTAAGCCAGCTCTCGCCTGACATCATGTACCCTTTCCCTGCATCGCAGCCTCCTACAAAGCCCACCATTGTGTAGCCCAGCCTGTGCCCTCCACCCATGCCCATCAACCCACCCAAATCCCACTGTACTGGCATCAGTCAACGGACAAAAAGCACTTCTAATTAACTTCAAATCTGTCAGCTACCACTGAGCTGCGCCAAAGCAGGCATGTCAGATCTGGCCCCATTTGATGTCATGGAGATTTTTTTTCCCCGAAAATTTAAAAAAGAGAGAAGCCCAAAGAAAAAAAGGAAAAAATAAATATCATAAAATAGGACTTTTATCTGCCACATGCACACCTTTGTGCAGTTGTACAACAGGTCTTCTGTGTCCTTGTGTTTGTGTTTGTCTGTGTCCTTAAAGTTTTGTGTACAGTAAGTACATGCACAGGTCTGGCATCTCCGCTCTCTGACAAACTGAAGACAATGACAAATATTTCAATATTTAAAGCTGCATCTAAAATATCACATATTGTACTTTAACTTTATCATTTTACTCAAGGTTATCATTTTTATTCTCTGAGAAAACCTGGTACGTGTTTTGGAAAGAAACACTGCGAAAGATAGTCTGTCTTGGAATGCCATGCTGATAACAAATATAGATACTGTATCTGCTTGATGGATTTGTGATGGCATCTCTGACCGACTGTACTGTAGATGAAGAATGATATTTCCACAAAATGTCATCTATAAAATCCAGCCGAAAGTGAAGGCAGTGGGCTTAGTCTAAATGGAAATGTACCATTCTGTGCTCTTAATACTAACCCTTGATATTAATGTTAATGTGTAAAGTTATTTTGATTGCCCTTGACATTGGAGGTGAAAATGTAAAAAGGTGAGCTTGGAAGCAACATTTTTTCTGTCTTTACTAATGTTAACTGCAAGCAAGGCTGAGATTTGGGTAGAAAGTTGTGACAATAGGAGAAGTGAGATTCGTTGACTTTACCAGCTGTTTGAACATTGCTGTCACCAAAATCTGTATAAAGAGCAGGTTTCTTTTCACCTATTAAAAAGGAAAGAGAGATGGGAGAGGGGAGAGAGGCAGGGTGTTTCTTTTGCTGCAGAGCAGCATCACTTCAGAGAGTCACTGAACATCAAAGTCGGCCCTGGGCTAGAAATAAGGGAAGAGAGACGAGGACGATATGGAACTCACAAACATTGGTCTCTCTACCGAGAATCTTTGGTAAGGAAAGTAAAAAGACAGGGAGTGTGTGAAACAAAAGGGAAATGGAGTAAAAAAAGAGAGGGTATTTTTTTTTACTTCAGAGAATGGAGTATGAATTTGACAGTCTTATTAAGGTGGCTGTCTCCAGACAGCATGATAGGTTCCCTTTACAGAGTACAATAATAACGACAGGGGTAGTCGCCAGTTAACTGCCAGGGCAGATGTCTGTATTGCCCAACGCTGCCGCAGCACACAAGCAAGGCCTTTATGAGAGCTACAGGATGGTTAAATGCAAGGACAGACCATAAAAGCGGATATCTCCCTCCTCCCCGCACACACTCTGCTGCTACACACAGGCCACAGAAACACCTACAGGTGCAATAAAAATCCTAAACCGCAACATATTCTGTTTGCCAAACAAGGCAGGGACAATATAACGCTGACAAAAAGGCGGACGCCTCCGAATCATCTCCGAAAGTCCACAAGGACACAAAGAGGCAAATTGAACAGCCTTGAATTGCATCCATCCATTTTCTCTTTACCGACCCACAAAAAAAAAAAAAAATTAATTAACAGCTCTCTACTGCGAGAGTGAAGTGATTATTTCAATTTGGATGGACTTTGCAGCAGTTAAGGGGACAGTTAGCCATCTGAGCCCGGTGCTGTGGATGTGTTTCACTGGGCTACAGATGGGGTCGTATGCCAAGGATTCATTGGGGCGCTGGGTTTGTGGGGAAATTTGGAGTGTTTCATTATCAAGGAGCTTAATTAAAAGAGTTAGGGATGCAAACTGTGAGTCGACGATGAATAGTCAGAGAGGGGAACTTTCCTTGGATTTCATTTTTCTGTCTGAGCGGCCTTACAACATAGACCGGTCAGAGAGAGGGCAAGAAACTGTTCCCATTTTTTTAATCTCATTGGGATCAAAACCTCTAAACAACTATAAGAGCATAACAGTTACAAAGCAAACATGCACATTCTCGGGATACTTTGTATGTGGAGAAAAACTAATGTGCAGAAATTACTAATACTGTGCCATGACATATTTATACAGAAACATTTCCTCAGGTCAAAAGCTCGGCCATCATTTTTAGGAAAATAAAAACAAAAATACACAACGCTCTTTACAAAAATAATCAACAGACAATCGCTCATCTTTAAGGTCAAAATGTTCCCGATTGAAATAAACACGGCTCTGTTTGAGTGCGGACCAACAGAGACGGCAGTGTTCTCTCTTGTTTTTCCCTTTAGCGTCGCAATTACACGCCGACTCCTCGTTTAACAGCGTACAAACACATAAAGGAAATGACTGTAGGTATTTCTGTTGCACACTGATCATGAGCAACTTGTGCTCCGAGTGCGATTAGTGAAACGCAGTTGAGCAAAAACACTGCTTGGAGATGTTGCGTTGAAATGATATGGGAACACTGTAAATAGTTTCTAAATTTGTTTGCATTTCACTTCAACAGATACACCAGTTGATGATCTGGTTACAGTGAAATGTTCTTCTGGGAAACCAGAGTCCTGGCATTTATGTGGATGTTACTTTAATACCTACCTCCACCTGAACATTGTTGAGGACCAAGCTCATGGCCGTGGCAACAGCAAAGGGTTGTTCCTTACCACCTGGTGCCCAGATAAGTTATGTAGAGTCATCCAGCAATTAATCTGATGTAAAAAAATACATGCCACATCAGACCAGGCCATCTTCTTCCATTGCTATGGTTGCTCACTGTACCCATTGTAGAGGCTTTCGGCAGTGGAAAGGGGTCAGCAAGGGAACCCTGATTGGTCTTCGGCTACACAGTCTTATACACAACCCATGACCCCGTCACTGGTCCACCCCTTTCTTGGACCAATTTCAATAGGAACTGACCACTGCAGACAAGGAACATCCAACAAGAGGTGTAGTTTTGGAGATTTTACGACCCAGTCAGTCGTCTAGCCATAAAAGATTGTGCCCCTGTTAAAGCCCGTCAAATCCTTCCACATGACTATTTTTCTTGCATCAACACGTCAGCTTTGAGGATGACATGTTCACTTGCTGTCTGATGTACAGGAGCCATGATAACCCAACCATTGGCGTTATTTACTTCACCTGTGATTATGACGAGAGGGGCCATAATGTTATGGCTGGTCAGTGTATATTTTTAATGCATGTCTGGAATAATTTGAGAAAGGAAGATGTTTCTTTCACATTTTCCCTCTCCAACAAAATGACATGAAGGCTGATGACAGTAGGCAGAAATGAAATAATAATCACCTGACAATGAAAATTTGAGCATGGTCCATGGAAAGAACTATTTATAGCAGGGTAATGGTGCATTAGGCACCGTGTTCCCGGGAGAGAAGGGACCTAGCTACAATTTGCAAAATGGGCAATGCAGGGGTTGGAGGGTTGAAACAGTTAAAACTGTCTCTTCTAACAACCGCTGCATAACATTTAGCTACGGCAGTGCTGGTGGGCCGCCGCACAGAATAACTTTCCATGTCTGTTTCAGAGAAGCAAAGTGAAAGTCAGAAAGCAGAGTGCTTTCAGAAAAGGTAACAAGATGGTGAAAGCAGGGGTCGGGGGAATATTGTAGCTGCACTGAGAACGCTCCTTATCAGAAGGATGAAAGTGGTTTCCTATCACAATGGAGGAATGTCCTTGGAGGGTTGTCTGAGATACATTTAACATCCATTCAAGTTATACTGCCCATCTACTTTAGAAAAAGTGCGCCTAACATAATAATAGGTGTTATTCATGGCTGATACACAGGAGAATCTACATGAAGATCGTTGGTATGGGGTCGGCCCTTATAATATGCTGTGAGTATCAGTGATAGAGAGCAGTGGCACAGCTTATGGTTTAGCTAGGCAAATAAATACACCACCAAATGACAACCCAATGGCACTCTCCAAGTGAGTTTAAATTAGGCAACAGTCGCTAAGTAGAGTTTACAGTTAAGTGAATCCCCCTGTGCTTGATTATGCACTTCTTTGCACCTTTTTGGATGGAGACACAGTCAAAAATCTAAAAGTAATTCAGTTAAAATGACATGAGAAGAAAGCATGTCTTCAAGTTTGAGAAGCTGTGGCCAGCAAATTAGTATTACTAGTATAGTAAATGGTATTTTTTGCTTTCAAAATAATTTCATATAATTGTCTGATCGGCAAAGTTGTTAATCTTCTCTTAATTCACTCTTGGACTATTCATTTTACTGTTGCGCTTAACAAAATTAAGCGTGAGTGGCTCCTATAATCTGCAGATTACCTTCCCACTAGTCGAAGGGTGCTCATCCCTAAGTGTGTGCCAAAATGCCTCATTCAGTCATCCACGTTGTGGTGTATCTAAAACAAAGCTAAAGGAAAGTACATTTGACTTGTCAAGTTTTCTTGGAGATGTTTCACTATAAACCATGCAGCTTCTTCAGTTCAGAATGGTTAAATCTTAATAAAAGGATTTTTGTAAAACATAAATAAGCTGTTATTCAAGTCATACTGGCTAGACAATGTTGTACAGCTATGCAATTTCAGCATGGAAACATTTATTTCTTTGAATATCTTGTTTTTCATGATTCCTGAATCCTGATCTATGAATGTACACCAGCACGTCCCCACTTCCTTGCATTGCCTAAACTGACGCTATTTTACCAGAGATACAGGCACAGCCATCTTGCTAGTTTGGATCCAGAGTCTGCGCAATATTGTCCGAGGGTGGAGTCACACAGAGCTGCATTATCGATGACCCGCTCCCACACTTCCACCAGACTCAGAAGCGCGTTCGTTTAATTAATACTGCACTCTACTCAACCTCTATCAGTTACAAAAAATTTGGATTATACACTCTATTTATATATTTTTTTATTTTGTTCCTACTCTAGTACCACTTTAGAGAGCAGTTGGCATGGCAGCTGGTGGTCATCATGAGGTCACTTCCTGTTTCTATAGCATCAAAAAACTAACTAAAACTAAATTTATCAGAAAAATTTACACTTGAACATGCATCAGCATTATATTAGCTACCTAAAATAAGATAAATAATTATTGAAAAAAAAATGATTTGACGTGTGTTTTAGTGTTTCAGTTTGGCACAAGTCCCATCCACTAACATGTAGGAGGTGGAGCTTATGACCTATACTGCAGCCAGGGGGGAGCTCTACATGCTTTGGCTTCACTTTTGAGGAACTGTTCAGCTGTCCATCTTTATTTACAGTCTATGTGCACAGCTGAAAACTGAGGGCCAGCGAGGAAGTGTGTCTGCATAAACGTGTGAGTACCACAGCATACTGTCCTATTTCAGGGGTCATCACACCCTTCAGCGCTGCTCCTGCCCCAGCAAGCTCTGACTAAACACAGACAATGGCAAATGATTTAAGCTCCCCATCACCTCAATGTCACTGCCCACTTTGCCATCCTCTGACTGCCTCAGCACCCTGCGGGCGTGCATCTCCGCCTCAATGGGTGACTCAGGAGCTAGCCGCTGCTCCGCTGCCAGTCACATGAATTCTGTTTTTATGCCCCCCCCCTCGCATCCACCCAGCAACGTGGCACAGTTAATAAGAATTTAATCTTATTGGGCTGCAAAAGCATGAAAGATAATAATCAAGTCAATTATAAGAAATTGAGGGCAGAGATATGTTTGCAGAAGCAATTTGTGATTGATTTTACTTTAACGAGTGTGCCTCGCTGCTGGTGCACAGTTGGATGAACACGCACACACACACACACACACAGACGCAGATATACACTGAAAGACACATTTATGTAACGGTTGAACGACCTGAGCCACAGCAGTCACAGGAGACAGTAGAATCCGCTCCGTGTCCAAGGCATAAACAACAGTTACTGACGTCACCCAAAATCAACAGGGCCAGGGCCTGAGAAAGCCGGCCAGCCAATTTATATAACTACGCGGAAAAAAAGAAAAAGAAAAAAAGAGAGAGAGTCTTTGGGAAAAGTGCGACAGCTGTGCTTAATCAAGGCAACTAAGCCAAGAAAGATGTGAAGGGACACAGAAAGGCTGGGAGAAGGTGAAGAAAGCTGAATAGATGAAGAGGGAGCGGGAGGGAAGAGAGAGGAAGACCGAGGAGAGGAAAGTCTCAATTACAAACTCATATCTCAAAACACTGGCAGCCCGAAAGAGGGATGGAGGATTTAAGAAAAGAGTGGCTGTTGCTGTAAGAGTTCGTCCTAGCGAGAGCACAACCCTCTTAACAAAACAACCCCAGTGTGGAACGTCAAAACTTTTCTTTTTGTGTCATCACAACCTTTCAAAGAAGAGCAACATTTGCCAGAACCAAGAAAAGTATGTTGCTGCTCCCCTTTACCAGCTTACAAAGGTGAGAATTGCTTACTTTTCTGTTTAGTTTATATGTTTAAGAAGAAGAAGATAAGTCCATGTGCTTTCCAATATGCTTTTTCTCAATGTAAGGTGAAAGAAAGTAGAAGGACAATGTGGTATGAGACAAAATCCTCCTGGGAAACCTACACCAGTCCCACTTACCTTGGTACACTCCATCCAGTCCTCTAGGCCCTGGCCATTCATCAGTAGACATCACATGAAGCACAAGAAGCATTCATCCTGAGCCGCAGTCTCTTCTGCCCAAAAGGATTTGTGATTCAATTTGACTGAGTGATGCCCTGGGCCCCAGAGCTGGAGCTGAGGCTGCTGCTGGGGTCTGCTGGGAACGTAAGGTGCAGGAGGACACACACGGGGGGGCAGACTGTGTGACGGAGGCGCCGCCGCTGCTCCTGCTTCACAACTAAATTTACCGACATACCGTCAATGTTTGATAGAGGACCCCGGCAGAAAGACACACAGACATGAAGATGCCGCTAACAGAATCATGTGGCACGCAACCTACGCGTTTGGGAGACGGTGAAAAATGTAGCGTGCATTAAGGGCGCTGGGAAATGAAAACAAAGACACGCGAAAACAAAGAACAACAGAAAGAAACAAAAAGCGCCTTTTATCCGCCTTTTTGCGTCATCTCCTTCATCATCTGCTTTTATCTCAGCAGGACGGTAGCAAGAGCATGAAAGATTCAAGGAGAAGGCTTTTAGTTTAAGCCAGATCCCGGGCCCAGAGACGCAGGCGTGGGGCGAAGCTGAGAGATACTAGACTATCTCTGACAAAGCATACTGTTAGAATCACCAATAAAGTCAGGGAATACAAATGGCGCGAGACAGTTGTACGTGCTGTAGCTCCCCTCAAGGCGTCTAATATGACACCGCTGAGTCAGGGATTCCAGCTGAAATAGATTGCTGAGAGATGCTACACTTTCTGTACAGCATCCCCATCAGTAAGCCGCGGGTCTCCGCAGGAAATTTCCCAGTAGGTGCCAGGATTTTGTCTTAGCATGCAACTATTTAAATGAGATCGCTGTATTGTAGTTTTCCGATGATTGGAAAACAATGCGTCTCATATGCTCCTAGGATACTGCTACGGTCAAGCTTTCATCATGTGCTTGTTATATTAGTGTGGCTCATTTCTGTCTCAGGCAACAGAGAATGCTGCTGAATGACAACAGCACAGCACAACAGTAGCTCTTCTCTCTTAAAAACAACTTTAGAATTCATATTTATACTCATTCAAACGCAATTTATAGCATTTTCTGCTTCACACACAAAGCTATTGCTATAACTTTTACATGCAACCTTTCAAAAGCTGCAACTAACATGTTCTTTGTCACCTTGTCTGATGGAATAACCCCTAGATAAGCAAGTGAAAACATTATGTAAAAACGTGTCTTATGTGCGCAGTTACCAGAATAAGTAAGCAGGACGAGAGGCACCTTAAAGTAATGCAGCAAGACACTCACGAAGATTAACCGCATTTTTTATGGATTTAAATACACACACACACACACTCCCTCTATACATATTATATTATATGCTTTGAATACACGAGTCAGCCAGCCGTGCACTAAGCTTTGGTTGACAGAGTTCATTTGGAAGATGTAAAATATTTATGAGAGAAGACTCTGCGGGGAAGGAAAGAAGAGATGAAAATAGCGAGGGAGAAATGGAGAGAAAGCAAATAACGAGACGGGACGAAGCGGGTGATGAGTTGGCCTAACTGAAGAGTCCCGCGTTACAGCTGAACAGGAGAATTGCCGGCTAAATAAGTCATTGTCATTTCGAGTTCATTTGCTAGCTGTTTGCCATCCCCTCCTGGGAGGAGGGAGATATGGGGGAAGGCGTACGAAGATATACTTGCACAGTGCAGTATTGATACCCTTGCTACTACCCCCTGTCCCCTTATGAACAATGGAATATACACTATAGTCGCCGAAAAGTGCTTCTTGAGTTTTATGTTTGCACGTTTAATTCCCCTTGCAGGAATATCTAACGCTCTAACTTCCAAAAAAATCTAACGCTCCAAACTTAAAGTACATGTTCCAGTCTTTCTTTCTTTCGGCTCCTCTTCAAATTTCAAGGTAAGTGGACAAACACAACTAGGAACTTGGTGTTAGTCACTTTTGGAACAAAAAGCCTGAGCATATCCGCCCTCTGGGGAGATCACTCAAGAACTACCTAGCTTTAGTTCTGTCTGCGTTCAGTGGGAATGCTGAGTTGACGTAATACCCTGCCGGTGGTTGGTATGGTTACGCCACTTGGTTCTGCGCGGCGTACAAATGCGTCCCGTTCGGCCTGAATAAAACCAGGCTTTGTTCCATTTTTAGGCTACAACGTCAAGAGGTGCTGTTACGTGCTTTCTTTCAGTGGCAGTTACCGGTGCTGCATTCATGTGTTTTCTCCAAACAATTAGGTTACTAAAGGCCCCTCTTCTGCACGCAGGCAAAAACAAAAAGTTTGAAAAGATTGCAAACTTGCAAATGAAGGAGTTCTCTCTCCAACGGTTATAGGGACTATGAAGAAGTGCAGCCTGAATGTTAGGTTTATACGATGTTTTCCAGATACTCTTCTGATAAGTGCCACACAATTTAAAATTGACAATAAGGAGATGCTGAAGGGAGTGAGGATGGATAGAAAGAGGTCTAACACGGAGAGAGAGCGAGAGGAGATAATGAAGGGGGGTGGGGGGGAGCATGAAAATAAAGCTTTAGGCAATAAAAAGCTAATCCTGTACCAGAAAACAGGATGACAATTGACAGTAATTACATATTTCCCCCTGTAATTATGAGCTTTTTTTTTTATGCGACCCGCTTCTCCAAAGGCCTTAGTAATCCTCTGGTCATTCCCGCTCCTGCGTCTTTAGACAGTCACTCCACCTCCAGATCTAAATAGCAGGGGCTGGTCAAACCAAATAAGCAAACCACCGTGAACTACGGGGGCTTTCCTTAGCCACAAATAACGCTGGAGAAATGATGTCACATAAAACCCGATCTCAGTGTCTAATTACAGAAGAATGTGCTCGGGAAGGACAAAATCCGACAGGAAACTCGGAAAGAACGGAAGAAGTCTGTTCACCGCAAGCGGGGAGAGGGAGATGTAAGGAGTAGGCAGCGCACAGACCCAGCGACTCAGTCGGGTATTCTGGTCGCTACAAGAACTAATGCTGCTGAAGGAGCTAGCTTCTGTGCAGTTTAAAGCAATTATACAGTGGAGATCTTAAAAAAAATTAACCGGATGGAGAGGGTGACATAAGCACTACGCAACCTGGAAAAATAGGCAAGGCTGCTAAGAAGATGATGACGCAAACACAAATATTTCACTGTAATTACGTTTGAACTCAGAGAAAGGGAAGTTGGGAGATAGTGCATGTGAGAAATGTGAGAAAATGGATTAAAGGGGGGATTTATAAATGAATCTAAAAAGACTGCAATTCTTTACAAGATCTATAAATAACACCTAACAATTCTGTTTATAGGGGCATCACATTAAGGATTAATTAGTTGTGTTCCCACGTTATTCCTGCGTCTGCCTCCCAAAGCCCTGAGGAGAAAGAGGTCCTAAGATGCACTGATCTTCAGCTCCGTAGACGGTAAACACTGTCTCTGTAGTTTCTCATCATATTCTCAAAACATGTGTCTTTAATTTTCAGGCCATGAAATACATCTTAAAGTTAGATCACACCAATATGGAGCCGTGAGAAATCACAGACACGTAGCAGAAACAAACGAGCAACGTTTCCGCAGAGCATCTGTGAGCATGCAGTAAATTTGTCATGAAAAATAAATGATTTCACAACTTCCCCTGCACAGGCAGAGAGGGAAACAATGCGAGAGAGATAAAGCCTCAAATGCGAAAACGACTCCGCGGAGAGAGAAAGTAGGCAGTAGGAGGAAATAATTAAGATAGTAGAAAGTAGTGTGAAACTGTTTATCTTTGGAAAATTCGAGAAAACCTTGGGGAGGAATGTCAAGCAGCAAGACGGCAACAATGTGCGGGGCCGCTTGCCTACAGCTGAAAACAGAAAAAAAATCTCCAGAATTATCAATTAAAACTGGAGAGTTAAAGGTTGGATAAAGCTGAACAGAAAGTGACAACTCTTCTGCATCCAGAGAAACATGCTTCTAGTTTGGAAGGGATTAGGGAGAATAATGTTTACACCTCAGGGGAGAGGAGGGGAAACTGGAGACAAAGAAGATATTCGCTAGTCTCAAGACACCTGGGATACACAAATCCACAAGCACATGCACTTTCTCGAGGCTTGGTCACTTTCAGTTCACTTTCTGCACACATATTTCTGCGCTGTTTTATTCTGCAAAGATGTCCGCTGTAGCGTCTTTAGCAGCAGAGCCGAATGCATTGCATGGTGTGCAGGCAAGAGGCGTGTGTACTGTTGCACCTCTGCGTCCTATCTTTATTAAATCTTCAGTGTGTGTGCGAGGTGTCAACGCGCCGAGGTGCCGGACACACTTCAGGCATTCACACGATTTTATCAGCATCTTCTATCTTTTTATTCAGAAGCCCAATCTCTCATCTCCTCAATTCTCATTTCCTCCTCTTCTTTTTTCCTCTGTACCGGAGATATGAGCCTATAATCTGTCACCATCAGAGAATAACCGTCTATTCTGGCAATTATACAGAGTATAAACAACTGGATTTGATCCAGAGGAAGCGCTGAAGAGCGCGGCTATAGTCTTTACAAAAGACAGACGGAAGGAAAATAGCCACGGAAGACACAGAAAGGCATTTCTTAGTCGGGAGGCCCCAGATACGGCTGACCCTGGAGCGTGAACTGAAAATACGCTTTTAATGATTGGCAATTATTGATCAACAGCTATGACGACAACGAATTAAGCATCAGTCATTTGTCAAGCTAAAATACCAAGAGAGCTAAAGACAAAAAAGCTGAAAAAAACAGGACTGCATTTTTTTTTGTGATCAATGATCAATGAATCTACTGCTCTACTGCTACTGCTAAGTCCAAGACAGAGGAGAAGATGATGTCTTGATGACCAAACATGGAAAACCTCAGTTGATATGTGTCCATCAACTAATTTATGAACCAACAAAGCAGAAAAACACTGGTTATGTTACATTTAACCTTTAATAAAAAAAAGAAATGGCTAGAGAGTGACCTTTTGACCTTCTAAAAATACCCAAATAAGCAGTCCACCAAGCTAAACCTGTGATTTGAATCAGTGCAGTGCGAACATCCAACACATCTCTGCGCCTGTGGACCGGCTGAATTTGTTGCCATAGCGCCATAGCCACTGGATTTCCCCCGTGGGACGTGTCTTAGCCAGAGAGCGAACGTCTCCCAACAAATATTCTGGTCCACAGCTGCGGACAGCGCGTATGTGTGTGTTGGTGCAGGGCGTGTAAAATTCAAACGCTGTGCGGCCGCTTAAAATGGTAGTGGCCGTCCTGGTTTGGGTCTGTACCATCTGTCAAGCAGCGGGAGGGCAAGGCGGGCAGCGGGAGAAATAGCAACGCCACGCTGAGGCTGCACAGCCCGTTCCCTGTCACCTCAAATACTCACCTAGTTTACAAAAAGCGCCGCTGGAGGGGACGTGAACCTCAACTGCTTGGCGTGGCAAACATACACTTTGGCATAACGGAAGAAAGGGCCGAACAAAAAAAAAATAAAAATGCCAGCAATGATGCACAAACACACCAGCAAATGGAAAGGAAACATTAATACTAGTCACACTACGGCTTTAGAAGTCATGCCGAGGGTACACATCTGCGGCGCACACACACACGCACACAAGCGGATGCGCTACCATTCACTCGTGAACGCATTTGCACATGCGCTCACATCTGTACGCAACGTTCACACACCCACACATGAGCGGAGACAGTGAAGGAGCTCGCTGTGATGAGGGAATAATTCGCCTTTTGACACAGCCAGATCCTCCGAAGACAATAGAGGAGTCACACGCCGACACACTGCCGCCCCCGGAGGGAAATAACACGCTCGTCCCCACCGTACCCCCGCATGCGCCTGTTGCGGTGACACGGCCACCCCCCGTGGTGACATCAAAAAAAAAAGGAAAAAAAAAACTGGCCTGTGCTGTCATCTGTGTGTTTGTTGTTCGTGTGCGTGCTGGCAAATGGATGGGTCGTACGTGTGAACTCCCACTCTGACATTAGACTGGTGACAGCGAACAAAAGACGAGAGGAGGCCAAGAAGGGAGCGGGAGGGGAGGCAGCAGCTGAGGCACATGCTGGTCAAAGATGAGGAGGCGAATATTTGTTAAGGTGGAGCATCGTATTCAAAAAGGCCAATTTCTTAACTTTTAAGGGCTGGACGCACTAAATTAATATCAAAGAAGAGACGCTCATGGTAACGTCGCTTCATGTCACTTGTTTCTGGACCAAGAAGTTGCACTTGAACTCACCACGGAGACTACAGGAAACAAGAAGCTAGCACACACTAGAAAGGAAATAACTCTTCTTACCAGCAGGTGGCAGTAGTCTGTTGTAATCGTTCAAAAAACTGGACGATCTAGGATCAGCTAGGCATCTAAGCAACTAAAAAAAAGTATGAACTACTGCACAGAGAATGGCCAAATGAGCTGAAGATGAAAAAGGAGACGAGGACATGTGCAGTCTTGCCACAGTCTTGGGCGCTGGATCGCTAAGCCAATCAGAGCGATCTCCCTCATCGAAGCCGTTTTAACGCTGAATCCGCCGAAAAGCCGACTCAAGGTCCGACTAGCGGCAGCGGTGAAGGACGCGTCGCCAAAACTGGGGTCGCGGACGCTTACCAACTGCCACACACCGGCAAACTGCCAATCGTAGGCTTGTTGTGCCACCGCCCTCACACAGTGCTGAAATTATAGGAAACAGCAAATAGAAAGGAAAATGGCGATAAGTGCAATAAGTGAAAAGGTTTCTCCAAAAACTAAACTCGTCTGGACGCGCTGTCCACTTCTAACAGCCCTGAGAGTAAAAAATGATTACATGAGGAAGGGCACAATTTAAGCTATTTCCTTTTGCTGTTTTCGGCTTCATTATTTCTATTTTTCGCGTCATCTTGTTTTTCTTACGCGTAGCCCGTCAACGGAGCGGAGCCAAGCAGGCCGGGGCGGCCCGAGTCAAGTCAGCAGTGCACGGGGCTCTTTCTCTTTCTCCCTCCCTCCATGGCGAACATCAAACACACTGTGGTCTGTTTCATGCTCCCTGCAGCCCATTATGGCTTAATGCTTCAAGAGGCTTCTTACTGACTTCAGCATTTTAACAACTTTAGTATATTCAGTTGGTAGGCTCACACAAACACACAGCTGCGCATAAACAAGCGCAGACAGGAGCCCAGATGCAGGGATTGACACACTTTAAACTGCGGGTGAGTTATGAGCCGGCACGCTGTGATACAGAGACAACTGTTGCTTTTGCTTTAATCCGCCTGGAGAGGAAGACCAACAGAAGCGCGCAGCTTTAAATGCTGACATTAACCTTCAAATAAGGCTCCGTCTCTCTTATCTCAGCCGGTTAATGAGTTCCATTCGTATGTACAGTAACTCGGCGCGATCAATTTGTTTTCCCCGCCATATGGAAAGCGAGAACAGTGCATCGGCGGGGACATGGGATGGAGATAAGGCAACGACAACACGGCGCGCTTATCTCAACACGCGCAGCATTTACTGTTTATGGTTGCGTTTGTTCCGTTCCTGTATCTATCAAACCAGTTTTACACCGAGCAACATTGTTTGTTTTATGCATTTAAAATATATTTTCCCCCGTCAAATCCTTAATGCCATTATGACTTTAAAAGAACTGCCGGATGTGCATTCATTTGCAGCCGAGGAGGGTTTTTCAGTTGTGGTTGTAATTTCTTTTTCCTTCACTGTCAAGGGGAAGAATTGCTTCGAATGTTTCGTGGAACTGAGGACATTTTATTTTCTTTGCACACAAGAGATGAATTAAAGTGACTTATTCATTCATCACAGTGTTCTCGTTTAAACACATTTTTCTCATTTTTTTTTTCTTTTTCCTTGTGTATGTTTGACCTGACGCAGCCTGAGCGCGAGTGCAGCGGTGTTTAATTTAGCCGCGTTGGAAGTGTTAAAAGAACGTTACGAGATCTTAACAAGTCAGACTGCCGTTGCAGCTTTGCAGCTGTCCTGGGGCCGTTTCAAGACGCTGCACATCCAGCTGGGGGCATTTTATCTACGACAACAAGGGCAATAACAAGGGCAATTACAACAAAAATCTCATAAAGAAGTCTCCTGGACATTGACATGCAAAAATTGCAAACTTAAAGTCCCCACAACCACTTCCTTGAAGTATGTGCTCACTATAGGACAGTCATGGAAGCTAAAAATGAGTAGGACTTTTAACAGTGCAGTACTAAAAGGTTAAAGTGTTTAACCTACTTTCCCTCGTCTATTTAATGTCGGTGAACGCCTCATATTATCATCGCTGTTATTGCTAAGCACATAACGGTGAAATACGATGACAGTGTCCTCATAATCGAAGCCACTACCGAAGATTTTTCTCATAATCTTAACTGGCGAGAGGGTACATTGCTGAGTGGACAAGAACGAGATGTCACCGCGGGTCAAGAGGCTTAACAAGGGGAACGGCCAGAGGAGCTGGAGGGTCTTGGACTAACAGCCGCGGGCGGTATAAAGATACTGTATCAGGATTTCCTCGGAGATTAAGAGCTTAAATACGTGCAACTTTGTACATGATCCGCATTTAACTGTGATCCATCACTCCAGAAGAATTTGAATGCAGATCGTGCATTCATCTCGCCGAAAAAGGAACATTTTAAAGTGACCCGTGCAACAGTTTTCCAGTGAATTTCTAGTATAACCTGTTCATACATTCTTTTTTTTTGTTCCTGGTGTTGATTCTGCAGCCTCCCTCTCCAGTTATGTTTTATGCTGGCAGTGGACTCCCTTCTCCATTTAACCTCTGGCTGCAAAGCGGCGTAAGGGGAAGCAAACACACTGGCGGCCATTATCTTATCATTACCCCCTCAGTCAAAGAGGTGAGAGGTTTGCCCGGGGACGTTTTCTACTCAATGCGCAAAAAGCCCATGCTCTGTTTCGGCCACAATACGGCTATTATCCTCCAGCTCAAGAGTCAAGCTGCTTCAAAATGTTCCCAAATTTCTCACGGCGAGCTATCACACTGATCGGCCCGGATCTCCAGCCAGTGTTTAGAGTCCCTACCGGGCCTGGTGAGCACCGTATCATCAGCCAAACATTGGTTAGAGATGACACTACTTAGAGAGTGCACTTTTGCGACTCAGATTCGGTGTGGAGCAACCGGCAATCAACAGCAACACAAATACAGCATGGAAAAATCAATGGCAAAATGTTACCAGGGCTTCCTGCAGATGTCTCATGCAGCTTGTCTCTTTGTACAAGCCTATGTGACATTGAGAATCTCAAACACTCATTGGCTGCCGGCTGCTTTCAAAGAGAGCCCGGTCTCTCTCTTTAAGAGCCAATGAGCGAGAGACAGAGAGAGAAACAGATAGAGAGAGAGAGAGAGAGAGAGAGATGAAGAATGTCATTCCCTGAAAGACAAAAAGATAAGTCATCAAGACTGTAATGATGGGGTGGACCAGGGAGGGGGCAGCGCTGGGAGGAGACAGATGAGTATCATGGAAATCAATCATCTGTTTTTTGGTAAACGGACAAAAAAAAAAAACAGTTTCCAAAACAGATTACACTCTTGCGAGTCAAACTAGCTTCATCACAGTCACTTTGAAAGCATCAATGTGTTTACCTCGTCCCTCGCGGACTTGTTTTCCATTTTTTAAGTGCTCAACTTACATGGTCCAGTAAACACTGCTTCAACGCAACGATAACAAACAGCTCACCCTTAACTCAATAGCTTCTTTTTTCTTTTTTTTTTTTTTTCTTTCCTTCCGCGTGGCTTTTCCTCCAGGGCAAATTACTTAAGAACAGGGGACTATCCAAGATGTTTTATGAGGCGTAACGGTGTGGAAGCAACATCTAAGAATCTCCGCTCACCGCTGACTGAGCGTAATAAACACGAGGCAGTGATATGGAATATTCACCTGGTTGGATATGCGTTTTATTTTTACCTGCGAAATTCAGAAAAGTATCTAATTCAAATTCGAAGTACAGAGGTTAAGAACATTTCTTTTTTAAAAAAATCTGAATATTTAAAACCCTATATCTTCCAACTGAATATAAATAAAATTAAAGCTGCAAGCAGCATTGAGGTGGCCAAGCAGAAAGTTCAGCAGTGCAGATTTGCCATGTAACTCAATGTAGTTGCATCAGACATAAAGCATTAAGCAGTCACAGCAGGTTTCAAGCCAAAAAAGCCAGGATCGGTTGAGATATAAGGTCACTTCCTGTTTGGCGAATGCTTTTGCCAATTGCTCCAGAAAGCCATGCATTGATAAGGCATGGTCTGAAGATGGCCTGTTCCAATTTTGGTGAAGATCAGATGAAATTTGTGACCTGTGAAAACGTTTTGATGTTTCTGATTAAATCCAATATGGCGGCCGAATCAATTACGATGACATCACAAGTTGACCTGGGTCGGCCTAAGGACGTCTAACAGTATTACCAGACACCATTAGTACATTTTAATTCCAAACACATCAACAGCTGCAGGCCAAAATGCATGGTTGCTAATTGCAGCGCCCCCTAGAGGTCATAGGTCGCCAAAATTTCTTGAGCGTCCCCCTGATCGGGTCCTGAGTCCATGCACCGAGTTTGGCTTTGATACACGCAAGGGCTGCTGAGATATGAGCTCACTTCCTGTTAGGGGCTTCGCCGCAAATTTCGATTGGCTGTTACGGGAGAACGGTTTTAGTTCCGAAGACAAAAAGTAATGCGTTAATGAAGCACGGTCCGTAGATGACGTGTGTGAAGTTTGGTGTCGATCGGACAAAAGTTGTGACCTGTGAAAACTTTTAAGTGTTTTCGATTAAATCCAAAATGGCGGAAATTCCAATGGGGCGAAATTAACATCATAGGTATCGTTGATCTCGGCATGATCCAAGGAGTCCAACAGTACCAAGTTTTTGAATATCAGGCATACGGGTCAAAAGTTATAAGGAAAAACGCAATTTTGCTAATTACATCGCCCCCTAGTGGCCGAATGACACCCAATTTTTATTGCGCACTTCTAACGGAGTGTCGAAGCGCGTGACCGAGTTTGGTCTTCGGAAGTCAAAGCGTCGCCGAGATATAAGAAAACTTCCTGTTTGGCGGCGTTGCCGGCGACTGCGATCGGCTAACGCGAAAAGTTGGCATGAACTGTCACTGGGGCAACCCACGGTATCTGCGGATATCGCAATTTCATTTCAAATAAAAACGCATCAAGAGATATGAGCAAAAACAATGTTTTGCTAATTATAGCGCCCCCTAGTGGAGAAATGACACCAGATTTTTATCGTGCACTTGGGACAGAGTCTGGAAGCGTGGTACCAAATTTGGTTTCATTGCACCAAAACGTTGCCGAGATATGAGCTCAAATGGAAAACGGCGCCTTCGCCGCCAATTTTGATTGGCTGTTACGGCCAAACGGTTTCGAATCTGAAGATTCCTTCTGATAACTTTTGTGCGCATTGGTCAGAAGACGGTCTGTGCCAATTTTCGTGAGAATCGGACAAAATTTGTGACCGCTGAAACTTTTTTCGTGTTTTTGATGAAATCCAAAATGGCGGAAAATCCATCATGGCGGAAATTGACGCCATATGGTGCGTTGAACTCGGCTTGGTCCAAGGATGCCGAGGATACCTTGTTTTCAAAAATCGGACATACGGTTCAAAAGTTACATGCACAAATGTACTTCAAACTTTGACCCGTTGGTGGCGCTAGAGCGTGGTTAGTGCTTACATGAAACTCAGTCAAAGTAATGTTGAGACTGTCCTTAAGCTGTGTGCAAAATTTCACAACTTTTTACCATACGGTTCTATGGGCTGCCATAGACTCCCATGGCGGAATAATAATAATAATAGGGAAGAAAAGGTACAATCACAATAGGTGTCCTACGCAGCTTCGCTGCTTGGCCACCAATAATAGGGAAGAAAACGTACAATAACAATAGGTGTCCTACGCAGCTTCGCTGCTTGGCCACCAACAAGCAGCATTGAGGTGGCCAAGCAGGAAGTTCAGCAGTGCAGATTTGCCACGTAACTCAATGCAGTCGCATCAGACATGAAGCATTAAGCAGTCACAGCAGGTTTCAAGCCAAAAAACCCAGGATCGGTTGAGATATAAGGTCACTTCCTGTTTGGCGAATGCTTTTGCCAATTGCTCCAGAAAGCAATGCATTGATAAGGCATGGTCCGAAGATGGCCTGTTCCAATTTTGGTGAAGATCAGATGAAATTTGTGACCTGTGAAAACGTTTTGATGTTTCTGATTAAATCCAATATGGCGGAAAATCAATTACGACGACATCACAAGTTGACGTGGGTCGGCCTAAGGACGTCTAACAGTATTACCAGACACCATTAGTACATTTTAATTCCAAACACATCAACAGCTACAGGCCAAAATGCATGGTTGCTAATTGCAGCGCCCCCTAGAGGTCAAAGGTCGCCAAAATTTATTGAGCGTTCCCCTGATCGGGTCCTGAGTCCATGCACCGAGTTTGGCTTTGATACACGCAAGGGCTGCTGAGATATGAGCTCACTTCCTGTTAGGGGCTTCGCCGCAGATTTCGATTGGCTGTTACGGGAGAACGGTTTTAGTTCCGAAGACAAAAAGTAATGCGTTAATGAAGCTTGGTCCGTAGATGACGTGTGTGAAGTTTGGTGTCGATCGGACAAAATTTGTGACCCGTGAAAACTTTTAAGTGTTTTCGATAAAATCCGAAATGGCGGAAAATCCTATGGGGCGAAATTAACAACATAGGTATCGACGATCTCGGCATGATCCAAGGAGTCCAACGGTACCAAGTTTTTGAATATCAGGCATAAGGGTCAAAAGTTATAAGCAAAAACGCAATTTTGCTAATGACATCGCCCCCTAGTGGCCGAATGACACCAAATTTTTATTGCGCACTTCTAACGGGGTGTCGAAGCGTGTGACCAAGTTTGGTCTTCGGAAGTCAAAGCGTCGCCGAGATATGAGAAAACTTCCTGTTTGGCGGCGTCGCCGCCGACTGCGATTGGCTAACGCGAAAAGTTGGCATGAACTGTCACTGGGGCAACCCACGGTATGTGCGGATATCGCAATTTCATTTCAAATAAAAACGCATCAAGAGATATGAGCAAAAACAATGTTTTGCTAATTATAGCGCCCCCTAGTGGAGAAATGACACCAGATTTGTGCCGTGCACTCGGGACAGAGTCTGGAAGCGTGGTACCAAATTTGGTTTCATTGCACCGAAGCGTTGCCGAGATATGAGCTCAAATGGAAAACGGCGCCTTCGTCGCCGATTTCGATTGGCTGTTACGGGCGACCGCTTATAGTTCCGAAGACAAAAAGTAATGCGTTAAGGAAGCATGGTCGGTAGATGACGTGTGTGAAGTTTGGTGTCGATCGGACAAAATTTGTGACCCGTGAAAACTTTTAAAAGTTTTTGATGAAATCCAAAATGGCGGAAAATCCATCATGGCGGAAATTGACGCCATATGGTGCGTTGATCCCGGGTTGGTCCAAGGATTCCAACGGTACCTTGTTTTCAAAAATCGGACATACGGTTCAAAAGTTACGTGCACAAATGTACTTCAAACTTTGACCCGTTGGTGGCGCTAGAGCGTGGTTAGTGCTTACATGAAACTCTGTCAAAGTAATGTTGAGACTGTCCTTAAGCTGTGTGCAAAATTTCACAACTTTTTACCATACGGTTCTATGGGCTGCCATAGACTCCCATGGCGGAATAATAATAATAATAGGGAAGAAAACGTACAAACACAATAGGTGTCCTACGCAGCTTCGCTGCTTGGCCACCAATGACATGAGCTTGGGAGCACGATTTCATAATTTTTCTGGACATATTACTTGCATGATTTGTTCAGACTTCCATGCTTTATTAAATATAGTCTGGGGATCCAAAAAAAGAAGTTTAATATCGGTCTTGTTACCGGACTAGCTACTACTTGTTCCAGGGAATTTTAATTCATAAATTGTGCAGTGGCCGTGAGAAGGGATTCAGAGCGCCGCGACTGGACATCGCTTTCAGAGCTCGTCTCTCGTCGTCCTCCCAGACTGAATCTGGGTGATGTACTCGGCATG
The DNA here is from genome assembly GCF_963514085.1 of Chelon labrosus. Taxonomy (NCBI): domain Eukaryota; kingdom Metazoa; phylum Chordata; class Actinopteri; order Mugiliformes; family Mugilidae; genus Chelon; species Chelon labrosus. Next base: position 12,985,765 of record NC_140342.1, read on the forward strand.
TGACCTTGAGTCAGGCCCAGCCAATACATTAGGCTGATCAAGCCCTGGTGTCACAGCGGGAAATACCCTCTGCAAATGTCAGAGATCCTCCACGACATTCAGGTCCCGTAATTTGGAGTCATAAATTAAACCTTTCATATTTCACTAGCTGTTTAATATCCCTGGAGTGGAGCACATGCATGGTTATTATTTATTCTTCAGAGCCAAGAAACAGGGTGGGACGTCCATCTCTGCCTCAGTTCTTCATCTACCTCTTCCCAGCCCTCCATGTCTATCTCACTCTCTTATTTTCTGTCTTACTAAGTATGCAGTGACCCCAAAATTTAAGTAAGCTCCGCGTCATCGATTAAAACAAGAGGAATAGCTCTGTCAATGCAAGGCAGACTCGCTCTTTAAAGCGTTATGGATTACCGACATTTGGAAGAAAGGAGGATCTCTAAAGAGACCGAGACTGGCGTTCGTTCTGTCAAATAATTTATTCAGTGCGGTCAATCAAGTAAATTAGAAGCCTCCGCTTAGCACTTGGCCTTCACTGCCGCAGCTTATGATGAATGGTGTGATGATACGTGATAAAGGCTTCATCACATTAGTGCCCCGCCTTCAAATTTTATAATTTTTCCCATCCTATGGTCGTCACCTCTTGGAAAGATCTGCTGTGCGTCTTCACATTAGACATTACGTCCGTCGCTCCTAGTGTTCCATTTACGCATCTCAGTCACAGCTCAAGCTAGGAAGAGAGCTGGGAGCAATCAAAAGGAACAGCTACAATGTTTGGGACTTTTATATACACACTACCTCTATCAGGACTGCTGTGTGAGAACCCAACGTTTTTTTTTGTTTTGTTTTTTATCAAGATCCTCCTGAGCTTGTGACCTTTTAGAGAACACTGCAGATGTCGCCCTTGTACGTCTGAGTACAGTCAAATCTGGGCTAATGGACCAGCATCTGAGTCCTCTCTGGGGAGAAGAGTTTATCTACTGTCACACTCGTGTAGCACTCTGTGGAAAGTGAGGAGAAGAAGGTGACGGACACAAAATCAGTCAGTGGGGCTTTTTGAGCAAAGGGCATGTTGGAAGTGAGCACACAGACTCCTCGTAGGTGAAAGGGTGTCAAGCACTCCAGTTACATTGTGCTTCTTGCGCTCTCCTTTTAAAAAAAATGCCTCTGTCCGTGCACATAAAAGTGTTCGCATGTGAGCACGCACGCTCTCGGCCTCCCGTCTTGTCGATGCACGTGTGATCCCGTAACTGTAGAACCCCGAATTCGCAGTGAACTGCACGCGTGCGCTCGTATGGCTGAGAGCACTGCACTGGATTCCAAGGGAGGCAAACGTGTAATCATCTGAACAGCAGAGGGGCTTGTGACCGTCTGACATAAGACCATGAATGACACAGCGAGCGGCATCCTATTTGCATGGTCACAGCACATGGTCAAATGACTGTCTGGCAATTTAAAAGCCTGGTAATTCCCTGCACAAAGTGGAGACGGCTTATAGAAGAAGAGGGGGGAAAAAAAAAACAGGGAGTGTCTTCAGCTAAGTTCAGACTGATAGGGAAACTACTGAAGGAGAACAGGAAGCGAGGTGCTGATCCTGCATCTGTGCCACAAAATGTGAGATAATTCTCTCATTTATTTATTTATTTGTTTTATATATCAGGGATCAAACAGCCCGATTGCCTGAGACATGTCTGTCTTAATATCTTTTCAAAGCAGCGTTTCATCTTGAGAAATAGCCCAGAGCCAGAGCTCCTCTGCTTCGGCATGTGACATGAAATGAGTGTGACAACAGGTTTAAGAGGTATAAAGACAGACGTCTCCTCTGTTCTCTCCGTCTCCCACAACAAAAACAAACTTAATTTTACATCTGTGGCGAACATGAGATGTTGTTTAGAATATGCTGTCTTGTGGGGCATGCTGAGTAGAACATGTAGGACAGAGCAAAAGCCGCAAACATTTATATACAGAGAGGAAATGTCAGAAACACACAACAATTCTTATACACAACAAATTGCCACTGTAGGTTTGACTTTGGCCCCAAAATAGACCAACATTCCAAGGGGGGACTTGCAAAGGGATTATGGTACACAGTTTAAAGCAACTGTGGGGTTTCTTTCCTTGTGGTATTTCACAAATTAATAAATGACATGGTGTGTTTGAGCGGCAAATGGGGATTTAACATTTTGTTGGCTGATTTAGTTCAGATGAAGGTGCGCACAGCACGGACAGGCGACTTGGGCAGGGTGAATTTTAAAGTAGCTTACCTGATATTTCAGACTGAGGGACGCCATCCAGAGGGTATCCCTTATCGCTGTAAAACTGCCTGATATCCGAACAACTCCGGGCTTTGCTGGTCCCTTTGTCCCCAGAGGCTGGTGCCGTTAGAGAGCACAGTGCCAAAGCAGCTATGATGAAGGAATCCATTCCGGCCGACCCCTAGTAGCTGTGGACTTAGTCAAGTGCAAATCCGACCAAGAGTCTGGACCTAAACTGAGAGCGAGACTCCCAAGTTGGTGTGAAACAGGGCTGCTTGGTGCTGCTGCTGCTGCTGCTGTGCGTAAAATATCCTCCACCTTCCTCTCTCCCTTCTGCCCTTCTAGTGCGTCTGCTGAGTCTGTGGCTGCTCTCCGCGCACTGCTGCACGGCACAGGAGCGATTCCTCACAGAGGTCCCGTCTCGTCTCCCCCCCTCACCCTCCTCCTCCTCCTCCTCCTCCTCCTCCTCTCCTCCTCTCCTACAGCTGGGCCGGTGTTGACAGGACAGGAGCTTTATTATTTTTTTTCTTCTTCTTCTTCTTCTCCCTCCAAATAATAATCTTCTCAAGCAGTGTTCCACCCGGGAGGGGGGCAAGTGCAGACTCTTATCTCATAAATCCACTGTTTAGGTTTTTTTTTGGCTCACCTAGAGAAGGGAGAAGCGAGACATGAAAGAATTAGGTTACGCGTTTACGGCTGAAATATTTTAAGTCGTGTCAGAAAATAGCACCGCGCTGGCTGACGCCGTGCGGCCAGCTGACTCGCGCCTACCGGCTATACGACGTGCCCGGGAGGGATCTGAGCGGAGAGGTGCGCACAGGCGGACACCGCAGCTCGGGGTTTGTCTGGACGATGCTGTGCCAGCGCTGCCACTCTGTGGAAATGAAAAGAAGGCGGAGAGAGAGAGAGAGGGAGAAAGAGAGGGAGAGAGAGAGCATGGATTTGGAACCCCTCATTTTCGTTTCATTCCGTCTCATCTAAATGTTATTTTTAGACGTGCTTTAGTATAACATTGCTGTCAAACCTGCTTGAGTCGTGGGTTTAGTTTTTTTTTTTTTTTTTTGGGGGGGGGGGGGGGGGGGATTTCGCAGCAGTCTAGTGATTTGTGCATCACGAGGTGGCCCCGGCTCTCAGGTGAGGAATGTGCTCCGCGCGTCCCGACAGCTTCTTGATCACCGCCCGGCCAGGTGTCGCGCATGAACAGTGGGCGTGCCCTCGAGCTGCAGGCGCCCTTCCCAGCGCACAGGTCAGCCACGCCGAGCAGCACCTCTTCCCCCGCTCGCTCTGCAGAGAAAGAGAAAGAGAGAGAGAGAGAGGGTGAGAGAGGGAGAGATAGAGAGAAATCTACATGAGCCGCATCACTCCTCGCGGCGCAATTAATTGTCCAACAAGTCGCCGCACGCTTTGTGCCGTTCCCGGTTTGCCTGTCACCTGCTGAATGCCTTCATTATTATACCTCGGTTTCTGTGCGTGTTCCCGTGTGCGTTCGGTTCATTACACAAGCCTGGAAATGTTCTCGGGTATTTTCATGCTCGACTGGACCAAGAAGACAAGAGGAGGAAATGCCACATAGGGTTGTCTCAGAAACACACTGAATCATTTTGAATCCGTGCAGACATATTATTTCGTGCCCTTCGACTTTGTGTGCATCTGAGTTGATTTTTTATTTATTTTTTAATATGCCTTTCAAGTCCACATCAAATCAGTTGCTCTCTTTTCCTGTGTACGTTTTGCAAATTCTTGGAATTTCTCAGTTTATTTATTTCTTCTGATGGGATCAGTGACTCCTGAGTTCCCGGCAGGCCCGTGCCAGACGTGGCCTTTCTTTCAACCTTCTCAAAAAAATACTCTGCTGATGTGATCGGGCCCTGTGGACTTCTGTGCAGCCGTGCCACATCAGTAAAGACAAATACACTTCCCTTGTTTAAAATAATGTCCTGCAGTTCATGTAAGACAATGAACTGGACGGGGGGGGGGGGGTTCGAAGCTGCCACATCCACGGTAGATGCTCCTTGAGGCTTTTCGTTCACACCACCTCACATTACCGCGGCGACACCTGGAAAAACTCAAGTGCCGCCTTGAGTTAGTGGCCGTGGCGTGGAGGATAGATAAACAAAAGCGAGGAGAGGCAAAGGGAAAGGGGAGAAACAAAGGAGAGAAGGGGAGAGCCACGTGGCGAGAACATTTCCTGCCTCCGAATCGCTCTGTTTATGCAGGCAAGCATTGTTTATGAATACATTAGGAAATGTCACTCTGTAATTAGTCTGTTCCCCATCACTGATTGAGTCCAAACAAAGAGGACAGCATCTCACATATCACTAAGTGACAAACGGCTATACACTCGCCTTTATTACAGCTCCGAGATGAGTGGGCATGAATTACACCTTCGCTCTGCGGTGTCAAGCGTCTTACTCATTTGCAGCCTGGGCATGGGTGCAAATCTGGCACTCCAACGGCGCAGTTACTCCGCTGAAGTCGAGAGCGCTGTAATCGTGCCACACAGCAGAGCAGACAGAAGCCACTTTCTAATTATGTGTAACGGCTGCTTCGCTTTTCTTGCCGCTGTGACTGAAAACCAGGCCGAGTTAAGCACATGTGGCTAGAGGTTAATAAGTCTAGCGGGCTCCGAGAGCATGTGTGTGTGATAATGTGTCCCTGGGTATTATATACGGGCTTGTGTACGCATGACCTTTATGTACGTGTGTCTATGTCGGAGGCGGTCGGTGCGCGCGATGTGAGTTTATGTGTCTGACTGTGTCCCACATGTGGCCATAGGTCGGCAGCGCTTGTTGGAGAAGTGATTGGCCCTTCACTGTCTGGTGCGGAGATCGTGCAATTAATGCTCGGTGAAAGCCACAGAACAGCCATGTTTTCTTCAGGCTGCCTCTCATTGAAGTTTTATTGGCTCTGACCATGAAAGGCCTTCTAATGAGGAGCAGGATGCTGGGGGAAGTTCAGGAGACCGGCAGAATGGTAGCAAAGACAGGGGAGAGCACGGGGGTGAGAGGCCACGCAACTAAGCAGCACACCAGGTTGGTGTGCATGTGCAGCAATCATGTGGGGAGCATTCTCAGGGCGTGATGGGGCTTTCTAGCGAAAATTACTGTGCATTTACAGAAATGCTGCAGATGTCCTGCAGACACGACATCTTCCCGGCAAAACACTCCAAAGCAGATAGATTGAGGAGGAAGCTATTTTTACTTTTGTTTCTTTCTCCCTTTAAATAGAATAGAGAGAATGCCTTGGTTGTCATTTCTGCTCTGCAGCCCTGACGCCTTAACAGTGATGCATCATGTATGATCGGAATATTGTTTTGAAAAGTATATATCAACGTGATTCATTTTTAATGAATCATGTTGTGTAACTGCGAACGTGAAATACTACAGTCTTCAGGCAATCCTTGATATTTTCACACTGAAAAACAGTCAGAACAGCTGTTCTTCTGCTTTTGGTAGATCATTAAAACCAATGGCAGAACTATATTACATATTTGTCTTAAGTAAAATAAACTACAACGATCAGCCACAACATTGGTCTGGTCTGGTCTTGGCGGGTGGTACATGTCTAAGGATCATCCACACGAATGCCAGGTCCAAAAGTTTCCCAGCAGAACATTGAATTGTCACAAGATGGTCAGCGTTATTTACTTGTCCTGTCAGCGGTTGTGGCTGATCGGTGTAAGTAAATTTACTCAGTTATACAACTCGTCACAACATATCTGCTCCTGCAGTGGTTTGTGCTGACATTTCAAACCAAACTTTGTTAGCCTCGCCTCTGTGTCTTTCACAAGTGATAGTGTATTTTTTTTTTACTAAATAAACACAAGTGTATTTTGAAGGAGAAAACTTGGCTCCAGAATCACCTCAACACTGAATTAGCAATAACACGAAATGCTCACTGGCTTGAATAATTGACCGTGTTTATACTGAATATGTACTTCGGTATAAAATATTGCCCTTCTGCGCTAACCCATTGTGAAATGTGCGAAAAATTGTTATGTTACTCGTCACCAGCAGCAGCCCCTTGATTATAGTACGAGTTCCAATATTTATAACACAACTACATAATTGCCACACACATCTGACTCCGGCTGATTAACGGCTGATTGCACAAATTCTGTGCTGTCAAACTCTGGGACTCTCCTTGTGATCAGAACATTTTCGGGAAGCTCCCGCCGCATTAAATACACCGTATGATAATGCCGGCTGAGCTTCTCCCACAAGTTCATGCGATGCCCTCGCCGTGGAGCGGCTACAGGAAATGAAAACTGAAGGAATGGAACGTTGTTGTTGGGAGGAGGAGGAAAAAAAAACCTTCACTTTGACAATGTGGGTGCATTTTGTTTCCAAATCAGTTTGAAACATCGCTCGAGAACGACGGGTGCAAAGATGCGATGGCAAAATCTTATATGATGTCATTTCTATCCATATGTTATAGACATTATATGCATCCAGCGCAGAACATAATGACTGCCTGCAGAGTCACTCTGTTTTCGCAACAAGCAATTTATACATTCATCTGTGCATAACAGGAAGTCTCATTCTTCTGTTAAATGCAAACTGACATGTGCAGCAATATAAGATGACAAAGAGGATTAAGTCATTTTTATTATTCTCATGTGTGGCATTTGTATGCACAAACGCAGAGTGCTCTCATCACGCACCGAAAACGCTATTTCACGAAGATATCGGAGACCAAAAGGTACCGCCAGATCAGATAGAAGACACACGCACGCCCTAAGAAATAAGCTGTGAAGGAGCCGCTCGATTGGCCGGCGTTCAGGTCCCACCGCCCGGCCTCAGCAGGGTTTCTGTGTAAACATCAGTGTGCTGTTTCAACAGATGTAATCGGCCTTTAAAGGGAGATCATTGTGTCCTCCCCCTAAAACCGGTCTCATCCTGGGCTCTCGCAGATAGCATCGATTCTGCATCCTCCCCGGGTTTTTATGTCAACCATTAGCCAGAGTTCAGCGCACCCGCCACAGGTCTGGCTCCTTCCCATTCTCCTTTGTCTCCTCTTCTTCTCATCTCTATTTTCTCTCATGTGTGCGCGCTCTCTGCTGCTCTGCGTCGTCGCAGAAGAACGTGTGATCATGTTGACTTGTTAAAAAGCGCTCATGCGTGAACCTCGACTTTAGAGGTGCTTCGGAGCCTGCGTTCTTTGTCCCTAACCCTTTGCGATTTTGAGAAGCTGCGCCGTCCCTTGATCGCATTTACCAAGCGCCTGTCTGCGCAAACACGGCATCAACAAACCTGCCTATCTCCATACACCGAGCCTCCGCGGCCGCCAGAGACAGACGATGACAGAAAGAGGAGAAATGTTGATGGTAAGTGCAAAGGGTAGACAGATAATATTGTAGAGAAAAATGAGAAATAGCGGTGGGGAAAATGGGAAGAGGGAGGGGCGGGCTTATGAGGCAAAGATAAGGAGGGAACGAACGATGATGGATGACACGGGGGGAATGACAGAGAAGTGAATTGGGGGGAAAAGTAAGGGAGAGTGATTGTGCGTTCGGAGTGGAAAGGATGGAGTGCAGGGAATAGAACAAATAGAGAGTTTTCAAAGAAGAGGAACGGAAGGGAAATGATTAGGATTAAGGGGAAAGGACAAACCGCCAATGAGGTCCTTGCATTTTTGAGGCTGCTCTTGCGAAAAGGGCAAGATGAGAAATGCCTTCTGCGGTGTGTAGCACTGGGCTTTTGTCGGTCTACATAGGCATCTCGAGCACATTCAGGCTTTTTTTTAGGCAAAATCTTCACGAATAAAAACGGATTAAATCTCAGAAATTACCACAGGACAGAGAAGAGTGCGGTAAATCTCATTAAACCACCACTTACGTTTGAGTAACGGCCACAGATTTTTTAATATTTATTCATGCGCCGTGTCTTATTGACACAGAAGAGGAAACACACATCTCATTTCCATCCGTTTATGGAGAAGAGGATGTAGCGAGCGCCTCTCGCGCGCAGAGGCAGACCGTACCCATCTGGCAGTGCCACGTCCTCATTCCCGCGCCCGACGTCACGCAATTACTCCGTTCATTTACCTGCATGCTGTTCTCATATAAATATTTCACCTTCTCTATGTGTCACATGTCTCAGATGATGAATTAACTGCTCTCCTCGTCTGCCTCTCGCTGCGAAAGCTCATAAACTCATGGGAAGCGGTGACAAAACTGAGATATTAAGATGACCTCTTGTGGCTCCTGGGCCAGAGATTGTTTGCACAGTTCGGGACAGTATATATTCATGTAATTATCAAGTCCACGGTTCAAAGTCCCTCGTGTTTTTGCAGGTATTTTCCTGAGAGCGACCTTGACGGTGACCTTGGTCTGACAGCGCTGAAAACTGACCACAGATCCTCTCTAAATCCTTATGCACGTCTCAGCCCTCTTTTGGTTTTTTAATGCGGCCTCGTTTCAGATCTTCGTCCAGACTGGCAGCATCTCCCTCCACGTTGGCCTCGGAAACAGTGGGAGGCCCCGTCTCTGTGTGCTTCTCAGCCCCCTGTGAGGAGTCCGAAATTGTTTTCCCACTATGACTTTGGTGTATCCACACATTCCTTCAACATTCCTCTTCCCTCGCTCCCCCGTACGGAAGATACTTTATCACATTACTCCTACTCTCATTGCCCCAATTTGTTTTTAATGAGTGCGTGAACCGAGGAATGCAACAGCGCTGCCTTGGTTTGATACTGATACAGTAAGTGAGCGTGTGAGTGCTAATTCTTCACGCCGATATAAACTGCCAGCTTTCACACGCAGATATTTTTTATTTTTTTTCGTGTTTTCGAACAGCCCACTTTGGAAAGCCGCTCAGCTTTATGGCTCTGGTTTGCCTTGAGTCTTTTTCCCTCGCCCCCTCTCTGATCAGAGCGAAGCTGCTAATGGGGAATTGCCATTTAGATGGATTGTTCACTCAGCGGTCCCCTCTTATGGAGTTGTAAACTGGACTGTAAAACAAATCCGGCTTGTAAATCTGTCAGCTGAGAAACTTTGGTTGGTTTTCAAATGAAGCTGTAATGCTGCGTGCGCGTTTCCTGCAGCCCAGAGGGGGAAAAAGGCTGGGCGTCGCATCGCTGATGGAAAACCCCTCTTGAGTGGTGCATCATTTATACAAGCAAATGTGACGGTTACTTAGCATGTCGCATTGTCACGATCAGTGATGCATACGCGCATGTTTTACAAGGTGCCTATAGGGAGAGGCTGTTTTATTGGATGAAAAAGGAGTTGTTATTATATATACACGTCACTTGTAATTGCAAAGCTGTTTGAAAGTGTCATTTATCACGGGAAGCGCTCCGTCACACAAATTTATTCTGATTCATGTTCGATGTTTTTTTTTTTCATCAGCTTTTTTCCATTTCAGACTTGGACTCCGGTCCAGCACGGAGCCAGCGCTCTTCTTTTCCCCACAAAAATGTCATCAAAAGTCACGCCAGATCGATTTTTATTTAAAAAGGAGTTCACATGACGTCAGCCTGGCGCTGGCGATACTGCCGGTTTTCCAGTTCGCATGCTGTTCTCTGAGAATTAAGTTTTTGAACAATAGAAAGTTTGACTTTTAAGTGAAGCCGGCTGTAATTAATCATATCACCAAGGGCTCGGTGAGCCTAGCCAGTCCAGTCCCTGTTGGTCATTGCAGTGGCTGGTGGGTGGGGGGAGGGGGTAAGCCTTTGCAAGGAGGAGAAGGAAATACGAGGCTGATTAAATGCAGAATAAGAGACTTTTGGTTATAGTCGAAAGAGATGTGTTGGATCAAAAATATGTTTATGTTAATATAAGTGATCTAAAAGCCTTTTGAGTGAGTAACGTGTGAAGAATGACCGCCATTCCGTTTTGATGCAACACTGGTTAGCTGTGCCTCTAAACATCTTCGATTGATCCAAAGTCCCTTCAGTTACTGATACTGACAAGCAACTGCTGTTGTCCAGGTTTGAATGGTTAACTCCCAAACATTACTTTGCACTGACAAAACTAGGGTGCAGCGATTCAACAAGTTCCCAAGCAAGCTATTCACCTCCTTCTTGCGCATTATTCATGCAAAGCAAAGAACAAGAGTTTATACTGTATGGCATCGAGAGACTTTCAAATGATGGGCTGTATAATTTACTTCAGAAATGTACCAATTCACCAGAATCTTCACTCAGATGTGCGTTGAAAGGTTTAAGAAATGTGGAAATACAATTGGAAAAACTTGCCAGCAAACAACGTCTCTGGATCCCTGTCTTCTAAGTTACTTCACACATTAAATCCCCATTGCAATTTTTGTCATTGTTAAGATGCTATGTAGCCCATGTGCTGTGCTCTGTTGTGTTAAGGTACAGAAGGCGAGACATATGGCTGACTGTGTGAACAGATAAAAACAATCAAAAGGGAAACGGTACCAGATCGTAATAAAAAATGCACAATGCTCCAAGTAATGGTCAAGTCAAGAGGAGTGTGCTTTTTGGTGTCATCGCTGTAGCCAAGAATCTCTCCGCTATGAGGAGGGGAGGAATGAGAGTTACTCCTGGTAGGCCTGCGACATTGATTTCCCCTACCTCTTGCCCCGCAGAATCGGACAGAAACAGAGCCGATCAATGCCGCTCCTGCTCCTGTCGGCCGGCACCCTCATTCATCCTCGGTCGCACACAGATGCACCACATGCTCTTACAGAAATGGTTCCACAAGCAAATTAGTTGGTCCGTGCCTTTGTACCGCACTGATGTGAGGAAACCAGGGGAGAAATGCACGAGAACATCCGGACAAACTAAGACAACAGTCGTGCAGTTTTCAGATCCAACGTGACAGAGAGAGAAAGGAAGGGGAGAGAGATGGAGCGCTGGAAAGGTGGAATGGCACCCAAGGGAGCTGTGGAACATTCACACTAGAGCTCATCCATCTCCAGGACATGAGCAAGGAGGCTGCCTGTAGCATGCCAAACAGAGCGAGCCTGACAGAGAATTCAACGAGAGATGTAGTCCAGCCTTGAACGTATGTGACAGACAAGCATGCACACACACACAACCCCTTCTTAAAACTCCTCAATCACAGCTCACGTTACACACACACACACACACATCGATGGCGAGCTCAGCAGTCTAATTGGAGACTCGAGCTAGCAGGGGCTACATTTCTCTCTGGCTGGCTATTGTCATGTGGAGACATAGTTAATCTGTTTTCCTAACAGCCAGGCATTCATGTTGACTAATGTCCATGCCCCACTGCACTGCCTTATTAAGTCACGATACATTCTAATGACACCCGGCACTTGTGTTTCTTTCGCCGGCCAGCAAATATCTTCGAGTCTTTTGTGGACATGTGCAACTGCTGGTCCAACACGTAGCCGAACCTGCAGGTTGGTCCACGCGTTGCACTAAAACCGAGCACCACAGCGAAAGCAGCGACAGTCGGACTTCGGCGTCAGCAATCGCTCTCTTCAACAGATGGAGGAGATCATGTGAATGTGGGTGTTGTTCAGTCTAAAACACGAATCTAAAATTGGTTGGGACAAAGACTTGGAAGAAAAAATAACTATTAACATCACCATTTCTGTATGCAGCCAAAGTGGAGCAATTAAACCCTTATTATCCTGTCCGGCTCCGCTTTTCGGATTATAATTCAACAAACTTCAACAAACAAAACATGTTTTAATTTGCTGTAATTAGATGAAATGCGAAATCTGAAACACATGCAACTGTAAAAGGGGAATTCTCAGCTTCGCAGCAGGAAATATGACTTCGCAGAAGTGCTCTCAGACAAAGCAGACGACTGTAATTTATTACCGGTCCGTGCTGCAGCCCAGTGAGCTTCCTCTGTCATTTGCATCAGCATCTCTTAAAGGAGCAACATCTCTCTACGGAGCATATTTGGATGAACACACATAGTTTCTTCGTGATCACATAACCTTCACGGCAAAATAATGGACTGTAGTCCGATCAGCCACAACATTAAAACCACGGACAGGAGAAGTTGACCATCTTGTGACAATGCAAACCTTTGGACCTGGCATTCATGTGGATGTTACTTAGACATGTGCCACCCACCTAGACCAGACCAGGCACCCCCAACCCGACAATCCTTGATGGCCGCAGCCATCTCCAGCAGGATGCAGCCTGACACAGACACGTACACAAGTGGTTTAGGAACAACATAAAAAACATGAAAAATGGCCTCCAAATTCACGTATCTGTGGGATGCACTGGAATAAACCTCATCCACAGAGGCCCCTCCCCTGAACCCACAGGACCCGAAGGCCCCCACTAACAACATACTGTTTCCAGACACCACAGGACACCCTCAGAAGGCCCATGTCCATTCTCTGATGAGTCACAAGTGTTTTAGAGGCTACACAAAGGGAGAGCTACACAAAATTAAGAGTCATAATGTTATGCCTGATCGGTGTATATAAAGATGTTCAAACTCTCTGTAATGTCACCTGTTCTGACGAATTGGGAGACCAAAGCCGTAAAAGGCTGTAAAAATGTTTATTTCTGCTGTAAATTTTGGACGTTTTAATATTCTGGAGCCAGACTCCAGTGCTCATTTTCAGAACTGCTGTTTTTGGCGCTTTCGTGTTCGCCTAATTTTTCAGGCCCAGATGCTGCCACTTGGGCAAAAATATGTAGAAATGCACCGTAAAAGTGAAAAACATTGGATACACTTCAGCTCACATTTCAAATGGGATGCTGCTACAGTATTAGCAGCCTACGTCTGCCAGGCACCGACATCAGCCTCTACAGTCTAATGAGCAGAAAGGCTTGTAAATGAACAATATCACACAGTGATACAATGATACAAGAGATATCTATTTGATGTATTACCTCGTGTTCTCTCTCTCGTCAGTTTTAGACATATCTGGGAAGGAATTTAAAAACTGGCACCCATCTTCGCTTGTATGTTTCTGACAGCGGTCTAGAAAACCCTTTCATCTGTGTCTCTCTGCCGTGAGCGGTTAGAAAGGGGTCCAGGCCAGCGGTCCAGTTTGCTGGTCTGTGGCGCGCCGGTTCAAGTCTGCCTCTATTTTTCTTTCATAACAGGAAGAATAAGTTGGGATTCATGAAGGATCTGGAACTATTTGCAAAGCAGAATGACTGTTCATATTTTATGATATTCCTACACATTCAGGGTGACTTGCCAGAGGGAGAGAACCGCAGGCTGCAGGATGACATATACTTTTTTTTTTACAGCTCTTGCTGTGCATGGGTTTGGCTTTCGTAGATTTCATCGGTCGGAAACAAAATGGATGGATGCTTCATGGATTGCCTTGCACCAGTTTTCCCCCCGCCATCTGACAGAAAATGACAACAGCCACATGGTAACTCCCAGGAGGATGACACCACCTGATGCTGTTTTCCTGCCCTCTGCTAGCAGAACAGTGCATGATGGGAAATACAAGTGACAAGTGAGGCCAATCAGTGGATAAGAGGAATAAAGCAAAGGTTCTTGTGTCACTGTTGCCGATCTGATGTCTGTCGGAGTGGCTGAGGCTCCTCTTGATGCTCCATCATGTTGAAAATGAGTTTAATTAGACTCAATTAGTCAGCTCAAGAACTCACTGAGCATAATGCTAAGTGGCCGGCGGAGCAGGGCGACAGATCGACAACTGGCAGTGACAGCACGTGTTAGCTCGTTGCATGAGCAGAGGGAAATGGATACAGTTGACGGCTGAAAGTCAAGAAGCTGAGCTGTGGTTAACAGGAGCCGCAGGTGCCCCTTCATCTCCCCCTGGTTCGCCCGATTGTCCATCTTGAAAAATCTATTTCCAGTGCTCTCCTCCTTCCTTTGCTTCCGTCATCCAGTCCGAGCTTCTCACCGTGATCACTTTGCTCAAACGGTAAGACAATCTGGGGTCAGGGGTACTCCTCTGTCACCATGCTATTGCACAGGTTGACTTCGGAGGACATCTGTTGGAAAATGCACTCATGCGTCTTAAGGCTCTGTTCACAGAGTGTATGTAACTGCGGTTCAGATTCTGACTATGTGAATAAGTGTGTGTGAGAGCGAGATTGTTGCCTAAAGTAAATTAACTGTGTTATTAAGAATGTGTATAGTTTTTATGAATCCAATTGCAATGACAGACCTGAGTTTGATAAGGTTATAGTTTACTGACATGCAGCAATCTTGGAATGTTGAACTTATGAGACTGTAGAACTTACCCCAGTGCCACATGGGGGCTTTATCTGGCCTTGAGGTGACTGATAACAGATATTTCAAGAGCAAAATGACTGCGACAAGGAATTTAGCACTTGTCAGAATGGACGAGTAAAAGATCTGCGACACCTCGCTGCAGACATTAACTATGTAGGGTCTGCTCTGACCCTTCCTGTAGACAACTGTGTATTGCATTTCCAATCAGGTCTGTTGTCGCATAGTACTCAAAGGTGTTTGTATTCCATTATTTGGATTCACTGCACTGTCAAGTGATTTCAGCTATGTAGTTCATAATGTCAATGCAGCATCCAGACTGTATGGATAGCACGTATGTTTAAACCATAGACTGTATATAAATATGGACTATGCGTCCACACCTCCTTGCATTGGCTAAAATTATGATATTTTCCCGGGGATACTGGTAGCACCATCTTGCGACTTTGTAGTCAGAATCTGTCCGAGAGTGGAGCAACTTGGAGCTGCGATATATCGATGACCCGTCCACTCTTCTGCCAGACTCAGTCGCATTTTTGTTTGATTAATACTACGCTCTGCTCTGCCTCCACCAGTTACAATGAAATGTTGGATTATATGCTGTTATTTATGTATTTTTTCCAACTCTCTCTGTCCTATGGGACCACTTCAGGGAGTGGTTGGCATGGCAACTTGTAGTGATCATAATGTCACACAACTAACTAAAATGAAACTTCTCAGAATAATGGACATTGAATATGCATCGGTATTATATTAACTACCTAAAATGACACAAACTGTCCTTGAAAAAAAAATGGATTTAAAGTGTACTTTCGTGTTTTAATTTGGCCCAAGTCCCACCCACTAATGTGGAGGGGGTGGAGCTTATGACCTATACTGCAGCCAGTCACTAGGGGGAGCTCTACTTGCTTTGGCTTCACTTTTGAGGAGCTGTTCCGCCCGTCCATCTTTATACAGTCCATGGTTTAAACACTCCACACTTAGGATATTGTGGTTGCCAATGGAAGAGCTTGAGCTAATAAATATATAGGAAATAAACTTCTGGTCAAATAGCATGCCGTTTTCAGTTTAGAGCAACATTTTTCAAAGCACAAAGCATATTTCAAGTGCTGCATTTTTGCTTCCCAGTGGTTACTTTGTTGAAAGGCAAAATTCTCCCCAAATTATAAGGTAATGTTACAAGTTATTATCAACTGCTGTAACCTGCCAGTTTATTGTTCATTCATCCACTAACAGAAACAGAGAAAGCTGACTTTTATTTGTTTTGCAATGTGGGCTCATGGTTGTTTGGTGTTTGGTTTCTGAACTAGATAAATGAACAGAGACAGAAACATGCATCTGAGGGCATTAACTGCTCATTTGTAGGTTGCACCAAGTGTACAAAGGTCTGTTGTACAAACACAAATGTATTTAAAACCGGCTTCATCAGAAGAACAATGTAAAAACTGGTTTTACAGTGTAAAATACAGAATGTTGAAGATGCTGATGTGCTAGTGTCTCTCACCTGCTTCACCCGAGGATCCTGACAACTCCAGGGGATTGCATATTTAGTTTGGTTTCAATGTCAGCTGTGTAAGCACCCAAAGAGCAAGTTTTGCTTCTTTGTTTTTTAGAAGTTCTGACTGAGCTCCGAACCCAAAAAGTTTTTGTGAATTGGAAAGTCTTCGCTGAAGCTGACAGTTATCTAAAAGAAAATGGGGCATAGTGATAATATTTTATTGAAGGGTGAGCCCATCGTCTGTGTTTAAATTTGAAAAGGGTGCCAATGGAGACAACTATGACGTTTGGCTCCTTTGCATCAGTTCTCCGGCTTACTGCATCACTTGCACACATTTCTAATTCAACTTTTACCTCAGGCAAAATCCCCTCAATAGGGATGATTGCGCAGGTGCTTACATCGTTCCAACAACACCAACTAAATTATCCCTAAGCAGTCCAAAATCTTAGAATCACTAGTCAGCTCACAGCTATATGTGTTTTTTGGAGAATACTTATGTCCTTGTAGCCACAGAAGTCACACTTTAGACCAGCCCACAGCTCAATCACTGCTGCTGCAGTCATTGCTTACAACTGGTTTTTATCTCCGAGTTCAAATTCTGGTTGTTGACAGTGACAAGTGAAGTACCCGTAAGAGCTGATAAAGATGTTTCTCAAGGTTCAGTATTGGGGCTACTAGGAATTCTATAAATAAGTTCTATTTATATTACAACTCAACACTGCCTTTTTATGCTGATGATATCATTGTCTATACAGCCAAAAACTGCAAACCAGGTCTTCTACAGGTTACAGATTCCTTTCAGGGACCTGCAGACCTCTCTGTTCAAATTTAAAAATATCCTAAACTCAAAAAAGACTAGTCGTACTCATCAGTGGCTCAGCCCATGCCATTGATGTCCCCAATCTTAACCATGATTTAAACAGTTTCTTAATGAAAACAATTCAGCATCATAAATAATTACCAATATGGTTAGATAACGAACTGCCCTACAAAATTCATGTAGGACATCTTGCTCAAAAACAAATTGGATTCTTACACCGCAACAGAGGCGGCTTCTCCTACAAAAGCAGAACAAGTCATTATACTGTCTACCACACTGTCCACATTGGATTCCAGAGATATCCTTAATGATCACGCCGCTGCCACCACCCTTAAACCCCAGACGCTGTCTACCACGGCACCCTGTGATTCATTACTGCGCAGTAATCGCACTCACCGCTGTCACTTATTATATCAAATGGCTGTCTGGATATCACTGGCAACTACAAGGCACGAGCACACTTTTGTCTTCATCTACAAGGCCTCGCCATCTGAGCTGCTGAAATATTGAACATCTTTAGTTGAGCTCGTAGCTCATCATCAGAATTCAAGATCACAGGAGAAATTGCATTCACAAGTTCTTTACATAAACCTAGAACAAGGGATCGCTGTTTTTTTGCAGCACTATACACCTGACCACTGGAATGAACTGCATCACAGTTTGGACTCATTCAAGGAAATAAAAACCTAAAGCTCTACTAGCTTTCACTTTCTTTATTACTTTTAATGATCTCATCTGGAGATGCTATTTCGGTGTGCGCATGTGCAGTGTGTATGTGGCGATGTTGGGAAGCCAGTGCGACAGAAGCGCTGATGTGAGCTACCGTTTAAAATAGCCCAGACAGACAGCTGAGCAGCTGTGACCTCAGGTCCCCCGAACTCTCGATTATACTCAGTGACCACACTGTGTCCTGCAGTGTGTGTGTGTGTGCGCGCGTGCGTCTGTACCTGCAATATATTACTCTGAATCGCCATTCCCCTTTTTAGGTACATTCTCATATAGTTAATTTAAGAATGAAAGAAAGTTTCTTCTGTCTTCTATTTCAGCTCCTGAGTTTGTTCCCATTATTGTCTCTATTTTAAAGTTAACCACAGTTTTCCACGTCAGTCGGTGGTGTTTATTAAAAGATGACAGACGGCTTCGGCATTGTCAGGCAGGAACAATGCAGCACAATTACAACTCAGGCAAAGTGGAGCCACGATATCCTTGGCCCGGTCACTCTCCTCTCTCCTCTGCTGCAGCCAGACACTCAGTTTCACAGCAACAAGCATGAAATAGACTCCAAGGATCAAATACGGTGTGCGTGCAATTGGAAGTGTACAACTGTTAGACAGGGTGTGTGAATGAGATCATTGGTGTGTGTCTGTGATGATTTTTATTTTTTTTTTGTGTGTGTGTGTGTGTGTCGCGTGTGACATTGCGCGCCTTCGCCAGGAAAGTGCTATTAGTTACGTGCTCTCAGGCTGATGGCTAAAACAGTGGGAGGAGTGGTGAGACTGAGAAGGGCCACTGTCGCCTGATACACTGCCATCAAATGCTTTTATAATAACTGTGGAGGAAAAAAAGACCAATTTTACCCTGAAGACCAATTATAAAAATTACTTCTGAATAGTTTTTGCTTCAGGCCTTTTATATGTCCATGTGACTAATCCGGCTAAAGCTAGTAATGCTAAGATACGTCCAAAAACCAAAGGACTGTATGACTTACACCTGATAGGACCTCACTATCTATGTTTCCTTTTAGTTCTTTCTGCGTACTTTTTGCATCATACCAGCAAGACTGTGCATGCCTGCTTTGTGCCCACGTGCTCTAAGCTAGGCTAACAAGCTAACATGACAGTGTAGACAAATTGAGGTCCAATCATGTTAATGAATAGGCAAAGTTCCCCTTCAGGAGCGAACAGCAGGTCAGCCAAACATCAGCAGAGAGAGTAAAATGTGACGGACGACGTCCCTGTCATCGGTGACGGTGCCAAACCTATTCGCGTCGTTTGCACTTTCACACTGCCCCTTGCCTCTATTCCTGGTGCAAATACAGACTGATATGTTTAGCGAAAGGCTTCCCAGATGCAAATAGAGAAGGTCAGAGCGAGGCAGCTTGCCCTGCCAGTGCCCCCATAACTCTTTCTTCCTCTCTGCTGACGAGCAACAAGTATGAACATGGTATTTATGCTAAAAGCTAACCCTCTGCTGGTTCCATAGTAGTGTCAGTCAAACCACTGGTATGTAGGATATAACTTGAACTTCCCAGTATGTATTCCTTCAGAAGCTCATAAAGTATCTGGTAGAAATGTGGCCACTTCCCACAG
Organism: Chelon labrosus; assembly: GCF_963514085.1. NCBI lineage: Eukaryota > Metazoa > Chordata > Actinopteri > Mugiliformes > Mugilidae > Chelon > Chelon labrosus. Next base: position 13,004,771 of record NC_140342.1, read on the forward strand.
TGTATTCCTTTTTGAGGACTGGGGTAATGTGCGTGGTGACAACATAACATATTGAAAAGCACGCACATGCACACAGGTGTTCGTGTTTATTAATCCGATTAGGCTAAAAATGGGTGGAGCTACGCAGGAAATTACACAGCGCACTATTAAAACAACCACTTGTCCTGCCCTGACAAGCACAACACGAGAGTGAGGGACATGTAAATCAGGCACGGTCTGTACAAGCTCACACAAAGTAATCCTGAGGCCTAATCAGGAACCAAAACTAAAAATACCTGTGTGTGTTTGTGTGTGCCATGACCGTGAGCCCTTTTTAAGGAGAAGCTATCGAGACGATCAAAAGAGCAGAGCACTTTTAATAGAGCTCAACTACACTGTATCATAGCGATACAAAAGAAACGAAATGAGACACAAAAACAAATGGCAAGTGATGTAAAATATGTACATTTATACACATGCGGGGGTATAGGACTGTAAGTGATCAGCGGGTGCAATGCACGTTGGTCTGGAACAAAGCGTACATGGTGGGAAACAAACAAATATGGTTACAGAACACAAAAGGTGACACACTTGAACTGCCAAAAACCCTACATAGCCACAGTTAATTGTCATTAATTGCAGGGCTTTAACGGGTTATCGTGTAGTGTATATGCGTGTAGTGTATACACCTATTTAGCTTAGATACTCTTTCTGTGTAACTTCTTTACATGGTATAGTCAGCTTTATACTGCGTTTGCATAGCGCTGACCATACATTCATCATCCTCATTCACACATTCACTCCACTGTGCTAGTAACAGTAGATACAACATTGTCGTCAGCACAAGAAAGGAAACAGCTATACAGAAGAAGCCACTGTAGTCAAGTCATTCTGTTTCCTCCATTCCCATGCAGAACCATTTAGAAATAATAAAACTTAAGATTTTGCTTTTGAACTGCTGCTATTCCAAGGAATGGTGTGCAGATATGAGAGCTTAGTAGTCCAACAGAGGACTAAATATGAAATTCAAGAGGACGAACACACACAATGGCCTCTACCATAGTCAATCAATATCTTGTAGTGGGCCGAGAGGTGACTGGGATTTTTAGATTTTAAACAGTTGGCAGACACACTTGTTTTATTTATTGCACCCATGCTTAAGGTATCCTCCAAGACCACCTTCTGATGACACTACATAGCCTATTGCATGTGCTCCTAACCACCTGATGGAAACATGCTTTGTTTTTCTTGTAATGTTCACGTACATTGGCTTGACAATATTCTCTGAATCTGAATCTGAAGGGACAAACAATTTTGACATCTTTTGCAGGTAACACATGCATTAATGTGCAATTCAACGAGCAAACACACACAAAACGGGATGCATGAGAAACACCGGTTAAACCAACATTGTGCACATTTTGTTCCAATGTCCTTGGATGTCAGTAACAAGTACACAAACTTTGGACTTGAGTACTTGGTAGTTCGGACTTACTTAGTTTGACTTAAAATTCAGACCGGAGGACGCAGTATGACCACTCTGTTACTGGAACAACAGTGTACATGAAATACATTCTGGGATACTTGGCTGTCCCAAGGGCACACAAGTTACCTCCCAATGTGTCCTTAATAAAATGGGTAGGGCAAAAACACATCTGATTATCTGGACTGTACTTGGGCAGAAAAGTTTCACAAGTCCTCAGTATCCTCCACAAGAACAAAAGTACAGACAAGAACACATATTGATAAATGCCCACGGACTTGAGGTGGAAGATGATGCACATTCCTGCTTTATTTCTGATGGACAATAAATCTTTAGAGTTGTTTTTTTGTTTTTTTTGCATTGGTTTCTATCTAGTATGGAGCAGCCAAGCACAGTCCATTCATTGCTAATTTCCAAAAACAAAAACCCATTCAGCTCATCCAGTCGAGCTTTTTTTTTTTTTTTTTAAGGTTCAGAACCTCATACACTCATCAAATCTTTCCACCTATATACAGTTGCATACTATACACACCTAGTTCATCTGCTCAATATGTTCAGCCGTGCAAGTGTGCCTGCGTTGTACCTGCGAATTCATTACATTTTAATCCCTGCCAAAGTACACAGTCATTAGAGTATGTCAAATCTTCACTTCTGGGCCAGGCGTCTGGGATTCATCTATCAGTCTATCATGCATTCCTTAATCCACAAAAAGAAATGAGTCGAGTTTTCAAATGAGCTGAGTTCTTCTGCCTGGCTGCGGCTGGCGAGCGGTGCCGTGATGAGCTTATTAGCTTGAAAGGATTAAAACCAGCAGCAGTAAAGGAAGACTGGCATATGTAAAATGCTTGTAAGTGAGTGTTTATATTTATTTAAGTAAAATCAGAATGATGCAGTCAGTGAGCTGTAGGGCTGTATTTGTATCTCTATACACATGTCTAGCCCCTAACAGCGCAGTGGAAACGGCAAGCCTTATCAGTGTAGATGAGCGTGCATGGAATCAGTTTGTGCAAACACCCACATTGGTGATGCTACAGAATGAGTTCCTGTAATAGCCTCCCATCTACAGTGTCCTAAAATGCTCGTAGTTTCCCTTAATGGCCATCCAACCCCGTAGGACAGGAGCAAGGAGCGTATGTGTGATATGTATGCGAGTATCTGTGTGCATGTAGGATCCTAAAGGGGCAGGGGTGAGGGTTGATTCACAGACGGCGCTGGCATCAGAACAGGATCCACTGCAAGCAAAGTCCAGCAAAAAGCAGTGCAAGGTTCCAGGGATGCGTCCAGCTGGCAGATGGCAAGCCCCCTATCACCCTCACTGACGGGGGCCTAGAAGGGCTCGCCTGAGGGTTGTCACCTCCAGGCACTCTCCCAATTCCTTCACTGGAGACGTCTTCATGCGCTGCGAGAGACAAAAACAGAGAGAAAGATAGAAATGGGAAGACAGAAACACAAATGAGTACTTCAGTGTAATAACGTCAATGTACTTTAATGTTCACAGAACTTTAGGCTTGTCAAATTGCATATCAGAGGCTAATCATCATGATCAAATCACCATTCCCATTTCCTCATTCCAAGGGTTTTCAAAAACAATGAGACATAAAAATGATATATGATTATATCTGTTACACTTTAAGTGGGTACATGTGCACATCTGAAGAAGCACAGCTGGGACTGTTTCTGTTCAAAGCAGCCTTAATTTACTCTCAAGAGTCCTTTAAAGCATTTCACATATGCATTGACAGTGCTACCGCATTACTGTTCAGCTACCAGTTCACTTATAAATTTAAACACACATCAAACCAGTGCCATTGCACACTGTGTTTTCCTCTGCCCTCTATCTCCAGCCACATGAACGAGGATTGACTAAGTGTCTGATCTCCGGCAGCAGATGATGGACAGTCCTCGCGGTGTTATGAGGGTATCATTTTATAACAGACCCACATGTACGTGGAAAGTTACACGGAAAACACTCAACTTTCTCGCTGACATCAGTGAAATCTCAGCTTTCCGAAACTTCTATCCCCAGTGTTATCACATTTCTTTCCATTTTGGGTGGTGACAATGTCAGTCGGTGTGTCTAACAATCGAAAGGAGATAGATTCCCTCTGCTCATTACTTTTGGATTCTTTTCATGGATCCGTGTTTTTTTTTTAAACTGCTCTGATTCCCACTGCTGTGTTCAGGTGTCTGATTAAGTACGTCGCTGCAGTGATGATCTAGCTGTTTAACAACTTGACAGACATGTGCACTGAGTTAAACTAAACTAAACTGAATTCTAATTCTTAAGTGATATAAAAGAACATTTTTACTTTTACTAAAATGAATATTTTCTCGCCTTTTATTTCTAAAAAAAAACATTCTTTCGTGGAACTGAGAACACATGTCAACCCATCCCTAACTGCTCTTGGGTTTGTAAGCATGCTTGTCTGAATGGGGCTAGGCAGAGCTCTAGAGAGAAGACTGATTCTCGTGCCAATGGTTTTTGTTGTTCCAGAAGACAATAGACAAAGACATCACTTATCCCAAATCAGATTGCTGTTATTGTTTCAATGGAAATGGGCTGCATCTCATCAGGGAGATGTCAGAAAACAGCATCTGAATGGGCCAACACAACACTAACGCTGCTCTGCTGCAGGCTAACCGACTGGCTAATTAACAGAGCAGGTCCTTGCCAGAACAACCAATTATGGCATGGGCAACACTGAGGCCAACTAGTTAAAATGTCTTTTTCATATAAGGCCGGTAACAACATATTGACGAACGCATGGTGTTGATCTTTGAAATAAGGAATATTGGGTGCAATAAAAGTTACAATGAGAATGAATAACTATTAAAAGAATAATCTACCCAGGCAAGTACACCAATCAGGCATAATATTATGACAGGTGATGTGAATAATATCCTGTGACAATGCAATGTTCTGCTGGGAAACATTTGGACTTGGCATTCATGTGGATGCTACTTAGACATGTACCACCCACCTAGACCAGACCAGGCACCCATCCACAGAGCCCCTCCCCCCTCAGCCCATAGGACCCAAAGACCCCCACTAACAACATTCTCTTGCCAGACACCACAGGACACCCTCAGAAGGCCCATGTCCATTCTCTGATGAGTCACAACTGTTTTGGAGGCACTAGGGAGACGTACACAGTATTAGTTGTATTATCAGGTGTTGTGTCTGATTGGCGTATAAGGTAAAGTAGTGAAGACGTATTCTGTGGTCATTAGACCAGGATAGAGGAGAGAACAAGCTCATTTGTGTGTCCCGTCTGGAGAACGTTCCAGTATCCTTCATAGTGAGCTGGAGGGGATGGCTGGGGAAAACCAAACTTGGGCTGCTCTGATTTATGTGCATATGTGAAACCTGGAGCCAAATCGGTGCCAAAAAAAATTGAGGGATTGATCAGATTTTCAGCAGAATTTTTTCAAGATGCCTTGAACAACTCACATATATAGATTTACAATAATAAATCATTAGCAAAATCATGGATTTGAAGTACCCAGCACAGTTGAAGCTCAAAGCTCTACCACTGGCAGGTGCAGTAAAATTTTACAACATAGTTATTACTTTGTACTAAAAATGCAATGAAATATTTATCTTGGAGAAATTACTTTTCAACAAACTCTTCGAGGTTTACTTTGGCAGATAAATGGGGAAAAGTTTTCAATGTAAAAAAAAAAAGGCCAACAAACTTTGCATAGAGCCAAGCATGCACACACCGTTAAAGCCCAAGAATTTCTATTCTCCGTTTAGTTTTAACTTGTTCTTTTTATTTTTATTTCAATTATTTGGAGAGAAAAGTATGTGAATGCAACATTGTGACATCCAGTTAATATGATATCCATATGAGAAAAACATACAGGTTGAAAGGAATTCATTAATGTGAAATAGCAGGATCAGAAAAGCGACAAAAAGAGGTTTATTGAAATATTTAAGGTCCTAAAAGTGAGCAGTAACTTGAGGCAAAGAGAACAGGAGGACAGGGGGATAAAGGAATGTGATGTTGTTGTCATAATGAGACAATGTTAGCAGATAAGCCATGCATCATAAGCTGGCTCGTGTGTAAATCCCCCAAATATGGTGGGGAAGAAGAAGGGAGAACGAGCGAGACTGAAAAACAGAGGGTGGGAGGGAGTGAACGATGACATAGAAGGTTAGAAGAGGAAAACAGTTAGTTCAGCTTTTCAGCATGAGGAGGACGAATACCCATCGTCACTTGTGTCGAGACAGATGGAATCAATCACCTCATGGGACTTCAAGGCTATGCAATGGCACGTTGACATGCGCCTCCCATTAAAACAGTCAGTGACACATGTTCTCCATCAAAGGCAAATGTGATTTGATTTGTAAAACGTTTTACAATAGAAAATCAACAGCAACAGAAAAAAAAAAGAGGAACTTAATTTCTAGCAAGTGTGTGAAGATGCATGTGTGTGTGTGTGTGTGTGTGTGTGTGAGTTTGATTTGTTCCAAGCTTGCAGCAAACTGAGCGACTGAGAGGAAGAGTATAGGTATCATTTCAGTCCATACATCTCCGTCTGTACAACACTCAGTTTTGATTGTAGTACCTTTAAACAGTTTAGGACCTTGTTGACCTTTGTGCTGGCCAACTGTGTGAGAAATTGCTCATAGTGTCCTTTGCCACTAATGCCTCTCCAGATGGGTAGCTTGTGTGTTTGGAGGAGCCTCCAGTCCCACTGGCCAAAGAGGAACAACAGCTGCTTCTAACAAGCCTGGCCACAGCACTGAGGAAGAGGTGGACCTCAGGCTCCGGCCAAGAGGGAGGAGGGGTGTGAGGGGTGGGAGACGGAGACAGAGAAATAAGGGTTGGAAGGTGAGTGGGAGGAATAATAAAAATCTTGGCCATCATTTCTTTGGAAAAATTCTGAGGGACAGAAAATTGCATGATGGTTCTCTGGGCAACCATGTCCATTTGCTTCCCTTCTCTCTCCTCCCACCTTGTTTCTTTTGGCCTGCCAGCCCGTAGCCACTGCGGCCTCACAGATTAAATCCTCAAACCTATGCAAAGGGAATTCAAAGACGGTTCTCAAACAATTCTCTTTCTGGCTTCAACTGATAAGATTTAGTCTCCCTTTTCCTCTGAGTCTCACACTAGAATACACACACTGACAGCATGAATGCACACAACACACAGGTATGCGTAAACAAATACTTACAAAGAATGTGTCGGACAAATCCATTGAGTTAACAATGGAAAGTCAGGCTAATTTCCAGTATGTGTTTTTCACCCGTGTGTGTGAGTATATATGTGTGTGTTGTAGATGCCTGCTCAGGACTCTTGACACATCATGAGCTGCAGAGCTGTAATCCCGCAAGGAATGGTGCTACTGTATACTGGGGATTAGCAAGTTGCCACACTATTTAATATCAAGATAGCTTTCCAGACTGAACACAGACTTGTATTCACTACAAACACCGGTATGTAATATACTAATTCACTATATTCACAAAATTTTCTTCTGTTCACTGACTCCAAATTCAGAATTGTGATATGACATTGACCTTTTAAAGGATGATACAGAACCATTGTCAGTTTTGACTCCCCTGCCTGATGTGTACAATTAAAGACAGTCAAAAGGTGGAGATTAGATTTATGACACATGGGAGTGCAGTGGAGGTAAGTGGGGGTCAGTAACTTGTTTCTTCTCTCTCTGTCTCATTCTCCCTGTTTTCGTCTCTCTTGGCTCACATCCCTGCCTTGACCTTGCAGCTCTCCTCCCTGCTAAGCTGTTGATGGGAGGCGGATGCAGGAGGTGGGGGTTGTAAAGCAGCGCACGGGTCTGGGTTTTGACAAGGCCACTGGATCTGCCTCATGGCGATGTTTCATTAACAGAGGTGACCTCTGACACAGTTTTTACCACTCACAAAGGCAGACACATAAAGTAAGTATGCACACAAGTGAAAAGATTTATGCTGCACATGGTGCAAGTGCACACTCCCACACACACGTTCAGACACACACTAACAGGCTGTCTGAATTACAGTATGATAATGTGATTCGCTGGTCACCTCTCACCTGAGAGAAAACAAGGTTTATTAACTGCTATCTTTCACCAGCAAAAGCCCTGCCAAGCGGCTGAATAATGAAACTGTTGATTTTCTAGATCCTAGAAAATCCTCATTAGACTTTTATGTAATATGCATTATGTCTGAAATGCCTGGTTGCCCAGTCACTACATTTCAAATGCACTGAAGTGAGTAAAAATTATCTGCCATTAACAAAGACAGAGCATTCTTAGTGGATTAAACCAAATGCGCAACCTTTACCAAATATGTACTACAGTACCTGCCATCCATCTCTTTGACAGCAAGAAACTTTCTGGTTCCAAAGAGAAGACAGAGAAATGCCACAGAAATGGTATGATGCTGGTCTCTATTCCTATGTGTACTCATTCCAAAGAAGAATTTACACTGATAATTTTCTACACCTATACCGTACTATGCTTAGTGTGGATAAGCCGTTAGCCAGGTCTCCTACTTCACCACTATAAGGTCATACATCAAGATACAGTCAAGAGCGTCTCATAGAAACTGTTGACTTTTTCCGTTATATTTGAACAAGCAACCCCCGATCCTCTTTAAAAAGGTCAAATAAAGGTGATATACTCAAACGACTGACAGATATCGGCATTCTAATGAAAGAAATTTAATGAAAGTAGAGTAGAAATCCTTAAAATTAGAATGAGGTGTTTCAGATTAGACTCAGAAGGATTAGACTCTCCTTAGGGAGTGACAGGTGGAACCTTATTTGAATTTCTTACTCTGTGTCTAGTGTTCAGAAATAAAGTTGTGGATACAAATGAATCTGGTAAAGGATTGGTTAAAGCCCTCCAAATCATTTGAAATACAAAATTCCACTGTAATGAAAATCATTTACAAGCCGTATATATTCCAAGTGACTGCCAATTTGTCTGGGACTTGATATCCAAGAACCCCTACACATCATCAGAAAACCTGTACCTATCAGTATCAAAGTACATGTGCCTATACCCACAAAGAGATTGAATGTACAGTGCAGAAGATGAACCTCATACCAACTATGAAGCATAGTGGTGGAAGTGTTTGGGCCCTTTACACACCAAGTGGTATGCAGAAGTCTTTTTTCATTCTTGGGTAAAGCCAGCGCATTTCCATGAGTAATCAGTCTGCCTCCAATCAGACCTTTGGACACCAATAAAAGACTGATGTTGCTCTTGGTGGCTATGGATCATTGGCATCCTGACACTCTTTGCTACGGAGGGAGAATGCAAAAACTGTTGGGTCACTATGCTTCTCAAGGCCTCTCTTTCACTGTCCCACACAGACATTTACCTTCCTCAGCGCTCACACAAAGTTTTCTTATCTCTTTTCACACACACCGTCTTACAAAGAAGGGTAAGGGTAGCGGGCGGAGAGGAGGGGAGGATGAATTCACACAGTTCATTACTGGCCATCCATCTCTGTGCTGTTTTTGTCCACGACCCACTCTTTATGTGGTGGCATGTAAGGCAGGGGCTCCTCACCCCATCAAACTAATCTCCCTTTTCAGTTTTCTAAAGAACACGTTGAATGTGCACACACACGCGCACACACACACACACACACACAAACTCAGCATCTCTGAGAACTATCCTATTGGTTCATAGGCAACATGTTTAGTGAAACCAGGACACTAGTACAGGTTTTCTGGCAGGCAATTCAAGGGGGCAAAGCTCCTGGGGCACCACTGGGGTAAACATCCTAGCCTACAGCTAACCTAGCAACGAGCATAGCAGCATGGCAACTCCAGAGCTGGGATCAGTGCAATGGAATCTGTCCAGTGTGATTCTTGGCTGTACCAGGCTATTAAGCTCCTTGGCAAGATTAAAATTTACACCCTCAACACACATACACAAACACATATGCACAGAAACAAATCAGGAAATGGGGCCCTGGGAGGACAGTGACCTCCACCAGTCAACAGGACAGATTCTCAAGATGGAGTAGAATCCTAAGAAGAAAGCAGCCTCTATCTGAGACGGACATTAAAGGCCCAGTACAACTCTTCAATCTCACCCACAGGCACACAGAGCATAGCGCACACAGGAACACACACACACACACTACACCTGTGTGCACTCAAACACCAGATGCCTCATTGCATTGGCAGGTGTCAGGTTGTCCTTGTAGACAGACAAGCGTGAAGGATGCAAAAATAAACTCACACTCGTATTTCCTTGCTCTCCCTTTCACTCTACCTCACTTGCATGCACACACCATCCATTATAGTCAAGAGGAAGTGCACATCAGGTACCACTCAAGAGACACTGTGTGTGCGACGCCCCTCTTGGCATCAGCCAATTGGTACAGAAGACATGAGATGAATGCTCTCACCTGCTCCTCTCTGTGTAATAGAACCTTTTCACGGTGCACATTTAACAGTTTTTTTTGCAGGAAAGCTTAGATATTACACCTGACAACAACAATGTCTGCATCCGAGCAAGCCATGGCACTTCGTCAGAATGTATAACGCTTGCTTGACCACGTACATAAACAGAGTGGATTAATATGAATCAATCAAAGGCAAAATGTTTGGTGTGCTCTCATATGTGTGCAATCTTGTCTGGAGTGTTGCGATATAGAACACTTCAGTTGTTGATGTTCAAGTGCCACTAAAGAATGAAATGGCTGAAGTAGGAAAATAGGTTTTAACATGAATAAACTGTCATTGTGCAGAGTGCTACCTGCTCAGTGACAGCACAAAAATAGAGTGTAGAGAAAAGAGTGCAGCCTTGTGGTGCTCTGTGCAACCAACTCCTATGAATTAACTGATTTAAAATACTTGCCTTTACGACATCAAAGTGTTTTCAGAAATCTATGTGCTACGAAAAAAAAAAAAAAACCCTACAACGGTGCGCTGTGATGTTATAAATGTTTGATTTTGCGGGGGTGAGTCAGATACTTTGATGTAAACTCTCGGTTGCATAACTGACTGCAGTTTTAGAATCAAATTACTTGGAGCTCTGCACTAAGTGCTCTGTCATTGGCCCTTTGTATCTAATCTGTAATCAGCAGAATCAGTGAGAGGTCATCTCTGTCCCAGCCCTCAGGCCTGACTGTCTGTTCCAGGTTCAGCCCTAATTGCCGCATTAGTTATGGATAAGAGAGAAGGGCTTTGTCGCTCTCAACACTGGTCAATGGGATTGGCTTTTAATGAAGTGACTTGCCTTGTCTTGTCTTGTGTGTGCGTGTGTGTATCTTTGATGCGGATACGTATATAATGCCTGTTCACAGACTTGCATGGCAGGTAGTCAATACAAAACTGGTCTCATTGTTACCAACCTCCATTATCTGACCACTCATGCAATGCTAATGCACCTCCATCACATAAAACAGATACTCAGACTCTACAATAAAAGTTTGCATTGCCTGAGATCGAGATAAAATTGTCTTCCGACCTCCTCAGCAGGAAAAATCCAAACCCAAGTCCTTCGGCACTTTCCTTCCCGCTCCCCTCACCTAGTCTGTGTTTCCCCTAGCATACCAGGCTGAGATGAGACAGAGAGGATCATACTCATCCTTGCTTATCCTGCTACTGTATTTTTCAATATCAATGGAATGTCTGCCTTTATTTGCAGAGTGCGGTGTTACAGAAGGAATGCCTGTGTCTGTGTTAGTAGCCAGGGCTGTGCTCCAGGCGAGGCAAGACAATCAAGGGGGTTACTCAAGCCACAGACCCCCACCATCCCATCCAGTTCCTATTGAAAGTCTCAGCACAGAAGCCAGGGTATGGGCATTAACAAAGCAGATTAAATAAACTTTAGCTATTATAAAGTTGCCTCAGTTGTGGGTCTGTCTGTCAATTTCTGTTGCCAGCGACATAATATTTTCATAAATTCATTGAGTACTGATTAAATCTGGTCTGAGTGAGAACTGGATCTAAGCCAGATTGGGAATCAGGACAGAAGGGTGACATACCAGGGTGCTATGCATACAATAAGCCTGAAGTCATATCCACTGTACTTGCAGCTTCCTATAAAGAACACTTTATGAGTCTGGGCACTATCTGTAAAAAGCCATTTACTGCTTGGTAACTTGCACGTGTTGTAGGAACTTCTTGTTATATTAGTGAATAAGAGTTCCTTTTGTGGTACAGTAGTTAAGAGTTATATGTGGCTATGGTATCGGAGCACTGAGCCCCTTGTATTCTGTGTTCCTCCGTCTCATAGCAACAATCCCAAAATGCGGAATTCCATGCATCATTTTCACTAATTTCTCTGGGTAGCAACCCCCACCACTTCCTTTGGTTTATAACCTGTTACCACACAAGAGATTCTTGGTGCTTCTCAACCAGGCTCCCGAAGGTGTGCTGGAGAGGCTCAATCATAAAGGACTTACAGATACTGCTTAGAAAGGAAATGATGATGCTGGCTAATGAGAACCATTCTCCTCTGATGATCGTGCGCCTAGGGAGCTTTTCAAGCTAATACGCTCTCAAAGTGCTATAAAAACCACAGGGCAGAATATTCTAGGGAAGAAGAAAGAGCCCACTGGAAGGCAAGGTGGAAGAAGTACAAAAGAGAAAGACACAAACAGCAGGGAATGGAAGGCAGTTGGTTGCAAATTTAAAATAAAATATGCGATAGTGATAATAATAAAACAGTAAGAGAGAACTTTTTCGAGAGTTTAAATGTTGACAAATGGGTTTGAACACATATTAGTCTCAAGGATTTCCCCTTATCACTGTGTTTGAAGGGTGTATCTCTCATATTTATTCATTCATAGAAAGGACATTTGTCTGAATGGTTCACAGACTTTGTCAAGCCAAGTATTGAAATCTTATGCAGTTATTCAGTGTGAGATACAACAAACAGATGACTCTGCATATCAGACCAAAAATGTGACTCACTGCTCTCATATCTACAGTATCCTCAAACCAGACCATCTTCCTGCCCAGCCAAAGCCATCTCTGATCCTCTTGTTCCTTCCTCTACAGCCCTACTCTGCCCTGCGGAACTCTCCCTCAGCTCCTTGAGCTCCAGATGAAAGGCTAAGGGAAATGGCAGTCATACTGGTAATATCCGCACTGGGACGCAACCGCTACATGTGCGAGCCAGCCAGTTTCTACACACGCCAGTCCCTAGGGGCTCCATTCAGCCTAGGTCCTAGGATGGGAAGATTGGATCTATCCAACTACCAAATCCTCCATCCACCCACCTAACCCTCCTGTCTCACGGTACACTGAATCATTGGTTTGTAAGTTGAATTTGTCTTCTCTGCACCTCAGTCTTTTTATTCTCATGTAACCGTCTCTTGTGCTGTGACATAAAATCAGACAGCTTTGGCTTTAACGTTCAATTGTTTTCACAGTCTCAGACCCACTTCTCTCCCCTTCTCCTTTAGCTATGACCTTGAGTCCGTCAACATGTTGCACTTCAACCTTAATTTCAACTTTTCTGATCCTTCTTGCAAGTTCTTTAACATTAAAGGCAGGTGCGTGCCGGGTCCAGGGCAATATCAGGCCATAGTGGGCTTGTGGTCAATCCGGTGTAATCCTACTAACACTGGTGTAGGTTTGGTGTATCCTGCCCAAGCAGCCATTCATGACAGGAATGTGCTGCCCTTGCCAGGGTGAACAGCTGCTGCACACCTTTACGGCCTTATAGGCTTTAGAGAGAGGTTCTCTCTATGCCTTTGACATTCAGGTAAAAACATCCCTTTAGTGCTGTTATAAAACAGCTATGTCTTGCCACTGACAAGGTCAGATTCAAAGACATGTTGGACAAACCTCTTCTTGACAGTCAAGTGGTAGCAAAAAGTACATATGTCTAGACAAGAATACAAAAGTGGATAGCAAAATACTCATAAGTGCGCTCGTGAGTGAGTGTGTGTGTGTGTGTGTGTGTGTGTGTGTGTGTGTGTGTAAGGGAGAGTGAAACAGCAGGCATTGATGGATGGGGAGCACAGATTTACTCTGGTGCCCTTCAAGCTTGCATGCAAAACCTGCTGAATTGAGCTTTCCTGTGCCATACTGACCTACCTTTCCATTAAGATATACATATCGAGGGGAAGTTATTAAATGTAGAGCAAAATACACAATTACACGATATTGCTTTTTCTTTAGAGAATCACAAAGCAAACAGCTGAAGATGTGAAACAGAGTTCAGAGTTTACATCCATTAGGGTCAGGTTTACACAAAACACGCGGCCACATCCGGCTGTTTCTTGTTGTACAAATGCACGTAGGGAGAGGCAATACGCACAACAACTCAGTGTGAAACCTTGTCACAGTTTGATAATTATGTTCTCTGACAGGACGGCAAAGCAAAACAATAATTGCAGATGCCTTCAAGTTAGGCAGGTATAGCCACTGAACTGCAGAGTGTGTGAAAAAAAAAATGCCAGAGGTGTCTTGAGTTTCTTGATGAGCTCACCAGTGTTCCTGACAGATGGTGTTTGTTACCAGAAGAGAACTGTACTTTCATGGCTGTACGATTCACACTTTTTCACTGCACATCCCTCCGGCTCAATCACAGGAAATGTTTATCCATGCATTTACTCCTCCTTCTCCTCTGAGGTGAATAACCTGACTTCCCCTCCTTTAGTTTTTTATGACTTCTCACACCTTACCAGGCAGGCGGCTTCAGCAGCAGCCTTTCACACTATAACATTTTTTTTTTTTTTTTATATGCCTTTGCAGGCAAATACAAAATGTGTTAGCGGTGTGAACATATTTTGTTGCTGTTTTCTCCCAAGTCCCATCCTAAACTTTTAAGATGTCATGACAACTGAAAGCAACCCTAAAATATTTCTCTCCCTTTCTCCCCATCTTCTTTCCTTGATTCACCTGTTCTTACAAATCTGCACAGAAGGCCACAGATGACTCCTCCTACTGTGCCAGATACTGACACTTGGATTCATACAAGTAGCCAAACAACCAGAGTACTGTCCTATCTTTTGATGCACTGACATTTGGAGTCTTCTTCTCTAATGGAGAGATAGTGGTCTAATGTGCCACTGCGGATATTTTAGAGATTAATACGTTAATGGGCTATCTACAAATGAATGGCTCCTTTAGAAGCAGCAGCGCAAAAGCTCCCCGGCTAATACAGTTAATAAGCCATAGTCACGCCAGAAAATGTGCCACAGAATAGGCCGTTATAGCTGCAGGGGAGATGGATAATATGGTTCATTAAAGATTTGCTGATTTATTATCCTGTTCATGGCTGTGGCAGTGGCAATTCGTACATGACCATGCCTTGTTTAGCTGGCACACAAAGTACACCCGCATGTCTTCAGGCAAAACAAGCAGGAACTAAAGCAAGGATCAAACATGGATTACGTCATGTAATCACGCTGAGCTGTCTTCGAGTAGTAGAGAGAATAGCAACCAATGGGAGGAGAATATGACTAATAAATCTTGCTTGTAGGCCTTTTTTGTTGTTGTGGCATATTACAGCCTTAGTCCTTAGCTCAGTTTACCTACAGTATAAATGATTTGTAAAATCCACTGGTTGGCAAATCTTAAGTATGTATCTATAAATTTATGTATCTGCATTCTTAAACATACTGTACTTTCTGTATGCAAGAGGTTACAAGCGTGACTCTTATCACCTCAGCAAGACTTGGAGCAGTTCCATCACATCTGAACGACTGTAGAGACAGTGAGTCTGTTCTCTGCAGATTAGCACTGTTCATTAGCTTGGTAATGAAGTCTCTCTTAACAGAACAGTGGGCGGTCATGCCCCCTTTTAACATGGATCTTGGGAACTCTGCCACAGCTACACAGAGGCAAACAAAATGCAAAGACGGATGGAAAGTAAAGTAAGTCTCCCATCCTACAATTTATTGCACCCAGCCAAGACATTCAGTTCCCCAAGTTGATGTTTGAATAATCAAAGTATTTGAGGAGTCACTGGGCAAATAAAAGACAGAACCTGTTGAACCTGCCCGTCTTTTGCATAAGGTCGATATCACTTTCAGGTGCCAATTTCCAAAGATCATAGTGACCAGTGAGGCAAATATCATTAAACCTCAAGAGGCCAAGAAACAGTAAGTCACAAAATTACAAAACCTGCCTGAGAAAATTATACAGGCCCAAACTGGTCACTTCAAAGATCCTGAAAGGAGAGAATGTATGTGCCACATGTGACTGAAAAATAGAGCTGAATAGTGTTCACTGCTAACAAACTGAAACTTTCAGAAACTCCCAAATAGTTGTACATACTCACAACTCAGTTCAAAGGCAGGTCTGGCTGGTGTATCCTAATGATGCGCCAAAGATGGACTGTATGCCATCTCTTGCTTCTAGTCTTCAAATAGGCAAAACTAGTCAGAGTATAATAGGTCCAGTGAATGAATTAGTTTCTATTAATATCATTAGGCAAAACACCTTTCTAGAAAATGTGATTTTGTAAACAGATGACAAACATGCTAAACGACAGGCATGGGATATGGATTTATACTTTTGAGCTCAGGCTAATAGGCTTTGTTCAGCAAATCTCAGACAGTGGTTTTGATTTATTATTCCCTGCTGTTGAGATACTGGCGCTGCTCTCAGATCTCAAATAAAGGCTGGCAGTTTTTATCCACGTTGCAACAAGGTGCAAGGCTGAAAGGACCTGTTCTGACATGTGCGTAACCAGGATTATAATGGCTAATGACTGGTGTATTAACTGCACTGCGGTGTTTATTACCTTCTCGCTACCCTTGCTACTAGTGGGTTTGAGGTGTTCTGATAAGCCCCACTGGCCACTCATCATTTATAAGCTCACCTTGAGCCGTAATATCTTGTGAGTGTGTTGCATATCCCTATATTGTAAAGGAAAATACACCGATTGGGCACAACAAGGTCTCCCTTGTGACTCCAAAACAGTTGTGACTCATCAGAGAATGGACATGGGTTTTCTGAGGGTGTCCTGTGGTGTATCTCAACAGAATGTTGTTAGTGGGGGTCTTTGGGTCCTATGGGTTGAGGGGAGGGGCCTCTGTGGATCAGGCTTATTCCAGGGTATCCCACTGATACTTGATCAGTTTGGGATCAAGTAAATTTGGAGGCCAGGTCAACATCTTGTGCTGTTTTTCATGTTTTTTTGAGTGTTCCTGTGTGTGTGCCTGTGTCAGGCTGCATCTTGCTGGGGATGGCTGCTGCCATCAAGGAGTGTCATTGCTATGGGGTGGAGGTGCCTGGTCTGGTCTGGTCTAGGTGGGTGGTACATGTCTATGTAACATCCACACGAATGCCAGCCAAAAGTTTCCCAGCAAAGCATTGTATTGTCACAAGATGGTCAATGTTATTTACCTCTCCTGTCAGTGGTTGTAATGTTGTGGCTGATCAGTGTACGCCATATTTCAAGTTTTTTTATTATTTTCAGTGCGGCCCAGGTAGCTCATATATATATATATATATATATATATATATATATAGAGTTCGAAAATTTATATCAATACTGACAAAACTAGGTCTGCAGTAAATTTGCATACACATTACTGGATAGCTTTTGTATCTAGTGAAATATGTTTTGTTTCCCGTGTTTCAGTCAGCAATTTTAAAATTTCAAAAAGTTTTCACAATTTAACTTTTAAACCATTTAAATTATAATGTGGTGAACCCAGTAATTTAGAGAAGATAAAAGCTATGTGAAAAGACTGTTGAATGAGTTTGAAAAAAACCTTTTTAAAGGATATTTTGGGTCCATTTTGGCCTTATTTTGATTGCTGAAAGTGAAGGGGTGGGGGTAGGGGGGTCATGCACTGAACAAAAACAGAGGACAGGCGACACGCAGCAAATTCAAAATACAGACAATGTGAGTACATGACTAGACTCATAACCATCTGGGCCACCAGCACCAGCACATCTAAGCTCCAGCTTATGTTGAATTCAACTGTGTGCTCACTGCAAGTTATCTGTTAATGTAGTGGTTAGCGATTTGTGTTGGACAGATTTAACGTGGCACTCGTAACATATAAGAAACTGCTGAGTCAGCAGCAGACATTTCAGCAGTCTTGCCCTTAGAGGTGCAGCTTACCCAGTGGCGTCTTATCACTGAGCCTTTCCCTCTGAATATTTCCTATCTGCTTTTCTCTTTCTCAGCCAATAGTATCTCCTGATTTCCTATTTACAAGCCACATGAAAAAAGTCATAATCTTTATACACAGCCAGGCACAGGTTCGCTGTTGTGTACAGGATTGGTGAATTTTTGCTCCTCCATGTTCCTATCTACTCCCTCCATGCTAGTAAGACAAAGCTTTACAGCAGACTCCCTTGTGTGTAGGTGGAAACAACAACAACATGGTAATTAGTGATGATTAAATTAAAATGTCTGCAGGAGATCAAATGATTATCATCAAAGCCAACACAAGCCCCAACACCTCCTCTCTGACACCTCGTACTGCATGTGTCGGTGTGCACACAGAAGTAAACTGGATCGCTGTCTCAGGATCTGCAGAACCTCCTGAGCCGCCATCTTTGCTGGAGCCTCAGCAGAATGTGAAAAAATGCAACTTAAAGCTAATTGGCATGTAGGAGGTGAATCTAAGAGTAAATAATCTGGCAGTCCTCAGAATGCAGTTTGAGGCTCACTTGGCTAGAGATAAGAGAGAAGGGACACTGTCTTGTCACAGGCACTGCTGTCCGTGGTTGTACACTGCA
Source organism: Chelon labrosus (assembly GCF_963514085.1). Lineage (NCBI taxonomy): Eukaryota > Metazoa > Chordata > Actinopteri > Mugiliformes > Mugilidae > Chelon > Chelon labrosus. The sequence goes on from NC_140342.1 coordinate 13,022,867, forward strand.
AAACGTGAACTTTGTGAAGGTACATCATTTGGGAGTTTGTGCAAGAGGAAATGGGTATGCGTCACTTACAGTCCTTTTCTTGACCATCTCCTGAAGCTTGACAACCATCTTCATCATCACAGTCTGTGGTGCTGCCCTCCTCTGTTTCCCCACTACCCAGCTCATCCCAGAGATCCATCTGGTCCAGTTTTGGAAACTTCTCCTGGGTCTCCTACATGAACACAGACATATAAGGCTCGTTACACACCAGTTCATGTCTGCGGAAGTCTCTTTTTCCATACTTACCTAATTGTGAAAGAGAATCCATTAAAGAAGCAATGTTCACATTGATTTAAATTTAATTGAATAGAGAAATCTACATGTTAAGTACATGTAAGGCATTTTTAGATAATATTCCACAAGTGTACCCACTCAAATAAGAAACACTTATAGATCCTGCCCATCCCACACTGTGTTGTACCAGCATGTCCGAGTAGAACATTGCGCTTCCCAGAGTCCCTTGTGTAACATTTCTGAATTTGACACATTTTGTCTTGACATATCAAGCTTTGTAACTGAAAGCAAGGGCCAACAGATGATACATAGTTTCCTGGGGGAACAGAAGAGCAATGTGGGTGGTGTACAACAGTGCAGGCCCTGGGTGGTAGGATGATGTGTTGCATTTAATTACAGCCACATTTTACGAGAAGCATTTATTTAAGCTTGAGAAAGATCCATGAAACAAAATCCTGTTTTTAACTTTTTTTTTTTTATCTCAATAAAAACTCCCATAACTACTGTATGCTTGCACATAAATATATCTTTCTGGTAAAGCATTTATTTGCATGGTTATTTGAATGTCAAACATTTAAATCCATTGATATTTGTGCATTTTCTATCAGCTTTAGTTAACTGCTGAACAAGAGTTAATCAAATAATGTCCTCAAACTGTTGCAATATACAATATTGTTATACCACACATTTTAAATCTATCAAGAAACATATGCCGGGCATCTGTTATTGCATTTTGAGATAATTTCGCTATTTTTATGGGGGAAAAAAATCAATCCTCAACACCTTCACTTAGAGGAAACGCATCACATTATTCTATGACCACAGATCAGCATGGAGACTTCCTCAGCCCGGAGCATGAAGCATGACTCTTTATGGTGTCCTTCTCTCCTTGTATGGGGCCAACTAATTAGACCACCCGCTGGTCCTTCCTGCTGTCAACCACCGCCAAGGTGGTCTCAGTTCTGTCACATCATGTCTGACAAGGAGCTCTCTTGACACAAGATGAAAATAATCCTTTGGATTAAAAGGTTGAGAGGCATGGAAATCAAAAAATCAGAAAGTTGGTACATGGAACTATAGAGACCCACACAGTATGCCCACTGTTACCACCCTTCATGCTGTATATGTACATACGGTCCAACACATTAAACATGCACGAGAAAGCAAGATGATGAGATGAGTCCTGGTACACGGCTGACCTTCATGTGGAGGGGACAACATGTAAAGACATGTTGAAAGGTGAGTGGGAGGAAGTGGGGGGTGGGGCTTCTGGTGTTGGGGGATGACAAATATCCTTGACACTGTCACTTCACCATTGACTTCCTCACATACCTGACAGCAAAGGTGACCTTCAGCTAATTTTCTCAGATGCCTTCAATGCCCCCATAGAAAGTATTTCATAAAAGCAGATAGGTTTATGCATAATGACAAACGTAATGCTACGTGTAAAGTACAATTGTGAAAGAAGATTAAGAGCCTACAGCTACATCAGCAGCCCTGTGAGGTCATACTTATGCACAATGGTACTTCAAGGTAAATGTCAACATCAGCATGCTAACATGCTCACACTGACAATGTTAACATGCCGATGGTTAGCAGGTATGTTTACCTTGTTCTTAGCCCAGTGCATGCTAATGCTTGCTAATTAGTAACACAGAGAGAAGCTCAGACAGATGGGAATCAGTTTTGTCGATCATAAACTTAAACTCATTACTGTCTTGCAATCATGCATCAATATCTGTACCACATATGATGGAAACTCATGCAGGCAATAGTATTAACTTCTTCATGGTGTAAGAGGAAAAGTTAGGGGACACTTGACTTCTAATAATCCTCTGGGAAGTCAGAATGTGCATACAAGGACTTGTCTTACTTTTGAGGGTTACATTAACATTCAAGTCACTGAACTGACAAGCAGAAATACTGAGGTAAATAATATGGAAGCCACACAAAACTTCAGGGATGTTGACTTATGAATATTTGATTGTCAGCAGCAATTCGGCAGACGCTCGGCTGGAGTCATTAAAAGAGTAGTTACAAACATATTCTTTCTGTGGTTCTTACAGTGGTGATTACAGCTGTCTGCAAGGAGGACTGGCAGAGGGAAATTAAAGAGATCCTGACAAAAGCAGGAACTTTTTATAATGTAACTCATTACATCTGTCATACACCCCATTACAGTTCAGTGTGAAAGAAAATGTACTTTCTCTAGCTACACTGTAAATGTACAGGCACAGCACAAAGCCAGGCTTCATGAAACTCAAGTGGGCCCTTAAATACAAGCAGGTAAAACGTATCAATTACCCTCACAGCAAAAGTGAAAGCCGCTGACAATAGCTGGGTATCTCGGTTTTCGCAGATGGACAGTTAAGTTTCAACAGGATTGCTTAGAAAAATAGTGAACACCATTTCATGCTGGTTTCAGTTATGCATTTTGTAGTCATGCGTCGGCTCACATTACAACCTGTTTGCAGACTCTTTGTGTGTCCTGTATTTGTTACAGAAACTGCAATGTGGTGTTGAGCGAAATTAGAAAAAGGAGTCTCTTTAGTTAGAGAGCTCATAGTTTGCATGAGTCAAGGTAAAATTTCTAAGGCTTTTACACTGATCAGGCATAACATTATGACAACTGACAGGTGAAGTGAATAACATTGACCATCTTGTGACGATTCAATGTTCTGCTGGCAAAACTTTTGGACCTGGCATTCATGAAGACCCATCTAGACCAGACCAGGCACCCCCACCCCATAGCAATGCCATCCCCAGCTGGATGCATCCTGATACAGGCACACGCACAAAAACTATTTAGGAACAAGTCAAAAAACACGAAAATCAGCACAAGGTGTTGACCTGGCCTCCAAATTAAAGTATCTGTGAGATGCACTGGAACAGGCCTGATCCACAGAGGCCCCTCCCCTCAACCCATAGGACCCAAAGGCCCCCACTAACAACATTCTGTTTCCAGACACCACAGGACACCCTCAGAAGGCCCATGCCCATTCTCTGATGAGACACAACTGTTCTGGAGGCACAATGGAGACTTACACAATATTAGGCAGATGGGCAGATAATGTTGTGCCTGATCAGTGTATATGCCCTGTATGTCTATTTCAAGTGAACCATGTGGTACTGGTAATTATTCCATTTGGAAAAAAAAACTGCTGCATCTATCCAAATACATCTTGCAAGGGATGATAAGTGTTGATGAAGCAAGAAAAGAGGAAATGCATTCCGTGGTTCTAGACGGAAACCACAATAAAACCATTAGCCTTTTTATATTATGTAAAGCAACTAAATAAATTCAGTACACATTCCATGAATTCACGAGCTAATGCTCTGCTGAACAGCAGGATGTTCTGTTCCATCACCATCCAGACAACCGGTTGGGTATTAAGCCTAATAACTATGCCGTTCAGGGGACGATTAATACAATGCTGCTTGGCCCAGCTGTCCTTAAAGCGTGTTAATTAGAATAGGAATCAATTAAGGTGCTGCGGCTGTGGAAACCGCAGTAGTACAATTGTTGGTTGGCTGCCGTCCAGAGCAGTTTGGTGGGTGTTGTTTATGCCAGGACTGCAAAACTAAAGTTTTCTTTCTCATCCTTCTCTTGAAATTTCAACTAATTTTTAAAAGAAAATACACACGGGGAACTTAGATGTGGTATTCAAACAACATATCAAAGAAGCCAGTTTCTAATTTGTCCTTGAAGCCAAAGCAAGAGAGATATGTAGTCTTTCAACATGAGCTCTTAGAAAAACAGTTGTTTGCATAGAAAGCAGTGCATAGCTTCCCTCTCTCTCCCTCTCTGGTCTCTGATAGAGGCTGCTGCTCTGGGCTTCGATGAGCCTCTTGAGTTTCTCAGATTGGCTTTTTTTAAAAAAATGTCTTTCTTTCGCCTTTAGAGAGGAATCTTTCGTCACATCAGGGGATACATCACACACATTACATGCTAAGCCGTGTCAGTTCTTTTCAAACACAAAAAAGCACTGCAACTATGAAAACGACAAAAGAAGAAGATAAGAACTCAGATCCCATACATGAACAATGTGTTCAACAGTACAAAGGGTGAGCTATAAAAATCAATAGCAACCTCTCCAAGTTACATCCTGCTGCTCTGTCAGCTATGGTAAATGTGGACTGGGCAGAGCATTCAATAGCTGCAGGCTCCATGTGATGTGCTAAGCAGAGGTCCACTGTGACCTTAAATCCAACAAGGAAAAATACCTTTGTTCTAACATAACCCAGGCTTTTTGACACACGAAGCAATACTGAATATTAGCACTGGTTACGACATGGTTTTGCTGATTCAGAGCAGCTTTCTGGTAATGAGAAAATAAGCTGTGGAAGGCTAATGTCCTATTTTGTGTCTTTCTTATTGAAGATAATTTACCTGTCTACTTCTCCCAGAAAGATTTTCATCATCGTATGGAATGTATTGCTGCTTTACAAGCAAGCAGAGCGTAGCATTACAAATACAATGTGTCTTGTGAATATCATTAGAAATACACAGCCACAATATCCAGTAACGATGCGAGGACCACATAAGGAGAAAATTAGTGCGATGTAAAACTAGAGCAATCAAGATTCGCAGCTGCACAGGCTAAGAAAATAGACAATGTGAAATGAAAGAAAGAGAAAAGTGGGAGAGTCTGAGAAATAAACCCGAAATGAGTGATGCTTTTGCACATGAAGTTCAGACAGGCGCTTATAGCTGTGTGAGCTAATGTGAGGGCTGAGTGTGGAGCGGTTGAAAAAACAAGATACCAGCTTTTGCCTTTAAGGCTCGCCTTGAAATTACCCTGGCATCCAAAGACAAATCAGGCATTCCCGAAGGGCTTTGAATGAAATCCCAAATCATGAAATATTTTCTAGTTCTCCTCTCGCCGTGCCAACTAATTCCCGTCTCTCTTTCTTTTCAAAAGCATTCTTTAGTCAGAGGATGATGGGGCAGGTTTGGGAGCATCAAGGGCTGAATTCTTGCATGTATTTGACTGCAACCCAGTCACGCTAAAATCCGCACTGCCAGGAGTAACCAATCACCTCCTGAAGGAGTTTGGTGGAAAGACGGCACAGCTCAGAGCGTGTATGTGTGCGAAGCTTAATCAGAGGGCTGCTGTAGACACAAGTTCCAATTTTAGGTGGAAACTCTTTATAAAATAAATGATGAAATGTAAAAAATGTGAAATGTGGTCAGCGGGGATGGAATATGAACCCTGCAACTTTTGCAATAGCTGTGCAAGTGTGTGTGTGTGTCGGTGCACGCGTCCGTGAATGCGTAATATGTGGGATACTGCCGAACCAGTGAACCAGGATCATAAGTCACAACCTCTGCATGCCCACATCAAGGCATGTGTTCTTTTTCTGCACTAACAGTTTGAAACAGTATCCCTATATTGAGGGCAGCGGAGGCGAGACTGCATATGTGGACGGTGAAAAAGAGAAGAGGAAGGAAAAGCTGGAGGATGCTGAAGGAAAAAGTGACAGCGGTAAAAAAAAAAAGGAAAAAAAAAAGGAAAAGAAGTCTGCACAAGTCCTCTCAACTTTTATATTAAAATTCTCTCCATTCACTTATACTGTATACCATGAAGGCTCCTAATGCTTCTTAGGGGGGAAAAAAAAAACATTGGCTAGAGATACAATAAGTATATATTATGGGCGGGGGTGTCTGTTTATGTCCACAGGTTCAGAGGAAATGGTTGCAATTCTGTCTATATCTCAGACTGCCTCACTGAGAAAAGGCAGCATTGGGAGGAAAAAAACCCAGCATATTTTCCAACTGTGAGTGTGCACAGAAATGGGGCATTCTAGGAAGAGTGACAGGCTGCAAACAAAAGTAACTGTAGAAATCTCTGGTGCTCAGTCAGCCGTAGCTGCTGATTCGGTATATACAGTATATTGTTGGTGTGGATTAATGGTGCTCTTTGTGGTCAGCCGGTCTCCAGACAGTCCTTAATTGATGGAGAGACCCTGACTGGCAGATTAAGCTAGTTCTAGACTGGACAGCAGTAATAACTCTCAAGAGTCGGGACTTAAGCAACAGCCCGCATTGCCATCCATAACACGGAAAACAGTGTATTTGAAATCAAAGGCTTGACAACACACTGAGCCAAATACTTTTCTGCTGTTACCCTTTTCCATGGTTAAAAATGAAGCCAACAGAAATCCTTTGTACAAAGTTGACAGGCAGATATTTTGCCTTGTTGAGCATTATAATGTAAATCCATACAGCACTACTGACAACAAAAAGATTCTCATGAGATACATATAAAGCTAGAGCTCAATAAATGACTGGACTCAACGATACACACAAGCATATGTATGTAGACAACGTACTGCAGCTCAGGGGGAAAGAAAATCTATTATGCATGGTCACATTCAGTGGGCGGACTGAATTGCATTTACTTTTACAAAACGAAATTGTGTACCTGCCCTTTTTTCCTAGTTTTCCTTTTATTTAACTAGTTTGTATCTTGAGTACTTTTCCACATTTCCAGGCGCAGTCAATAAAACAATGATGTCCACTGGCAAGAAAAGACTGGTTTGGGAAGAGATTTGTGTCCAGATAGGAGACACCCAGTCACTCTCCGAACGCATTCTCTAAAAGATGTGTTTGAATATTTTACTTCAAGGATGCAGGTTCTCTAGCTCTTCAGCATCAAGTGGTGCAAGAGTTGCATTTGCCCCTGCACAGAGGTTAGCAGTTCGTTAACATTACAAAGATGCACAACAACAGAATAAAATTAAGAATGCATTTGTTAGGGGACTAAGATTAGCATTAACCTGTCTGAGTGAACTTAATTTATCATTCAAACAAGCATGCCCAGTGACCCAAATCAAACGCACCCAGGATGGTGCATGCCAGACAAAGGTGCATGCCGTGTTTGGCTATCCTATCTGCAACTTCTGCATAAACTTAGGAAGTTTATTTGTTTGATTTTAAGCGAGATGTGCCGGTCTTTTTTTGCAGTTCGTAACAATCCATGGTGCTAATTCAGTTCAGTGTTTGAAAATGTTGAGGAGCACAGAGTGTCTGAGTGGCTAAATGGACTGGATATATTTTCAGTTCCAGTACAATGATTGTAGAGCACTTTTTTCTTCCCTATTCTCACCCAGTGACCACACTTGTGTCTACCGAACTGTTTTCCAATTTAAATGATAACAAAGTGATATATTTGTGCATCTATAACTGCATTGATCAGGAAATACTGACGGACTTGATTCCTTGTTGATTGCAGCAAGGGTACTGTGACTAATACCTAGCTCCTACTAGACTGTTTGACATGATCACATTCAAAATTTGCCAACTTATTAGAGTAAAATTAACAAAGGTTTGATTGCGACTGCAAAATCCGGGTTGGACGCAGTTTCTAGAAATACGAGATCAGAAATGAGATCAGAAAAACGGCCGATAATTTGTTTAGGCAGAACTGTTTAGAGAAGAATAATGAAAGATTTGTCTTGAATTAGTGAATGCAGGACTTCTTTCTCAGGTATTATGAGCCAAGTAACCACCTGGTTGTGTTTCCTAATCAGGTCTTCAGAAAACCGACTAACTTTTGCCAAATCTCTGAGTAATGCTCGGAATATTTTTCAAACAATAGCGGAGCCGCACACACACCTCCTTACAAGCTAGCACAAGCTGATTGTGTTGCAAACCTTTAGTGATGCTTTATTGGCCATGACCTCATGTAATCCTCGTGATTCAATCGTGGCAGCACACTGTGGCGTTGGGCTGTCACACCCTGCTCCTGTCAGGCACTGACTGGGGCTGAATGCGTGCGTGTGTGCGTGTAATGTATGCATGTGTGAATAAACTTTGACTTCTGTCAGGCAAATGATGGAGACAATATTGAAAAATGCATGACAGTTTGAGTGACATCAGCATTTTTAAGGAGAACATGCCCCGACAGCTACCTAGATGATGAAAAGTTGTTGTGAGTGCAGCGGGGGTCAGAAGGTGGAGGCAGCTCCTGTGTTGGCAGGAAGCAGAAGCATTTCTTATAGAAAACTGGGATTCTGGAGTCCTTAAAAGGCAGCAGCACAAAAAGTTTGAAGAGCTGCCTTGGTCTCACTCCAGGTCACTCACCATGAATGTCTATCATAATGGTAACAACCAGCCTACATACCGGCTCAATCAGTGCAGCTTCTACACACAAACTAAAAATATAACACTGGGATTTGTGGAGATGTTACTCAGACATGTACCACCCACCTAGACCAGACCAGGCACCCCCACCCCACAGCAATGACACTCCTTGATGACAGTAGGATGCAGCCTGACACAGGCACACACACAAAAACGGTTTAGGAACAACTAAAAAAAGAGCACAAGGTGTTGACCTGGCCGCCAAATTCACTAGATCCCAAACTGATCAAGTATCTGTGGGATGATCCACAGAGGCCCCTCCCCTCAACCCATAGGACCCAAAGGCCCCCACTAACAACATTCTGTTACCAGACACCACAGGACACCCTTAGAAGGCCCATGTCAATTCTCAATGAGTAACAACTGTTTTGGAGGCACAAGGGAGACCTACACAGTATTAGATTAGTCTGCACCTGCAGTTGTCCTTAGTGAATATGAGTTCCTTTATCTGATAAAACTCTTGTTCAAGAACTGAACAGAAATTAGTTCAGTCCAATCAAAGTGATGTGAATCAACATTTTTCAGAAATAAAATTGACTCAGATCAGGGAATTCAGGACAAGCATCTAGCCCTGTAATCAAACACACTTTGTAACACATCATTCTCGTAATCAGAAAATAAATTCACAGGGAAATGCAGCCCCTCCTTTCTTCAGTAATATTTACCAAATAGGAGAAGGCTCGGGAGCCTGTAATCCCTGGTGTAGATAATTAGAACACAATGTTTTAAGATGTTTTTACACACACACACCATATCTGATTTAAAAAGGGATTTCCGTAGCTACGTGCCAGAAACACAAAGAGGTCACATATTTTCTCTTCGAGACAGAATCACTCTCTTCACGGAACCCATGTGCAAATACAACCCAATGCAGAAAAACAGTCACAGTTCACTGGATTTTTATGTTCATATCTAATTATGGTGGTAAAAATGTAATGCTTAAATTACAGTCTGGGTTCGTGAAGTTTGGTTGCCAAGCTAACGGAGAGCTCTGGGCAGTGAGACTTGTTGCTGTGTAGTTGCCACAGCAGCAGCAACGAGCAGCAGAGCTCCTGTGAAGACCAGCTCCACCATCTCCTTCAAGTGGAAAGAATGTCCCCTCCCTGTGACTGACTGCCAGCTCAGCCCAAGTCTTTCTTCATCCCTGGACTCCACTAACTCTTTAAAGCTCAAACCCTGTCAGAGTGCTGCAGGGACTGCTAAAAAATAAAAGGAATAAAAGAGATGTACTGTATATGAAGGCATATAGAAGTCACCAAACCAACTGTTGGGTTTCCTCCAAACTTATATGTTTTTTAGGAGTCATTTGGTTGCTTTTGCATCTTCTCATGTGCAAACTGAACTCTCTGACAGACAGAGTAACTCTAAGTCTGTGCAGTAGCTGATAGGGCCATGAATTGACTGGACCCAGGGAGAAGATGTGCTGAGTGTGTGTTAAACACAAGCGTGGCTTCTTTGATGTGGAACCTTGCTGGGCCCCTGGCCAAACCAGACAGCAAAGCTGTAGTTAGTCTCATCAATCACATATACAACTGGCCTTTCTGCACTGGATTTTTATGCTGGATACTTTCCAACACTCCAACCAACACAACTTTCACCATTTTTAATGACGCCGTCTGTGTATGCGCACGGGCGTGAGACTGCGCCTGAGAAGCGGTTCTCCTGCCTTGCATTTAGCCAGGGACTCTTCATTTACCAGAGTGCAAATGGACAAACTGACAAATGATCTGGACGTGATACTCAAATGGAAACAGATAGACCATTGTAAAAAGATCCCCACCCAAAAACAGCTGGACCGGTGGCTGGGAATCAAAAATCCACTTTGAAACGTTTATTGTCCACATTAACAATATTTACAGGAGAGAGAAAAAGGATAGTCAGAGGAGATACACAGTGGAGGACCAACTTATTGGTGGAGCCTACTCACTTAATGGACCATTTTATAGGAGGCCAAGAGATTAGGCTTGTCCTGTTTTTTCTAGATTTTATGTACTTGATTCGATAGGGAAACGTTACGCATGTACAACTGTGTACGTCCTCGTTCCCCATGCATACCATTCTACCCTGGGCCGTATATTTGTGTGACTCAAACATTTGCTTTGTGTGCACTGTAAGGTTGTGTGAATACTTACACACAGACACTTTTTTTTTTGTATATGGCTTTGAATGTTCACACAGAAGAATGTGTGGTTAAGGGGAGTCTGTGATATATCAGCAGCAGTTTGTCAGTCCTCTTAGTGGCACGGTGCTCTGAGTGTAACTTCTCTTCTGTGGGAAAAAATATACACATCTGAACCTCGCTAATCCTGGAAATTGAGGTTATTCAAATGTGAAAAAGCTCAGATTAGAGATTCGTTGAAATACCTGCTATACCTTTCAAGTCATAAAAGAATATGGATGTAATTTAAAGCCAGTCCGCTGCACGTATTTTTAGAGCTTTTTTTTTTTTTCTTAATTCACTGAAAATAAGAACCCAAACTAGCTCCGAGGATAAAAGACCACACACACATGCCTAATTGTATTTCTAACTTTGACATAAAAAAAATAATCTAACCTGAAACAGCCCTTTGAAGAACCGAAGACTCAAACATGTTCTCGTTCTGAGAGGCTGAAACCCAGAGTAGTTTTAGCAAAGATGAAAGTAAAGGAAACACACACGCACACACGTACACACACACACACACGCAAAATCCAAAATTAACAATATGGTGACAGATAACATATACAGGCTGCGATTTGAATATAACATCTAGACCATTACACCAGCGCAGACCCAGCAGATGCATTTATTAAACTATGTTCCCATCTTCTAAGCTTTTGTCACTATTAGTGTCAAGATTTTTATATACCCAGCATAAGGCTGCTGGAGTCTGAACATTTCCTCTTGCTTTATAACAAAAGGATCAGATGTTTAAAGGAATATATTTATTTAAAGATGTAATCTGTAATATTTTACTGCCTCCTTTGACATAATGACCATAACATATTGTATTAACATGGCCTTGCAGGTGCAGATTGCAAGTGTTCTTTGTGTATTGTGTATAGGAACACTCCTTGCTCCCAGACCATGTGAACTACCCACTGTGTACAAAGCACTTAATTTCTTTCCTGTAACTCGGAGGACTACGGAAAACATAACAGCTTTAAACATTTACTTCTTGTTTTATTGTTATGCAACCTCTGCAACAAATTATTAAAACTCAGCTCACTGTTGTGAAATGTGATTGTTTTTTTCATCATATTGTTTTTATTAAAAATAAAGTTATGTCATAATTTGTATTTTACAATGGAGCTGCATACCAGGCAATGACAGGCTCACTGCTTAAAGCAAACAAGCTCAACAACTAAGCTAGTTACGTAACAACAACAATGTCCAAGTAACTGAAACTGTAAACTAGTTGCTACCACAGACGCCGAAACTTAACTCCTTGCCTTCAGTGATTTAGCTTAGCACATTAGCTATATGGCCTCTACTGACAGCTCCATCACCCAAGATCGCAGAGAAAAAACAACTGTAATGGTTATAATCCATGGTTACATGTGCAACATTTTAAAACGCATGTCTTTGTGGAACCTCCTCTTTGTGAATTGTGAAGACACAAATCTGTGTTTAAACACAATCTGTCACTAAAGCCAACAGACAATAAATAAGACCGGCTCAGTAACATGCTGCCCTCAAATGACATGGCCCTCTCTTGTGGTATTCACTACCTCATAAGTTGAAATACACTAAGATGCGTTGGTTTACGAGTTGTGACATGTTTACCGGCGTTTTCAGAAACTTAATATATTGCAATTTAGACGTATATTTGTCATAAACGCAAACTGAGAAGCTCACGAGCCAGCCTAGCCTAGCTTGGGAGGGAGGGGTCATCTCACATAATCCACAAAATGTTTGCAAGTTGCGGGCAACTTATGGCGCTAATGACACCTATCACTGCACAATTAGAACAAAGACTTGAACAGAACAGAGAGGAGGGAGGAAATATGAGGGTGCTATAACAAAATTAGGGAGCATGCCTTTCAAATCCATCCGATGACTTTCGAGCATGGAACTGTATCAGCCTACTGAAGTGGTACTGGATTTGATTTATATGGGCCTGTCTGAATAGTGAGGGTTGAGAGTCCTACATAGGTGAATGTCAAAATTTTAAATGTTTAATTTCAAAGCTTGTTTCAATGCAGACTTTTTGCTAGGTCTGATGTTTGACAGTTCAATGCATACAAGCTATACCTCCATAAACTACACTTGCCACATTATGCACTTAAACACTCCTTCGCTCTTATCTCCGGCACCGACATAAAGCTCAGCCAAGCTCTGACACCTGGTCTAGATTCAAGGTAGGCTTTTCAACCCCGTAAATGTCAACAGGGCACTCGCTCATTTCTGCATAGTTTCCATGACAACAAGGTGCTTGACAGCCACTGTGCACAATGGCAACAGAGATGATTTTGAGCCGTCAGTGGCAGACTATTGTATGCTGAGATATAAGACACACATAAATAATGTAGAAAATATGGATAAAGTATATACGCATGAAGGTACAGTCAAGGCAAGTGTAAATACACATAGGGAAAAAAAAGCTTGACGTATTAGATAAAAGCGTAAGCTATCAAATAGCTTCAAAACAGGATTAAAAAAAAAGAGAAAGACAGAGCGATACAGAGCTAGAAAGTGAGAGATGGGCAGTGAATTATCTGTGGGCATATTTTTCAGGGCAACAAAAGGGCGGGCAGGCAGAGGGGAACCAAATCCTGGTCCGTTTGTCTCCTCAAATGGCCTCTAGGGACTGTCTGAAATAGCCCTTTTCTTCTTGGTCCTTTTCAGCCCTAAACCCCATCTACATGACAAACAGTGTCACTTTGAAGCTGCTTGTGTCATCTATGCCTATCCGTCACTCATTCCTGACCTTTTGCACCCTCCTCTCATCTTTCTTTTTTCTTTTTTTTCCCCTTTCGCTCCACAGTAATTCACTTTTTTGTTGCTGTCTCCCTTTCACCCACTATCCTTTTCATTTATCTTTGATATGTGCCTCTGTCCCCAAAACAAGTCTTTGGATGGAAAGAAAATGGCAAGGACATTTCAGAGGTTCCATGACTCGGTGTTATATTGTATGAGGGGTCCTTAAAAGAAGAAAAGGCAATTAATTAAGACTTTGATGATGGCATTTAGAGCTGTCTAGACGCAATATTACTTAACCCTGAAACCTGTATTAACTATTGAGGTTCAAACACTTAACTGAGTTAAGTAACAACATTATGTTTCCTTGCATGAATACATTTATTGCAGGATCCCTTGGCACTCTATAATATTATAAAAAAACAACATATAGACACATATATCTGTATAGCTATAGTATTTATTTATGTGTGCAGAAATAATTAGTGATTAGAGACGTCCTGATTCCGATCCTACCTGGTTAAAGCGCTCCAACCTCCCCTTGACCTCAGCCATTGTCGGGTCCACACTGCGAACTTTGACCTCTGGGTTTTGCCTCTGTGCGTGCACACCTATTCCGACAACTTTGCCATTATAACTGTGAAAAAAAAAGAAAGAGAAAGTCATATTAGTTGCATGGTATAATGCCAGACATTCAGAGCTGTAGATATTTGTTTAAATTGAAATCTTTATTGCAGATGTGTCAGTGTGTTACGACCGTTACAAGTGTGTAATCATACTTTATGAATGACCACAATGGAAATACAAATTGAAAAACAAGCCGACATATTTTGCTTTTACTGTACAAACAGCATTATACATCATGTACAACAGTCCATCAGTTTGCTTCAAAGTGTGCCAACTGCACCACAGCACCTCTTCAAAGCAAACTAAAAACCGTTACGGCCTCGTTTGTCAAAGACGGAAAAACAGAGCAAGTTAAGTGGAAATCATTAAAAGTTCCGTCATGCAATATCTCTTGCGTCAGCGCTGAATCAAATGTGGTCAAATGTGGTCACTTAATGCTTCTTTCATGTTCCTCTGCGTCAGAAAATATTTTCAGGGGAAATACTACTGAGCAGCACAGCCTTGTAAAGATAAGACTGAGAGAGATGGCGAGCTTTAATTTCTGACATGCACCGTGGGCCTGCAGCTCTCCAGGTTTGAGCTGTTGATTTGTTTCATAACACACATCAAACCAAAGTTTTTAAAGTTTCATGTCAAAACTGTTCGAAAGCATTTGATGAATTTTTAAAAGGCAGCTTGCACCTTGGCAAACCAAGCTTTCACTGAAATGTTGTGCTTGAACCAAATTCCAGATAAGAAATAAAGACATAAATACTAAGTTTGTTATTAATTTAAGCCAAGTTAATAAAACTAGTCAATATACTGAGCATAATTCATTAGATATTAATCATCAAACCCTCTCCTACATGTAAAGCAATTTGCTGGTTGCTCATTGCTTTGTAGTTGACAGTTCGTCACTAGTGGATGTTCCAGGTTCTGGTTGCCTAGGTTACCTTACAAATCCATTGCTGAAAAGAGAAGCTGTTGCTCCACGTGGGTTTACTTACTGCTGTTGCATGGTAAATTTGGTGGTAGGAACCAAAGTTGCGGCAGGTGTAACCCTTGCAGTAAACCTTTGGAAAACAGACCACCTTCATTTTTTTTCACTTTTGTTATGTTGCAGCCAGATGCTACAACTGTTTAAATGATTATTTTTTCACATTAGTCGACACTAAGTACCCCATAATGACAAAGCAGTAATAGATTTTTTTTAGAAGGTAATCAGACCCTTTACTCTGTACTTAGTTAAAGCACCTTTGGAAGCTGTTACAGCTTTGAGTCTTTTAGAACAGTTTAAGAGGACCAAGGGAGTCCTATACAATATTAGGCAGGTGGTCATAATGTTATGCCTATGTGGTTTGAGTTGGCCTCTTGTAGTAATGATTTAATTCAACTGTCAACAATGCAAAAGCTCTTAATCATACAGTATAGATTATTGTCATACACCCCATTGACTCTTAATGCTGTGTCACACACACACACACACACACACACACACACACACACACACACACACACACAAGGCCATCATAATGCTATCCATATTAATTTGAGAATCGTATATTGATCCTAATCTTCCATGCATGGGGGATCTAACGGCACTGAAGAGGAATGACATGTACAGGCATCACATCAATTGATGCTTCCGCCAGCAGTGCGAGGCTGATAAAGTCATTATGGATGCTTTAAGTGAGCGCGTTCATATGCGTGTGTTTGCGGGTGTGTGTGTGCGCGCGCCGTTTGTGGTTGTGCATGCACATATTCACGTGAATATGAGTGGAGGCAATCTTAAAAGTGCTGAACCTGAGAATCTCTGGCTTGTGATCTAAGAAGTGTCTCGATAAGGTCTGTGCTCCTTCAACTTGCTGAAACAGCGCTTTACACACCAGGCCCATGAAAATGCTAACATTTCTCACTTAACTCTCCAATGCTGCACATTAACTCAACATCCCGTTGTGCTGTTTTTTTGTTTTTTTTTTATTTAATTCCTCATCCTCCAGGAATTGCTTGGATTCCCCCGAGCCAGACACACACAAACAAATGTCTGCTTTAAAAAAGGTTAAAGCTCTTAATTGCCGCCTGCTTTGAGTGTTCCCAACATGGAAACAATCGATAGCTTTTGGAGTTCCCCTCTCTGACATAAATGATTAATTGAAGAATCAAACAGCTCCCTAAGCAGTGGTTGAGAGAGAGGGGGGTGGAGGCTGTGTGTTAGGGAGCGCATGCATGTCTGTCTCCAGTCTTGGCTAGCGATAACAGCACTGGCGCGGAAATGAGCTCATCAGATTGGATGCCAATGAAAGGGAGGTGTCATGGTGAGTCTGGCGTGTGTGTTCAGCCTGAAACATTTCGTTTCAGGGCATGTTTGATAGTACATAGGAGAATGTGACAACTGACAAAGCGGGACATCCCATAGTGGATTACCTGATAGACAATTAATGTTGCACATTTCTGGACAGATCTGAAGGTGACATCAGCTCATGATGATCTTCCTGCCAACGGCAACAGTGTGCTTCTACAAATACCGTTAACTATTTCTCTACATGAATAATCATTAAAGTGCTCTGGTGGTCTCAAATGTTCCACCTCAAACATTTACTCATGTATATCTTCAGCCTCTGACTCTTTTCTATGGAAATGACTCATTCCCCTGTGAATGTTCAATTGATGCGCTCTCCTAAAAGCAGCTTTGTCTGTTCTCGTCTTTCCCCTTCGCCTGGAGCACAGGCTAGCAGTGACCTCCACTCCCTGATCCTGACCCCAAACTGAACTGTCTGTGGTCTTTTTAAGGCGAAGAGGAATGCTTGAGGGTTTTGAGGCAGAAAACATACATTAAATATTCATCTTCACGGCGCACAGGGAGATAACTGGAAGAATTCGTGCATCTAGAGTGTACCGAAGCGCTTGAATATTTTTATGGAAATAATCATGTAAAGAAAGTTGCGGCTACGGCATAAAGAGCTTTTCAAGTATGTATATTTGATAGGGGTTTTCAAGAAGGGGGAGCATAGAAGACTGGCCCCAGGTAAAGTAGATTGTACTTTTGTCTTTTATCTGTGCTCATAACACCAATGTCTGGCTTGAAGGTTTAATGAGGTCAAACCATTCACTAGGGATTCAGATAGTTAGATTTTTGTTTGGTCTTATTTAAAAAAAAAAAAAGAAAAGAATCAAAGCTATAATTTTACTTAAAAAGTCGAACATGTGGCATCATGATGAGATTGCCCAAAGATTACATAACAGACAAGGTTGTGTGATTATTTGTCAGATCTAGTTGATTAATTGCACTCGTGCTGCCATCACTGAGATCTCTGTCAGGATCCCAGTTGTTAAGCAGATTATCCACTTGAATCTGCCAGGTACAGAAATGGTTGCACATCATCCACTGAGATGATTAAAGGCAGTTTGGTTGATATTTTGGCTGGAGGCTGAATAAGCACACCAAAATTACATTACGTGCTCGGGGCTTGATATTTTGGATTTTAAAGTCAGTAACCACTTTATCTGGACCTCTGGTTCAGTAATTGAGATCAATAATCCATCTTGTACGAGCTCAGCAATCAAGCTCGTACATCAGTGCCCTGATGCAGTCATCAAGTTGGATCATATCACTGAATAATTCATCATTGAATATAAACACAGAAGGTTAAAGGAATCCTGTGGAAAAATATACTTTCCACTTGTAGCATGTCTGACCAAAGAGGTCTCTGTATTGATCAGGTCGCAATGCAGATCACTAGGAGTTTTCAAGTCTAGGAGACAGTAATCAACATTACATGGTCTCTCTATTGGACAGACAAAGAAGATCTGGACATCAAAGTAAAACTGTGTTGGAGGAATTTCTACAAATAGTCCACTGCACTGAAAACAAATCGTCGCACTCAAACTGGTCGCCCCCTAAAAGCCATGACTCACCTTGAGGCAAAGCCTTTGACATGTTATGTGAGGAAATACCAGAGCATTGTGGGTGCATGTATGTGTCTGTCAGCAAGGTGTTATTACAATTCACTGACATTCAAACATAAAAAGACCACCTGTTCCTGTGGCTGAACTACTAACTACCACTGACTAAAAATATAAGATGAGGCAAACTTTCTGTCGTCACCCTTTTATTAAATTTATACCGGTGTAACTATTTAAAGTTCATTTATTTTTGCTGTAATGTTAAAACAAAAAAAAAGTAGAAAAAATAAGAGGACTTAAATGACTGGTTTCTATTTGCTTGATTGATCGTCCTTCAACGTATTTCTGTTTGCATCGTTGGTTCTCACACTGCCGCATGTTAATTGATTTGGATAAATGATTTCAGAGAAACAAACATCAGGCGAACTGAGGAGGGGGACAGAGTCGGTGATTAATCACCGAGAGGAGATGAGGCGGTTTTCGTGCGAGCGAGTGTGTGTATTTTAGAGGCTGTGGGTGGCACCATCTCAGCTGAGGAGGGGGCCGGATTAGAGCTGGTGGAATCGCTACGAGGGTAAACAACAAATTGTTGGTTCGTCGTGATTAATAGAGCTTCTCCCCTCCCTTCTGGATGTTACTCACAGTCAAGTCCTGTGATTGCAACTCATTGGGTCATGTCAGCTGTGTCTCGTGATGCCGTCTCTGAGACTTGGTGCTTTTGTGACATCTTTGGTAAAAATGTTCTAATTTTTGCCGGGGTGTTTTTGCTGCTTCCCACTCAAGTAATGTAGACATTGCACACACATTACAAGAGACTACTGTATGATTACTGCATGACAAGCACTTTGTAAAATGTGAACACTGCTGCCAAAGTCAAGAAGAAAGAAAACTGCCACAGAGTTTTTAAGTTGATCCTCCACAAGGTCTGGTGTTTATATTTTAGGAACATGTATGCCATAAATGTGGGAACCCACTGGCTATCATCTGATGATTTAGATGCCAGAGGCAGATTTTTGGGAGCTTCTGGTGTAGCTAATGAAAATCAAACCTGATTTGGAAACCAGGCTGCATCACATGGCTGAGGAGAAACTTCCCAGATAGTCTTCTCTCCAAACTCAAACTTGCACGTACTGAAGATATTATGTGGATTGTTCTGTCAGATCAGAGGGCACTGAAAGCACTGCCACACAGGATCTCAAAAGGAAACGGATGCAAAGAAAATGGAGACTGCGGTGCAACAACTTGCTGTAAATCTTCTGATCCGCACACCAGACTGGAGGGAGTGATGCTCCTGCAAGTTTGCCAGTTGTCAAGTGTTCCAAAAGCAGCAGCACAAGAGGAAGAAATATAATCTTTGCAATACTTTGCAGTAAGAAAACAAAAACTTAAGCAGAAGGCTAAACAAGTGGTAGAAAGAATGGCTGCAGAGACTTGGTCAACTCGGGGTGTCTATCCTTCAGTCTGCTCTTCTATGCTGGCTAATGTTAGCCTCAAGGGCTAGGCCTGGAACCAAGTGAGGTCTGGATTGGATTTCTCTGCTCTGATGGTCAGGAGGGGTGAGGCCAGCATTAACAGTTTTCGGTTTAAGTATTTGACAAATGTGTTAGCTTGCTTCCAACAGGGCGTTTTGTCTATTTTACTCTCCTCAAAGACTACTTACCTGCATGCAACCAAAGTGTTTAGGAAAAACCAAAAAACATGAAAAAGAGCACAAGGCGTTGACCTGGCCTCCAAATTCACTACATCCTAGACATCAAATTGGGCAGATGCACTAATATCTGTTTTTTATGATTAATATTGATTACGGCTCACTATGCTTATCTGTTGCTGTTATAATGTATACTTTATATACTGCTAATCATCCAGAAACATTAAACTCATGCATCGAAAAATGCAGCTTTCCAGCTTTCTGTTTCTGCTCTATGGTAGAGGGGGACCTCAATCCCGAGCGAAGCCAGTAGTGAAAGCGAGGGAGGGGCTGAGTGGCTGTTTGTAGCCAGCTAACTTTACGAGCAGTGCTTGGACATGTTGAAATACTCTGAACGGGAGGTTTTGTTCTCAAAGGCCAGACTGTTCTCACATGCTGAGAGCTTAGCAGCTATTCACTGTATAACAAACACCAATCACATGAACAGGCAAGCGGTCAAAAGCTAATTTGCAAACATTTAGTCTGCATGACATATGAGCACATGCTGTCCCGTGGACGGTAAACGTAAACAAGTGTGAACACATAAAAACGGCTGTGCTCCGTAATGCAACGTGAACATGTTCATACAGGACACGTAGGCCTGCCATAAGCCCTCAAACCCGAGACTTGTTCCCAATGGTAAACACGGTGAAACTAAATATTTCAAGCACGCACCGGCAAAATCTTCACTTGCTCTTGAAGATGTCCAAACTCTTGGCACCATATAGTGTAGTTTGCTGTACTTCAAAGACAACTTTATTAGAGAGGAACTACTTGGATCATAAAACGTGCACGGGGAAACAGCAAGCAAATCAGGAGAGGTCAACTGCGGGCCAGGCAAACTCAAACAGTGTGCTTTTCATTCTATGCTCTATTTCTCTCATCCACCGCCTCTCCCGCCTATTATTTTCTGTTCTTAAATGATGCCTCCTAGTTCAGCAAGAGTTTTCAGTTCAGGATGTCTTTCTTTTCTTGCTCTTGATTTCCCTTTTCCACGACCACAAACGGCATTAAATGCCGCTTTCTCTCTCTCTTTGTTCTTGTTGCTGACATTTGTGACACAGCTGGTAAGCATGTGTACTTGCTGAATGCCACCAGTAGCTGTGGTCACTTGGAGGTCTCCGCACTACCTGAGAATGCAGTAATTGCTTAATTTTCCTCTAGCTTTATTCCTAACAACTCTTTTTTTTGCCCTTTTCATCTGCCTCCAACTATCTTTTGACCTAACATCTTCCTTGTTTAAACTGGAAGCTTTCTGATTTAGAAATGAGACAGATCTATGGTCAGTCGTGTCCCAGAGAGACACAGGACTGATGGATGTTCAGAAACACAGAAGTGGTCCTAACTAGAAAAACTTAACAGAGGCCTGATCAAAGTCACTGTAGCTGTTGACTTTCATTAAAGATTTGATCGCCGCTTTCCTCTGCTTGAAAGTATAACTTTTGACTGTAGTTCCAAGCAATGAGACTTTGTGACACTCCCAGTTAATCTCTTTAAGAGCTGAGTTAAGGGTGCTGTGTGAATTTGCAGACCTGGCTGGTAGCCCAGGAGGCCTGCTGTCATGGCTTTTTGTAGCCTGGCAAGCTTCTGTATGAAGTGATGACTCAGAGATGTAGAAAAAGTCGGGCAGGGTCAGAAATATAAAGAGCAGCACGGGTATAGCAGTCATTCTGGCAACTACATTCGAGATCAGCAGTCACTTGATGAACCCAGCAGTATCATCCCTCTTGTTTTGAAGTTAGCTGGAATTTGTTTTGATGATCTAATACCGGCTAGATGCTCCCTATGTGCCTGCATGACTAATCATGAGATGGTGAGGAACTCTTTAAACTTTGTCCTCATCTAGACTGAAATGCTTATCTAAGACTGCATTTAGTAGCTAAACTAATAAAAGTAATAGATCCTAAACCTTTTCACTTGTGACACCTTAAAGAGGCCATGTTATGCTTTGGGTTTCTCCCTTTCATTTTTTTCTTTCTGGTAACTTTCCTTGTGGCGTTTAGCTTGTAGCACGTAAAAAAACAATATCACAAAGCCCAGAGTTCATGCCAGGTCTCTCTCACACAAAGCACAGCTCCTGAACTGCCCGAAATACCTTGTTTGCAACCTTTCATCCTTCACCATGTGACACATTTGCATAACACCCACCTAGCATGCTCTCAAAGCTAGCGTTAGAGTTGCGGGTTATAGCTAAGATGTAGACCCAGTGCTACTGCGCAAAAATATGCTCATCTCAATATGATTACACAATGTAATTCCACGGCCTTGGCTACTTGCTACGTTGATAACACCCCTGTTTTTTTTTTTTTTTACCTTCTGTCAGCCACCAACTTTCGTAGCACTGCAGAAAACAAGTTGGTAAGACCCATCCCAGCACAAGATGACCTACACTGTACAACATAACTTCTTTTGCACGAAGCTTTATTACGTTGAGGCTGCTCACAAATTAGACATCAGGGGGCAGTATTTTCTACACATGATCTTGGGAGTTGACCATTGAGTTGACCAGTCACAGCAAGAGTGGGCCGTTGACCAATCAGAGCAGGCTGGTCTTTTTAGGAGAAGTGGCCTTAAAGAGACTTTGTTTAAAGAGGCTAAATAGATGTGTCTTTTGAATATTAGAGCCTCTAAACATTCTTAAAGTAGACCACCGAAATAAGGTTATGGACCTGTAACTGAGCACAATATGGCCTCTTAAATATACCACCTATGACCACTGTGACCAACCATTGATGTTTCTTTTTTATTTGTTGCATCTCTTAAAATAACATTTAGAGGTAAAACTGAAAGGAAGTTTGAAGAAAAAGACGAGGTTACACCACACTACAATAGAAAACTAAGTTTTTCTACTTTAGTTTTTCTACAGGGAACATCTTTTTGAAAAATACTCCTTATGGGAAAGAGTTAATAAAGAAGACAACTCCCACACTTACATCACACTTATCTGTTACAAATACGGCTACAGAGCGCCGCAGGTTAGCATAGTTTTACACAAAGACAGCTTCAAGCCTTTATGCTAACCAAAGCTAACTGGCTGCGGCCTGTTAGAAGGCCAGTACTTATTTTGATGATGTGGCTCCACACACATACACAAACTTTAATAGTCCACAGGCAGTTTTAACTCCAGTTACACCTACTCCAGGGTTGTGTCATGTCAGCCAAGATGAAACATCTTTGTCCAGGACATTTACATTAATGGATCTTTAAAGGTTTTGTCTTGGACATTACCTGAGGCACGACACCTGTGCGGAGCTGGCGGTATATATACGGCTTTGTGGAGCTTTGGACCAATGAAATATAGCTGTTTATGGCTGTGTGGTCGGGTTGGAATTACACACCACGATGTCGGTCTCAACTGCTTTGCCACTTCTTAAGAGGTCCCAGGGTGATTTTACCAAGACCAGCCTGGTTTATTGAGTGGCTGCACTGTTGCAGCTATATGGCTGAAGGTCCTATGGCTCAAATTACTCATAGCTATTGCACACTAACAGTCTGTCCTCTACAGTGCAATAAAAGGTGTTACAGCACTTACGAATGCCACCCTTCATAGCGTTTGTTTTCTATATCCCTTTTAATGCCGTCAAATACATGTGCATGGCCTTTAATGGGCCGGGTCAAGCAGCAAGCATTTGTTTTTCAATGCGTCCATCACTGCCAACGCTCACTTAATATTTCTGAGGGGAATCTAGCTTTCATAGCCAACCATTCATGTCAAGATTCAGCATTTAGTTTATTGACGTTCCTCTTTTTTTCACAGTCACCAGAGCTCCGTGAGGCAAAGCAAAGCAGCCTGGATGTTTGCTTGTCTCAGTGTTTGTTTGTGTGATCAGGCTGGTAGCTTGCTAGCTGTTGACTGGATGCCTCTTATCAGATTGGTTGGTGGATGAAGATGAAAGCCGACCCCAGTCCCCTCTGATCCAGTAGACCATGGGCTTGTGGAGATGCGGCCCACTGCTAATAGCAGTCTGGAATGCTGAATCTGAAATAGGGATTTCCATGATGCTCAGTGCCGAATTAATGATCATACTAAAAAAAAAAGGAAAACTCAGCTATATTTCTGGTGAGTTTTTAGTGAGCAATGTCAACCATGGATATAGTCCCTGGATATATTAAGCCTAAAATATTAAATTCAAAATGTGAGTCTAGTCCTTGTTTGTAGAATCACACAAACTCAGCTGTAGGCCACCCCAACTAATACTTTCTTTTGGATTCAGCCCAAGTCTAGTCATGTCTCGGTATGCTCTCGAGGCCACTGTGACCTGGGCCAACCCTGAGGACAGTCAGGGAGCTGGAATAGAAACCGAGATAAGAGCAAAGGCGGTGAGTTTTAATAGAAAAAAAAAACTGAACTGAGAAAAAACACGGGAAAAGTATAAATGGAAAAAGGATCTCTGACTAGACTTTGTGATACACTTAGAATGTGCATATGCTTATGCTAGTAGTAATCACACTGTGTGATTACATGTACCCGGGAGGTGTTTGATATCATTAGGGCTATTATATCCATCTATTTTTATTTCCATCTGCAAGCTAGGTGAGACAATATGTAGCTTGGCTCATCATCAGCCCATTACTAGCCTACACATCACCAAGCATGTTTCATTTCAATGCTACTTCAGGCTAATGAACATGTATTGATTTATCTAACAATCACGGCAACTGCAAAGAGCTGAATTAATTTGGTGTAAGTGACTCGCTCCTGGCAACAAACTCCTCTTGCTCCTGCTTTGCTCCTCATAGCACCAGACGCTGTGTTGTCTCTCTCGATCCCTATGGCCTCTAGAAAAATCATGAGTTGCTGCAGAATTCAATGTACTCGCTATGTGCCATCAGTTTCAGCATGTACTCCGCGTACTCGGTTCTGCCTTACATATTCCTAAAGGGCTGAGATACTTTGCCAAGCAAAAAAAAACCAAAAAAAAAAAACAGAATATAAATTAATGAAATCAAACTACAAGTCTAACGCCTCCAGACTAAGCTGCTGATCTGACAAAATATGCTTTCACACTGCACCCGTGTGGCCAGCACTATGTACTGAAAGCATTCAGCATCCATTATTAAGTACAAGCTGAGGGTAAGAGTCATACGGTGCCCACAGATGAATATATTTTAACAACATAAATTCATTTGAACCTTGTTGAGATGGTTTGGACATGTTCAGAGGAAGGATAGTGAATATATTGGGCTGCCAGGCACGAGGAGGAGGAGGTTTATGGATGAAGTGAAGGAGGACATGAAGGTAGTTGGTGTGAGAGGGGAAGATGGAAGCAGATAATTCAATCCCTGAAGGCGAAAGGAAAAGAAGAAGAAGAATTTATTTGAACCTTGAGAACTTTTGATATTAGTTTTAAACCACGCTGTACTGCTCAAACCTTAGACAATGTCTCAGACTCATTCCGGGCAATTTTATCTTCTGTGCTTTTTATTTCTAAATTCAATTCATCTCAACTCAAATACCTTTACTCAAAAGTTCTCTTTTGTTTTATGATCATCTTTCCGATGGTAATAATGCTAATATATAACATTAGTCTGATGAACAGTGGTGTAACGTTCCTGTAAAGGATGCAAAGGTCTGATGAAAACTGTTTATATCTGCAAAAAAAACAATCAAGTATTCTTATCTAAAAGGTGACAATGTTCGACAGTGTGTTGTTTTGAATCTTAGGTGCTGAACATAAACTAAACCAAGTAATTAACATCAGACCAAAATTGCCTCTTTAAATAAAAAAGTATTTTTAGCTATGCACGAGAGCCACTACCCATCGTCTCTATCCACAACTACAAATTTGTGTGACTCCTTGGTTACATGGAAGTTAAACAAATTACAAAATAAAGAAGGTCAATTTGTCAGTCTCAAGTGGTATAGACAGACAAATGGAAACATAGAGTATAGCTATAGAGTTTAAAGCACTAATAGTCTCTGGTGGCAATTACACAGATTACAACTATAATTGGCTCGTGGTTTGCTTTGAGGACGTTCCCAGGCCTGACTGTCCCGGCTGTGTCTGTCACTGGGTGTAACTGCTCCCCACCTCAATGTGTCGCCTGCCTCGATGTACCAGCAGACGTACTGCAGGCTGACTCAACAGACCACACAGACTTCTGGGAAAACACTACGAGGCTCCATTAGCTCGGAGGAACAAGAAAGTCATGCCCACACATTAAAATCGCATGCAGACAAGCATCATTCCCTGACAAAGACAGCAATTTTTGTAAATGTGGCCCGAACCAACAACAGTCCTTGCAAACAAACACAAATAGCCTCATCTTTATTCCAGTTCACACAGTTAACTACCTTCTGGGCCTATTTAAAAACATAGATATTAGTTACAGTAAACTCAGGCTTGACATTTCTGACTGTAAAAATGTAACACGTTTTCTTTGTCCAAATTAAATTTTAGCACAGACGAGTGGGCAAGATTTTCTATCCAACATTTGTATTACTATTAGTTTTTCTCTGTGCAAAACACTTATTTTCTCAAATGCAAACTTCCTAACAGGCCAAGTACAAGCCTGCTTCAATGACACCGCTTTGCCAGTAGGTGGAGCCACTGGCCAATTTTTAATTCACAAGTTTCCAGCAGAAAAGGCGCTCATTTAAAAGGACACTGACTCTGTCACAAAGCGATAAAAGGATGTGCAGCATGACGGAGAAAGTCACAGAGAAGGGAGCACAGACAACATTTGGGTTTGTTTACAGGATAGAATACATTATATGCATTAAGAGCGACATAAAGAAAAAGAAAAAAAGAATGAAAGCAAGAAAGAAAGACAGATTGAAAGGCAGACAGAAAACTTTTACTCGTCCCACAGTGATGTATCTATCCCCTCTTCTAGCCACATGCCTGCATGCCGAGGAGGGCACGGATAACTGAGGTTAGAGGTCTGGGGGGAGCTGGAGGGGCAGTTGGTGTTTGGAAGGCAGACAAGGGCAGGCAGGGGCAGAGCCAGTAGAGTAAACTATGCCCCAGAGCACAGACGGGTGGAGTGGGCCATGATCCTCTGGTGTGGTACGACCACCTGTTTGTCTGTCTGTCTGTCTAATCCAGGTCAGAATGGCGTGATCTACTGCTTAAGGTGGACAGCTCCAGCGTTAAGTAAAAACCAATCGAGGGGTTAACCGCTGAACATACTGTATGTCCAGACTTCATGTGTTTAATTTTCATCCGTATATACAAGATGGTTTTGTAATCACAGAGATGTCCGAGTGTATCAGAGACATGTCCAAACACAGAAAGAGGGAGGCACGTTGTCACATCTAAACTGTATATGGTGCAAGCGTAGGCAAAGAGGACTTAGTGAAAACATTCCAGTTTAAACTCAAACATATGGTAGATTGGAGTAGGCAACAAACATGCAAATGCACCCTTCTTGTCAGATGAAGCGCAGAGCGTTTGTGTGGGTGATGAGTAGGGGGGTCAGGGTTCAGATGCTCTGCTGCTGAAAAGGGCACGTGGGAGCACGGCTCATGCGGTCCTCTGCAATGAACACATGCACAAACAATCAGGGCACCCGCAGACAACCTCCACGTCCATTTATTAGGCCTGCATGTAATCCGTATATAGTCATAACCCACGCACAGTCATGGACATGTAGACATGGTCCCCGGACACTCAGCAAGATGGACATTTGAGAGCATATTGAAGATAGAGAGATAATGAGCAAGCTCTAACTGAAGCCACCCGACACCAGAATAACATATATAAGGATTATATACTGCAATGTTATCCAAACTGCTGCTAAGGTCAAGGAGTAAGAGAAAGTGTCTGTACTGCAGGCGGAGAGAAGAAGGGCAAAGGTTAGAGAGCTGTTAGCCAAATGAAGTCAGGCAGATGGTAGCATTGACAAACACGTGGACAAAATGGCTTTCTTGGCACAAATCCCAGGCATAACTATCAAGTTTGTCATGAGCAGGCTTATCTGTCAATCAGCCACAGTTTAGAAATTGTGCACATCATTATAAGTGAGTCAGTAATTTGAATTCCAGGTTTGGGTTAAGAGGCCTCAACCATAGATGAATAAATGAGTCCCAGGGGTCATTTAGCAGTATCAGTTTTTACAAGATTTGTGCAAAGTCCTCCACAGACTCGGTGCATTTTAATAAATGACATTTAATAATGAGTTCTTTTGTTCTGGGCTTATCGTGGATCTGGTGATGGTTTAAGGCCGACGTCTTGAATGAATAAATATATGCAGTAGCTATTAGCTGTAACTGTGAACTTGCAATTACTTCCTGGAAATGTCATCAACAATTTTTTAACACTTTCATTGCGAACGGTGCTGCCAGAGTCCTGATAAGAACCAGGAGAAGAGAGCGCATTAATCCTGATCGATCTTTGTACTGGCTCACAGCTACTTACAAAATAGATTTTAAGGGCCCAAGTCACTTTCAATTTTCAGACGGGCACCACCCACAGATAAATAAAAACCAAAACTTGCCACCAGACAGACACATGGATAAGGGTAAACAATCCTCCAAGAAAACTCAAACAAGTCCAGTTGCCTTTGTTTTACTTTTATTATTTTTGGATTAAGAACAGGTACCGTTCTCATGCCCTCTTCATTTCATTCTTCTTACTTGATTTGATCCTGGTTTAAATTTGTTTTTAACAGTCGTTCTGATGCCATTCTTTGCCTCAAGCACTTCTAACTGCCTCTGTGTTTGAAATGTGCCATAAAATCTGAGGTTGCATTTATTTGCATGTAATCTTTCAGATATGTACTGCATGATGTGGGCTTTGATGGGTAAAACCACCATAATAAATTTAAATGGAAAACATTTCTTTTTAGTTTAGTTTGTTTACTGGATTCTTTGTGGTGCTCACCAAAGAAAGGAGCTGTAAACTGGTAATAAAGTTATTTTTGGGTGAATTTAGCCTTGGGCGAATGAGGCATGCTAATGCTACTGGCATTATTAAATCACCATGGTCCTAAATATGAATAGTGTCTGTTTGTTTCTCTCACAAGCTCACACAATTAAGTGATTTTTAGCATTTCCCTGATTTTTCTGACAGCTTTTCATGACCAACATTTGTGCTCAGTCAGATCACCCACACTTACGGAAAAAGCTTCTCAATTAAATGTTGTGCTGAGGTGTTGAGCCCTGGCTCAAATATAATTTATATCTAAAGTTGGAGGCCGTGAGATGGGGCCTGTTACCTGATGAACGAGTCACTGTTATCTAGCGATGATGACCGCATGGTGAAACTGTTTGGCCCGAATCCTTTAACACTGGCCAAAAAAGCTAGCCAGAGCGGTGCTAAATGGAGCCGATTCTCCCTCACGGATGGGCCAAGTCCGCACCCTCAAAGCCTAGTCAAATCTGGCAGCTATATATGAGCCAGATCCAGTTCACATTTAGTTCTTCCATGCAGCATTGCTCATTTACAATCAGGCCTGACTGGCTGTGCGGGACATTGATACGGCAGTTTTTCAAGCTATGTTCCACGACTTTAAATTAAGTTATTTAGCAAAGGACAGGATCTATGTACAGATACAGTTGTGTGGACGGAAACAGATTAATAGAGACTAGTAGATTAGTAAAGAGCTATTGGTAAGCATGCTGCACTGATATTATGCCTAGATATGCTTTAACTGGTTAGTTGGTAACAAATGTGTCTGTGCGTGTTTGGCAGCAATGTAAAGTGCATATGAACGTATGAAAATAGGGCGGGACTTTCCCTCCATTCGGTACCTCTTCCGTGCAGAGGCCGCATTCCCAGCCCCACTCAGGGGGCTCGAGTGAGCGAGCCACGACACCAAACCCACCCGGAATTCTAGGAACGTTTTCCCTGTGGTTTCAGGTTACCACACACACACACACATTCTGAACACAGATCACACTCACACACACACACACACACACACACACACACACACACACTCACACAACAGCCTCCACAGTAGCGTACTGTACTTTTGTTGTTTGTACAGAGTTGGTTTTGTTAGCTTTCCCTCTCCTCCCGTGCCTGTCATTCATTTTCATTTTAAACTCGCATACCTTTGCGGTGGGTTGGACGACGACTGGGACTAAAGTTTAAACTCGCAATTGGACTTGGTTCAGATTCTCACTCTTACGGTAAATACCACACACTGAAAACTTCAACTTATCCACACATTCACACTAAAACCCTACAGGGCATCTTGCCAGTGCTCACTGCGGGCCCCAAATTCAGATATACAGGTAAACTTTGCATCATGCAATATTCAGCTCAAGCGCAACCAAGATCAGCATTGCATTTTTAAAAGTCTGCCACAGCTCCTGGGAGAAAGGATAACAGTGCCCCTAAAAATAGTTGCGACTGAGAGGTTTGGCTTCATAAGTCAGACGTGAGCACACTGTGTGAGCGTCGTTGCGTGTCTGCAGAACACAGAAATAGTGTGATGGTCTATATGGTCGTAATCCTGCGTCCACACGGCTACGAGCTGCGTGTCTGGATCAAAGCTAAGGTCTGAAAGTGGATTTTCTCCGCCTTTGAACTGAGGGGTTTTTCTCATACCAGGGGCTGTATTACCTGAGAACTAGTTTTATTTCTCTTTCTTTTTTTAACTGCACTAAAAGTCACACTTCACCACTTCAGCAAGTGTTTCTCACTTTGGTCGGCATCATAATTTGGGCATGTGGCACCACTCAGTTTCCAACTTAAAATATTCAAACCACATGATATCTGATGCATAATATATCATCGGATTTTGTATGCCAGACTTAAAAAGGAAGAAAGCGAATTGATTCCTTTACAAAGTCCATGAGCATCCAGACAGCTCTAATATTGTGAAAACAAGACACGCATTTCAGACTGCGCTCCAAACACCGACAAGCACTCTGCTGCATAACTTGTGTCTTCCAAGGAAATTTTATGACATGAGATAAAAGTCCCTCTAAAACGTAGAGTTCACCCTGAAAGACTTTTGTTATACACGTAATATTGTAGGTGGTGCGTTGTTTATGTGGTACAGAATATTATCAGCAGTGCTGACATCAAGGAGAACACATTTTTAGGGTTTTGTCCTTTGTTCTCTGGTGCGCCACATCAGAATGCGTGTCAAACTGAAGAGAAATGTTTGAGAGGCTTTCAAACACACACAGAGGACAGTGATATACAGGCTGCTATTGGCTGGCACCCAGACACGCTAGCGCTGAGGACTTCAAACAGGCTCACAGAGGCAATTAAGCCACAAAGACAGAGGGCTCTCCTAAAGCCACTGCTTCCTGCTGCCACTGACCTATATCACTCATTTTCTCCTCAATCTATCCACGAGTTCGGCTCTCTTTCTATCCATAGTTTTCTCATTGACACTTCCTCCCCCCCACACCTCCCCGCCACATCTATCCCTCCATTTCTCATCGTCCTCTCCTGCTATGAGTTTGATGTCTTGCCAGTGGGCAAGCACAGAGGTTAGTGAGTACACTATGTCTACCTCGCCCAGTAGGAACTACTCCAGTAAAACATGCCAAACTATTGTGCCATTTTAATTATATTAGCTCAAGCCACTCCATCGGCTGGATGCAGAACACAAGAGCGAAGCTGTAAAGCTGCGTCCCTTCCGTGAAAGTGATGATAACAAGCCTGAAAGGAGCTGGAAGGAAGCATGCGATGTGCACAAGGCACACTATAAAACCACGACTTGAAGACAACGAGACACATAAACACTCTTCACTCAGAGGCATGTTAAATCCCACATTTGCAAATATAGTAACGGTACAGTGAGGCAGGCAGAATAACATGTCCTTACACACCATGTACACAAAGTATCTTCCTTGTTTTTCCCCAGTTTAGAAATTCAATCAACTCACACATATCCAAGACGTTCCACAGGGAATAAATAACTCAAAGACACAGAAATATGATCGCTGTTGTTTTCTTTTTCTTTCTCTCTCTTGCACCACAGAGATGCAGCCCCAAAGAGAGAAGAGTCAAAGCAACGCAGAGCGGGTCATACCGAGGTCCCAGGCAGCAGCCCAGGGTTATGGGAAAGGAATGGACCACTGAATCAGAAAGGAGCGGAATTGAGGGAAGCACAGAGGAAAGGACTAACGGTCCCTTTGAATGAGGGCCAGTATACAGCGTTCACCAGAAGAGTCCAT
Organism: Chelon labrosus; assembly: GCF_963514085.1. Taxonomy (NCBI): domain Eukaryota; kingdom Metazoa; phylum Chordata; class Actinopteri; order Mugiliformes; family Mugilidae; genus Chelon; species Chelon labrosus. Next base: position 13,054,467 of record NC_140342.1, read on the forward strand.
ATAAACTCCTTGCGGTGTTCATCACCTCAGAAGTGGAAATATTTTGTAAGATGACAATAGTGGCAAAAGTCTTTGGACGATCTTTGGTGGATTGTATATATAATACTCATCTTTCCATAATATCTTTGAATCCTTCCTTAAATTACATTAATTAATTTATAAAGTCAATATTGTTCTCTGGTATTAAATGATTTCATGACTCGAGTTTCATTATCTAATTCACTTGCATTTTTCAAACTAAGCTCCCCTGACCCAGGAGACTGACACAGAGAAGGCAGGGAAGAAAAAAAATGTAACTACGACTGGATGGGATTCGAAGGAGTGGAGACAGCGTGCGGGAGTGTGAGGGGTGAGGCCTGTGCCCAATGCAGCGCTCTCCCTGCTTCTCCCTGCAATAACAGAATAGATTCCAGATGTCAAAATGCCAAACAAATGGATTGTCATAACCTTCTAAAAATGCACGGCAGAAGCAGCACTCACCCTTGCCGTATTGTGTGCGGACAATCTCTTGAGCTGATCCCAAAACTCTGGAATCATCCCCAAAGAATGGCGAGGGGTTATTAATTCTTATCGAAGAGCACAGAGCACACTACACATCGATACGTGCGCACACCCACTCGTTTTAAAATGTCATCCACAGCGATCTGAATGCAATTTGACACACTCTAGTACCACAGGGATTCGATGTCCAATCACGATGAACAAACCATTTTACATATACACTGAAGGAAAATGAAAATTCCCCGCTATTGAGGGATTTGATCTCGGAGCCGAAATGAATGTCTCTCCTCATATAGGTCAATACAGAGAGAGATGGAAGAGATTTGAGCAACAGGCATTATGATTTCTTACTGCTGGCAAGAAGAAGATTGCTTCTCCTCCTCTATACAGATCATGCAGTATACCGTCTGTATACAGTGCATAAATCAGGCCAATGCACTGAGGAGTTTGTGGGCCATAACACACTGTATGCCTAGTATTTCCTTTTCCCTTTACTTGTTTTTATTGTCCAACTAAGTTCAAATCTGAATGCCAACTTCTTCTTGGCTCATATGATTTCACCAGAACAAAGAGACTACATTTTTTAAATCATACCCTATGCTGCTATGTGATTTGAAAACAATAGTACAACATATACTACTGGATATAACTACGGGTTATGTAGCCAGATAAAGGAATACCTGCCTCACTTGATCTCATGGGGAAATGTACGTAGATAAAATGGACACTGCAGTGCAGCAACTTGCAGTGAATCTACTGAGCCACACTCGAGTCTGATAAGTGAAGTTGGTGTGCCAAACACCAGTCAGACAAGAGCAAGATGGATTCACTTGTAATATGTAGAAAAAAAACCCAAAACCAATTATGAGTTAATGGTTGGTTGGACTCAGACAACACAGGGAGGCTATTCTTCAGTCAGAACCAAATGTGAGATTTTTGTTTTAATATCTGTCAACTGAAGTAGACTAGCTAACATTAGCCTAGCTATGTTTACTGCTGCCTGACAACACCGTCAGCAGCGCCGTGTCCTAATAGATTAATTTCTGTCATGGATCATTGTGACAGTCACGACGTAATCATCCAGACTTTGGATCTTGAATATCAAACATGCTTGATATTGATTGGTGAGTCGGGAGAGCAATTCAGAAGGGTTTAAGAAGGGATTTGTAAACACTGCACATTTTCGAACACCCTGGGCCAAACCGGACTGGGTTTCTCTCCCGATTGTCAGGAGAGATGAATTGAGGGATAAATTGTCCTGAAACTCCTGTAGGGCGAGCCCGGCAGACGCTACAGCTAGACCAAATGCAGCAAGTCTGCCAAGCCAAGTGACCCCTCCTTTTACTGAGCTACCAATCACTACATGCCATTTGTGTTTTCAATTAAATTAGCTGCGCGTGGAGTGCTCTGCTTTCAGCGCTCCGGTTGCTCTTGCCAACATCTATCCATTGTTCTTCAACCACCTGCATCAAGAATATTTGTAACCCAGCATAGGACTCTAAGACTATGGGTGAATTATTTAAATTTAAAAGTGGAGTATCATTTCCCTGGAATCTGTGTCACTATTTAGTGGCTGGTTATAACTGGGAAATACGTAAGAATAGGATATTGTCTACCTCCTCATGTGTCTTCAGTCAACAGGCTAATTAAGATCTTTACGATGCCAAATAGTGGCTATAGCCTGCAGCATAAATTCAAAACATGCACGCACTGTCTCTAAGTATGTGTGAAAAGTTTCTCAAACAGGCAAGAAACAACAGGAACGGTAATTAATGTAATTAAAGCTACAATCGATGCACAGTAACTGGCTAAACTAAATAAAGAATGCGGTAACTTTGGTTGATCTTATCTTTCCGGAAAAGATGACGCAAAGTATTCACACATGTGATGGTGTAAATGTTCAGAGATGTTTGAACACATGCCAACACGCACTTTTAGTTGTACATACAACTGCTTGCCCCCCGCTTGCCACTCTGTCATCAGATGGTGAATAAAGAAGGGAATTTCAATCCCCAGCGCCTTTGATGTGCTTTGAAGTACTATAACATACAAGCTTGCCTCTGTGTGTGTGTGTGTGTGGGTGTGTGGGTGTGTGCGTATGTGTTCTCACATGTGGACGTGTGTCTCCTAGCCGGAGTGCATTACGATTGTGTCTGAATGAACAACCCTCCAGCTGTTGACTAGCATATGGATCCCGTGTGGATTGATACGTGTGTGTGTGTGTGAGTGTGTGTTGTGCGTATATGAGTGTATGTCCGGCGCGTGGGGAAAACCCACAAGTCTTCAGAGGCCTTTTGTGCCCACCACACAGGAAGTTAAGACTGACATGGACGACAACAGTAGCTTAGCATGCTCATTTTGGATCACGCTATTTGTGTCTGCGCACGTTTTAAAATCCTTTCTCATCTTCGCTTCTTCCTTTCTCTCATCTCCACTGGCGTTTCCCAGGCACGGTCCAGGCAGTGGCACAAGCAACGGCAGTAATGTCCAAGTCTTTCCCATGCAGGCTCATAGGAGGGTCTTTGTTCCCCCCTCCAGGCTTTGGGGGTCCCCACGGCAGGGCTGTGCCCCACTCTACTGACGCCACAATGAGTCTTTATGCTGCCAAGCCCCCCCCCCCCTCCCGACCATCACTCCACACTTCACCATGCTTCCCTCATCGGGGGCACATGGAGGCACAGGGGGCACCGCGACACCAGGAACGTCAACCCTTTTCATGCCCAGTTCTGTTCTCCCTTCTCTGCAATACAAGCCAGCAGAGTCAGATCCAGTGAAAGAGAGGGCCAGTCTGAACGGTTTATGAGTGGTGCCAAATGTCTCAGTAGGGCACTGTTTTATTATTCAAACACAGAACACTTGACACCAAAAGCAAAGACATGGCACTCACCAGGGAGTGTGTGATAACACACCGTTACAACCCATTAGCACCGTTGTTGAAAAACCAGAACCCTTGGTAGTAAAATGACACAGTCATTTACAGACAGAGGAAGAAATAGAGGACTGGCATTAAATGCAAACAAAGACGGATCTTGACAAGATTAGTTAGACGCTTTTTGGGTTTTAGGTGCTGAGTGGTTGCCTCACCCTGTGTTTACGCTCTCATACGTTACTGATCATGAACCTAGCGCACACATTGGCTGGCCCCCGTGCTTATATGCTGACATACTGTCACAGACCCTGATGAATGGGTGGTCTGCACAGTATGTCTCTGTCACTGGCAGATACTTTCCAGTTGGGAACATTATTGAAGAGAAGAAAAGAAAAGAAAAGAAAAGAGAAGAAAAGAAAAAGAAAAAGAAAAAGAAAAGAGATTTCAAACTAAAACAAAATAATAAGGTTTGGAAACATGCCTAACTTTTTCATGAATATCTCTGACAAAAGGCATTTGCCAACCACAGGCGTTTCTGGAATCCAAGACATCTGTTCCTGTGCATAATACCTTCACATGTAATCATGTAAAGCATAATGTATGGCTTAATCCAGCGAAACAAACAAGGTCTGAATGATCTGACAAACACTCTTGGGAAAAGGCAATCCCTCAGACCTTCAGTTTTCTTCTGTCAAAGCTAATACCAGCAGTGCCAGGATCTGAGGTCGTAAGAGGAGCCAGTTTAAGGCCACCATAGAAAACAGAGAGTGCAACCTTGTCACAATTGTGGACTGTTTGTGGAGCATTTAAGACTAGATTCAGCCGGAGGACTCATTTACAGACATGCATTAGTGGAGTGATATGCATAATTCCTCTGTTCTTCTCATGCTGGCTGAGAGAGAACAACCACACACACACACACATAAGGGGTAAGCACAACAGTCTCTAAGAGATGAGCCCAAAACCATAAGCAGGAAAAGGGTTTCTAGACCACACCTATAAATCAGCACAAACTAAATACCTCATAAGAGAGAAACAGAATTCAGACGGATTATAGAGGACGACACAGATAACAATTCATTAACTGAGTCTAACACAAAAGAGAGAAGACTCTTGCAACTATTGCCTGCATTCACTCAGATGGGTTTAATGACTTCCTCATTGCCACAGTGATTAACAACAGCCAGCCATGCTGACTCACAGCTTGCCATTATCCTACACAAGACCACAAACAAATAAGGCCTGACAAGGCTTTTGTCTCTTTTTCTCAAATTTAAATACATTCAAACCTAATATTTTTAAAAGCAAGGCATGCATTAAAGTCCTAATAAAATCATGTTTGACGTTTAAGTATTTCTATATCTGCCTTGCCAAATAAGTTGCCTAAAGTGTACCACTATCTGGCCCAACATCGACCAATAGCTAATTTTGTAGGTATTCTTTCTCTCCCGGAAGATTTACAATTAAAAAATGTTGATGAGGAGTAGGCGTACAGTAATGTTGTGTCCAATGAAATGCTCCCTCCCCCAGACCTTTCATTTACCAGAAGCTCTGACGGTTTTGTCCATTAAGGCCATGTTTGACACAAGTTGTCGCACTGTATCCCGGGGAGATTTTCAGAAAGTTTAACGTGCCGAATTGAAGAGATGACTTTAAATAAAATGGATATGATGGAACAAATGATAACAACAAGAGGGGAACACGTGGAAGGTTCCTCTCGTTTATATACCTCAATCTCATCGGCACATTCAAATACACAAATACTTTCACAACGACATGAACCTCTAGAATCTAGACAAGCATGATTCAGGACAGGATCAATCCAGACTACCGCCACCTGCCCGTATGAAGAGTTTCTTCCTTTCATGTGGGAGCAGAACGTGTTTGCAAGTTGGCTGTATTCTTTGCTGTGGGGTTTAACGGACGTAAAGCAACGTCACAGTTGGCCTTTGTCGCCAGCTGGTTAAGAGAGACGACTCAAGAATCATGAATCTAGAGTCTATTTAACCGGCTCAGTTGCGTCCTTCCACATTTGATTGACACATAATCAATAAACGGCACCATTCAAACATCTTACATCTCACTCGGCAGAGAAACAAAACGTACTACCCGACCTGACCACTAGCAAAATAAGGCACTCAGCCACTCACTCACTTATGCACAATACGCAGTGAAACGAAACTTAACCGACTCATAACCGCTGCTCGTGGATCCCTGCTTAACCAAGAGTAAGCAGCCACTCACTCGGCCGGCAGAGAAAATAAACTCCAAATATTTTCCGTCAATTGCAATCTGTCATTTTGACATTTTGACAGATTCGGTTAACGCGACCCCTAATTTGGACACAGCAAGCTGAAACTTTTGGGAGCTCTGCTTTTACAAAAACATATTTAAATATCCAGAACGAAATGGCACTAGCCTGGAAGCCAGCCCGACTTCCCTGACCCACAAAAGTTGCATCAGAAAGTGTGTCACTCTGCTTATGGACATGAAGAATAATAGCAACGTAGTCATAGAGATCATTTGAGCACTGTGGGGTTGAATTTGTTTACAACAAAATGTTGGATCAGTTGTAGGGCAATCCAATTGCGTGCGGGGTGCTTTTTTCGACGTATCGATTGAAACATGCCCAACAATGAAATCAGACTCATATTCTGATAAAGATTGGGTAGCGCTCTACACCAGGCTAGCACTCTGCTTGTATTTTTAATGGGAACTTCACATTTGGAATGATGCCTGAAAGCCAGCATCTACAATGTCTTCAGGAGAATGCGAAAGTTTTCATTTGCGAATTCCAGTGCTTCTGTGGCCAGTAGTTTCATAAACAACTAAAATAAACACTGTAATGAAATACAAAAAGTTTCCTAAGCCAAAGAACAAATTCTTTCACAGCAAGAGAGGTTTAAGTGCCAGCATTATTCGATATACACTGTTCTTATTAAATATGAAAAGAACAATGGGAGCAGAAGATAATACAAGGACAGCTGGAGGGGATGTTGTTGAGGGACCCTACATTTTTAGGTCAAAAAGTGGAAAGAAAAGCTTTTGTGAGCACTGTTTCCTTACCTGTTCACAACACCGTCTCCGCCCCAACAAGTGGAGTCCTCCAATACATTCTCCCCTTCGCACAGCATCTCTGGCAATGCAGCAAAGAAGGATTTGTAGCGCTGCAGGTACACCAAGAACTCCCTGAGGTAAAACGAGATGAAAATAGAGCAATTTATTCACACCCACATGTTGGAAAGCATCTAATTGTGGCACAGCCGGCCACCTATTTATTTAGGTTGGTGAACGCACTTCTCAACATAATACTTTGGCACAGTTCCACCACTAACAAACTGTATTCTAAAGTTTCTGTATTGTATTCAACAACACATTCGTGATATAAATACATGTGATGATATTGACGGTGCCAGAAAATGAATGGCTTTGAATGTGACCACTTCACTGCGTCAGCACATTTTTCTCAATTATGCTGTGCGGTAAAGTGCTTGCTTCACCAGATCCGCTAACACATGTTGTCGATATAGAGACTGTCATCTTGAGCAAAAAACAATGGCATAGTATTCTGATCGGACGCACATTGCTGCCACACATGAGGCAGAGCAAAAACAACGCGGGTCACCGGAGGTTATGTGCCGAGTCAGTCAGTGAAATCACTCTTTAAGAGCAACGCATGATGGGTTTTGACATAAAATGTGCATCAGTCATGCAAAACTCAATTAATAAACTGTTTGAATGTGGTTTACACAAGTAACTGCAATGCTGTATGTGCTGTCAATTAACAAATTAATTGTGTGAGGGATTGAGACCAGTGGTGCATCCCTTTGGTGCATGCTTACCTAGAGAGCGTTCTCAGACTATGTTTATTGTTCTTGGAGGGTTTCAGGGGGAATGAGCTGTGAATGATGGGAGTTGGAGTCCCGGGGAGATTGTTGCAAGCAGGGAGGATGCAAGGAGGTGAAAGAGGGATTGAGAGAAAGAAAAAGGAAACAAAAGGACAACATGACAGGACATGTGGGGAAGAGGGAGAAAAAAAACAGTCAATTGACCCTGGAAGAGAGTGATTAATCATGCACATGCAGAGACTGGTCACACCACAGATAAGTCAATAACCTTTACACCCCACACCAGATTAAACATGAAAACAGATAATAGTAGGCAATGCCTGTGTTGAGTCGGTAAACAAACACAAGCAAACATCTGCACATGTGCAAACTGTTAAATATTCACCAGCGAGCCAAAGAAAGTTTGGCTGAAGTCCCTGATTCACTTTATTCCCCATTAAGAAGAAATGTAAATGTTGCTCTACTCTATCATGTTTCATATTTTTCAGCGGTACAGTATTCTCCCTTTGCTGCACTGCGTGCTGCCGTGGCTCTGAAGTGGTCAGCACTCACATGTGCTCTGGTCAGCGCTGGCAGCAGAGCAGGCAGGGAGCTGGATTGTGTGGCCATGAATGGCGGGGGCAATGCCAGCCCAGACCTGTCAGCTAGGCTGGCATCAGTGCAGTGATTCATGGTTTGGGACAAGGTCAGGCAGGCAACACTGCAAGAGAGTGTCTGTGAGTGTTTTTTTCGTGCGCAGCGCTATTTAAGCCGAAGCCGGCTGGTGTGCAGAGCTGGTGGTATGGCCGTCTGGGTAAACAGGAAATTGTTGGTCCGTCAAGATTAATCGTACCCACACTCCCCCCCTCGCTACCAGCTGCTGTGGGCATGGGATGGCTGCCTCGTGGGCCAGGTGGAGGGCATGGATTTTGGTGCCAGGCTCTACATGTACTGTGTGTGGGTGAGTGTTGTGTCCAGCTAACCATATGAAAGCAGCTGTGAAATACACTGGTCTCAGAGTATCTCATATATTCACTTCCCATCAAATTCACTTCCCATCAAGCAGTGCAACTAATTAACAAGCAAAAATCAACAGAGAAATTTTTGCCCAAAATTTTAAAATAAAAAGGACAGGCAGCAGTTAACTTTTGAATCTTACTGAATTAATCTGTGTTCAGTTAGTGTTGCCTTACCTCCGTAAATGGGCTATCTGTCCCCGCCACTGTTCTGGTAAAGGCTGGGAGGTGGCGGCAGATGGAAGAGGAGAAGATGAGGTCACCATAGAGGTTGTGACCTCTGTGCTAGTCGGCTGCGTGCCTGTGGGCTCGCTTGTAGACAGGCCACACACCTTGTCCACCTGTGGGGAGAGCGAAGCAGACACACACCTGTTAAGCTAAGAAAACAAATAAAAGTAAGGGTGGAGCTTCAGGGTGGCTTCCAAACCACCAACTGACACCCGCACAACTGAAATCATTTTACACGCGAATAAATTACTTGAACGCGAACACCTTTTTGCAGGCGGACGCCAGAAACCGTTAAAGCGAGGAATGCCTCCAGTGAATTTCGGCGGAATGATTACTGAGTAAAAAGAATTATGGAAACAGACAACGCGGGTAAAGCGGGTGGGCGTGGAGAAGAAAGACGCGATGAAAGAAAATGCTGTGATGAATGAGTTATTGCCAGGAGGGCTGACAGTAAATGTAGAACATTCCACTACCTCATGGACGTGAATGCATGTGTGAGCAGTTGGCAGCGATGGCAAGAATCTCCAGTGGGCTATTAAAGCCAGAAGCAGAGAGGAGGAGACAGCGGGGTCATGAGAATAAAGGGGCGTGTGTCTCGAACCAAGAGGTAAAATCAATGACATCTCATTGGCTTAAAAGCTTCTGTGCAGCATGGTCTTCAATTAGCCAGAGAGACAGACTGCAATAGCTCTTGCACACTTGACTGAATAACTCCTTTTAGTGATCAGTGCCTGTACACTCAGTCATTCTACTGTGTAAGGGCATCCAATAAGACTATGTAATATTTTGCAGCATAATGCAGCAATTTCCGATCTAAAAATAGAAGCCTTATAGTAAGAAATACGTAGTTTTAGGTCTTCTTCTCTGGTCACCTCATTCTTAGTAATCAAGGTCATCTGAATGCACAGTAAAGCAAACAGACTCATACCAGAACTAATGAACCCCACTGCTTCCTTTACTAAGAATAGTATTCAATTATTTGCTCCACTACTTCAAACTGGGGCTGAATTATGCAGTTTATTCTGAAATCTGTTCTCAAGCCTCAGCAATGCCAGTGTTTATGACATCCTTTGAGTGGCTCTAAACAATGGAATTCACAAACAAATACATAATCTGGGGACGCTAAGAGCAAGCATGTGCGTTCAAATTGCTGCTCCGAGGGGCGTGTCTGCATGCTGGGAAGAGTTTGGATTAGTCTGGAAGCAGCTGAAATATGTGTTAACAGTCTCAAAACGTGTCTTGCCTTACTGCTAAAAATATACATTCCCTCCAGGGTGAGGCAGAGCTGTCATCTCGTGTATATACGGACATTTTTACATAACGACCAGCTTTTCCCAAAGCAGTGGGACTGTCAGGGGCTCGGGAGTCAGAGATAACACCACAACTAACTACCTGAACATTTTTCTTCTTTATTGCACTGTTTGCACTTCATTCTTCACTACGGCCTTTCTCTGCAAACTTTTTCCTCAACTGCATTCTGGTCTTAAATGCTCTCTTAAGGGAGACGTCGGCCACGCGGAAGGCTGTTTTACTGCATTAACCTTAATTCCCTCTGGACCCATAAAACATGCTCACATGTGGTAGAGCGACTCGCAGCCACACATGCAGACGCGAACGTGGTCCGCACACACACACAGGCGCACACACACGTGCGCCACATTACATTGTGGTGTTGAGAAAAGATGGAACATAGCAACTGTTTTGTCCATCTAGCCTGTCAACACACTAAGCCAAAAGTGCTGCAATGCTTCTGTGGACGATGGCTGTTCTATCTCATTTGCATACCGTCTGTGTTCAGACATTTATTAGGACACACACTTTAAAGCCTTTAAGTTCATTGTTGGATCAAGCAAATTTTTCAAAATTAGAATTGGAATTAGATGGCCTGGCCCGGCAATCAACATTGACGAGTATTGATAATTCCAACAGTTAGAGTTGTTTCATTTCACCATACCGACTTGTCTAAATCTTTACATAAGTTTAATGTACACTTGGCCCGTCTAGCAGATGCTGTTGAAGTGAATCATATGCCTTCTCCTTATTCAGCAGAAAAAAAAAAAAAAGAATCTGTAAATCAAATTCCAGAGATTCATAACACATATTTCAGACAGCATAATGTCCCATGACATCATGTCCAGACTGTTGTGTTTGGGAGGTCTGCGGCACTGTGCATATGGAAGAGAGAGAGAGAGAGAGAGAGAGAGAGAGAGAGAGAGAGAGAGAGAGAGAGAGAGGGAGGGAGAGAGGGAGAGAGAGAGAGAGAGAGAGAGAGAGAGAGAGAGAGAGAGAGAGAGTGTGTGTGTGAAAGCAGTGAGGTTGGCCGGCTGTATAAGAGACATGTGTGCAAGTGGCTGAGCAGTACCAAAACTACCCATTAACGCACTGTGTGTTTATAATGCATTTCTGGAAAGCTTGTTTATGATTCTACTTTATTCTTTGAATCGCGGCGTTATCTCTGCAAATGTTTATAATGAGTATGCTATGGGCTGAAAATAAGCTAGTACGTACCCAGAAAGAGTCTCTACAACAAAGCTAATGAAGTGAAGAATAAAGAGGAGAAAAGGAGAGCCTTTCACACCGCTCTGGACCTCAAATCTAAACACATAATAACATACCCCAGCAGCATACAGAAATTTAAATTACAGCCTTGAGGCTGTATGCATCCACCATGCTGTTTGAGTTTATAGTCATACCTATCCAGACAGATATAGTGTATACACAGTGAAGACTTTCAAGGAATTTATTTAAAGTGTATGTCTTTGTCAAAACGGATGATTTTCAGTGAATGATTTCCAGTGGGAGGCATGCTGTCTTTACAAAGACAGAGGAGTACAGAGGACTGACATAAAGCAAGTTGAAGCTCAGAATCAGATTTTGGTGGATGAACAGGAGTCCTGTCTTAGTTCTGATTAAACGGACAGTGAATATATAATATATGTGTGAGATGTTGTAATAATTAGTGAATTAATGTGGTGCCACAGTAACCATAAAATTTGAAATCTCAAAAAGATTTGAAATAATTCCCTAATGGCGTAGCTGAGATATCAAGTTCATGAGAATGTTCAGTATGTCAAAGATGGACAACAAAGTGGGATAAACATATACTTCAAATGTCATTAAGAATGCTGCAAGGCTTTACATTTTTGTCACAACTACTAATGGGCAACTTGCAAATGTTTAATTTTTAAACTCATTGAATTTTAAATACATGTCACAAGACCAAAGGTGTGATAAACGAAGTCTAGCTCATGGAAAAAAAGGGTCAGACCTGTAGGTTATCATTTGTCTGCGGTGGAGACAAATGGAGCATTAAGACAGGGTCTAATCCTATCATTGTGAACTTTTCAAAGAGGCAGGCTGAACTTTTAAATCCAGTGTCGTTTCTCACCTGCCTTTGTGTGACACTTCGCTATTCTCCGAGACAAAAATGTAAACATCTGTGTAAAATATGAACATCAAGAGGAGGTCACTCGCAGTTCTGTTTTAATCCGTTATTTTTGCAACCACACCACCGAGAAGAGGCTCAAAAATGCAGTACCACTGAAGAGCCCAGCAAAGACTGCAGAAAGGCACGCATTTTAAAAACAACACATTAAAACACAAATTAGTTCTCATGCCTAACTAAACATACAACAGTGGAAACAGAACACAGAGTCTTTGTAGGGAAAATAAACAGCATCCTCTTAAGGATCCTCTTGAGAAATAGAGACATCCTCTCATAGGCTGGATCTTATGACCACATAATCCTGAAAGCCAATCAGATGACAGGCTGAATAACGACATAGGCTAAAGCATGGCCATAAATCAATTATCTCCTGACCCGATGATGGCGTGAGAATGAAAATCCCATGTGGGCACAGCGTGACTACTTGGTTTTAAGTGTGTATATATATGTGTGCGTGACCACCTGTTTGTCCTTGTTATACCTCCACAATTTGAGCTATTTTGTGGAGCATTCCTTATATGATTGCCTGAGGACAGAGACTGACGGAGGGGGCAGATTGATGGGATGCATGTTCTCCACGTGGGAAGACTTTGGGGAAACACAAGGCATGTATTCTATGTGCATCTGAGCCACCCAATGAAATTTGATTTCTACTGCTACCGGCAAGACAGATCAGCGTTTTTACAACTACGGTACATCCGCGTTTTACAGGTTGGATTTACGGTTTCACACGTAAACTCCACTCCAAATAAAATAGTTTATTTTTACCTTACAAAGGACAATTCCCCGTGGCTCGGCATTCGGTGTGTGCGTGTATCTTTGCCTTGTGTACATATCTTTCTAAAGCAACAGAGTGTAAAAAGAGCACAGCGAGAGAATCAACTCTAAGCTAGCCAAGCCCAGGGCCATCCCTCCTCTTGGGGAGTATTGGCTTACAGATAGCAGCGGTGGTCTTTCTTCCCAGTTTATTTATCAAGGGATTACCCAGTAAAGCCAAGGGAACTTTCTCAGCCCCCCTCTCACCTCATGCACACCGCCTTGTGGGATGAGGAAGGCTTGTTCAGTCCCCATCTTTGTATTTAAGTAGCTTGTGCACATGCAGTATTTTGGCTGAAAGCTGTTTAGGCAACTGTTTAATTCCAGATTATATTTGTCAGCTGTGCCAAAGTGAACAACAGTTAAAGCAGAGCAAAAAAAAAAAAAAAGGTGTGCACACTTCTCCTTAGATCTGATTTTGACTCTCTTGGTAGTGCAACAGAGGATTGTTTTTCAGTCTCACAAAGGCCAAGTCACATACTGAGATTGTGTTATATTAACGGTTCTCGACCTTAGCTAAAACAACATCCTCTTTTCAACCAAGCCTTAGGGATTGTATTCATTTATCACTGTTGTGTTATAGGGCTGAATGAACTAAAGGGAAACTCGGCTCACAGAATTAGAACCCATTGACTTTAAATTAATCTCAGAGATTAATTTAAGGACTCTTTGCACCGTCTCTGTGGTGTGAAATAGTGGCAAGTGTAGGTGTGAAAGCATGTGTGCCAATGTGTTCGTTTTATGACCTTGTTTCATTACAGTAAATAGCTGCGTATTGCCTTTCATTTCATTCATGTCCCAAGTATCCTCATGGGTTGACTGCTCAAATGCATTATCCACAGCCACTTTCAGTTTAACATTAATCACAGATGATTTTTTTCTTATAACGATGAAATTTTTGAAAAATACAATAACTGTATATTCCTTTAAGAGGCAGTAAAGTATACTTGTCTCAGAGATAGACATAAAAAGCCCAAGCAGTGGTCTCCCACCATTTAGGTTCCTATCCATGACATACTGAACATATGTCCAACCACCTTCGGAATGGCATATTTATTCAGTATGAATGTTTCAGTGAGATTTATGTTACCACTGACCATGCTAGAGAAGACAAGTGACTTGGAGAGCAAAGCACAAATAAAGATTTTAGATTTATTGGGTATTCGCTTCAATCTCGCTTCAAAGAAGAAAATGCAGACAGAGAGTACAACGGGCCGCTGGTTAAAACACTGGTGGGCTCTCTATTCTACCGTTGCTTTGGCAACTTCACTGTTTATTATATTTTCCCCTCAAGAAACCCCTGGGCAACGATTTTACATCAAATGACTGGAATTTTTACCGCTGAGTGGCCTGATAATTGTGTTTAAACAAGTAACAATTTCCATCCCTAATTGCAATACATACGAAAACAGAAAGGGAATGCCCATTGCATGTCGAGGAGAACCGTTTCCAATTCTTTTCATCAAAAACATTTTCCTGTATGTTAAAATACAACAAAATCAACAAATGTATACCAAGCGTTTCAAGACCAATATAATCCTGCATATGAGGCAATGAGTCTCTGGGGTATATCCGTCCCACCGAAGGAAACAATTACACGAGTTGGTGAGGATAAACACTGGATGCCATGTGTAACAGCGTGTAAGCTCAACATATTGCCATCCAAAAACAACACATAAACATATAGCAAGGATACAGCCAGATAAATCCCTTTTGTCCTTATTTTGCAGGAGTTAGCAGTGTTGTGGTGGAGGCCTTGAGGTTAAGGAAGCAGGCCTGTGGCTGGATAGCTGCCAGTTCAAACCAAGGACCATCTGGGAAAATCTGGGTGGGTTAGGGGAATAAGAATGTCTCCCTCTTTCCCCAACAGCACTGTTAGGCTGCGTTTAACCACACGCCGAGACAGATGGAGGCTTTAAGGTGTTGAGTTTAATCGGATCATTTATGGCCTTGGACACTGTAGACTAGGGCGGCTTTTCCTCAGTAGAATAGATAGAAAGCTAATTGTAGTATAACAACAACAACAAAAAAAAGCCTGTGTGCGTCTCAATGACCCTTAGCGGTTCTGGGTGGAGCAAGCAAACATTCTATATCAAATGCTGATTATCTCCAATGACAGGGCTCTGCTGAAAATGATGAAGACCGTAGTGTGTAGAACCTGTTATTTTCATAAATTAGAATACACAAATTAAGAGAGGAGTTTTATATATATAGCTACTCGTCTCTGGATGAAATGTTGTTTGCTGGTTAGAATTTAAGGATTGTGCTCTGTGATTGGACGGGTTGATAATACCTTGTCCTGAGTGACAGACAGAAAGCAGCATTGGTGTGACTTATGAATGGAATATATGGATGAACACTCATACTAAAAGGACTAAAAGTTAAAAGCAGTGTTTCAACTAAGGAACACCTACCACATTAATTAATAACACAAGTCATCTCTATGTGAGTAAAGTTGATCTTGTACTCTTTTACTAAGTCCGGATGGAAGAGCTCATTGCTAACTAATTGGTGAATGACTGAATGTAATTCTAAAATACAAGACTAAAAGTGGGCGGTACCCTATTGTCACAGCAAGAAGGTTCTGGGTTCAGCCGAGCTTGCATGCGAGTATGGTTGTCTGCCTCTGTGTTAGCCCTGTGATAGACTGGCGACCTGTCCAGGGTGTACCCTGCCTTTCGCCCAATGACAGCTGAGATGGGCACCAGCCCACGACCCTACAGAGGACAAGCAGTTACAGAAAATGAATGAAAAGTGAAAGTCACAACTTTCTGATGGAACTAGCATTAACAAGAAATTAAGTTGCTTTAAGTTTTTTACTGACCCTTTTGACCCTTGTTTTCAGCTTTTTTGGATACATTATGAGCTGGATGACTGAGAACCAGGAAAACAACAGCAGTGGTCAATTTTTTTATATGGTATTAAAAGCCCAGTATTCATGTGGGCAACCTAGGTGCATTAAAAATCTGAAAGCCAGGGAGGGACTTGTCACCAAAATGGCCAAGGAGATGGTGGAGAAGCATGTAACAGATAGGGTAAGTTTGCCTGTAACATTAACATTGTGAAAGGGTCTATTTTGACCCAAACAACTATCTTTTTTTAGACTTAACCAAAAGGTTTAGGTAAATAAACTTAACCAAACAGCAACTGAAAAACAAAACAAAAAAAATAAGTCAACTACATGAAAAAGTAAAGGTCAAGTATGATCCCTATTCTCTTTGCTGAAAGTCCGGTATTTGACCTAGACAACCGTCAAGCCTATTCCTTTGCAAAGAGACACTGACGTAATTTAGACTAGTCAAGTGGGACTGTGAGTCGATTGAAAGCCACCAAATGAGCTACTAATCCTAAGCCGATGCTGATGAATCAACGCCATACGCAATTATATTCGTGAGCATGAAGTAACGCTTCAGTTGTTTTGCTCAGAACGGTTTAAAGCTGCAGTGACCTCTAGACCTTGACTCAAGAAAGAACTGCATCAGAAACAGATGCAACAGTCATATGAACTGCAGAAAACAAAACTATAACTAATAAATCATAGAATATAAAAGAAACCAAACATCATCAGTTTATGGCTCTGGATTCATCCAACACATTGTATTCTGAAACGATATGATAATGCCTTGTGGAGTCACCGCCAAAACTTAAAATAGTCAGTCTGTTTTAATTAAAGCTATAACAATCCACAGCTTTCCACTCAGAAAGCCTTCACTGAAACAGAGAATTGACAACATCACTCGTCAACCCTTACTTGCCCTTTTGTTTCTTTCTGACAGCTCTTCATTGCCATCTTTTAGGTCTCCATACTTTCCAAGTCACTCCGCTTACATCGTCGAGTCTCCGTCAATCAGTCCCCCGTTCCTCGCCTTTTTGTCTCTCTTATTCGAATGATGTCAGTGCTAATTAAAGAGAGACGCAGTCGCTCGTATATCAGAGGAAAAAGTCCTTCAGATTCCAATCACTAAAGAGCGCACTGACTTCCTCTATCCACACTCTATCCACACCGAGGCTTGTTTACCCTGATTAAATCACTCGCAGATGATCTAAAAATGAGAGACTTTTTCTTGGGTGGTGTTACTGTGGAGTTTGTTGACAACATTTGTCCATCTTTGTAAATAGATTCGGAGACACAAAGTGTGCCAAGATGTCTCAGTGGATTGAAGTGGTGTTATATATAGAGACAGAGGAAAGGGAGCAAAAGACAGAGACAGAGGAAGGTCAAGTCAGTTCATCTTGTCTGTGTCTCCAATATGGTGGAACATACAGGCACCAGGAATGAAAATAATTGAGAGTTTGGGAATCCATGTGTTCATTTGAAGCCTTCCAGCGAACCAGCAGTTACCACTGAAATCCTAACACAGATGCAGTAGCCCTTTGTGCTAACCTAACAGAAGCTGCTGCATTATATTATCAGTTTGTGGTACACGGCCGCTTGTCTGTTCATGGTCAGCTCTGTCAAAGGTTTGCAAAGCTGGAGCACAGATACTTAAACAAAAGAAAACCCACTTTTCTACTGTTAAGGAGAAACCCCACCATGGGCATGGGACATGGTGCATCGCATGCTCTGCTACTGTAGAAGTTCATTGAGCAAATCAAGACTAAGATTGGAGCAGTGACACATTGTGAGCAGTGTAAGGAAACGCTCTGACCCTTACCATAGCTGTGCCATTTATTAGTCTTCTAAACAACATCAATGTATTTTCCTTTTTTGTTTTTCTTGTTATCTATCTCTCCTGTTTCCTATTCTGTGTGAAAAAGTCCATTTGAGTGTCAGACCTCAGACTCTGAAAGAAGACTCCCTACATTATCTAATCTCCCTTCTATGAACATTTTATCAACTTGCACTTAACTACATATCTAACACATTAAATGATTTCTTAAATTATACGAGTCCTCCAGTCCAAGTTGTGGGTCATCCAAATTTAACAGCCCGCCTAGCAATCATGGGGAAACTTCTCACTATGAGAACGACAGTTTTAATACAGAGGAGAAGAAATGTGGGAATATCTTGTGGCGTTGAGGGCTGCTGCATACTGTATTATCAGCATATCACGGCAAGGCAAAGACTAACAGAGGGAAGACGAGGGTGGGGGAAAAGTGTGAGGGTGACTGAGGAGAAAATAGGCTGCACCAACCATCATTAGCTAATGGACTGCTGAGTAAGTCAGTCAGTCAGTTTGAGGGTTAGACCGAGAGCCAAAGGCGCACACAACTTAGAAAAATGGGTTAGGCGTATAGATTGGCTATGAGGCATTTAGCGTCAGCAACCATTCTGCTCACAGTCTAAAAATATTAGATGCAGGAACTCTACTGCATATAAAGGCCTGAGCATGCATGGCCGATCATTCGCTAGAAGATGTTCTCCAGAACTGATCTCATCAGTGTATCGAAACTGTAAATGTCTTCTGTCTTTCTAATCTTACCTCAGCACTTGTCGTTTTTGTTTTGTCAACAGTTGGATAGTGACAATATCATGAATATTATATTAGTTGAATTAGAGCAGATATTTGATTTCTAAAATCTGAATTCTAAATATATTTGCACATAAAGTAAAGGAAGCAGCAGTAGAAATTACTCAATGTACCCAAATGTACAATATCAAAGTTAGCCAAGTAAAAACAAGTAAAAATGTAACGCTACTGAAATGTCACAATGGTAACTATTGGTAACCATTGTGTAAATAAAACAGAGTTAAGCTAAAGAAACAGAGCATTTCTTTAGCTCATCATGTTTCAGCATATCGCCCAATAACTGTGAATCAAAGCAAAGTTTGTTTTCACACCCGATGGTATCACTTCATTTTATGGCGGCTACAGCCAAATAGTGCTTTCAATGGAAGCTGCTGCTGTCTATTGAGGTGCCGCCATGGTGAATGGAAACCTTCCAATCATCCCACTGGCCCGTGTTTCCATTATTTAAAGGCCCAGGCTGCTATTATCATTCCTCCATAAGACGGTAATGAGAAGGTGGGGTAAAACCAACAAGCGTATAAGGTAGACCTGCATATAAACTGCTGTAATCTGGACCAATGTTACTTTTTTTTTCTAGTAAGACTATAAAGAGCTCTGTGAGCAACTGAGAACTGAATGAATGAATGACGTAGTTAATGGTTTTCTGTGTATTAAGATTTATCCTACTCGACCTATCTTTACCAAGCAGGTTTCCCTGCTGGTCAAATGAGCCATATCATTTTTATGGCCATGTCAATAAACAGAAGGCTGTGGCCTCTAAAGCACAGCTGACTCTAGGGGGTAAAAAACTTTGAATACTGCTGTGTGTAATTCATCTTAGAGGGTGAAAACCTCACTTAACTCTGAACTGGGGCCCAATCAGAGCAGCCGCTTTACTGGATATCGTCCAAACTTGTCTTAATTGTGTCTACTCGACATAATCCAGCTCAAGGCAGCCCCGATATCCATAACCATTTCCCTTCAACACCACGTTCACGCTCCAACTCAGTAAGGTACTGTGCAGGAATGTGTTAAAACAAAAATGAACAGATTTACACAACAGGACTAAAAACTTGATACCTACACATGGTGCCGCGTGTGCGTACAGTATATTGTGACCCAGGTCCTACCCTATGACGTATCGCAACATATAGTGGAGACTCTGTGTAGTCTGCAGCACACCAAGTGAGTGAGAGAGCAACCACAAAACGGTTTGGGATAACGTCCCAGTATAAAACCACACAGTCACAATAATTCCTTTAATAACAACTTCATATAATACTCTGACTGGGCAAAAAACCTGAGTTACTTCTTTGTGCTTGCCTTCGCATGCAGCATATATTATATAAAAAAATATCAAGGGTAATTTAAGCACATTTTTGCACTGTATTTGCACTGCAATAAGATAGCAAGGATTAAATAAAAAAAAATACTTTAAAATACTAGTAGTTTTAAATTTTGTTCATTTGAGGGGGGGATATGGACACGGTAAGGGTGAAGGTCACTACCATGACTCCAGTAGTTGTGCACTGGAGACTTAATAGTTTTCCTTGACAGGCCACTGTGGCTTTATAAAAACACATGATTTAGAAAGGCCATGGGTTCTATGTAAAACATGGCAATAGAACTGTTGGTTATACCGGGTCTGTTTGCATAAGTGTGTGAATAAACGTAGTTGTTCACGGTTGTGCTTCAGCCCGGGTGAAGCGTATGAGGGCACAGAAAATGGGAGCCACCAGCATCTGACTCGGGGCCACCTCCATTTCTAACAACAATTCTCTTGGTGCTTTTTTTCCGGCTGGCTGGTCTAGTTTGTATGGCCTAGCTGGAACCCTTTCAATTCTGGCCCATTTCTCCCCATGCTGGGCTCCCTGCTCTGGGCTTTCCTGCCACCCCATGAATACCAAGCAGGCATACACACACACGTGCGTAGATACACACACAAAATGCGAGCTGGGTCTATCTCTGCATAGTTGCATTTGATCAGTTTTTAAGCCTGGCAACCAACTCTCCTCTGTCTGTGTCTACATGCGTCTATACTGTATATGATGAATGAAAAGTCAGTGCAGAGTGTGCCGTGAACGCGATATGTAGAATCACTCAGGTTGATTGAATGATGCTCCTCCACAAATTACAGTCCACTAAGTACAAATGACTTTCCTTTTAGGTTAGTTTCCACCAGACTTGCTGTACATCTTACATTTAGTTCCATAACTTCCAGACAAATATTAGTTTCATTTGATCTTGGTGAACTCTGAAAATGTAGATGCAGATTACCTGGTGCAGTGAACTCATCTTCAGCATCTTTTGTCAAGTTAATTAATTATTACACGCTAGTGCTGGAGTCAAGGCGTACTAATGAGGAGAATCACACACTACACCATCAGGAAACCAAACCTGCTGTCCTTACAAATTAATGAAGTGATTAATAATCTGAGCCGAGAAGATAAAACAAAAATTAGGAACCGTGTATTTCAAATGCAGAGATACACATTAGCTGACAATACAATAAAGTATAACCTGAACATTGGATTCTTAAAAATATAGTAGGTGCCAATATAGTGTGTTTCAGAAGATGTTTGGCACTAATGAACAGCGTTATGTAGACATGCATTACAGCATAGTACACTGTAGTAATGTGATTAGAGTCTGCTTGTATAAACTGGAGCAGTGGTCAGGTTGACAAGTGTTTTATGTGGGAGCTAGTATGCTTCTTTAAGTAAACCTGTGTGATTACAGCAAACTCTAGTCTGTGAAAATAACAGTGGCAGCGGTTCATTGGAAGATTGTAAATGTACACAAACTAAATTGCCGAGTTTAACCCGCTAACAGCTTGCACATTAAGCCCTATATAGTGTTACAGTTCATGTCCAGCTGCAGGAGCAGTTCCAGTGTAGACTTGTACAGTACACAGGTGGTCCCATTAAAGACATTAGGAAACAACTGCTAACTTTCAAACTCATTCGGCACGAAGGGCGTAACACTCTTGCCCGGAGGCAGACACATATTCAAGTTAATAATAGTGAATACACATACACTGAGCCGACAACAATGCGTGCAATTTAGAGGGACTGGCTTGCTAGGGAGACTTGAGTTACTTCCCTCTCGATGATGTATATAAATCCCTGCTAATCACCCTCTCCTCCTTGGTGTGTGACTCACATTACACCCACACACATGCCTCCTCCTTTTAATTCTGGTATTGGGAAAGCAGGGTATTGTTTAAAATATGACAGTAAGGATTACAGTGTACTATAGTTACTGACAATTCGGATGGTGTGTTACGGTGAAGCAGTGAAGTTACATGTAAACAAAACCATTACTCAGTGTCTATCACATGTGGCGTGTGTAATAATTTGTATGCTTGTATATGTTTTTATGTGAAGTATTACAGATATTTGATCTTTAGTTTTACCGTTACGGCACTTTGCTGCTGTTAACTCTAAAGTGGTTTCTTTGTTTATTCCGTACAGTCAGTATGCTTACTATGAATATACTGAAAGAATACAAGATAAATTGCTACACAAAAGTTGAATTTTCACTGTAGATTTAACGACAGCATTTAGCGAATGTCTGGCAGTCGTTCATGAACTTCCAAGTTGTTAACAAATTTCACTTATAACCACATATAAAGTTAGGCATATGGTAGTACTCATAGCATGCAAGTGCACCAAATCCATGTTTTATCCCGCATGTGTTTCAGTTTCCTCACAGGCAAAAAGAAATAATATTTCCCTACGGCCAGAACTTAAACAACAATGGTGATCTTTAGCTGCCTCGCTGTTTTGGAAAATTCCTCCTAGACTCTGCTCAGTCTGAAGTTCTTTGGAGAAGGCTGAAGTTCTTTTTGTGTAAACACCATTTTTCTCTGAATAGTTTCAGTGCTGCACAAACATTAATGTAGTGTGTAAGGTTCTTTGTTGCACTGGTGGAAAAAATAGCTCAAAAGCCGCGAGTAATCTGCAAAAGCTTTCCAATCAATACATTGACCACTGCCAAGGTATATGTATAAAACAAAGACGTCAAACAAAAAAGGTTTGGAAGCTTTTGCATGTACCATTAAAGTTTCTGATTGATGTTTAACCAATGTGTACTCACCGTGGCAGTAATGAGTGGACCGTGAAGCTGTGCATAGAGCAAAGCCTCGTTAACGTGCTCCCTGACCCCCAGCAGGGCTAGTTCCAGGCTGTGGTGCCCGGCCATCCCATGGGTTAGTTGCTCCAACAAGGTGGTATACCTCCTCCAAGCCTGATCCAGCTCTGACACGCTGGCCAAGCAACCTCGCATTACATTCAGACAGTACCCCACGCAGGGCTTGATTAGCGTCAAGCCTCTACAGTGGGAGCAGTACACCATCTTCACCAGGCCCTTTACACACTCCTTGCTCAGGCTGGCATGTTGAGTGGCATTCATGACCTCCAGACCTTCCTCCAAGGCCAGACCCAGTTGTCGCCCTGCCCCCAAAGCCCCCGCCAGCTCCTGGGCCATGGCGTCCGGATGAGGTCCAAACGGGTTGACATCCTGCCTGGTCATACGGAGACAGTCACTCATTTCGTTTCCCGCCATCATGTTGCCTTCTATGCCTGGATTGATAAGCCGTGTGTAGACAAGTGGGAAGATGTTGTTAAAAAATTGGTGAACTGCTGTCTCCACAGAGACATTGGCCCCGCGGAGGTAGAGCGAGAGTGAGGAGAAGAGCTGATTTACATGGGGCAGGGTCTGACGGGAGAGGGATGAATAGCTTCCCTCCAACAGAGAACTCAGGTGGCCTTGAGAGAAGGAGAGAAGATACTGGAACATGTCTGCAAGTAGGACAAAGGAGAAAAAACAAAAATAAGAGACAGAAACCGAGACCAAGACAGAAAATACATTTAGATTTCAACCCTCAATGAGTCATTAATGTTATTATCTAGCTTGGTAAGGATAGGACACTCCAAATGCGTGCTGGCTCCAAACCAGCTACGCTTGGCTTGTACTTCTCAATAAGTTGGCCTGAGAAATGTGGTTGAATATCATTATGTATGAAGTCATCACTGCATAAAGAAAGTCTTGAGGAGGCTGTCTCTGCCTGTCTACACAAAAAGAGAGATTTAACAGCATGCTGATAACTGCAATCAGCTTGGGTTTTCTGCTCTATGCCACCTGCCGACAACACAAGCTAGAGATGGTTAAGGGTTCACTTTTTCCGATTCTGCCATTTCACTGCTCATTGACACAGTTTATTGTTGAATAAATCTATCAGGAGATGATGTCACTTTTTATTGTTCCTTATTACAGTGTAAGAAGTAGAACTGCTGTATCACAGTTATTTTCCTCAGTCTGTCCAGACTCATATCATGTGAAGTTGATGGAATTTAATAAGAGTGTTATTGCAGAACATTATGAGCTCACGGTGAAGTTATATGCTTTTGGATATAAAATGATACACGTACGTGTGTGTATCTTGACTTATACCATGAAATTCTAATTAGTTCTTCCTTTGATAAGTAAAATCAATCTTTGTGTTAAATTTACTGAGATATTGCATTCACAAGTATGGGAAAGAAGAGTGGACATCGTGGATCACGACTTGGGCTGTCAAACTCATCTTTTTTTACCAGCGAAAGTACCAATCCAACTAGTCTTGGAACCTTCTGCCCTGTTGTTCTTCCCAGCATTTCATTTCCGTCTGTGTATATTCAAGTGTCTGAGTTTGTGTATGTGTGTCCTGACTGCAAAACTCTTCTCTGGGGTGTGATGTCAGCTTAAAAGCATGACAGGACATGAAGGAGCAGTAGCAACTGTACAGAAACTGAGACAGGAAAAAGAAGGTGCCAATTCACATAGCCCCACTACAGTGACACACACACACACACACACACACACACACACACAAATTCATACATAGAAATGAATAAAAACTGATTACTGCATGTGGTACTGACAGGAGACTAAATAGCATTAATCGCTGCTTGATGTTAACACTTACATATTCATTCACGAGAGTGTCTTACCCATTGTGAATCTATTTCAGAACAGGGATTGTGTCTGTGTGTGTGTGTGTGTGTTTTGTGTGTATCCAGCCCCTCCCAGCTCACAGACAGAAGGATAACAACAGTCATGTCCTCCTCAACAGCTGCACTAATATGTCTGCGACACACGGGGACTCCCCACTAGCCAGTAAAAGGCACAAGTCATTTGTAATGCACTAGCACCATCGTGATTAAAGCAGCGCCCACAAACATTTAAAGTTGTAGCATATATATATGTTGTTTTATTTTAAAGCCAATGATGTGTGACAGAGATAAAGCAGACAGACATGCAGACAAGGGAACTAGTGGTCTGTTAGGATCGTAGTTGCCAAGGGAAGAGTGGCCAGTCTGACTGCGGCCTTAATGTTGTCAAAGTCCTCCAGAGATTTCCCACTAGTAACAGGCCAAGAAGGTTAGCAAAAAGAGGAACGCAAAAAGAAAGGAGTGAGCAAAACAAGACTGGCATAGGAGTTTCAGTTCCACTTCACCGTCCTCCAAGCCCACGAGGCTGCAGATACCAGTGTGAGGTCTGCCTGTTTGCCTGCCAGTCAAGGCCTCAAGGCTCAGCAGCCACGGGGCATTTATGTAGCCGCAGACTTGAGTTACAAAGAATTACATAATGTTATTATAAAATTACCATGCTCAGAAATACCATGGTTTTATCTTTCCCTCTGTGAGGAGTAATGTCTCGTCTACATACAGACATGTTCCCTCAAGGCAAGAGGTGACATTTTGAAATAAAACAAGTCTTAGACTTTTCAGCAGCCCTATAAGTAGATGCAAATCTTTCAGAAGGTTTATGACAGGACTGCTGAATCCTTAAGACATTCCGTACTTGTTAAAAAAGCTTATTTTCATGTGCCAGGAGAGTGACACAGAAAAAGAACATGAAAGAAGTAAGAGGGAAGAGAGTGTGTGACACTGCCAGGAAAATGGAATAAAAAGAAGCGACTGAACTTTTAAACAAGGAAAAACAACTACTGTACAAGTCGACTCCACCTTGTGAACATGCTCTGACATCTGGATTCATTTGGCCCTTGGGCCCAGAGCACTTCCCTGTCTCTCCATGGCTGTTACTTTAAACATGTCCTCCTACAAATATGCAGAAGTGAGACAAGAGTCCACCTTTCCTACTTTCCACACTGCTTTTGAGGAACATAAAACTTCTGCTTCCCAAAAGAGAGATGTGAGGTGCAACACAACTTGTACGGAAGATGTTTCACATCAACAATGTCGTCAGGCTGAAATGGAGTCCCACAAAGAGCCTAAACCACCAACAGGAAATCCCATGCCAGAACCAGAACTTTCCGAAGTAGAGGGAGCTTCAAACTGTTTGCTGCCAGCAGAGTGACAGACAATCTTTGAGTACCTGTGTTCTTGCCAAATTACAAGAGCCGTAGGACTGTGGATCTGAAAACCTGCCAAGGAAGGCTCTATGGGTAGTGGTTTAGCTAATCCTGCTGTACTGACAGTCAAAATCCACATACTGTCCATAGTAAGGCGTCGCCTAAGCCAAGAGATGGACTTCAGCCAAATACTTTGTGTCGACACAAACGTGAAAAAAACATGAACTGCCATTCCAAGGTTGAACGTCAAAGCTGGGGATAGAACGTAGACAACACAGACTGGTCTGAGACAAATAGGACGGGCTTTGTGCAAAAAAGACCCTCAGTGCAAAGGATAAATGGAAGATTTCTTCTTTGTAAGGTTTGCTTTGAGTGCAGTTTTACAGGCACTAGCCAACACAAGACGTAGAAGCTTGCAACCAGCCTGTTTTAAAGGCACAAAGGTCAGTGATATCCCATACAGTATGTGCTATACTGAGTGAACTGATTAAAAGGTAACTGAATCGTTTGATTCTTTTTTTTAAAAAAAAACTCATTTTCTGTCCTCTCTCAAGTTCTCTCCCACACTCTCCCACAATTGGGGATCTCATTCTGTGACAAATCAAGTACAATTGTTGTGGGTCTCTGCAATTCCCACTACCGGTAAATAGGGTGAGAACAAAAAAACAAAAAACCCAAGGCTGCTTTTGCTTTTTAAGACCTAACTACCATTGCATAGAAGTCAGTTGGGTTTGATTGTTCTGTCTGACCACAGTGCCTAAATCTGGATTTGACCACACTCAATTCTGAGACTCGCTCGTGGGTGGCTATCATTACCATGTCACAGTCTACCATCTGTAATCCTCTTGTGAAATGAATTCTGGCTGGACTGAGGCTGTTTTGCATGAGGCAATTATCTTTAATTTGAAAGGAAGTTCTAAAACACTAAAATTCAAAACACATAATTGCCAAGCTCACTATACAGGAATAAATGAACAAGTCTGCATTGTCTGTGGTCCCGTGGGGTTAATCTATCATGTTCCCTTTTTGGAATAAACAAAGTATTAAATGGACAAAAAGCAGCAATGGGAATGCAGATGACGTCTTTGTCCTGCAGTGGCTTGAACTGCATATGTATTTATGACCCTGGAATGGGATATAATACCATATCTTTCCACAAATGCTAGGCCAAGGTCGCTCTCTGAGATCACCGGGTTTAAATCCTAAGAAGCTATTTCCACTTTACATTCTGCATGGCAACCCAATGTTTAACTAGCACAATTAAAGCTGAAGTGTCACCATGGTGAGGCTGCCACAGTCGTTGAGTGAAAATAAGCACAGTGGCAGCTCTATGGTTCAAATCACAACTATATTGTTGGAACGAGACCATTGTTGATCCTTGATCCATATGGAACATGCCTCTCATTTCAAAATCAACCCTGAGACCCTTTGATGTCGTTGTTCCTCCTGTAATATGCATGAACCTCAAACTTTGTTATGAGTAACTGTTACACATGGAAAGGAAAAGAAAGTCATGTCACAAAGCAACTACATGGTTGCAAGTTTGTTTTGCATACAGAAAAGAAACAGAAGACTTGAGTTCCAAAGTGTGGCTCAGCTTCACAGCAAAATGCAACGACTTGGAGAAAATCAAGCTGTCTGCTAAATGTTCCATATCCTGAGCCAGTTGTAAAGCCCCCAGTAACAGTGTTTAAAAGAGTATGCAAGTTAAACTACAAACTTTAATAAAGGAGTGCAAGCACGAGAGTGACTCTGTACACTCTAATATGTATGTCTTGTTTCAAGTACACGATAAGTCACCCTTTAAATATGGGTGTGCTTGCATGTGCTTGGAGATGCAGTAATATTGTGATAATGAGATCGGAGACACTGTTCTCATACCATGTAGCTGTGTACTATCTTGGCAATCAGTCCTGACTGAACCTGACCAACCATCTTCTCAGGCAAAGCATTTTAATCCAAGCGCAGGCTTGGGTTTCACACAGGTCACCACACAGATATGTGACATAGTGACACGTGTGTAGATTACATATCCTTGTTTTAATTAGCAGAAATACTGCATATAGGGCCATCCTCTCCCACGCAGCCCTGGTCATCTTACGTTACAAGGGAGAGTGACTCCAGTGACATACAATCTCATAGTTTAATGGTAATAAACTATTAATAAGTCCTTGAATCAATCTGTTGATTCATCATACTTGTGTGGCGAAATCATAGATCTAAAGTCTAAAGTCGGAGCATGACTCATCTGTCAAACAACAGGCGCAGACATGCTGTTCACACAAGTTTGACCTACAAGAACTAAGAAGCTGCTCTGCTGCCAAGCCCCTTAGAAAGTCCACATAAACAATCATAAACATATGTGCAAATATTCTAGCTAACCCTGACCACAGGGCCTAATATGCTTGTCTTGTCCTATCAGGAAGCTAACAGGTGGCATAATGAGCTTGAGAGGGAGGACAGGAGGGGGTTGAGGAGAAAGAAGAGGTGTGGATCCATTTCTCCATCAGCTTTAGGGTAATTACAAAGACTGCTCAGCTATATTACAGCCATAAAATGTAAACATTTCTATGGACACCAATGGTGTTTGGCTATAATGTTGTAGGCAGGTGGACTGAAAAGGGGGACATTGGTCACTGCTCTGGCCAAAATAGGGAAACATGATCGGAGGCAGAGAAATGAGCATATGAGAGAATGACAGGGACAGAGGAGACAGAGCACAGGGGCAGTGGGTGAGGGTGGGTGAAGCGCAATGGTGGAAGGGTAGACCAAAAGGCTAATACCATAAAGGGAAAATGTGGAGGGCCGGCCTGGGTGCAGACTGTTGACAGGCTGATGGACAGCACCTCTGGTACTAAGCATTAAGGGGGCCATAGATTGGTGAACCCCTATTTCTCCTTAGTTTATTAGTGTATAGAGTGTAAACAAAACTGAGCACACCCCTGTGCAGTATATCACCGAAATACAAAATGATTTTTGTGTATGGTATTAGTAATTAAAAAAACAACCAAAGTGACTACATCTGTGACCACAGCAACAAAAGCGATGCCAAGTAATTTCTGATCAAAACTCATTACATGAAATACGTTAGAGAGGATGTAAGGAAACGAGTAAACAAGAAACCAGAATGTAAAACTTCATATATGGCACAGACACACACACAAATGGTTTAGGAACAACTCAAAAAACATGAAAAACAGCACAAGGTGTTGACCTGGCCTCCAAATTCACTAGATCCCAAACTGATCAAGTATCTGTGGGACACACAGGAACAAGCCTGATCCACAGAGGCCCTTCCTCTCAACCCATAAGACCCAAAGGCCCCCCACCAACAACATCCTGTTTCCAGACACCACAGGACACCCTCAGAAGGCCCATGTCCATTCTCTGATCAGTCACAACTGTTTTGGAGGCACAAGGGAGACCTACACAATATTAGGAAAGTGGTCATAATGTTATGTCTGATCGGTGTAGTTCATACAGCCAAACACTGAATGAAAAGGTGGCACCCAGTGTCAAGACACACAAAGTAATGTGAAGACAGAGCTCCACAAAGCAACTGGGAATCTCTTTACAAATGTGTGCGTGGCTGACATAATCCATGCCTGGGAGGCTTACATCTATCATCAAAAGTAAAATGGCTTTTGTTGGCTTCATTCATCTTGGGCTATCGCTAAGAAAAGGGGACATTTTATTAAGCTGACAAGATTTGGAATAATGGATTTGCAGTATTCAGCTGTGTTGTGTAATGTGTCTTGTGATATGATATCATAAAGGCCTTTTCACCTACAACCAAAGTTTGCGTGAACAGCCTTACTGGACGAAAAGTATTCCTCTTTACACCACAGAAGGCTTGTTACTCATGTGGGGAAAATCAGAAGAAAGTACAGTTTATTACAGACTAGAGGATACAGAGGAGAAGGTATTTTGTTCAAAGCCGAGCAATATTGATGGCAATCTGTAGTTTCTGCTTAACAAAAAAGCAACTCAGGGTTATTAACCATTATTTATGTGGAAACTGGGGATGCCTAAGTTAGGGATGGCCAGAGACTGGACTCCAGATTTTCACGAAAAAGGAAACATTTACGCTAACAAAGGATTAACATGAAACAGACCCTTGAACGGACTCTGAGGTGTGGAACAAATCCAAGATGAAAGGAACTCTAATGAAGAATTTTCCACTTTCCTCAGCAGGTGCGGCCCCTGTTTTCATTTATCAGCTTTATTATAAATCAAGCATACCGAGGGTCATTGTTAGGAGCAAATCTGCCAAGGCAAAAAAAACAGTATGCTTGTGCCATTTAAAACAACTAACTACAAACCTTATATTTTGTGGACTGAAATAAATCAACTGAAAACCACCAATAATCAAGATAAATGCATAACCATATTTGTGAAGGACAAATTCCTTCAAATTACTGAAACCAAAAGGATTAACAGTTTGCTAATGATAGACTCCATTGTGGGTGATTTCAAACCAGACCAAAACCTCTACTCGTTTTGGCCAACAATATAGTGGAGCTAATCCACCATGGATAATACCAACGGGACACGGCTGCAGGGTCAGAACACCATTTCTTGTCTATTTTTAATATTTATTTCGCCTCCTCCTCTAGAATACAATGGATGAATGATGGGAGGACTGGCGAATAAAGCCTACCACGGGGACTCCTTAATGGTGCGCTAGGAGCCGCAGAGGCGAGAAGGAAGGAGAAGAAGCAGAACAGTGTCCATCACAGGGCGTAATGAGGAAAGCGAGTTGACTGGAATGTGGGAGTGATGAAGTGAGCTTGTAGTGAGAGATGGGAGGAACACAGCCAACTCCAACCTACTTCGGGCTGCAGCAACCGTGTGAGTCATAATGTGGAGACATGTGCATCACAATGCACATACACTTATGTATTAAAATCATATATTAAACACAGACCCTGATCTCCCACAGGGTTTGGATAAAAACAGTTCTCCCTCACAGACTAGGAAGTCTGGTAAAGTTCAACCTCTTCTCCTCCTCAAGATACTCACCAATACTCCTTTATGTTACCAAGCACGGCCTTATTGTGGTTAAAGCCACCATCATGTCCCTTAACAATATCTACTTTCATTAAAACGCAGATAGATAAAACATCTCCGAGGCAATTTCATCGGGTTATGAGGCAGGTTCTGATGTTCTGACTGACATTTGCTACACAAAAACAAACGCACACACAAATCTATATGTCTATGTCTATGCGCCCACACACACGCTCTCTCAGACACATTTCATGGCTTTTGGGATCAGTCAGCGAAGCACAGGCGCAGGAGAGTAAGACAAGACACAGGAAGAAGCCAGGCTGGACCAATCAGCAGCAGGAGATTACAAATCCCACCGGCCAGCCAGACAGATTGTGTTCCAGAAAAGCCAAAATCTCTTGGACGGGGAACAAGCCCAGGGAGATATGACTTGACTATGACTATGACTATGCCTGATTACCGGGAAACTTCCTGGACATCAAGCTTATTGTGTTATTGAGAGACACAAGAAGAAAGTTGTCAGAGAAAGGCGGTGCATAGTGAACCTACACTGCGAATACTTGTTGATTCCATGTTCTTTAAAGGCAGATCACAGTACACACACACCTGATCGAACCGTATCCAAACACACCTGCCCACAGTTTTCCTTAGCCTTTACTTTGACCACAACCACTCCCTTTATTTCATTTTCCCCTCCTCGCTTTCTAGGCGCAGCTCCTTTCTCCCTTCCCAGACTCTCACACGTTCAGGCTGAGGCGCGAGGGGCAGATGAAAAGCAGAGGTAATTAGGGAAGCTTTGAGTGCGACTTTATGGCATTATGAGGCTTTGAGCTTCTCCCTCTCTCCGCCCTCCTTTTCTTCTTTCTTCTTTCCCTCTTTTACCGAACGAGTTCTTCAAACTCTGAGGGGAAAGCATCCTGCCCTTATGTGTCATGTCTACTCAGGAGACTAGAAAGGCCTAGTTACAATACAAACATGCTTAGGATACACGGACGCACACAGAGAGAAATACGCAATGTATTTGCTGCACTATTAAATCCATAAACACGTTTCCCCTCCACCCTGAGTGATTAAATGAGACGTGTTGGGATGGATTCCGGATATCCTCCCTAATTTGAGCATGAGCTCATGGTACCGCGCAATGTCATCCTGTGTCCAAGCATCAGCCTCTAGAGCAATAACCCTGTCGGTCAAAACATCTGGGAGAGAAAAAAAAAACAAAAAACAAAAAAAACACGCAGACATGAAGTTAGAGAACAAAAATGATGATGTGAGCGAGGACAGGCAAGAAAAAGAGCGCAAACAAAATGAGTGAGAGAACTTCCAGACAAATGCAGAGATTGCAGTAAAGATAGAGAGAGCTGTATTTGATGAAAGAATGGAGATAGGAACAACAGCGGAGTGATTCATCATTCCTGTCAGCTGCACACACAGGCTGTATATTGATTTGCATATATAGACATGTTTGCATAGACTATAAAAACATATCCGTAAATCATCGATATTTAATAAAACAGACAGCTGTCTTAACAAAGGACATAGTTGTGTGAACCCACTCAAGGTGAATCTGACAGTTAAGATAAAGAAAGCATATACACTTCATAGCAAAAAAAATAGGGCTTAAGGCTAGATATTCTTGTCTGTATGTCAATACTTAGACATGAGGTTGGGGATACAAAAACCTACAGACATGGAAACTACCGTCGAATGTCTGAACACGCAATCAGTAAGGTCGCAAAAATCTCAGTCGGTATCTCACCTTGTGCAAACATTCAACTGTGGTGTCTTATTCTAATGCGTTTCTTTAATAAACTCCCACCTCCCTGGTTACCCCGAATAGCTGAGGTCTCCAAGTATCTCTGTGCCCTAGGTTGCGGTTTTAATCACTTTGAGTTTCACATACAGTCATGGACACGTAGTGTCCCAAGACATGGGCGTCTGGCGAAAGGCGCCCTTCTCGCCACGGCTTCTTTTTCTGGCCGACTGTCTTTCTCAAATGAACGCGGTGTCTCGTCACTGAAGGGCACACTTTAAATGCAATGCACTTACATTGATGATAGAGAGTTATCTAGGCCAGTAGAGTACGTTTCTTTTAAAAGTGTTAGTCAACTCCTGTGAAGACAACTTGAGCCTTGAGGTGGTCGTAGTGATTAGTGAGGGCGGTAAATACTGTCCATCCTTGCATGTTTCTGGTGGATACGTATGCGCACGCAACCGCACAGTATCATCAAACTGCACATGCAACATTTTCAGACGCACGTATTATTCACACACACAAATACAGATGTCATGGCCTTTAAGCTGTGGGCACAGTCCCCCTCATATCAGTGACACTGATGATCAGAAGTGTCAGCATTTTCTTGACATCTGCTTCCCAGCAGTGTGACTATATATCCAGATACTCTTGCTCATCATTCCCACCTGTCGTTGACACACACACGCACACACACACACACACACAAATTGTTCAGCCTGTTCAACACTTTGCCAACAAGAGTTTGCTGAATATCGGAGTGAACAAGTAATTTATGAAGGCTTCGTGGAACTGACTAAAAGTTGGGCTCTGACCCAACAATTCTAGCATTTAACTAGTAACACAGGCAACAAACACACAAACATTTTCTCATACCCAATCCATCTGTTCCAACACTCTACCAGCCAATCAGGAAGCCACAGATGGCTTTCCAGTAAGTTGGATAATGCCAGAACTGATTGGCCAGAACAGACTGACAGGCCAAAGCCCTTGATAGCAGCTCAAAGCTGGCACAGCTTAGACTGGCCTATGTGGTTGACACCTGCACACCATCAGGCCACCATGCTCCTTACCCATTAACTATGGCATGGATTCAGCCTGGAAGCCAGATAAACCTCCCCTCCCTCAAGGTTTTTGTTCCCTGGAAACCCCTCCGTTGGAAACCTATTATGCTCCGGCAAATATCTGTCGGGCCAATTCAATCGTTTGGGCGGGGTTTATGGAATGATGGGCACAAAAACCATGGAGACGTACTCATACACATCATCTGAGCACTGTGGAGTTTAATTAGTTTTCAACAAAATGGGTCTGATAGGATGGAGGCCTATCCAGGTTTTCCATTTTCTGCAAAGGCTGAAACATGTTCAAAAATGAGAACCCAAGGATTAACAGTTTCTGATAAGAACTGAGGACTCATATTCTGATAACAGTTGAATCAAGCTACGCCAGGCTAACATGGATTAGAAAAGCCTGTCTGTGCTAGGGTTAAGAAGGGGAGACCAGTGACCTTGACGTATCTATGTGTGAAATGCAATGGTGGGATGAAAGAATGAAAAGAAGATGTAACATGAAATGGCGTAACCGGCCTGTGAGATTTAGGTGTAAAAGGATGAAAAGTATGAAGAATTCCAGAAGATTATTCATAGTGTTTCACTGGAAATGTTGTAGAAAACAGCTGAACCTCTTCCATGATATCAACACAGTATCAGAAGTATACGCAGAAAGAGAGCTCAGCAGAAATGTGGTCTGAGTTTATGGGGTCAGTCTCTTGACATGGCAACTCCCACATATGACAAAGCACAGTAGGAACTTTAAGGCTGTCAAAACAAAGGCAAGCCAACAAAAACACACATACATACCGACACACTCCTCACACACACAATGCGAACTCCTTTCCAATGGGCATGTCCTTTTGGCCAAATTTACCAATCAGCAGGGGTGATTTGAGTTCAACCAACAAAAGACGCAGCCTTGTTGTATGATTTCTTATATGGCTAGAATGAAAGTTTAATGGAAAACAAGAGGGAAAATAGTGGCCACATAGTGATATAATTATCAAATAAACACAACTGAGTTTTTAGCTTGCCAACAACTGGCTCTGTGTTGAACTGGTGGTACGACTTCAGAAGATACAGGTCAAACTAGCCACTTACAAACCATTTTTTTTTTTACCATGCAGTGTGTAAATAGCAGCACCAATGTTATCAGCCAAAATCATATTCTCATTACTTCATGTGGTATATGATCCACTTGCTACTTCACATTCCTCTAGAGGCACTCAGACAGCACAGAGACTGTCCTTAGAAGGCTTTGAAAGTTGAGGGATAGTGACATCATCCCTTTTCGGCACCATCATTCTCCACTTTCTATTGTTATTCCATTGTTATTTTCCATCTTGGCCTTTTCCGGATATGTGGAACACCTGATGTTCTTTCTCCAGACAGGCTCAGACATGAGGTAAGGAGGGAAAGATCTTAATGATGATTAAAAGGGAAAAATACCAGAAACACTGCTCAAAGATAGTTACTTCTTTTTATGTAACCTGTTCTCAAAAGGCTGTAAGAGATGCTTATCTCCAACACTCCTTAAACAGCTATGAAGTATGTGTGTGAAAGGACTGGAATTGTATATGTTGATTATGCTGTAGTCCCACTAATATGTCCTGTCTACATGACAACAGGACAGTAGTAGTTATTTCCACGGAGCAGTGTCAACAAACCACTGCTCCATGACTGTTTCTAAACCAGTTTCATTGTTTATTACACAATTTGTTCACATGACTTCTCTCCAAGACCACCAAAACCATCCATCATAAATAAAACTTGGCCAACATCGCATCAAAGCAGCCCTTGTGTTATACAGCTAATTGCATGTTACTGGAATTCCTGCAACACTAAAACTATCTAAAGCATGTCATTGGACTGTGCTGGAGGTTTCGGGGGGGGGAAACTTGGTCTGTTTCGGAAATTTTTAAATTTAAATGACACTGCAATTAGAGGGAGAGGGAAGACAAGCGTGGGCATTTGCACTGCTGGATTCAGCTGTGAGAAGCACAAAGCCCTTTGACAGGGATGACTTTTTTTATCCAATGCAGGGCCATGTTTCTTCCAGAATAGATGTCTTAACCGGAAAGGCTACCATAGAGTCATCACAAACAAAATATATACCAATAGACAAACACCAAAGAAACAAACAAATTTAATTCCACAGCATGGATTGTTTCGTCCTCTAAAACTACAGTAATTGTTTTGCTGTCCTGAGAGCAGGATCAGATAACAACAAAGCAGACCATCTTACACAAAACACTAGAGCCTAAGGGAAAGACTTCAACACCACATTTTCCTCATGTACCCTCAGTGATGCTTCTCTGGAGTTCTGCTGCTGCCAAACCCACAGAAGAATGGAAGGGCATGCCCATTTTCTGAGTTGCACCTGCCTGCACGCCAGCTACCGCAATTCTGGAGAACTGAGTGAAGATTGAAGTATGGCATCAGTTCAGGTATGGGTCAGCAAAAAGCTCAGTCAGATTTTCAAATGAAATACTTTGCAGAAGATAGCCCTCAGCGGTCTCAGACCAATAAGGAGGCAGCAGAGGCTCAGCTTGCCAACAGGCAAGGCAGGCAACTGCTTGGTAGCCCCCTGAGGGCTGAAAAACTTTAAATACAGCAGTGGCAATGTGCTAAGTTTTCACTGACAGTAGGAGACCTCCCTATGGGGCCTGCGCCTGTAAGAGTTCTGCAAACTCAATCCCATCACATTGTGAGCATGAAGTCATTAAAGTTTTATAATATCGCCAATGAATTAGATCGTTATCCCTCAGGGAATAATAATTCTACATAACAAACTGAATGCGGCTAGTCTAACTTCCAGAGATGTTTGGATAAAATAACTTCCATTAGCATTACGTTCATTCATTTATTCTTAGTTTGAAGGTTAACAATAGTTAACTTAGCGAGCAGAGCATTGTGTCCAGCTCTGTTGTCCATGACCAAGTCAAGTGTAGTCAGTCGACTTGTTAGCTTAGGTAGGAGGCTGAGAGAATGTGAATGAGGCAGTAGTTCAAGTATTAAACTGTCAACTTAGGTACTATGTACACATGGAATCTGCCACAACTTAAATCTTACCAGGCACTTGTAGGACACAGGAGGGGGTAAATAAGCTCATTTGGAGAATACTTTTTTCTTTCTATATCTAGAGTCATCTCTCAGTTGGTACATTATTTTGCAAAAAGCAGACTAACAGCTTGTCAGTCCACTCAACTGTAATATCTCTCTCTGATTAGCCAATATCTACTCACTCTCTCATGCCAAACCCATCCAACCCCAGCATAACACCAGTACCCAAAAACTTACCCTGAAAGGCATCTGAGTGGCCGGAGATGAGATGCTCAAGCTCATAGATGTAGGACTGAATGTTGTGGAGGGTTTCTCGTTTTACAGCTAACTGGTAGCTCTCCTCCATCTTCCGGGTGCAGCATGACGGACCCTGGTGCTTACAAATCGACAGGTCCACATCTAGGGAAGTCAAGCAGAAATAGACAAACGTTTTCTTTCTTGTTTGAATTTGAATTTTTATCACAAGTCTATGATAACACAAACCATATTATAGGATATGTAGGTATAAATGACTCATGGTATATTTGTTAAGCATACTTTATTAGTGCAGTTTATACAAGAGAGAACAGATGTGTTAAATCCTCTCTAACAAACAAAAAAAAAGTAATCATTGCCCGTGTTTGCCCACCTCTCTACCTGAGTAATCTAAGAAAGTAGGCTTGTTCAATATTAAGCAGGTCAGAATCGATCACTTGTAATCGCTGCACAATGTATGCCAGATAGATTTTTTTGCATGACTTTCTCCCTACTCAGTCAGACATCATTCAAACATAGGCAACAATAAATTCACAAGATCCAGGCGGCTGCAGTCTTTACAGCCAGGTGCCACAGTTGATCCCTAGCAACTGCACTAACCCATGGTATGAACAAAGGTGCCTGGCCCTACCCTGATCTAATAGCTAATCTGTTCAATGATGAATCCATAAAAAAAATAAAAAGAATGTATGTTGTGCATGTAAAAATTTCATTTATTAAAAAAAAAAGACTTCATGAAGATTTGAAAGGGGTTTATTATTTAAGTTTTTCATTTTATGCCGGAATTCATGATGATTTGTTTATGACCAAAAGTCAACATAATACGACTATATAGTGTGGCCAGGGGGGCCCAAACTTTGCATACAACTGCATATGACTGAGTATGTGTGCGTGTATGTATAGTGTCCTGAGTATGCACATAGATAGACGAGCCATAACTCCACTGGGAGACAGAGGAGGCACCACGGTAGGGTGAGAAAGTAGACCGAGAATTCATCCACGTTTCCTGCTATAAATACAGTCTCTGCTATGTATATATATCTTTTCGATTGCATATGTCCTCAAGGCATATATTTGCACGTACTGTACAATGTATGTCTCTAAACAAAATATATGCATTCACTTGAATTTTGAAATGCTGGCGTGCACATTTGTCACACACACACGCAGACATACAAAAACAAACTAATCTGTTTGACATCACCTCTAAAACTTAACACTGATTAGCCATAATACTGCAGTTCATAACAGTGACATGAACACATCGACCTAACTGCAAGTAGTAAGAGCCAACGAAAGGTTAAATCATACACCGTTACATCAGCTGAAACTTTGTCCTGCTCTTCCAGTGTCACTTGCTTCTCACCATCGCTACATATATAAACACTGTCATGACATCACTGAGACTGGTCACAAATAGCACAGGCTTTTCAAGTGGTCCTTTCCCACACATTTATTTGCACTATTTCCACATGTACACATGGGCGGGCATATCCATAAAGCACAAATATGATATAATAACTCATTTTACTGGGGGGAAGGGGTGGACGGGGTTGGCTAGAGGCAGGTGTTGTAACCAGAGATTGAAGCATGGCCTTAGGACAGACCGCAAGACCAGTGCCTCACTATCCAAATCCCTCCATGAAACACAATAGGCTCGCATTCTGAATCCCTCTTCCCCTTTCTACTCCCTCTCTCCCATTTGCCTGGCATATCCTTGTGAGGCCTGGGTGTCTCTTAATTACCCAGCGAGGCTCCATTTGTTCCCAACCCAGAGCCAGATGACTGAAGTCATAACTGGCCGTCCTGCCCCTTCCAGCTCATTATCTCCATCTCAGTAGCGGTCTGCTCGTTTTGACATTGTTTCCTTGTCGTCCACCACTTTACATGCACAAAATATTCCAGTTTTTGCCCATACATTAAAAACACCCGTTTTACATGCCAAATAAAAATATAGTCCCCTAATATTAAAGGGGAACTACTGCTTTTTACAACCTGGCCCTTATTTCTAGCATAAAATACCATCGTTTACTCACCAATATCACTTTTGTTGTTTACTTGTTCAGGAGATAATTAGATTAGCTATATCCATGTAGTGGGAGTGCTCAGGGCATCGAGACGCAGCCTCTAAATAACGCATTATCTGCCACGAAACTCGTTCATTTCGCCAATATTTTGTTATGGTACGCTAGTGCTATTCCCCGTTGAGTCCGGAGTTACGTGTTATCATCATCGATTGACCTACAGACCCCGGATGATGTCTTCTGACCTGGACGATGTCGTCTCTGAGCTGCGCGCGCACCCGCGTCGGTTGGCTTGTTTACCTGTAATTTGCTACTGCCAGTTTTTAGCAACATGGCTGAATATTTGTCCGATTCTGAGGTTGTGGGGCTGTGGACGAACCATAGCAGTAGCAAATTACAGGTAAACAAGCCGACCGTAGCGGGTGCGCGCGCAGCTCATCCGGGGTCTGTAGGTCAATCTACAGGTCCATACATCCGGGGTCTGTAGGTCAATCTACTGGCCCCGGATGATGATAACACATAACTCCGGACTCGACGGGGAATAGCACTAGCATATCATAACAAAATATTGGCGAAATGAATGAGAGAGGCTGCGTCTGGGTGCCCTGAGCACTCCCGCTACATGGATATACGCTGATCTAATTATCTCCTGAAGGAGTGCAAATGAAACAAAAGTAATATTGGTGAGTAAACGATATGCTAGAAATAAGGTCCATTTTGTAAAAAAACAGTAGTTCCCCTTTAATACATTTACATCTCTTTACATCTTCCATTGACTATGCATATATAGCCAATGGTTTGCATGCGTCAGTTTTTTTTCTCCCACCATATTAACACAGCCTACTCTTTCATTTAATTCCAGTTCAGTTGAATCTGAAAGCCTGGTGATATCTAGGGTATTCATAATTAGAAAAGGCTGGCGTCTTTCTCCTGTAGATCATGAATGTGACATTTTATTTTGGACAAATATCTGTTCTCCAGCCTTCAAATCTGCTGGCAAGTTTGGCTTGAACGCACATAGCCAACTGTTAACAGTCAAGAGGAAGTGTGTCACAAACACAGGGTAATATAAACTCCAATTGAGATGCACTGTCTACATGTCAAAAGAATGGCCTGAAAACTCAAAAAAAGAGTACAGAGTTTGCCCATCACGTGACCTCATCACATTCAGAATGGTATCCTGTCCAGAATAATAGAAGAACAGCAGTGTCCTTGTCAACATACTAGAGGTTGAACGACTTTGGAGAAAGAAAACCAGGGGATGTTTATTTAAGTCGTTAATTGACTGCCGCTGAGAGGATTTGGACCGTTCCTCTGCTAGCGTTAGTGGATGTCTTTTCAGATGAGTGCACATTACAGTAGTACATTTGTTGTACTTCAGTACGTACTTACATACTCTGCATGTCACTGTAGAATGGGCTTCATCTTTAGTGAAGTATTTCCACACACATGATGACTAGTTGCCTAGTCGGTACAACCCCTACAAAATACCAACTGTTGCTGCAGAGGCCCTATAAATGACTTGCATCATCACTGAATATGGTTTGCCCATTACCAATTTTAACGAAGAAACATCAGTTACAGTTATTTTTAAGGCTTACATCTGTCACTTCCAAATTTACCTCCAGCCTACCGTCTCACGTTTTGGCTTGCAGAGACACAAGAACAAGTGAGTACTGATAGGGGTCTGGTTCATCCTTGGATTAAATGCCATGACCTTTTAGAATTGATCTCTCTGGTGAGAGCAAAGTTTGTCTGTAGCCACCAACAATCCATAAATGTTACATTTACATTAACTCCAAAATAGGGAAGCTTGTCAATCAGCAGATGTGTCTAATCTCTGCTTGGATCTTATCATTGCTCAACGTGTCAGACTACTAATAAAGACTTTACAGCAGCTCATGGACAGCATAATAAGAATCCTTCTGTAAAAAAAAAAAACATTTGAAAGCATTAAATATTTCATTTCTATTTTAAGGTTATAATTTCCCCTTTATGTGGTATCTGTCCTTGCTCCCCTTCTGTCCCCGGCCCTGTTCTCTTCACTGGCTGGCTCCTTCTCTCCTTTGTGTTTGTGTGTTATCTGTGATATGAAAGTAATATCCAGGGACTCACAGTGGAATCCAGACTGGCCTCCCTGTCCCTTGCGAGTAGCTGCATGGAGTAAGTGATACTCAGAAAGACTTTGGCTGTTAAAGCCACCACAGCAGTCAGGACAGGCTGACTGTGTCCCAAATATATCAAGCCACTTTCTGCAATCATAGAAATCATGTCACAGCTTCTCTATGCAACAGCAAACAAATTGCTGAGTTTCTTCTTCTTTTTTTATCTTTGTATATATTTTTACAGTATATTAACAGATTTTATTGGAGGGAACAAGAAATCTTCCAATGACTCCAAGAAGCATTGCAGTCTCCAATGCGTCAGTGTTTTGTTTGTTTTTGACTATAATTTATATAAATGTTCCGCTTACAAATCATACAAAATCCCTGAAATGCATGCACTGTCTTCCTTTGAAACTCTTTCCACTATTTATGATATTGTGACATTAAAGCATTAGATGAAACGGAAATTCAAATATCGAGACAGATTCTCACCCTCTTTCAGTCAAAATTTAGTAGGCATATTTGGCATCAGTAACCGTTTGAACATCTGGAGACTGCAAATGTCTCCCAGTATTTGTTGCAAAACTACTCAAGCTCTGTCAAATTGCTCTGGGACCATGACTCAACT
This sequence comes from Chelon labrosus, assembly GCF_963514085.1. NCBI lineage: Eukaryota > Metazoa > Chordata > Actinopteri > Mugiliformes > Mugilidae > Chelon > Chelon labrosus. The sequence goes on from NC_140342.1 coordinate 13,095,866, forward strand.
CAATTTGCACATCCTGCCTCAAACATTCAATCGGATGGATTGGTATGGTTTCTGACTGGGCTATGCTAGGACGTCAACTTTGTTGCTTTGCTTTCAAGGCACGTTTGGCTTTGGGCTCGTTATCTTGCTGGAAAACAACCAAGGTGTCATTCGATTTAAACTTTCTTCTTTTCGTTTCCACTCGTTTCCAAGCATAAAGTCCAACTTAGTCATGGGACTACGCACAACCTTTACATAGGCATCTTGGTGCTCACACACTTGAAATTTGCATTATGTTTATTTATCTTCATGATGTTATGTCAAGCTGTAGCCACCCAATACCTAATTTTTTTTTTTATAATGGGCCAAGAATACTGAACTCTACTGGCCTTGTGTAATTAGACCCAGTGTACATGTTACTCATTCTGCCTGGCTAAACCTTAACACTCTCCAGACTGGATGTCAGCTTTGACTCCTAATTCCCTTAATTGTCCTCAGGTGACAAATACCTCTCGAGTAATTTGCCGTATTAAAGCCACGGCTCAGGGGTCTTGACTAGTTAGTCACAATCCCTTCAGCAACACCTCATTGCCCTTGATTGCACAAGTCAAAACTTTGGAGGAGAAACTCTACCACTGTATAACTGCCCTGCTATGTAGAATGACATTCACGAAATGTGGCACTGAGCTGAACAGAGTATAATGCGGAGAAGATAGTTATGTTAGCACCACCCTCTCCAAACACTAATATGTCGACTCTGGCACAAAAAGTGGTTTACATGCAGCTCACATCTCTTCTGTGTGGTATGGAAATTTTGTTTTGATTTGGTATGCACTGATGAGCAGGAGGGTTGTGGGTTTTCCTGATACTGCGGTTTTGATATTTTTCTGGGAACAAGAATAACTTTGTTAGAAAGTGGCCAATTAATGCAGTTACCCCTGTCCTGCCTCAGGAAGCCAGTTCCCTTTGAAATTCCAAGAACCGCCGGACATACAGGATATTTACTCTTTACAGATTTGCTGTGCTTTGGATAGACCACGTTGAAAGAAAACACATCTCAAAAGGGGCTTTGCCGCCTACCTGCATTTTTGGATTACCTTGAAACTCTTGAAAGTGGAATGTTTAACTTTACCAGACCCCAAGTTGGAACTGCCTACAGTGATTGGCACAGAGTCCAAAGCCACACCAGAGGGCAGGGGTTAGACAGAGTGCATAAAGAGAGATGTAAGGCTTGTGGGCAAACAGATGAAGACCTGATGAAGCAGCATAATATATTAGAGGGGCATTCAGCCACACAGACTGGTAGAGTAATTAAGTTACTACTTAATATTATCTGTTCAGCACACTTCAGAAATAGGCTCTCTTCTCATGTACCATTTCTATTCCTAGAGTACCAGATCGTTAATCTTTTCTACATGGTTATTATGCTGGAGAGGTAGATAATATACTTGGAAGTCTAACCTCATAAAATTGCATCTTCCTATACCACAATAGCGAGCCAGGACAGCAAGGCAGCACACAATCAACTCAAACACAAGACAGGCTTCGGCTGGGATCCAATAAGAGATACTGTGTGGAGACCGACTCAGACAGAGTAATCAGCTACAGACTGGGCACCACTGGTAAAGCTGAAGCATTTGGGTGGATTGACAAAAGAGCATCTTGTCAGTTCAGGGATGTGAGCTGCTACCATAATGAAGATACGGTCTCAAAAAGATGTTTGTTAAACCACTGATGTCTTTTTTGCCTAATGATTTTAGTTTTCACAAAACTCTGCAAATGTTCTTATGCAAGTTTCATAGTGAAGTAAGAAGTTAGGGAATGGCAATTAAAAGAAAACACAGATGCTCAATGTTTTCAAGTGAGTATGGAGTAGGTGTGTTCCATGTGTGTGTGCTGTCTCAGTGAGAGGGGCCACGTTAAAAAGGGAATGAAAATAACTACAGCCAATCAAAGACTATGGCGGGCTTTGAAAGCTTGCCAAGGTCTTTGACGCTGTAACTGGTTAAGGATGTGGCAACATGTGATAACACACTGTGTTCCCATTCCCTTGCTATTAACACATGACCCTGCTTGAGATGTATTAAAGATACAAGGCACTTTCTCTTTCACTCTAAAATAGCTGTTAATGACCGAGTCAGTGTGGTGGTAGAGCAAGGAGATGAAAAAAAAACAAAAAAACATGGGCAGTTACGTACAAGATCAGATAAGCCCTGCTCAATCTGATCACTAAATTTGTTTTAGCTGAGCTGTAAAATTCATTGATAATATCTCAGGACATTATCCAAGGACCAAATGTGCAACTTCTGCATCTGTGAACAGCTGTTCCAGCCGTGAGGGCTATACCAGCACCCCATGGTACACAATAAGGAGCGTTTGGCTTTGCATCACTGTATCGAAGTGGCTATATATCACAGGTTAAACAATTGCATGTCACCCATATTCAGGGAGTTCATACCACTACTATTTTACACTGACATTTTGCTACACTCAGATTTTCATTTTCTTCATCTAGGAATCTGACTACTCCAGTGGCCTCCATAATCAAAGGGCACGCTTTCTTTGGACACACAAACTGAAAAACAAACAAACACTGCATAAGTTATCTGCACAGAAAAAGTGAAGTTCTTTTCAAAAAAGATCATCCAATTGGCCGATTCCCTGGCTGCCACACTCCTGACACTTAGTGAGAAATCCGTTCACCACACATGAAACGCAGCACTGTATCCTAAAACAAATATCAGACTGTGAAATGGGCTGAAGTCTTGCCACTTCAAATTTCAAGAGTTGCTTTTGTTGGCATTTGATCTGAGGACTGAAGCAGAGTAGCGTAATTGTGTACAGACACACACATACACGCCAAATCTCCCACGTGAACAAGGCCGGCCATTGGTCAGCACTTTGAAGACAAGATCTGCATCTTACCCAAAACACCCGCTCCAGGACAAGTACAAATAAAAAGCAACATAAGCTGTAAGCCCTAAATGCACTGGTGAAACTACAGCAAAGTTGTACCAATTCACATTCCGAAGCCACTGCTTGTATCTGGAATCCACACTATAAATAGAAGTTGTGTGTCAGAAATAAAATATCTTTCTGTTAAACAGAAAGCCCATTACATACCCTTCACACCTATCTGCTTTTCACTGACTGGTAAAATGCTCAACAGCTGCAGCTGCAGAATAACATATTCATGCAGCTTGTGCCAGTGCACTGCAGACAGTAAGCTTGTGACACGAGCCTTGTTCCACAATGCTGACATGCGAAGGCCAAAGTCCTTCTGTTGTCTTTAAGAGCTACAGTAACTACTGCTTGCAACGGAATTGATATTCTCTGTTGCTAGTAGAGACACCCTGCTAAACAAACATATCAAGTGGTTTGGATGCACCTCTAGGTATGTTTCCCACTCAGCTATCTATTGCTCTTCTCCCACTTACCAGCATGCAGACTCAAACTGGGTGATACTTAAGCTGCCACCAACCTGCAGCAAGAATTCTGGTCTGCTGTCAGAGAGCTGTATGCCAATGGCTGGGCACCCCCTGAGTAAATTACATATCGTGTCGATTACTGAAGTCAAAATATGCCAACTGAATCCACAGCAAACAGTCAATAAAGTTGTTTTAATATATTTTTTTCAAATAATATTGCACTTATAATTGCCATGTGCAAACATTTGGGCTCCTACTAAGGATGAAAAAAAAAAAATCCTCTAACTGCAGGTGAGTGTCTGGTTGTTAATAGACCTTAGTCAGTGAGTTTTAAGTTTGCGCCACCAACAGATCTTCCTAATAAAATTTCCACTGTCTAAAATGCCATTAGGAAATTGCAGCTAAAAGGGACAATGGAGGCAAAGACAAGATTTGTAGTTAAATTAGATCATTAAGCTACAACAGTGGTGTACCACTCCACTGTGCTACACTGTTTGCACAAACAGGAAGTCACTGTAAAGAAACCTTACCTGTGACCTCATCATAAAAACTGAAATATGCAAAGTAACATCGGGACAAGTGAGAACTGATCAGCTCTTAAAAGTATATGATGGATTTAAAAGGAGCAGATTTGAATGAAAACGGAAACTATTACATTCAAATATACATAAAGCCTCCATGGAGAAAAACATGACATAGGTTAATAGGGACAAAGTGTTATATGCTTGTATGAAAACTTTCAAGCTAAATTACCACCTATTTGTGAACCAAAGCGCAAAATGAGTTTTGGCTCCAACCAGATTTGGAACCAGAGTTTATCCTCATAAAATAACTCTTCCTCAGAGCGCAGGAAGAAGCACATACCACAAAAACCTTCAAGGCTTTTTAAGCCTCCTTTCAAACATCCGTCTGACAAAAATAATCTAACGGAGACAGGACACATTTGCGAATCGTGTCAATTTAGGTGCAAAAGACTCTACAGGCCTATTGTAGATGTGGCTTTTAAACTTATGAGCATGACCTAAAGACATAACCAAAACAGTTTATTCTGGCTGCTCTCTGCAAATTAACTCCCGACTGCAAATCAGTCACTCCTACTATTTCAAATGCAATATCACAGCCTCTTTCTCTGTACAGATTAAACCACATGATACCATCTGCACCACACCAGACCTGTCACAGCTCATAACCCCCATCTCTGCACCAACATCTGAATGTGCTGGACACCTTCGCTCCAAAAAGATCTGCTAAATAATTGTTTAATATCTCTAAATTGCCCCCATATGAACAGCAGCTGAGTGGCAGGTTAATCTGCAGACAGGTCAGCTGGGACCCACATGTTGGTGAACCAATAACATTTTATTATTATTTTGATGTAAAAGTACTGATAAACATATCAGGACACACTTCACTCAGTTTATGAACACGATGAGACACAAAGGTGAAGACAAAGACGAATACGTTTCCTCTCTAGGCATTTACACTACTGTCCCTTGAGTGACCTTAGTTTTAGTCTTTACAGAGCGCACTGACCCACCCGTGATTTTGACAGGGGCGTTATACGTATTGGATACTGAAACTACATTCAGAAAGCTTAAAACAGTAACTATCTTGGTTAATCAGTACATTATTTACACGTCTGAATATGGTGCGTAACATGCGTCAAACAACATCTAGGATGCTGGCGGTGCGCTCCAGCCTCTGAGCTCCTCGCTGTAGGTGACAACCCCGCTCGCTCACCTGTGCCAGGTGTCTCAGGTACGCGTTGCAGCGGTCCGACCTGCCGCACCTGGAAAGCGGTCTTCACTTCATGACAGCTGTACGCGTCCACGTAGATCACGGTCGCCGCAAATATGGCCAACGACGAAATCCAAAAGGAGCCGCAAGAGTTCACGCGTGGGCATATTCCTCGGGACATTGCCGCATCTCACACCAGGTGTCCTTGTGGATAGCCTACTGTAACCTGACTGCAAACTCTGTGACAGTGTTGAAAATAGACGGGACGCGGTGATAGAGAAGCGACGATTAGTTCAAACATCTGACAAAGGTTTCCGCCTGATGTTCACATTATTGGTTGGGATGAGTGTGGGCGCCTCACAGCAGAGGTTTGGGGTCTTCTTTTAAATAGAGGAAGAGTGCCGTGGGCTAAACCCAGTCTGTCCTGCGCTCAACACTTTGCAGTGGTCGACTGCCTGCATGCCTGCTTCCAAAGCCTTGCGCGCACTCCCCTCCCTTTCTGTTTACTTCAGCTAAGTGCCCTTACCGAAACGCACTACAATACCCTTACAGGGACTTGCAGTGTCATATCATCACAACCCTTTCAATCTTAACAGCTAAACAATTTCCAGTGGTATCATCAAACCAATATATATATATATATATATATATATAGTTCATTATACTACAACTGCATTTGCATTACCCTATTAAACATTTTTTTTGTCATTCTTTAACAGAGTCGATGATCATTTAAATTTAAAATTCTCTGATATTACTGACACAAATGAGGGTTCTTGAGAACATTGGCTTTCTCTATCAGGACTTATAACAATAAGTACATGAGAGTCTGCCAGTCTGCTTTGAACTCTTTCAGACTTAAATGTGTGTGGAGTAAGATTAAGGAGGAAAAGACAATTTAAATCCTCCAAGAATGATAAGTTACAATTTATTCTGTTTTGTGAAACGTTGTAGTGCGTGCGGTTTTACTTATTTGATTTGCAATGCTGCCATCTACTGGTGACAACGTTTATAAGCCATCTCTGGTGGTCTCATGTAGGAGCTATTCAATAGTTAAAAACATATAATCAAAAAGGATTCAGTTTAACTTATTGTTTAAATTAAAGTTATTATGTCCTGGTATTTTTTCTTTCTTTCTAAAACTAATGTTTTATTATGTAGACCTGTACAGCTCATATGCGATCTATGTATAGACTGCTAATTTGGTAAACATGCCCAGATAAGAATGGACGAAAGGCCTACACCATGTAAGAATTAACACTGAACCATCGCTTATTTGTGCTGCTACGTGCTTAAGCTATTTGAGGACTTTCTCTCTACTACACTAAACCAGGGGTCACCAACCTTTATGAAACTAGAGCTACTTCAAGGCTACAGAGTAACACGAAGGGCTACCTGTGATACAAACTTAGTAATAATAATAATAATAACTTATATGTGTGATGAGGCGTTAGTGGATGTTGTTCTGGTCATTTGAGTTTCAGGTGGAAAACACCCACAGATGTTCTAATTAAAAAGATAATTAATATTTAGAACTGAAGAAGCTACTCAAAACTCAAACAAACTACCTTTGTTTTATACCTAAATATGACTTTTATCCCTTTAATTTAAAATGTTGCTCATTATTTTAAGGAAATTAAATGTTTGTGCAGTTTAAACTTAGCAGTATTTTTTATTTATTTTTTCCCCTAAAGATTTTTATTTTTTTATTTTTTTATTTTTTAAATCTGTGACTTAAGACTCACCTGTGTGACTCCCTGCCACACATACCTGCCAGGCTCAGACTCAGGCCCCAGCCCCTCCTCTGTATCTGTTCTAGTGGTTTTCTGTTTCAATGTTTTTACGCTCCACACTACATCATTAAAGTTACAGGGATTATATATTAACATGTTATTGCTGAGGTAAATGTAAATGTGCTTTATTTATATAGCACTTTACAACAACCCACAGGTGAACCAAAGTGCTTTACAAGAGACGAAACAACACACCAGAAAACAAGAACATGAGTAAAATAAAACAATAAGAGGATAAAAAGTAAAATAAAATAAAAGTGTCACTACACTACCGGGTATTAAAAGCCATAGTAAAAAATAATAATAAATAATAAATAATAAATAAAAAAATAAAATACAAAAAATACAAAATAAAATAAAATATAAAATAATAAAATAATAAAATAAAGAAATAAAAAATAAGGTGCTTGGGGAAAAAATTAAATAAATGCAGTGGAGGAGTGTCTGTGGGGTACCTTAGGAACATACCATATATCACAACACTTGACTCTGTCTTTCCTCAAGATAATAATTGAGAATCAAAGGTGCCTCCTCCAATCTATAACTCAGTATTACACTTTTAATTTATCATTATACTGTATATACAACACACTCTAAAGATTACTCGTGACATGATTTGCCATGTTTCTTTTTTAGTCATCATATCACTTTGGGGATTTAACCTCACGTTTTACACTTACTGTACATGTATATATTAAAAAGAGAATATGTTATAATAAATATTTAATCTTATTTCTATTAATTTATTTTACTTGTATTTATGTACTTTCTTGCCCTGCTACTTCAGAAATCAGTACAGTTTTACCTTATTTTATCTTACATCTCCCTCACAATCATGGGCATTTTCTAGATAAATACACTAATATTGATGTTATGTAGAAATCATTGCTGAAATCCGCGTTAGCGGAGGTTCAGACCACACTGAAAAAAGGGGAAAAGGGGGATTGTTCAATTTACATGTATACATTTCGTATAGAAGACATGACTGAGAAATGTTCTCCTCTGAACATGTTTCAATCATGTATAATCCCTTAAATCTTGGTGGATGCAAAATCTGCAAGTCTCAGTCATGTTAAGAAAACAGAAAATAGTTATGTTTCCTCTTTAAACTCCGCCCCCTCGGAAAACTTCTGCAGGAATTTTGGCCGCCATCTTTTCACCCTCACTGGACAAATTGAAGTCGACTTGGAGAGTTGTGGACAGAGAGTTAAGGACAATTAAAACTTATCAAATGTTTGTCAGATTTCAAGGTAGTCACTTTAGACGTATAGTTTTCATAAAGCCGATGTTTTTATCAGCCAGGAACATTGAGCAATATGAATAAGACGAATTTAGCTAACATTTACTGGAGTTTACGTTTAGTGGAGAGGGGAGGGTCACAATAACCGCCCTGTTAGCCTGCGGAGTCATATCCGCGGTCGCGAGGTGTGGAAAGTCAAAGTCGCCCTGAAAAGTTTTGGGGAAACAGCTACGGCTGCCTTTTACTGCAGATATTTACAGTGGACGCCCCTACTCGGCCGAAGTCCATCCACGTTATCCGATGAGAGAAAATTGTTACCATGAGTTATATCAGCCTTAAGGAGAAAAAAAAACTTTCACAGTAAAGGCTTCATATTCAGCACATGAGGAAACTGTACACTGCTCTAATAACTGACCAATAGTGAGACAAGGAGGAGCTAACAGGCGCTTGTTATTTACATTTAGTTACATTCATCACATGAATTCCTGTCTTCCACATCCAGTTAGTACGGTGGCCCTGAAGGTCAAAACACAACATTTCACAAGACACAACAACATTTAGAAATGGCTGGAACCATATGGAACCATATGGCTGGAACAACCAACACTTCTTGTTTCCGATTGGACAGAACCCGACAGTGTAACGTCATTTCCTGTTTATACTTCACTGTGTCCGTGCCGAGTTTTAAACCGCGTTGGAATAAATGGAGGACGAAATGGCATCAATAGATTATTATAAAATATTCAGAGGGATTCAGAGATTTGTATATTCTTAGTGCAGACATTCAGTATAATGTTTCAAGTGTATATATTTAATGTGTTTTGTTTGATCTCACTTTGTTACTTTTGTGACTGTGCGCTCTGCAGGCCACACCAGTAAGGGGCGGGGCCAATGGGCCACATCATGATGACATCACATGGCCATGCCTATAAGGGGCGGGGCCAATAGGCCACATCATGATGGCATCATTATGACGTCATCGAGTTACCAGCAAAAGTTTTTAAATAGGACTCACTAATAGTTTTGTAGGTTAGGATCCAAGGGCTAGGATTCGAATCCAGGATAGCATCCCAGGACAAGGGATCGAATCCAGGCTAGGGTTCGCATCCAGGATAGCATCCCAGGACAAGGGATTGAATCCAGGCCAGGATCCTAGTACTATGGGAATAGGATCCTCAGATCCTCGGTGTCGAATCGAATCCGGAATAGATGGATTGATAGATAGATTGATTGATAGATGGATAGATTGATGGATTGATGGATAGATAGGTAAATGAATGGATAGATAGATGGATAGATGAATAGATGAATAGATGGATGGATGGATAGATGGATAGCTGGATGGATGTATGGATGGATAGATAGATGGAAACATGGATAGCTGGATAGATATCACAGTAAAGGCTTCATATTCAGCACATGAGGAAACTGTCCACTGCTCTAATAACTGACCGATAGTGAGACAAGGAGGAGCTAACAGGCGCTAGTTATTTACATTTAGTTATATTCATCACATGAATTCCTGTCTTCCATATCCAGTTAGTACGGTGGCCCTGAAGGTCAAAACACAACATTTCACAAGACACAACAACATTTCGAAATGATTTCCCTTTTCTGTCAATGTGTGCTGCTGCCCACTTTAGTGGTGTGAGTTTTCACAGCGTTCAAACGCATTAAAAAAAAAAAATACAATACAAAAAAAAAACAATTCAAAATATACATCTCCACTTCATTTTTCATTTGACATGTTAAAATGTAATATTATGTTTTCAATAAACAAATATACAGTCAAGGATTTCTCAGTTTTGGTGTGAATCATTTTATATATATAGTAAATGCATAGAGGTATTACATTTAGTGAACTTCATCTATTGTTGTAATGTCACAGCTGTCACATTAGTGGGTATTGTTCAGTGGATATTCAATAGTGTTTATCCTTCACAGAATAATAAACACAAACAAAAGTGTGTATTTTCAACTCTTGTGTACAGCGCATTCATTTAACATTAACACGTCTAAGAGATTATCAACTTTTTTTAAATTCAGTTTCATTTATGTTGCATCAATAACAGTCAAGATGGTTTGAAGAACCAGAGAGTCTGAGTTCCCCAGCAGCCTGGGCCTATAGTAGCCTTACTAACTGAGGATTCTGGGTTACCCTTTAAGCCTTCTTTTGAGTCACATAATGGACAGTTTTGAACTATGAAGCAACTTTTTACAAATAAAAGTGTTTATTGGGAATCGAATTGATTTAAGACCTTTTATTGACATTTCTACCATTTATCATAGCTTGAAGTTGCTGAGAAGCTCTCAGTGATAATCCAGTGTCATATTTATGTATTTATTTAGTTGTCCTCATTGATTCTGTGCTGTGTTTTAGTGCATTTTCACTGGACCCAACTATCATGGTGAACTATACTGTTGACATAAAAAGTTTGAGTGGAACCACTTTGCATGGTAGCAGTTTTACAACTGAGTAATGGAAGTCCTGCTGATATGTTTCATTTATACAAGTCACTGAGTCGAGTATTGTCACACAAATAACATAGTTGCCAGCAATGCGTGGGTTGCCAGAAAAATTTGACCACCACGCTCAACAGCACAAAGTCACAACAGGTTTTTGTCCGGTTTCAAGAAAGGAGAGCTGTGTCTTTTCATGTTCTCTCAACAAATCTTCAGTGATTTGAGGAACCAGGAAAGAAGTTCTACCACTGAACAATCAATGCAGTGTTTGAGGGCAAAAATGGAACAATCTGCTTGACAGAATCAAAGGTAGCCACCAATGCTTTGGTTGAGTTGAAAAATAGACCAATGTGCACGCCGGGCAAAGGCAAAACAAATATTCTTTGGACGTCAAATGGATTTTGTGGTTTGAGCCTCCACCTCATCCAGATAGACCCTCTTCATGCTGCAGCAGGAACCTCCTGAACAATGAAACCTTGCAGAACATTGCAGATTTGGACCAGTTCTGTCCTGGGGAGCCCCTCTTTGTACGTCAAGAGACAGTGTCATCTTTTTTAGTTGTGCTGCATTGTGGAACAAGTTTATACGTGTTTACAGCTGGAAGAAATGCCTTCAATTATAGCTATGAACCAGTAAAATATCTGTATGCATTGGCCGGGAATCGAACCCGGGCCTCCCGCGTGGCAGGCGAGAATTCTACCACTGAACCACCAATGCTTGGACGACAGCTGTTTTTTCTTTTTCTTTTTTTTTTCTTTTTTTTTAATAAAACAAAAATAAAACCTAAGTATCCATGCATTCATATTCTACCACTATATGACATGTCATTAACTTTGTGTCTTTCTCTTCTTCTCATCATCTCCTCCCTTCTCTACTGGTCTACCTCACTCCTTTCCTCTCTATCCAACCGGTCATCAAACAAAGGGGTCCCCACCTTGTCATATGCTTTAAGGTTTTTCCATGTTAAAATCAAGTTTTTCCTCCCAACCATCGCCTTAGTGTTTCCTTTGGGGGTTCCAGGGTTCTGTAAAGCGTCTTGAGGCTATTTGGATCATCGTTGTTATGATACAATTGAATTAAAACCTCCTATGCCAACTAGACACAAATTTTTATAAATGTTAAATTAGTTTGTACCTGTGGATTTTTTAACAAACGTTGCAAATAATCCAAATTGTGCCATTACATATACAGTACACCATAAACTGTATGCTTTGTATATATTTTTTTTGTGTGTCTGTGTGAAATCGTGCCCCCTATTGGACGTACACGGTACTACACGAGAGATCCCCCTGCAAAAATCTGCTTTGACAAATTTGTTATATAAATAAAGTATTGTGGGAAGTGGGGGAAGGTCACAACCTCATGCAGTTGATTACAGCACCAACCCTATGCCGTAATTGCAAACAATAATGTCAGTAAACAGACATGAAAACACAAAATGATAGAGTAGATACCAGGCTCTCCATATTTTATCATGTACTGATGATGGCTGCATTCCACTTCTATGTGGTTATGCTTTTGTCACTACTAGTCCAGTGTGATGGCTACTGTGACAATTAATGGAATGGAGCCATCATGCACCTGTGATTTCCCTACTTAACGGTATTTAGCTGCAATTTCCTAACGTCTAAAATGTCTGCCATGGAAAAGGTGGTGATGGAGAATGAAAAAGTTCTGATATTATCCCAAAATAGCAGCAACATGTCTCACCGCAGTAATATAAAATGGAATAAAGTGCAAACACTTACGTGGGCCTTTCCGTGGTGGACGTTTATCCTCGGCGTAGCTTCAAACAAAGGTGACTTAACCTTAACGCTAGCCAAAGAAGAACCACTCAAACTACCGCTAGTTTGTAAATTTACTGGTCTCAGTACCGATTAACCACACTGCCTAACTGCTCAAGCAAACGTGAAGTTCAAATGCTTCGTGTGAGAAGCCATCAGAGGTGTATAAAGTACTTGAAAAAAATAGCTAAGTAAAAGTACAAATACCATAACTGAAAATTACTTTGGTAAAAGTTAAAGTCACCCATAAGAAAATCACTTGAGTAAAAGTCTTAAAGTAGCTCACATTAAATGTACTTAAGTATCAAAAGTATCTTGTGAAAAAATATACTCAAGTATCATAAGTACAAGTAAAGTACAAAGTATTTTTATAGTAGGCCTACATATAAAAAAGCAAAACAACCAAAAAATGGTTCTCCCCTTGTTCTCTTTATTTCACTTTCAGGTGAATGAAATAGATGTGGTATGATAAAACAAAAACAAAAAAAACACTAGAGTGAGTGAATCAAGTGTCTCGTGTCTGCCTGAGAACAAAGTAAAGCGTCTGTCTGCATAAGAACACAAAAATGTGCCTGCTATCTAGTCACGGGTGACTGTCGTCTTCTACTGAAGGAGATGCATACATACTATGCTGTCAGTGTGGTAACGTCTTCCGTGTCTTCCTCATCAGCGTTAACTGCGGAGGTAGCCCAAGTATATAGAGTCAATGACGTTGCCATGTTGATGTCCGCCGCCCTGCGCATCCCGCCCTTACCTCTAAACCTCGTGAGAGTTGCTACCGTACGTTGTTCCTCTCGTCCTCTCGGACATGCCCATTCCAGATAATCCTTCGATGATTAATTGTATTTCTATATTAATTTATAACGAGTAGAGGCGGCAAACGTCACAGTAACAGAGTAAAAGTATATTTTTTAACTTTTAAATGTAGTAGAGTAAAAGTAAAAGTCCTGATTTGAAAAAAAAAAAAAAAAACTCAAGTAAAGTACAGATCCTCAAAAAACTACTTAAGTAGTGTAACGAAGTACATCTACTTCATTACTATACACCTCTGGAAGCCATTAGCCATCAGACATTGCCCGTAATTAGCCAACCCGGAAGCTGGCAAAAGCAACAAAAATAAAACGGTAGGCCTACAGACTTGAAGAAATGTCTGCGAAAATCATTCAAACCCTAGTCAACAGTTAAGCGGTCACTATGGTTACCAGTTAGCTAAACGACAACAGCACTTATAACGACTGTAAATAGCTTTAGCTACAGTAACAGGTGTTGTGGATTTACCTTAATGACCATCTGATATTAAGTACACATAGGGAGGTAAGTTTCTTCTAATTTCTATTTTTTCTCCTCTTTTCCCTATTTTTATTTTTATTTTATTGTCCCATTGTATAAATTATAGGGCTTTTTGGTTTTATATGGTCAGAGAAATTTCTACATGCATTCACTGGGGCTAGGCTTTGACTTGACATTGTTTTGGTATTCTGCTCCATGTTGACATGTAGCCTACCAAGTTATTAATGAGGATTTTTCAACTGCACATCTATGCTGCTTCTACTACATTTGTTGATGATGTTTACATCGAGCATCCTCACACTGGAAGGGGCCACTGTTAGAGGATGCTTCTGTTACTGATTAGTATTAGAGGGGCCAAAAATGTAATTTCCCCACCAGAGGCAGCCTAGACTGTTGACACAAGGCAGACTCGGCACATTTTCTTTTACCGTGTATCTCATGTACAACATGCCTTTGCAGAAATGAGGTTCATCCTGCACCAAGTTATATTTCTCCATTCTCATGGAATCTCATACTTCATTCTGGTGTCGTTGGGCTGTTGGCCTTCAAGTTGAATCTGCTTGGTCTACTCGTCTCACTTTAGTTGTGACCATTTTCATCAGACCTTTTGTTTTTGCACCCTTGTGAGTAAATTTTAGAGACTGTTCCGTGTGAAAATTTCAGGATGTTTCAACCCGGCCAATCTGGCACCAATAATTATCATAAGTCAGGGTCATTTCTAATGTTAGATGTTAACATTAACTGAAGCCCCTGAACTGTATTGGGTTGTTTTATTTCATTGCATTGCTGGATTAAGCAGGTGTTTTTGTAAAGTGCCAGGTGAGTGTATAGCTCTAAAACCGTCTCTCCAAAAAAACATCAACCATCTTGTTTTTCCCGCAATCAGTCACGGCTCTTTTTTTTTTTTTCCGTCAGAGCTTCTTAAAGCAAATCGATCATATTCACATTCTGACTTATCACACTGTAGCTGGGAAAAACACAGGCGGTTTTAATAACATTAAGGATGGCTCAGTTCCACTGAGTGTCAGGAAGCTGCTCCAGTGAGCCAACACGCATACCAGGTCCTCGCCTAAGTGGAATGCAGCCATCATTAATGTTATTGAAAACACCTGTGCATTTCTTTCTGTTATATGTCAAAATGCTGGTCTGATCTAGAAATACAAATCATTTATATTACATGAATCTGCGTCTGTATGTGCATTATCCCAGCTCCTGTCAGCGTGTAGTGGTCCTGAGGTACCAGAGTAAACCCCATATGTGGACTTTCATCTGCACCAACAGGGTTGTGTGAGTTGTGAAGCATTATATAACTCTTTGCTTTTTTTTTTTTTCACTTTTTACCATGTTTGGAATTTAACAGAGTGTGAAGGTATTTGATTATATTTTATGGTGAGGCTCTAAAGATGGGAAGTTATTTCAATTATTTTCATAAGAAAGAGTCAAATAGTCTGTCTTCTACAGAAAGATTTTTGGGAGGAAACTCCTGATACTGCTGGTTCTGGTGAGTCTGACTTTTTACTGCTAGGAAACCAAGTGACCAAAAGGTGAGGCAGAATTTATTTTTATTGTTGTTTGTATTTTTTAATTTTTTAGAAGGATCTTCAACCGGTACCTTAGATTTTGACTCCCAATCTTGATGAAATTGTCCAGCAGATGGCACCAATCATCCTTTTTTTACAGAGTCCATCCTCAGATACTCTCAGTACTCATTTATCCACATTAAGTTGACTGTACATAGTATAATAAACATATCACTAAATAAAGTCAACATTAGATGTAAGGGGTGACATGCAATCTATATTTCTGCCGTCTCTGAGGAAACAGGAAATTCATTTTTTTTTTCTGCTACCACTTTTATCTTATTTTAAATAAGATACTCTAATTTGAACTGAAATAATCTCTTGTTTCCAAATATTGTGGTCAGTAGTGAGTCATCTGTTACTCCTGGCTTTCTTACAATCAAAACATAAAACACAAAAAACACAGCAGCAGCTGTTGATTTCAGAAGAACATTATGTTCCAGTGCGTACACCATCAACAGAAGTGTCCTCATGCTGGCGTTCTCACTTTAACCATGTAATAGACATGATCAAAACTGTGATACCTCAAATGCAAATTAAGCCAATTCAGTCCTTCATTTAGGACTGTGGGGGCATGAAGGAGCTGCAAATGTCCTGGTGAGGTATACTTCACACAGTATATCCTCATGCTACATCTGGGTCCAATAGTTAGTACACACTCTGTGGGGGCTTTAGCCCATCAGTCCCTGCCCTCTAAACTGGGGATTTAAGGGGCTTACAGGGGGTTAAACCCTCAAGATCGGAACCCTCAACCGCCTGTTTGAGAGATTACGGTCTTCAGTCTCTTATTTTCACCTCTCTGTCTTGGTGGAACAGCAGGAAGTGTCGAGGGTGGTCGTTTAGAGACATGCCTCAGCTTGACATCTCTGGAGAGAAGAAGTGGTGATAAATAAGTGTTAGGAAGCTTGATTAAGTAGAACATTACCTCGTGCTGTGCAGCTGAACTCTAAGGAACTTGAAAATATTAGTTTAAAAAAATCTTTCTAAGTAATGATTCATCTTCTCTTCAGACACTCCTTAATAGGAAGTGTTGTGCTTTGAGTAGGAAAGGGAGGGGTGAATACATTAATATCAGTGCATGCATACTTGAGACATGGAGTGGTCAGATGTCTGCACGTTCCTGATCAGAGCGGGAACCTTATGCTCCATTTCTCTCTCAGAGATGTGAGGTATGAAAGTGAGCTATGCTGCAACTTTAATGAGAGCCTGACATCTTCAGTGCCAGTCTCTCACTATCTGTCCTGCCCGTGCCTTCTTCATCCTCACCTGCATGGCACTCCCAGAGAGGAAACAGTAGATACCACTAAGCATCGCAGACGCTTTCAAGCAACTGGAGGCCCACACCCTTCTTAGAAGGAGCTGCACCATTTGCAGCTGCCAATCCCTGACACCAAGAAACATCACTTAACACAGCACTGTAAATCAGCGTCTGTGCTCTGTTTATAAGACTCTGCTTCCTCCGTGTGATTTAATTGATTGGTATAATGGTTTTTATAGACTCTTCATTAGCCTGTTACAGCCCTGGATCAATACAGCATCATTACATGCATGAGTGAACCGAGTACCAGGCATGTGCTCTAGGGGATATTGGTCTATATGTGTAGACAGTCATTAACGTCACAGTGTTCCACTGTATACATGAAGCAGCAGGGTTATGTTACTGTGTGGATAAATACATTTGATTGGCTTGACAGAAAATAAAAAAAGAGAGATTATATTTAACCACAAAAGTGATCAGATGTATTGTCTGCAGCTGTTGGTTAGGTAGGATTTGTTAAAAAAAAAAAAAAAACACTCAAAACATTAATCAGTGTTCTTTTTCTCTCTATAAAAAATACAAATATACAGTTTAGGCATGTGTAAGCTTAGGATATGCACACTTTAAATCAGAAAAATGTTATAAACATACAGTTACTACTATTGGCCTCGTAGCCTATATAATCACACCAGTTGTTTTAAATTGGTGTGTGTCTTTCCACAATACGCTCCGTCAGCTATATGGTAAATTTTCACAATGCTGAAATAATCACTTCATTACCTAAATCCAGCTACAAATGAATGCAGTAAAGCACAATTTTAATAATCCACTGAAGCAGTTTGGATTTCTTTTTCTCTCTTGTGTGCAGTCCTCTGTTTTTTTTTTTTTGTTGTTTTTTTTGTTTTTGTTTTTCTTCTCTGTAAGTGTGCCTGAGCTGAAAAGTTTGTTGTATCCTCATTCACCCTCCATTCTGGTCCCAGAGGGAGTGTCCTCCACCGTTCACAAAACAAAGTACTGTTGTGCACGTAGGTGGAAAATTTTTGTTTAACCCGATTCACCCCTGAGATTTCCTTTCTGTCTGTGTTCATTGAACTTTTATGGGACCTAAACACTTCCTTTGAGATTGCACACACGGGCAACGCACTGAGGTCAGACCGGCCTTTGTGTGTTTGTGCATGTGTGCGTACTGAGTTGGTCTGGATAGAGTGACTTGCTTTGTGCGTGACCAATCGACCACAATCCTCACAATAAGCAGAAAAAGGGGGTGACTACCATTTGACAGAGCATTTTATCTCAGTGAGATCATGGCAGAGCCCTGTTTATGGCGTGTGGCATGCCTGTGGATGCAGAGATATTCTGATTGTTTTGCCTGATTTCACCTTTCCTTTGCTCACTCCAAAACAAATGCCTGTTTTGGTAGTCAAATGCAGTTCAACACAATGGTTCATGCTGAACTCGACACTGCTTTGATGCTGTTTTTGACCCTCCCCTGCCACCCCTCACCCCCATCTACTCCCTGCTTTATTTTTAACAACAACATTATCCCATTCTCTTCCCTAAAGTGACTGCCACATGTTTGCAAAAACTAATTTAAAACCTCTAACCTCCCATATCAATACTCTTTACTTTTTTATGTTTTTTTTTGTGCAGCTAAGGGTGAGACACGACCAGGAATCGAGGGAGGGGGAAAGTGAGGGGGAGAAGGCAGGGGTTAAGAGAAATGGAGGGAAGGGTTGATGAAAACAACAGATCTCTGCTCCCCTAATCCTTTTGTGTCGGCGGTGTTAATCCGTGCGAGTAAAAACCCAGTGCCCTACACCCACCCGCCTGCACCACTCACCCTCCCTCAACCCCTGTTTCTGCACCATATACCAGGCGCTCCCACCACGTAAACAACCGACAGCTCTGCTGAAACCAATACATCCCCCAGACAGTCGAGCAGGGGTACACAACAGCCACAGGAGCCCCCTGACAAACACACAACTCAGGCTCAACTCCATCCTTGCTTTCATCCGGTACATCTTTGTGACCACTGGGAATACTACACTGGATTGCTTGCTTTGTTTATCTATGCAAACATATTTTAATTTTGCATCAGCATGCCAACGTGTGTGTGTATTGGAACTTGCAAAGTGTTTTTTCTCTTTTGTGCCTTTCGCTTTCGTGCTTTTGCTCCTCTTTGTTTTGGCTACTGTACATGTAATGAATGCACTTGAGAGCAACACAGTGTATTCACTGCAAGTGTTTTTGTGTCGTGGTCTTGTTTACGAGCTGCTAGAGAGAAGGGAGGGAGGAGGGGGCGTCAGGGAGGGGAATAGCAGTGGTTGCCGGGGGAAGAGGAGGTTGTGTCTAATGAGGTCACACCCTGGCAACCCGGCGACTCCTCCCACTCAACCCCCCCTTCCCCCATCTTTCCACTTAGCCCCTCTCTGAGTGTGCCCACCCACTCAAACCCCCGCCTTCACCCTCTGACAGAGAGAGCTCTCCGTGGTGCTGAAACCCGAAAAACACATTCATTCTCCAGTTACAGTCCGTCCGCAAAGAAGGCAGGCGAGACGCACGAGGCAAAAACATAAAACGACTAACTGCAGGAAGACACTGGGGTGGGAGCGCTTACGAGGACGAGTTGAAAAGCACACGGCAAGAGAAATAGGAAGGAGAGAGAGGGAGAAGGGATGACGCTGTAGTGGAAGGTGGCTACAGTAGGCAGTGGGCGTGTTCTTCTTGTTGTGATCTATAGTTGGGAAGCCCAGTGTCATCTGCTTAAGCACAGACCGGCTGTGCAGACCTGTGTGGCTGAGCGGGACAGAAGGAACAGGCAGGGAATGCCATACCTGGAAATGCACACTGCTCTGCCTCGGTTTCAACCCTGAGGGCACTGTGGATGAGGAGTCCTTTCACCTGTGCGACGACTTTGACAAATTAAAGCATGAGGAGAGACATTCCGGGGTAGAAGTATTTGAGAGACTTTGAGCGCTGGCTCCTTGCAGTTGCAAGGGGAATTTTATGTGAGTGTGTTAGTGCGCATTTGTGTAATGCAGGCGGTTGCGGGTGCGGTCTGTTGCTGCGCTGTGCCTTCCTTCCGTCTTTAGCATGTGCAGATGTGTGCAGAAGTGAAGCTGGCAACTGGCTTGGAGTTTGTCAACGTCTGGATTGAAGGGGTCGCATCTCCCTTTTCTGCCCGGGGGAGGGAGCATTGGGTTGGGCAGCCAATGGCCCAGCTCACCTCTACCACCATCTTTAACCTGGGTCACAGGGACTCCTTCTAGCAGGCCACTCAGCTGGACCATACAATGGATGGAAGTCTATGTGGAATTAAGTGGAACAGTGCACTGGAGCTCCAGCATAGGTCAGAGTTAATTAGGTACGGTGGACTCATCAGGGGAAGACAGAAGACTATTTGGTCCACAAGCCAGCAAGGACACAGCCCTATTGTAAGTATGCATCAAAACATTCGCTCATACACAGCAATGACCCACAAACCCACAGAGAATTAATCTACATTACAATGTAAATTACAATGTTTACGTTGTAATGAACACAAGTCCGCATCAAAGTCTGACAAGTGCTGCAGTAGGGGCTAACCTAAACTTGGTTCCACTGCAATGCATTGATGTGTGTGTCTAAATGTGTGTCTCTGCATGCACGAGTGCCCACGCATGTTGTCACCAGACTCTTGGCCCCGCAATCTTTTATGACATGGTGTCTCTAGAATGTCCATGCTGGTCTTCTCCTGTGACATGGTTGCCAGGAAACAGAAACGGTGTGCCACCATCCGTTACTTTTAAAGCTAAGTGCACCTCCGTGTTCCAACTGTTGCAGCTCATGTCAAGTGGGGCAAAGGGGTGAGAAGGGATGAGACAAGAAAAAAAAAAAAGAGAAAACAGATCAAGTGAAGGCAGAGAGCAGGAAGGGAGGGGAAAATGGAGCCGTGAATTAAAAAAAGGGTTGCTGAATTGACAGGTCTTACAGAGACGAGCAAATAATAATACCGTAGCATTTTACATCGATGAGTTAACGGAGGACAATCCAATGTGAAAGGTTTTGTTGGTTCACTGTGATAAACAAGCTGATTCCAGTGCAGAGTGCTGCTGCAGGCTTACGGGGATTAGGCAGGCAGGCTTAATTCAGCTCAAACACTGTTTGAACTGTGCCTTCTCATTGCTGCACCTCCAACTGGTGCACCTCATTTTTCCTCAGAAACCTAGATTGACTGCCTTTGCACAGCTTCAGACCTTCCACACTGCTTGACACCATGCATCAGTGTCCTAGTCTGAACTCTGCTCTGAGACGGTGTTTCGTTCTTTTGGCTCTTATCAGTCCTTTCCGCATGCCCGTAAAAACCTGTGCTAAAGAGTGTTGAGGATGCATCACGGGGATTGGAACCGGCAGATAAACCCGCTGACCTCGCCCGCATGCTGGACCGATTGATAGACAGACATGAGGTAGAGGGATAGTGAGGGTAGCCAGACAATGGCCGGCTTCCTGGCCATGCAGTCTCCATCTGGCTGCCCTCCAAGACCCCCCTTTGCCGCCCTTGCCTCCCTACACACACACACAAACATACATACAGTTATCGCTAGCCCCCTCCCCCTCCCTACGCACGCTCACACTCCACTCAGTGCTTCTCTCACACGTAAACAAGTCTTAGGCTGATCTGAAAACATTGACCTACATAAAAGCATGCTCTGTCTTCTTTTCTTCCACTACTGGCCTCTCCAAATTCACACTAGGCTGTTGCACATTGTATATACCATGTTGCATGCAGTTGCACAGGTTTTCAGGCAAATGCATCCGGCACATGCATGCACACTGACCCACATCATTCACCACCCTATTCTGTGCTTAGATCTTAAGTGGCTGCAAGTGCTATTTTAAACAGATTTGGGAGTGAATTACAGAATGATTGCATCAATGTCAATGCTTCACAGAGGAACTGAGCAACATCCGGGCTCTTTTTGATGAAAATTACGTCAGTAAAAGTCTTTTTACAGAATCACGATGCAGTAAGGAACGTCAAGTAGGGATTATTTGTGGATCTGAAACACAAGATTGATGTTATATGCAAAACCATGCATCGCAGTCTCTTAAGACTGGTTCATTTCATTTCCCTGGAGTGCTGTATTTTCACATCTGAGCCCAACATGAATTACAACTGCGGAAGATGAAAGGCCTTTTTCAGTTTCATTCAAACACTCGCTTGGTTAAAGCCAGTAATTTCAGCCAGGAAATGTGCAAACACAACTGAGAAAATGAGCAGCCACTACTGATCCACACTGAAACAGAAGGTTATGAGTAATTGTAGCAAGATAGTGATTCCCTTGGCTGTTTGCATATTTACTGTGAGCTTTTGTGCATGCATGTGTGTGTGTGTGTGTGTGCGTTTAACATGTAACACCATGAATGATGGAGAAAGATGCTGCAACCCCCCCTCCAGGGAAAATGCTTACTCTTCCGGACACAGGCATGATGCAAGTCTCACCACCAACGTGAATTTTCCATAGGACACGAACTCCACAGCGACAGCCAGAAACATTAAAAATAACAGCAGCGGCAGCAGCACCACACAGAACCAATGGGCTGTATTATTTGCTGGCTTATGCAATCTCTGTCGTTTTTCTCCCACCAAAGCTGACCTTGAAAAGTGAAGGATGAAAGGCTAATCACTTACACATTTCCGTGCTTGTTTTGCCTTCAGAATGGTAGTGTTCAGTTTCGCTTCTAGGCAAATAATTCTGACTGATATCTCTCCTCATCAGAATGCAGCGGAAACACTTGAAGAATGATGAGCTCCAAAGAGGAGGAAACTCTCAGATTTTTCCAGTATGTTGAGGAGAATGGGCTGAGAGCCTACAACGGCCTGGTAGCTCAGAACTTGGACCACGCCAGGAATGAGAGAAATAGGACATTCCTGCAGGAAAAGAACGAGAAGAAGAGAAAACAGGAGGAAGCCATAAGGAGGTATGACGAAAATAAGTGCTCACAAAAGTAAAAAAAAAACATAACACATATTTATTGACATAAATTTGATAGCACAGGGATATCCTATAAACAGCATATACTTTCCCATTCGTTTAACTTAGCTTCATTTTTAATTTTGCTTGAGTGTTTTTTAGTGCACCAATGGGATTCTGTCCTGTAAATGCAAAGATGTCAATGGGTTCACTTGTACAGATCTGGGACAAGTGGCCAGAGGGTCCCTGTGGCAATGGCAGAGCGCTATATTTTGGAGTTTACGAGTGTGGACTGGCGCGCCCCATGATCTATGGAGGATAATTAATTTTTCACTTTTAGACTTATTTGGGACTTGTCCTTGGGTGGAGGTCACCACTGCTCCATTTTTGAGATGGAGAGCTTTTAGAATTAAGAAAGAGGGAGGGGTGAGCCGTGACGGAAAATGTGTTTTAGGATGTGAATGAGACACGTTTGTTGACTCTTGTTATGTTTTTCAACTGTGTAGAACGTTGTGTCGTTGTTAAGAAGCTGTGGTGACATCTCACAGAGCTTGAAAATACATTTTTGTCCAGTTAACTCGGTCAAACATATGTTCTATATTCTGCTGAATTATCTTTTTAATGTCTTTACGTAGAAGCGTTTACAGGAGTGCCTCTGTGCGCAGCAACATCGCTGTGTGGCATTCTGAAATTTGACCGAATAAAACGCACGCACTTGAAACGTGACAAGCACGTGGCTACAGCGTGCTAGTGTTGTGGGTTAGAATAACAAGCACTGAGTCTCAGAGTCGTTGAAATCGTTATCGCAGAAGGGTTTGGGCTGTGTGGTTGCAGCAACATGGTTATCCGTATCGCTTTATGCCACCCATAAAATAACAGCAAAACTTTTCATGGCATGCAACAACACTTACAAACACTATACTGAATTTATTCATCTTCATACATCGATTTCAGTCGTTGTTAAGGTTGGGAGGGTTCTTACTTTTTCTTATGCCTCGTGAATTATGATTGATCTGCAATACTAGAAATGTCAAGATATGTTTAACACATGGCGTCTATATTTTTAGATGCTGTATTTTTCATAGTAAAATTTTCTCAAAATGACCAATTTAGTGTTTGTTTTCTATGGAGGACATCAGTTTTTCATAAAGCAGAGAAACACACTCTTGTTCTCCATAATCAACCTAATGATGCAGCTTGCTAAACCAACATCATAAAGGCTTATGGGAAATGCTGTCCAATCTAGTCATGGATTCTAAAAACTATTTGTTTTCTGTCAGCCTTTCAGACAGAGCACAAAGTATTTTAGCAGCTGTTGTAAAATTTAGCTGTTCATCCAATAATTACATTGACGCGTTTTTTATTTTTTTTGTTGTTTTTTTTGGTGGGGGACTCTTTGAACCCTGCCACGTTTCCGTCAAAGGGTCATGCTGTTTAACAGAGCTGTCCTCTGACTGTTGGTTGAACAGTGAATTCAGTACAGTGTATTACTTGCCCAGTCAAAGTCCGACTGTATCCATCAGGCATTACAAAAACATTTTTTTGCTCACCAGCGTAATCTAATTGCTCTCATTTCCAGTCCTGCGCAGTATCTTGGTTAATGGGACAAGATTAAGCCTGAGGAAAGTGGCATCTACTGTCCTGCTGTCCGTCCACTGTCTTTTAGCCAAAGATCAAACATTAATACACAGTCACTGGAGGAAGAGTCTAAAATATATCTGGATATTTTATGAGGCGGCCTATAAGTAGGTCAATGAGACGACCCATTTTTACAGTAACAGAATGAGAGTGATAGAGTGTGAGAATTCATGTGTGCACGGTTGCACTTGCGTAAGAAGGACGTACATTCGTGATTGCGTACATGTGCGTGAACGGGCATGAACAACAGGGGAAAAAAAGGAATATATTGAGTTTGAGAGAAAGGGTAGGGAAGAGGAGATGTCCAGTGAAAGAGCTGTATTTGAGGAAGAGCTTGTTAGAGCAAATGTGTTTAAGAGTGGGGAAAAGGGGAAAAAAAAACCTGTTAGAGGGAGATTAAGTGTGAGCTCAGTTGCAAGAGATGTGTTCTGCCTGGTGACAGCTGGAACAGCCATAGGCCAATCAAATCAGCACGTTGGCTTTGAGTGAGGCGGGCCTTCCTGCCTTCTGCTATCGAGTTTCTTTTATTGTATTGCAACAGAAGAAACTTAGTCTCTCTCTCACACACACAGATGTTCACAAATGTATTTAAAGATGCAAGAGTGTTCATAACCGCCACTCCCCACCACACACACGCACACACTGCCATTTGCCTATATTTACATATGCATGCAAATTGCAAACGGCAGCTTTCGTATTTCTTTACCTCTCGTGCACACATACGTGCCAACTCAGTCAGACATTTATTTTTTTTTATTGTTTTTCTCAGTATCTCCTTCGGTGTTTTGTTTGTTTTTGTTTTTGTTTTTGCTGTCTTTCCTGTCACATGATGTCACACAGTGAGAGACCCAGAGCTACCCGACAACAAGTCAACTCAACTGGTCCAAGTGCACCTGTGGTCTGTCCTGTAGCCAATCACTGGGCAAATATCCTATAAATAACCCAGTCACCAGAAATCCAGTCACACCCACCCACCCACACACACATGAAACCCATGCATATGGGAGGGCATGTCACAGCAGATGCACACCCAAAACATACAAGAGGGAGAGTTGTTAATACTGACACCTGTGGCTGAATCTTGAAGTTTCTTCCACTTTTTTTTTTTAGTGACATTTTACACAAAATAACACAATTTGTTCTTTACTTAATTATTTTTGTTTGTATTCCTGGACACTGTGGCTCTACAGGTTGTCACCTTTTTCTTTTAACACTTGTCAAATTATAACAAACCCTGATGTGGTTTTTGTGCACACATGCCATAGTGTTATGAGGTGCACATGTAGTTTATTATTGTTGTGCGGCGGCAGCTGGTTTTGTGTCTGGTTTCTATGGGTACCCTGTTGCTAGGCGAAGTTAAGCCCCTGACCAATGAACCGGGCCCACCAAGCACCTTCTGTTCAGCAGCTGGCCGGGAGGGAGTAGGAGTCAGCAAAGTCACAGACTAAGGGGTCATTCACACAAGTACACGCACACGCACACACATACATATGCACATAAACACCCACTGCATGATTACACTGTGAACGCAAACATGCAGATTCATTCAGTTTGATTTAAGAATTTAAATATCTGACAATAAACTTAATTGTGTTTGATTTGATAATAATTTAGATGCATACATTGCATATACATTGCTAAATTATCATGTGTTTTGTACCAACATTTTCTACCCTAAACACAGTCACATCTCTCTTTTTTTTTTTTTTTCCTCTGCAATAAACACTCACACAGACACACACACACACACACACACACACTTCAGTTACCCCATTACCACTCGACACTCAGACATCATTAACGCTCCATTCGGGCCAATCGTCCATTTATAGGGATTGATTGTGTACAGGCGGGGGGACGTCCATGGTGTCATTATGTGTGTGTTTGTGTGTGAGGTGTCTGTCATATCCAGGGTTAAACTCAAATCAATGCTTTGCCCTGAAAGAGGCCCTGTTGTCAGTGGCACTAACGTGTCTGTTGTTGTTAACTTAGTGCGCTCATCAGTGGCACAGAATGAGTTGCACACACACGCACACAAGCACATATGCTTAAATGGAGACGTGCCTTGGTGACATCTGTATATTGGGGTATGGTATGTGCTATTTCTGCTGTCTCGTGGCAGGAACAGACTACGGGGTATGATGTAGGAACTTTTTATCCGTCCCTATTTCCCATATATAATGTAATTTTTTTGTTCCCCTCTTCTCCTATCTTGCTCTTTTAGAACGGGTGAGGACATAGCAACTGAAGGCAAGCACTTGCGTATGGGCTCCATTACAATGCCAGACCCCCAAGAACGCATGCCCATGCCCCACCTGCACGCCATCGCCTGTGGGCAGGGTTTCTCCGTGCGCTCCCAGTCCCTCCACTCTGTCGGTGGCGGCAACAGCGGGGGTGGAGGCGAGGAGGAAGTGGGAAGTCCGACCTCTAGGAAGCAGCCCCCACCTAAGCCCAGGAGGGACCCGGCCACCAAGCTGAGCATGTCGTCTGAGGCGGTGGACCACAGCCCCGTGTCCACCTGCCGCGGGGAGAGATGTGACGGTGAGTGGTGGTGGCACTTCACACCAAACTACTGTGCTATATATAGATGCTCTCCCCGGTGCCCTACTCAACATTGTTTCTCCACAATGACATGACATCTAGCTTTTCACTCAGTACTTACCATTAAATGCCATAGTTGCACATTGATATATAAAAGAAGGGCTACTACAATAGGGCTAAACCATAGTTAAACACCAGGTCGAATATGCTGGATAGCGTTGCATATGTAGAATCCTGCAGTACACAACATATAAAGCAATACTTGAAGAGTGAGACATTCTGCTCTGAACATGGTTTGCCCATTTTGTGAGGGGTGATGATACTTTGAATTGTCCTGTAAAAAAGAAATAAATAATAATGCACAGGACTGACCAACTCAGAATACGAAATTCAACTAAGAAAGGTTAGAAAAAACGGTTGTTTGCATATTGCCCCTCGGCTCTGGGGGAAAATTTTAAATAAACCATCTTACATCATTTTGTATTTTATAATAACTGTATTTTTTATTATTGAGGAATAAATATTCTCTGGATTATTTATGACTGTTATCTCAAGGATTAAAACAAATGTCTTGTGTTATATGTTTAATTTTCAAAGCAAAAATATATACTGATAAATTGCAGTCATCAGGTGCTACTCTATTTATCCACTTAGTACTGTATAGCAGACTGATGAGAGAAATGTGTTATCCTTAGAGGGTCACTGGTCACACAGTCAGTTGTCAGAGCTGTTGTCATTGCACATAAAGCAGTGTTGCAGAAAGCTGTCTTTTCGATGTGTGGTAGCGTGAGCTTTAATTAACTGGGCGGGTATTCTCTATACACAGTACATGTGTGTTTTGCAACCTTCTTTAAGGCAGGTGCCTGTCAGAGAGAAAAGACTCAGAGGTTGCAGGAAGCTTTGACTCCATTTCAGTTTGGATGCTTCGCTGCCAACGTGATGTTTAGGGTGTCGCCCAGCCTGGCTCAGATTGGTGGGGATCTCTCTATGTGCACACAGATCTTCCTGGGCACCACGGCAACCATCCCACAGAAACAAGACCCCCTGCAGCCCGGCCAATCACAGCATCACTGTGCAACTCGGGCCAATGAGGCTCCAGAGATGCTGAAGTCTGAGCTTTTCGAGCCAATCAGAGACGGAGTGTGGGGGTGTCCCTGGCTGAGGGGAGGGTTGCGTGCTCTGTAGCTGGCGCTTTAGCGGAAAGGGGAGGAGCTTGTCAGTGTAGAATTCATTCAGGAGGAGCGATTGACCTAGATTCGTTTTCCCCGGGAGGAGGTGGGGGGGGGGTTGCGGGTAAACACATCCGCTAAAGGGGGAGGGGTAAAAGAGGAGAGAGGAGAGAAGAGAAAGGACAGGGAGTAAGAGATGTTTGAAGGGATGGATTCATCATCAGTGCAGAAACAGATCTCAGCATCCTCTGTGAAAACCTGCAAGCGTAGGAATGTCTTTGCAGCTGTAGAAAAGAGGCACCATTGTGTGCAAGATATTGTATGCACATATACACAGGCATGCATGTACACACGTAAAAACGGGAAGATAGAGTGCAAAGGAATGTGATTTCATTCACCCAAGTCAAATTAAACACATACCAGAAACACTTATTAGTAAGTGGTGATGAGGGGATGAGCAAGCATCAAAACAAAAGATCTCCGTATTCTCTGTCGTGATTACCAAAGTTGACATCACTTAATTTATTGTTTGTTCTCTAGCAACTAATTCTGTAAAGCTAAATATTCAGATGTGATGGAAACTTGGAAGACATACCTACAAGGGCACACTGTTCGGCTTCTCTTTCCCGGAAGACTGACTTCATAGGATGTGAGATTATGTGCTATAAAATGTGTACGTGTCTGTCCTAATTTCCCCCTCTGAATGTGTAGGCATGTGCATTGTCAGCGCGTGTGTGCGTGCGCGCGTGTAGCGATGGTGGTGAGTCATACAGTAACGGGAAGTATGCGTGTGTCTGGGCCATCTGGCATCTGAATTATTAAAGGTGTAAAATCTGCAGTTTGAAAATTTCAGACATGGTCCAGCTCTTAACTACTCTTATCTCCTGCTGCCTGTCAAAATAAAGAGCCACTCCTGTGCACACATCTCAGTGTCTGACCTAGAAATCTGGAAATAGACGTCGTGCAACTCAGTAGTATAGAGTATGGATAAGTAGTATAAAGCTCTGAGTACTGTCACTAAACAAGCGTTGGGACTGTACTGTATTTTCCTTTACAGTACGCCATCTAGTACAGTATCCTGGCAATGTGAAAGCTGAACAAATACCTCACTGCGCCACATCTAAAGCACTTCACGCTGCAATGCTACGTCACCACTATCAAAAAGAAGCTCCACAGTGTGTGTGACCCAGATACTATACTCACATACTGCTCCACCGCCATAAATGTGACCTAGAAACATGCATATGCCTCAACTGTTCCCACATATCTGACTCAAGATATTGCTCTCAGCATTACATGCTGACCTACAACTGACCCAAAGAACTGAAAAAGGCTTCATGTCACTACTAATTATTCACTTGATGAATGATAAATAGTTCATGAAAACAGACTTTTATCAAATACATTTTTTCACTGTGTAGTACGTCATACCACATCAAATGTGTTAAACAACATGTAGTGTGTTTGATCCAGGTTGTGCTTAGGAATTTGTCCAAATGATTAATGTTTATTCCTCTCGATTCTTTAGGAGCTCAAGGATGCAGTGAGGACTGCAGGAGGGTGCCGCCACCCAAACCCAAGAGGAATCCCAACACACAACTGAGCGTTTCTTTCGATGAGTCCTACATTAAGAACCACGGAGGCAGCGGGGTGTGCCCCTCCAGGCCGCTCCACCACGTCACGTCCCCCTGCGAACGCAACCCCTCGCCTCCACAGAGTGACGAGAGCCCTACGGATGACTGTGAAGATGAACCTGTCTACATAGAGATGGGCGGGATTGATGTTGGACCACGAGAACCCTTGAAGAGTGAGGATGAGGAGCCAGGAGAGTCTGTGTACGAGGAGATGAAGTACCCAGTTCTGGATGATATGGAGTACCGCACCGACCCTGTGGGATGTCGCTCCGCGTGCCCCACCCCTGCACCCTATGATCCTGAGCCTCTCAGCCGCTGCTCCACACCTCGAAACATTCCCCTCTGTGACATTCCTGCGCCCTTTCCCAATTTACTCACCCATCGGCCTCCACTGTTGGTGTTTCCACCAGCGCCAGCGCAATGCTCGCCCAACTCGGACGAGTCTCCCCTCACCCCATTAGATGTAACCAAATTACCCATGCTGGAGAACCAGTCCTACAGCAAATCTCCCACCTCTTCCAGCGAGCCCCCTTCATCGGCACACCTCCGTAGAGAACTCACCGCCACCCCTACACTCACTGTCTCCGGCCGCTCCTCTGCGCCTCCTCTACCCTGCACCCTCTACAAATCCTCTTCGTCCTCCTCCTACCAGCGGAGCCACTCTGCTTGTCCGTCTCCAGTCAGCATGGGCCGCTGCCTAACCCCCCTGAGCCTCATGCGTACTCCTCCGTTCGATGCTCCGATGCCCTTCCCTGGGGGGCTGCCGCGGAGCGCTTCTGCCACACCTCACGGCAAGGGCTCACCACCTCAAGACGGCGTGGGGCGGCTCCATGGCTCTATGCAGAATGTGTCGACGGGGCGTTCGCGGACGCCCACCAGTCCACTGGATGAACTGACCAACCTGTTCACCACAGGCAGAAACATGCTGAAGAAAAACTCCAGTGGCAGAAAGTCTAAAGAGCCTGGAGAGAGTGAGTTATTTCACACATTTGTTATATGTCAATGGGATATAGTGAAACAAAGCACGCATCAATGTCCTCACATGTACTTATTTATGACCGGTGAGTCCTTAGGAGAGTAGATATAGTAGCTTGTAGCTGCATCTCCATTGACTCCATTGCACATACCTTTACTTCATTTAATTTCATATCATCATATCTTCAAGTCTTAGAATAACAATCTGAAAAGCAGGGATAACGTCCAATGTGTCACCAACTTCACCTACTACGAAGGTGTATGGAGGAGGAAAAAGAATATGAAAAGACTTGTAGCATATGAAACAACTTTATTAGACCTACACATATCTGCCTTTATCATGGTCATCCTATCTATGGATGATGTGGACAGTGTTAGTGTCTAAATGCTATGTTTCCCCAGTCAGTGATAGTGTAATTCATCCTTATTTAAGAGTTGCCAAGTGTAACACTAGTAATTTAGGAGACTGTGCATACAAAGCACCACTTGTACAATACCATGGACCTCCACACTGTCTGCAACCTTCCATTTGTTTAATCTAGGCCCACCGAGCCAAGTCTGATACAGATCGTATGATTTAATCTGAGGGGATTAAAGACCAAAGCGGGCAGCAGGTCCCATGGCGTTAGGCCATCAGGCAGCATTACTTTTAAATATGTAAACATCATATTTAAATACAGATATTCATGCCACACTCAAGACGAAGCCAAAATAAATGCAGCTGGGAAGACTAACTACTCAGAGCTGTACAAAAGGATTCAAGTTAACAAAAAAAAAATTATATAAAAACTTTAAACCTTGTGGTCATATTTTATGTCATTCTGTGAGTTTGGTGCCAGCAGCATTATCGGTCAGTTACAACTGTCATTCTCGTTGTCATGCATAATGCAGCCATTTTTTAATAGCCACGGTAAGCTTGAATATTTTGAAATTTAATGTAAATGAATAAATAAAAAATGTGACTGCAGGCATTAAACCAAAATTAAATAAGCACTGTGGTATTAATGAATGAAGGGCAGTGCAGCTCTTGCGGATTGTCATGTATTATTTGAAAAAGGTCACTAATAAATTAATATGGAGTATCTAATGATTTAGAGTGGGGTTTAGCATGCAGGTTCACCCTATAGCTGACATATAATTCCAACATTACATACCTCTTTAGACCTGAGCTGTACAATCTGAAATTACTTAAACAGCTGAACCAACATCTTTAATGAAATGAGATTTATTTAACAGCATTTGTACATACACCATAAATCATGAAATAACTCCAAAGAATGCACACATCCATCCTTACTCAGTGCTCTTAGCAACTACAACATAGCAACAGTGGAAGGAGGAGAAATCCCTGCTTCTTATTTGCAGCTTCCCTCCCCGTGGGTAATGCAGCCAATCACAGCTCAGGGCACGCCGGTCTGCAATGGAGCAACGAGCTCGTGATAGGGATAGCTCTGACTCTGAACTCAAATCTACACCTGATCAGAGGATTGAAGATTCTGTCCAATCAGCACATACTTTACTCGTAATTTAGCCAATCAGGTGACTGGGGCAGCTGTGCAGATGGGGAGAGTGGAAGCTCAGAGAATTTATGATTCTTTGCCATTTTGACTGCAATGGGATATATATCTTCTAGTTGGTGCATACTTGTGCCAAATTAGAGCACATATGCTGTTTAATCATGTGATTTCTATGCATTGTTTTAATTAGACTGGTATAATTAGAATCTTCTTATAAGTGATTTATAGTCAATGGTTGCATTCAGGTGCCAGGAAATCCCTGTGATGGCTCACCACTTAGCCCTTTGACCGTACTTCGTTCTCTAGACCCATATGGTTTGTTAACTGGTTGCATATGTCATCTATACATCAACTGTGGGCTGCGGTGACGGCTCTCTGTATCCTAACTCCTGGGTGAAAGAGCCACATGGGGCTAACAAGCACTAACAGGTTGTGTGTGTTGCTCCGTGAATGGCTACAAGCACACATGGTGTAATGAGCTTGGAGGTTGTGGAGGAATGGAGGTTATTTTTTTTTTTCTCTCCTTTTCTGAGGCGATGGAGGCAGCAACAGCTAGCCTGACCCACTTACCAACTGGTTAATCACCGCACACATACATACATACGTAGACGCACACATACGCACCCAACACACATCTGCACACACTAAAATGGCATGTACATGACACGCTGGCATGACAGGAGATGCTTGTGTGCTATATTGTAGGTTGAAGCACAACCTATGTGGAAATAAATGATGCACATTTTTTAAGCAGTGATGATCTATAATGTATCTATTGAGCTTTGTATTAGTGACATACATACGGTTCCCCATTTGCATTTCCCACACTTATGGGCTGCAATATTTTATGTGCATTTGCTTAAACAGAGTCAGAAGACTCAGTGTGAATGTGCATGCAAGAAATCAGAAAAAGATAAGCATAGTGACAGTGTTACATGTTTAAGAGTGTACGTTGTATTGGTAAACGGTTTCTTTATAGTAATGCCACACATTATATATATATATATATATATATATATATATATATATATATATATATACTGTAGATTTAAAGTAAAAGAACTGTGAAAATGAAGCAAGATCTACAAGTTCCATTTAAAATTACTATAAGACATCCATTGGCAGTATGTATTATTATCAAATCCATCAAATTCTAATGCCTGTTGGCCCCAATATTTATTCATCTACTGTAAATGTTCTGGTACGCCACTGCTTCTTCTGTGACTAGTGACTGACACCTAGAGGATGTCTCTCGCCATTGCAGCACTAAGTACTTATCCTAACTATCCTTCTGTAATTAAACTTTCTATCCAGTTTATGCCAAAGCTGAATGTGTTTGCTTGAATCACTTTTCATGTTTTAACATATTTTTTCTTTTCTCTCACAGCTGAGTCCAAAAGCAAGTCTCACAGCGAGTCCAAGCGAGAAGGCAAGGAACGCCACAGTCACAGCAAGGAGTCCAAGCGAGAATCCAAGGAGCGCCACGGCAAAGACTCTTCTCATCGGAGAGACAAAGACAGAGACAGGGACAAAGATAGAGACAGAGATAGAGATAGAGATAGAGACAGAGACAGAGACAAAGACAGAGATAGAGATAGAGACAGGGACAAAGATAAAGACAGAGGAAGCAGCAATGTAGAACATTTGCCCCACAGGCGCAACAGCAAAGACCGTACTTGTAGCAGTGTAGATACACCACCTGTTCGCAGGGATAGCAGCAGTGTAGAGGCCATCCCTGTGAGACGGGACTCCAAAGACAGGGGCTGCAGCTCCTTAGAATCCAACCCTTTGATAAGGAGAGACTCCAAGGACAGAGGCATTGGCAATAGTGACCTGCTGCCAAGGAGAGACAGTAAAGATCGGAGTGGGGGGCACGGTATGGAGTGCTTGCTGAGACAAGACAGCAAAGACAGACTGCTAGATCAGCCACCTGAGCTGTTACCAAAACATGACAGCAAGGAAAGGTCAAGAAACGGTGTAGACTACAGACATGAAAGCAGAGAGAGACTGCTGGATCAGCCGCCTGAGCTCTTACCCCGACAAGATAGTAAAGAACGAGCCAGGAATGGTGTGGACTCAAAGCACGAAAGCAGAGACCGGCCACCTGAGCTGCCCCGACAAGAAAGCAAAGACAGAGTTAGAACTGCTCCAGAACACAGACATGACGGCAAAGATCATCGTCCAGATTTGTTACCCCATCAGGAGAGCAAAGAGAGAGAAAGAAATGACATCGAGCATAGACATGAAGGTAGAATTGATCAGCCACCTGAGATCCTACCCCGACAAGAAACGTCCAGAAGCAGCAAAGACAGGGTTGGGTCCGTCTCGGAATCCAAGTATGAGGGGAGAGATCGGAGCTGCCACAACGGAGGAGGAGATCTGCCTCCTCCACTTTTACCCAGGCAGGACAGTAAAGATCTGAGCAGAACTGGCCTTGAAGTGAGACGGGACAGCAAAGACAGAAGCCTGAATGGCTCAGAGCAGCATCATTATGATCTCAAGAGCACCAAGAGCCCCTCTGCAATGGAGCACAGGGGTGATAATAAAGAGCGAGGATACAGATCTGATGGCACGCCACGGCGAGATAAAAGAGCGAATTACAACACGGACCAGTCAAAAGCACAAGAGAGGAACGGCAGCACAGTGTCAGGGCAGCACTCATCAACAACAACACCTACTCACCACGGGAGGCCATCAGGTAGCCCACCGATGACCACTGGAACAGGAAATGGTAAGGGTTCAGTTTCAGGAGAAAAATCACAGTATATAGTCACAGTGTTCCGTATATAACATGTATGTCCCCTTCCTTTGTAGATCTAAAGTCAGCATCTAAGTATGGACGCTCAACTTCTATGCCTGCTAATCCATCTCCAATGGGAACTCCACAAAGGAGAGCAGTGGAGTCGCATCAAAATCAGGTATGTCTTCTCTACTCATAGTTTAATCATCTTACAAACCCCTCAAGCTCCCTCCTCAATCTGTATGTTTCTCATTCTCATTGTCACCACAAAAACACAACAGGAAAACATCTTATTAAATTAAACAATGACTAGCTAATGCTAACATGAATATTGTAATCCTAGACAAAACAAAGCTACAAAGAGCAGGTGTGAAAGAATTCTCTAATTGTGCGAGGCAGCGCGTTACATTCTGATGAGGCTGTTTGGGAAAGGAATAATTAAGCTGGGGTTATACTTGATGATCGGATTGTTTCTTTATAAATTAAAGCGAATGCTGATGCGGTTTCAACATTTTAAAAATAACCTGGCAGCCTCGTTGGCGGCGTTGACTGATTTCAACGGCAGCTGAACAATACTCCAAATGGAATTTTGATAATATTAAAGTAAGAGCTTTTAAAACTGTAATTCCCAGCATTTGGAACTGATCGACTCATTCTAGATTTGAGCTTTGTACAAGGGTCTGTTCGCTATCCATGTCTACTCCCATCCATCGTAGATTATGATTTAGATATATCTGAAAACATCATTATAATTGGCCCAGTTACATAGACCATTAATAGGATGGAGTTATTACTTTGATTGGACATAGTTATCATCAGCATACATTGCAACTGAAGATTTATTAACTACTTAAGGTAAATTGTCAATGAATACAGAGAAGGAAAGCTTTTATCCAAAGCAGGGAACTCTGTGGTAATCCATAATGGTTTCCATTAGCAATTGACACACTGTGATTTGAATCTTGCACTGAAATCCATGAATATTACCCCTACTATTCATTGACTCTGTCCCTCAGATGCCCCAGATGCCATGGATATGTGGAGACACCACAATGCTGGAGCAGATCGAGAGGAAGCGCACCCTCTGCATGGAGATCCGCTCCAGACAGCATCCACACTTGCAGAGGTCTCTAGAGAAGCCGCCACCACCACCTCCGGACAGGAACGAGGACAGGCACCAGGAACGAAGTCAGTGCAAGCAGGAAAGCGCATCTGTCCTCCCAGGCTGGGGAAAAAGCAGCGGGGCCAAGAAGATCCGTCCTCCCCCTTACCCGACACAGACGACCGTATTCTGGGACACAGCCATCTGACATTAACAAGGAACTTAGACCTCCCTATCACACAGCCCCCTTATTACCCACTCCCTCTCCCAGTCAGGTTGTACTGATTGTCCCCTGAAGTGCCAGGGCGTTCAGGGCAGCCACTAAGAAGACCAGAGGGATGATATTCGCTGATGTCAAAAGGACAATGGTGGTTACCACAGCAATATTTCTGCTCGTTCAGGTTGTCATGTTTTCTTATCATCACTGGTGATATTTGATATTTTTCTATTTCCTGTGACTGGACTCTTGTAATATAATTAGTAGAGTAGATATTTGATGATGAATAGATATTTTCTAAATGAGATGATGGGGATCAAAAAGGAGCTTAAATGATGTATAGTAGATGTAGATGCAATCTAATATTTGTTTTTATGTTATTTTTGTTTAGGTTATTTTACATTTGAAAGCATAATCTATCATCTATCAATACTTGTA
This sequence comes from Chelon labrosus, assembly GCF_963514085.1. Classification (NCBI taxonomy): domain Eukaryota; kingdom Metazoa; phylum Chordata; class Actinopteri; order Mugiliformes; family Mugilidae; genus Chelon; species Chelon labrosus. Next base: position 13,132,343 of record NC_140342.1, read on the forward strand.
CTGTAGTAGCATAATTTTCTTATGCCCAACTCTTGGTTTGTGCTCCAAAGCACTAAAATGAATGGACTATTCAGTTCTGTCTATATATACTTTGCATTTTCACTGTTGTATTGTAAGTCGAGGAGTTAACGTGCTTTAGATTCCAGCGCTCTCCATGCCTGGTCCGGTATGTTGTAGAATGTACAACAGTTGGTCCTAGAACAGAAACAGGAAACTCGTGTGCTTCAGTTTGTATATTACAGTAAGACACTGTGTAGTCAGCCTTTGGAAGCAGTTGAATTTATGAGGAAACCTGTTGGCTGGCATGTTGTAGAGGACAGAGAACGTGTGAAATGTTTCTGTTGTACTCTAAGATACACTATGAAGGTGGTTTGGGGAGGTAGTTAATTAGAACATACATTATAATAACAGTATAATTTCCAAGACCAGCCAAAGCCTGTAAAAGCAAGGTATGGGTGTGGTTGCACTTTGGGTGGTTGGTTATTTAAACTGGGGTTAGTGGCAATAGCTGGCGAGTACCAGTGCGCTTACATTGCCATGCACACTGCGAGCACCTAGACAGTGTAAATACTTAATGCCAACAACCAGCCCGTACAATCAACACCTGAGCTTTTAGAAGAGTTCTTAATTTTACTGCAGATTATAATAGCCATATGCACTTGCTTAAGAAATAACTTTCAAGATTATGCTTATATATTTTTTTGAAAATGTTAGGAGTGGTGAGTTGTGCCATGTAAGTTTTATTTTATTGGCTGGGAGGTAAAGCCTCAGGAGACCGGCTGCGTGTGATATGCAGTCATCTGTAACTGGTTGTCTCTGACAATGTTCCCAATTCAATTGGCTGGCAACCATTTTAGAGATCAAATTGTTTAAGGACCTATCACATGGCGACAGCTCTACCCAGTCGAAAGGACAGGGGTTGCACAAAGGCCGACACATTTTTGAGGCTTTGTTTAAAAAAATAAATGAAAAAAACCTGCACTACCCATCATCTTCCATCACATTTAATCAGGCTGGTTACATACATGTCCCTCTCCCCCTGCTCTCTCCCTCTACCTCAACCTCTTACTCACATCATTCAATTGGTTCTCTTTTGCACAATAAAATGCAATGTCAGCATTGCCAAAATACAAAGGGTTTGACAAATGAGCAGGCCCCCGAGAGTGCAAGTGCAGTAGCCCCTCTCTGAGAATCAATGATACAGAGACCCCTCTGTGTTGTACCTGTATGTGTGTGAGGGAGAGAGCCGTGCGTGTTTGTGTGTGCCAAGCTACACTGTATGCAAGTTGCAAGTTAAAAATGATTGTTTTCAGACACCCACTTTGCCCTATCATGACGTCGTTGGGTGGAGGTTGGAAATGTAATAATGATGATGTACAATCTTTTTGTGTGTATAAACGTGCACTGTGAAAAGTTAGAGAGAGCACCGCACTGTCAGTCCTCTGTCTTATTGCACTGAGTGTTCTCTTGTTTTGCGTAATAAAAAAAGAAAAGGAAAAAAAAAAAAAACACGTTTGAGGAAAAAAAGTACTGTATTCTGATTGTCACTTGGGTTCTGTTGAGAGAAATAAATAAATATGAACTTGAAACCTGCTATGGAAAAAAAAAACAGCAACTGTGTCTTGTTGAAATAATTCATTTTTCTCCAGGCTTGTAGTTGTTTCCAAATGTTTGAGACGTTGAACTCTGAATGACTCGCAGTCTTGGAATCCTTTTAAACATTTTAATTAAGGAGAAACACAACTTGGATGAAAAGGGAAGTGGATTTTACAGAAAATAATAAAAATAATAAAAAAGTTTCTTTTGAAAAATATAGCCTGTTTATAACCCTAGTGTAGACTAGTTACAACTTAAAGCAGCAAGAGGTACTTTATTTTTCTCGTAGGCACACATTACACTGGCTGACTTTGCTTCGTTGTCGGTCGGCAGCTTTGATGGTGTGGGGCTTTCTGGTGACAAACTGCTCATTCTGACCCACCGCGGTCAGCCAAAAACTGTACAGGTTGGTAAAGTAGTGGCAGGAACCCCGTGCACCTTGGCACTCAATGAAGGGGTGAGTTCGAAAATCCTTAAGGCAGCTCCCGGAAGAAGTCAATGACTGGCCGCCGCCATCGTCACCTGCTCCTGTGTGCTGAACAAGAGAAGGCGGCAGGTACAGTGAGGGGAGGTAATAGATTTATTATTTTTTCCACACATACAATCAAGCTATTTATCACACTCACCAGGAGGAAAGAAAACCCTGTCCACAAACTCCTCCAGCCAGGCGGGCATGCAGGGATTCTATGATCCTGGCTGTGAAATGCCACAGCAGGAGAAAACGTCTCACACACCACACAGCGGCTGATGTGGGAGCTAATTTCCACCCCGAAGAACGGCATCATAGGTATGGGAGCGGTGGTAGAGAGCCAGTAGGATCTGCTATTGCGACTGGAATAGTAACAGGCTGCTTTGTTGCAGTAAGAGAAAGGCATGGTGGAAAAAACAGGGAGGCAGGAGCCAGGCTGGCCTGCAGGGGGAAGAAAATAAAAGAGATGGTAAGAGAAACACAGATGAAAGGCTGTTCCATACACTGCAAGATGATATTTCAAGATGATATTTTTACACTGGGACTTACCCAGATCTTGTGTGTGAGCCTTCTCTTGTCCCTCCAGGTGAATGAGACTGTAGCCCACCCAAAGCTCGCTGCTGTCTGCAGGACACCGTGGCACCTGATCTGACTGGCTGTGGACAACCAAGAGAAAGCCAAACCTCGATGCCCCCGCATGGCCTGGCTCACCTGGATCACCAGGTGGACCTGGGATACCTGGAGGAGGAAGGAGTTGAACAAAGTGCCAGATGGTGACATGAAAGGAGGGTAAAATGGAGGAAGAGATAAGGAGATATAAAATGTCTTAGCCCTGAGTGAATGGCCAGAACTCTATTCAGACTTCTTTCTGCATGAACTGTCGCATCTAATGAGATTCTGGCCTGTTATCAGTCCTGAGAGTTTCTATTACATACAGATATCTTTTATTTTGGCAACCCTATGTGTGTGATGGGTGGAAACATCATCAAGAACCCCCACGCAAGTCCAGTTGCCTTTGGTACAGTTTTGTTTCAGATAGACTGTGTCTGCACGCTCACCTTGAGGTCCTGTAAATCCTCGTTGACCAACAACTCCTGGGTCTCCAACCTGACCATCAAGACCAGGAGGACCTGGTATACCAGGCAGGCCCAAGGATCCCGGAGGACCCTTCTCACCTGGATGACACAAATAAAAACAATCACGTACATTCAGGATAAACACGTACAGACACATACAAGCAACTTGGTCATCATGAGGATAGATAAGCTTTTGTAATTTTTGTACAAGAATGTACAACAAGATTAGGTGTGCTGCATCTGAAACGAGTGTCAGATATTCAGCCAGTACAAACAAACAAAAAACGGGTCGGATGCAGTTAGAAGAAGATGAAAGGACAACATGCATTTGTAGAGACAAAGGGCTAAAATGTACACATACTTGCACAAAGAATACATAACATTTGCTTACCCTTACGTCCTGGAGTACCAGGAGGACCCACGTCCCCTCTGAACCCCACAGGTCCCGGGGGACCTTGTGCTCCCGAGATTGCAAGGGGAAGAAACCCAGGATCTTCTCTGATGAAATCACCAGGGGGACCTTTGATACCTGGAAAACAAATAATACACTGATCATTAGATGAAAGTACCAAATGTTTGTTGAATAAATCATAATGAATTAAAAATTTGACTTTTTATATATTCATTATATACATATTTTCTGTTGTGTTATTCACCCATATCTCCAACTATGCCAGTTTCTCCCTTACGGCCTTGGGGCCCCGGGACACCTTGGAGACCTTTGGGTCCCGGAACACCCCTTGGACCAACAGGACCTTGTTCACCTGTCAATATGAGGTAAGAGTTGAAGTGCATTTAAGTGGATTTCATTGTAAAATACTGATGGTATATGTCTGGAACTGTAATGTACCTTTTGGTCCTGCACGCCCTACGGAGTTCTGAGCTCCAGTGAGTCCTGGAAGACCCTTGTTTCCCTTACGCCCTGGCAACCCAGGGAAGCCAACTGGCCCTGGGTCTCCTTTCAAAAGAATGCTACTGCCTGGTGCTCCAGGTTCGCCAGGAGGACCTAAAAACAATTCAGATGTAAACTAATATATAAAATGGCACATATACGCATTTTTTTTTATCTGCATAAAACCCAATGTTCTTTCCTACGTTCGGCCTATTGAAGATGAAAACAAATGTAGACAAATGAGTGAATATACACCTGTATGTTCACACACCTGTTGGTCCTGGAAGTCCTTCATATCCTCCATCTCCGTAGGTTCCTGGCAATGGTGTCTGGCAATTTCTGCCAGGGAAACCTGGTTCTCCCGGGACCCCTGCAAGACCTGAACAAAGAAATTCATGACCATACATACCAATGAGTAGGTGAACGCATTTCAGGAAATGAGAGCAAAAGTACTTTAATGTTAGACAATTAAAAAACACATGCAACGTAATTTTATTGGACTTACACTTATGGTATTGTGAATAGACAAGGACTTAATAACAAGAAAACTATTTTTTGTAAATTGTACACCTACAGTACGTGAGACAAAATATATTTACAATGTAGATCAAAGTGAAAATAAGATACCTGTACTGCCAGGTGGGCCCCTTGGGCCTTTAAGACCAGGAAGAGTATATCCAGGTTGTCCTGGGGGGCCCATGTGACCTTTGACTCCAGGAAAGCCATTTGGTCCTGGAGGGCCAGGGATATCTTTGCCTTGATTTATAAGTGAGTACATATAAAACACAGCATTATATAATATATTATCACATTTACTCATCTACTATTTACTATATATACTATATACTGTATATATAGTGGCTTTAACATTCTTACCACTTGTTCCCTTCGCCCCTTTTGGACCTCTTAGTCCATCCAGTCCGTCCAGACCTGGTGGTCCAGGAGGCCCTACATAAAACCATAAAACATAAAACAGCATTAACCATGGAAACTTGTGTCTGGGTAATTTTACTTGAATATATTACTGTCCACATTTAAACTATTCATCTAAAAATCAAGCCAAGTAATTTCACAGTAATATCAATGACAAAGTGTACAGTTAAGTGTATATCCTGCTTATCCAATGGCGGTAAGACAACGAACATAACAGCACGTATCACAGCACCTGGAGGCCCATATGGGCCGGGTGGGCCTGGTGGTCCCACACCTCCGGGATCACCTGGAAGACCTGGAATTCCTGGAAGACCTGATAGACCTCGTGGCCCAGGGAGGCCTGTGGATACATGTACATAAAAGAATTCAAACCAACATGTAAACATAAAGCACAAAATTCAAACTGTGGAATAATAATAATAATAATAATAATAATAATCTTTGATGGTTTTCCAGTGTGATGATCAGCTTTTTCTGAGCTCCTCAGAAGGCTCCTTTGTCTGTGCCATCTTACGCTTCCACATAAACAGACTGTGATAAATCCCTGATTTTTTTTAAACAAAACAGGGCCCGGAAGTAGTCTCATCACACTTTCTGAAAACAGTTTAGAGAGCTGTGACAATACGCTGATGTTTTGAGTCATTTTTATGCAGAAATGCTATATGCATTAAATGCACTGTTATTATGTCAGTGAACGTGAGCCTTAAAGTCATTTAGGTGAGATTAAATTATAATGGCTAATTGCACAAACCACTGTTTTTCTTTATGATGAGTAATGTGTGACATCTCAGGACAGGGTGTAAGTTGTTATTATTCTGAATCGGACCTTGAGTCAGCATTTATAGGTTCAAAGGATGAATATCAGCAGCACCCATTTATCTATACTACTGGAGAATATTCATTTTCAAATCCAGATCTTTGCAAGAAATTACCTGGTCCTCCTTGCCTTCCTGATTCCCCAGGAACGCCCAGCTGGCCAAGTCGTCCTGGCCTTCCCCTTGGTCCCGGGTCACCTGGATCTCCTGGACTCCCTCTAGGTGCTAGAAAAAAGTATTTTTTATAAATGCTGGGTATGTCAACCTAGGGAGGAAAACTGGCAGATCTCGTGTAAGACAGATTTAAACGGATCTCCCTCGTCAAAATTTAAATAAATGGGTTCTCTGTTCATTGTGGCATTTTCTTGGCTCACCATATGGCCCATTTTCCCCTGGCAATCCTTTGGGTCCAGGTGGACCTGGCTGTCCGAAGGATTGTCCCCAATCACCTGGAAAAGATTGAGACAATATTAGGTTCGGGCCAAATGAATGAGACATGTAAAGAAGAAGCTGTGGGGAGCTGTAGGGACTGTTGACCCCAGAGCTGCTTCTGTGACCCACAGACACCTTGCCCACCACTCCAAGTGTGATCATTCTCTGTGTTTACAAATGAATATGTGAAATGCATAGATTTAGATTTAAAACATCTTGAGAGCTCGTCTTATTACTATACACCAGAGAAAACTGTCAGTCGATTTACTTCCTCCTGCCTAAACTTTAATTACTAATCACAACATGAAATCAGCTATAGCACTGAAAAAGACACATAACCCTGTCCTATGACTTGCCTTTGGCACCGGGTAAACCTGGTAGCCCAGGGATCCCCGTATGCCCTGTGGGTCCTGGATCTCCCTGTAACATACATTAAACACATTAATAATTTAGCACATCTCTTCTGAGTATGACATATAATAAATTGCCTCTAAAGCTATAGTGGGCTTCCATCAAGTCAAGTTAAAAACATCCTTAAATGGACAGAATACGGCAAATGTGGAAAGAAATGGCTGCATATTACAGACAGCTGGAATGATCTAAAATGAGGGTGTGTGCGCATATTTAGTGTAATTTCATTCAAGTGTAAATACATGTTTTGTAGATTTATTGAATGTGGCACCACATTGTTTATTTCCTTCTGATGACAGATAATAAATTAAGAAGGTGTCTTTGAAATACAAGACAATGAAGTAAGTTTACTGTGTACCTGATCTCCACCTTGGCCTACATAGCCCCTTGGACCAGCAACACCTTTAATTCCAGGCCACCCAGGAGGTCCTGGTGGTGCTGTCTGGCCTGGAGCACCGGAGATGCCCTTAAATCCTGGTGGACCAGGATATCCAGCTGGCCCTGAATCACCTGGCATTCCCCTTGCACCCTTTGAGCCTAAAGGACATATTGCATTAAACATCATGTGGCCCTGTGGTGTTTATAACATTCCACAATGTGTTGTCCTATGGAAGAAAAAAATAAAACATATAATTTCTAAAAGATTGATAAATTAAATCAAAGATCCATTGCCTGGGAGTCCTGGCTCGCCGGGTAGACCCTTACTCCCCGAAATTCCAAATGAGCCAACTGTTACATTCACGATATTTGGTTCTCCTGGTAATCCTGGGGGTCCGGGTAAACCTGCATAGACAGAGTTGAAATTAAATGTGTACTGTTCTGATTCAGAAGATCAAAAGTGCAAAACAAACACCTAAAACAAAGAGTAAAGATGTGGCCTTCCTAAATCCTCCCACATCATAGGTGGTTAGCCACTACTGCAGCTCTTGTGCAGACTGGTTGCTCGGTTGCTACAGAGTTATTGTGTACAATACAATACGATACGATACAACTTTATTTGTCAGTTTGTGCTGAAATTCTTTTTGCATCCCTGGGCAGCTCATTTAAGGATAATAAACAATACATACATGTAAGACATATAGTGTCACTAGACCGACACGTGGACATACATGTAGGACATAAAGCATCAACGGACAAACATGAGACTACAACATGGTCATAGGTATGTGGCTCTTCTTTCCGCTATATTTCTAGGTTTTATGTGAATGGTGATGGCAAGCCAAAGTTTGATTCATTAAAATTTACAAAATGTTTTGCAATATTTGAACAAACCTCTCAGATCCTTAAATTGTACACTGCAAAAAGCCAGCTTTCAAAAACAAGAAAACACAAAAATTTGTTGTGTATTACTTAAAATGAGCAAAATTATCTGCCAACAGAACAAGAACATTTGTCTTGTCAAGACTTTCCAGAATAAGTAAAAATATCTAACCTCAATGAACGCACACATACCTCAAAATTAGTGTATTCTCACTAATAACAAGTGCATTTTTCTTGATTTAAATGAAATATATGAGACCTATTTTCTCAATGTTTTAAAATATTCTTAAATTAAGAAAATGCTAGTCTCATCAACTTGCAATAATGCCATGCACTAGGAATATATTTCTTGAAACCAGCAAAGTTATACAGGGTTCATACACATTTTTCATGGTCAGATTCAAGCACTTTTCAAGCACTTTTAAGGGTCATTTTCAAAAATTTCCAGCCCCTTATCGCTGGGGTAAAATACATATCTACAGGAATATAAGTACTGATGATTATTTTTTTCACTTTTTATCACAATTATGTACATTGTATTATGCTGTAAACATCTGAAATGATGTTACATAATAGCAAAAAGTTTAGAAATTAAAGGAGAACAAGTTTTATTCAAAAAAAGGAAGCCACTTGACGTTCTTCAGGCACACCTGGGCATCTCAAACGGCTATCCACGGCCTCCAGCCTGGTGTGGTTGCTCCATCTTCTGCTGCCAGCGTTCTACATGACCCCATTAACTGCACAGTAATTCCACTGTGTGGACACACAGTTTTGGGTTCTCCATCCCACCACAACTCCTGTCGGTTTGATTCATTTTTTTTGCTTATTTGCTTTATTTGTTTGGGTCAAATATTTTCTTTTGTTGCTCATTTGGTTTATTTCTGTGTGGGTCATTTGGTTAAATATTTTCATTCGCGGGGTGGCACACTGGCGTGGTGGTTAGCACTGATGTCTCACAGCAAAAAGGTTCCGTGGTTCCGTGGGCCAACTGGGCCTTTCTGTCTGCATGGGTTCTCTCCAGGTACTCCGGCTTCCTCCCACCGTCCAAAGACGTGCTCATTAGGTTCATTGGTGATTCTAAATTGGCTGTAGGTGTGCATGTGAGTGTGAATGGTTGTCTGTCTCTCTGTGTCAGCCCTGTGATAGACTGAAGACATGTCCAGGGTGTATCCCACCTCGCATTTTCGTTCGTTTATTTGGGTTAATATCCAGCTGTTGGGTTTGTTGGATGGGAGGGTGGAGGTTTGAACCAAGGTTATAATAGTTAACGAAAACGAACGGAATAACGAAAACCAAAATTGAAAAAACAATTTCGTTAACTGAAATAAATAAAAACAAAAATTAAAAGAAAAAAAACGATAACTAACTGAAACTGTATAGCAATGTGTGGAAACATCAAATTGTATTAAATGTTTAATAACAGGAAAAAAAGCAAAAATACATTGATCAGCCATAACATAAAAACCACTGACAGGTCAAGTCAATAACACTGGCCATCTTGTGACAATACAATGTTCTGCTGGGAAACTTTTGGACCAGGCACTCATGTGGATGTGACATGTACTACCCACCTAGACCAGACCAGGCACCCCAACCCCATAGCAATGACACTCCTTGATGGCAGCAGCCATCCCCACATATAGCTCAGTGTAAGTCCAGGGCTTTAGAGATGTACAGGTGTTGGTAGATGTAAAGAAACTTACCTTTTCTACCACGTGGTCCTGGATCTCCTGTGCCACCTGGACGACCATTAAAGCCTCTCTCTCCTTGTTTGCCTCTTGGTCCTGGAGGCCCAGGTGGACCTGTGAAACCGCTGGCTCCTGGCCTGCCAGGGTACCCCCTTTCACCTACAGAAATTAAATGAAAGGTCTTGCTGTAATCAGGGCAGACTGGTTTAAAAATTATGTTGCAGTGTGTACAGAAGTGCAAGTGCAGTTGACAGATTAAGTAAAACCATTCTGATTGGAAACTAGCTCCTTTGAGTGAAATAACTAGGCCATGCAGCTTTGGGCTACATTTTATAATCTATTTGAAATTAGTTTACATAAATTGAAATGATGAAGGAAAACTGTTGACTGACCTTTCTGTCCTGGCCAGCCATCAGTCCCAAGATCTCCAGGTGGACCAGTGCTGCCTCTTGGTCCAGGCGGTCCAGGATCCCCGGGAGGACCAGGAAAACCTTGTCGACCCTTCTGTCCATGACCAGGTGGACCTATATCTCCCTTCAAACCCTTCTGACCAGGGTGGCCTATGCAGCATTATGAAATTCAGTGTGACAAATATGGATGTTTTGATGGTGGCTACCACCTAGTTTACATCAGTCTGCTACTACTGTATATATTGTTTGACATGATAAAATTGGAAGGGCTTATCAGGAATGAATAACAAAATCACATTAATGACATTTGCTACATGCTATAGTGTGTTCACCTTGGTTTCCTCTGATTCCAGGGTTTCCCGGAGGTCCTGGAGGTCCTGTTGTACTTGTTAATTCACAGTGAGTAAAGGGTGGGCCCGGGGCACCTATGTCTCCAGGGTCACCATTGTCACCTGGCTCTCCTTTATGGCCTGGTTGTCCAGGTCGGCCTTGTGTGCCTGTAATTGCAAAACACTGATTGTCAACCAATACCATTATTCAGAACTGACAGACTGTAGGTAGAGGAAATTTCCACTTTTTTTCCCCCATCAACCAGGCCTCGGTTAATACCTGGTATTCCTGGGTACCCAGGGATTCCAGGGTATCCTTTTTTACCCACAGCTCCAGGGAGACCAGGTGGGCCAGGTGGGGCCGGCCTAGTAGAGAGGACTTCTCCTGGTGCACCCTTCCTTCCTGGGGGACCAGGTAACCCAGGAATGCCTGGAGGACCATCCAGACTAATTCCACTGGGACCAGGATCACCTTGATCCCCATTTAAACCTGGAGGTCCTTTTACAAATGAGAGAAACATATAAGCACATAAAGAACCTTTACTTCTAATTAACTACATCTGACAATCTTGACAATGTGAATGCCCAATGACCATGAACAATTTACATTGCTTAATTGTGAACTTTTAAGGAACCGATTACCTGGAGGTCCAATTCCTCCAGTTTCACCATCATCGCCTTTCATGCCTTTGAGCCCAGGGTGTCCACTTACTCCAGGGAAACCAACTCTTCCTGGCTCACCTGGAATCCCTACGCGTAGGCCAAACAGAAACTTTGCAGCATTGACCGATAATATGTCACTGTGTTTCATTCATTGTATGTAACTGTGTCCAACCAGATCAAGTCAAGTCAATAGACACTGACTTGACACTTTCAGTACCTGGTGCTCCTGGCTCACCCTTAGGACCAGGTGGGCTAGTCCAGACATTTAGACAGAATGTTTCACCTAGTGACACAACAAAATATGCTTTTTGAGCCAGTGACACATCGCTTAATGCAGGACAGGGTATATTAGAACCAAGAACTGACCTGCAGGGCCTTGTCGTCCAGGAGCCCCTGGTACACCAGGAGGTCCCTGATTTCCTTTGGTTCCATCTATACCTTTAGGACCTGAAAACCCAGGACCTGGGAGACCTGCGGGCCCTGGATATCCTTTGGGTCCGGGAACACCTGGGTCACCTTTGGGACCAGGTAATCCTGCATATCCATCACCCTGTAAAAACATGATGTAATATGGGAAGTGCAGAACCAAAAGTGAAGCAGTGGAATATTGTTACATGTGCAGTGTAATTAACTCGATAAAATTAAAAGATTAATCCTACCTTATATTCCAAAAATTACATGTACAAGATTTAAATATACACACACTCACCGGTAGGCCAGGGTCTCCCGCAATCCCAGGGGAGCCATCCTGTCCTGGCCTACCTGTTCCTCCAGAAGGACCAGAATATCCAGGGTCTCCTTGGTCACCTTTGGATCCTTGACAAATAAAAGTTATAGAGTCTATGAACGCTTAACAATGGGTCTGGTGCATAAAAAACCTGAAATGGAATATTTTGTCTTGAAATTCTCTTTACCAGGGTCTCACCTTTAATGCCTACCGCAAAAAAGTCACCTTTTGGACCCTTTCGTCCCTTGAAACCAGCTATTCCCTGAAACCCCTGCAACAAAACTATGTGTCAAATACAAAATAAAATTTTTGTTGCTCTTACAAAGGCAATTTTAAACATGTGTCCTTACTTGTGGTCCTTCTGAGCCCTTGTCTCCTTTCAGTCCTGGGTCCCCCGTAAGGCCTTGAGATCCAGGTAACCCTGGACGGCCTGGATAACCAAGTGGACCAGAGGGCCCTTCACTCCCGCAACTAGACCTATATATACATTCCCCCTGACGACCTAAATGAGACAGATAAGGCAAAAACGGAGTAACTTTAATGCAATAATTTAGTCAGTAAAGCACAATTCTATATTCTCCACGCTTGCATGTCCATACACTGAATATAAGATCTCAAATCTGTCTTTGTTTCTGATATGTGATTAAAGCCGGGCTATTCAATTGGCGGCCCCCGGGCCGGGTCGGCCCCTGAGTAATTTTGTACCGGCCCTTACAGTGTCGTGTAGATTTTACATAAGGATAGTCTAATACAGCGCATGACTCAGTAGTCATCAGTAGTTGTCCATGTCAAGAGTGTTGCCAACCGTCCCTTGAAAAATCGTTCCGTATTTAGAAACAAAAGTACGCGTCCCGTATTGAGCTGAAACGGGACGCACTTTGTCCCGTATTACCGTGAGAATCAAAAATAGTGTGTAAAATGTCAATGGAAAGAATGAACAACAGGGCGCTTTATGTGAAAATTTACGGTAAACTTATTCCCAGGCCGTCTCCTGCTCTGTGACCAATGAGCTGACAGCGGGAATCCCGCTCATCTCATTGGTCAAGGTACTGTTACTCGCACTTTCTGTTTGAATTTTTCTTATTGCACTTTTACAAGAGGATTATTGGCTATTGTTTTATATTAATTTATACAGTTTTAAGTTGAGCAGGGCAGGTTTCTGTTTAAGAAAGATATTTATTTTATTCTGTTAATTTTGTATTAAAAATAAATTGTTGAATGATAATTTGTTGTGCATGTGTTTATATCACTCAAAAATATGCATCTAATTGAATTTAGGTTTGAGTCAAATAGTTAAAAAATTGTTTCACACGCACAAAAAAGCTAAAAAAAAATTCACCACTCCGGGAAGGGTGAAGGCAATCGGGTCGGCTGGCCCTTCCAATGAGGTGTCAGTCTATTTTTCAGGGAGTTGGCAACCCTTTGTGCATATGTTGTTCTCCTTCAGTGTGTTGTTGTAATTTCTTTATTTGTTACCGTGATTACTTTTATTATCTGGCCCCTTAGTTTGCCTCAGTTTCATGAGCTGGCCCCTATTCCCAATTAATTCAATAGCCCTGGATTAAAGGAACCCCACTTATTAGGTAGATTCAAGTTTTTTCATGTCAGTGAGGATTCTTCCATGAACACATAAGTTATGGAGTTCTGTACTGAGGCCCTGATCTAGTGTCTTTGTCTCCTGTTGTTTGCAACTTACAGTCTTAGCCAGTGTAATTAATGTACACTGATTGTCATAAATCACCTTTAATTCCTCTCAGCCCCTTTCTTCCAGGAGAACCTTTGGGTCCATAGTCGCCTGGGTCCCCTGGGTCACCAGGCTTGCAGTCTGTTTGATCAACGAACCAGAAATGCTGACCAACATTAGTCAAACATGATGCATTCTTTGTTAAGATTGGAAGTAGTCAAATACTTACCACCACGTCCTAATCAGATGCCATCATGTTCGCCACCACCGCACGTACGGACACACAGACACCAGACGGTAAGTCATCATTGAAATGACAATGTATAAAAACTCATGACAAGCCAGCGGTTATTTAAATAATATTGTTTGTGAGATCAACTAGCACAAATAGGTAACTCCTATCTTGTGCATGATATGCAGTGAGAACAGACATACCTGGATGACCTGGAAGGCCTACGACACCTTTAGGTCCTGGAAGACCTTTAGCCCCCTTAGGTCCTGGAAATGGATTCATTTCAAAGTATTGTCCTGGCTCCCCCTTATAGCCTTTGGGACCGTTGGGGCCTCGTGGACCAGTAATTCCTGGCCCTTCTGGAAAAGTTAAAGATTATGTCAAACTAGCAATTGACTTAGAATCACCACCTATAGTTTTCAACATAAACCATAAACGGTGGATGCAATAACAGGCTTTGACTTATAGGATTATATTTAGTGAGTGCTACAACACTACACCTCTTGAGAATGGCTGTCTGGTTGTAATATTACAAGTGATGTACAATATGTGAACTATGTCCTATTACCATATACTGTGTATTGCACATTTAATTAAAAAAAAAAAAAACTGAGACAAAGGAAGACCCCAACCTGTTAACCCCATTTGGCCAGGAGGCCCGGGCATTCCCATAAACCCAGGATCCCCTGGGGCTCCATATTCTCCCGGGTACCCACGATCACCTTTAGGACCTGAAACATAAGATAAAAAAAATAAATAAAAAAGACATGCATGGTGTTTGGTTGTTTTATATACATCACTTATGGTTATGTAATAACTTAAAGGAATGTCCTGACAATGTCAAGTTATATTGTATTTCTAGGGAAGACTGGTGTTCCTGTAGTTACAGGAGTGGCTTTGGAAGATGGTTAAGGACACATGTTTCAATCATGTTGATGTTTTTTTTTAAGCTATTGTGACGGAAATTTGAAGTAAAAACATTTTACTTTGTAACCCCAGCCTGTTAGAGTGGTACCCGCTGGGTTATAAAGCACTTCTGCAATCTCTACATTGTCATACTGGTCAAAATACCAATGATATAAACTATCAAACTTTAACTAATGAAAACATTTTCATTGTTATATTTCACTTTTTTAAAAACAAGGAAAGAATAGTTTTATCACAGATTCAGCCTGTGGGTGCTGTGGTCTCACCTCTCAAATAATTTCCATTTAAAATGTACTCATCACCCGGGGGACCTGGATCTCCTGGATAACCCTGTTGGATGCAAGGACACAGTTCAGTAAATGTGATTGCTTAACTGAGCAACCACCAGATGGCAGTAGTCAAAATGTCCCTCTATATTTCCTATATTTCCACCTCTTATAACAAAAGCTGTAGCTGAAATGGCAACAAGCATTTGTCTTAGGATGTAGTTGAGTATCATCAGTCTGTTTTCAGAGAAACCTAATGTTTTTCCCAGTCACTTTCTTTCTAATTTGTTCAAATTAGAATGCAGCTTCATTTGAAGTTGTTCACACAAAGCACCTCACCTTTACTCCAGTTCTTCCATTGAGACCCGGAAGTCCGTTCGTTCCCTGCACACCCTGCAAACATTTCAGTGTATTTAACCTGAACAACGTCCGAATGTAATAACATGAGAGAAGGCCGAATCATAAGACAGGTGTACCTCAGGTCCTATTGGTCCATCAAAACCAGGAGATCCCGGGACACCCTGCACATGGAAATCAGCTGACAAATATGGCATGTGTATGCATGTGTAAAGGCACTTTGCTATCCGATTTAAGTCACCTACCTGTAATCCTGGTAATCCAGGGAATCCTTGCTCCCCTTTAATTTCTAGATGGTAGGAATCTCCTCTACCACCCTGATAAGGAACAAACTAAGCATTATTTTCTCCTTCTCTCAGACAGACCTGTAGACTAACAGAAAGAATAAAACGCACTCTCATGCCCTTTGGTCCACATGGTCCAGGAAGACCTAGCTCTCCCTGAGAAGAAAAAAACAAAAATAAAGATGCAGTTATGAAAAAACGTCACAATGGACACAGCAGGGCTGATTCCATCTTTATGTTCCATGCTGTATTACATTAGACTACACTACAACATGATAATGCTGTCTGGACTGACAATAATAAATGGGCTGTCATAAAATCCACAAAATCAGGAAGTTGTCAGTCTATGAAGGAATTAGAAATCCATTCTCTGGCTTCACCTTATAACCTTTGAGTGGAAGAAAGTCTGGAGGAGCTCCCACGATTTCTTCTGGTCCTTGTGGACCGGGTGGGCCCTGCTCACCCTAGAATGTGGAATTAAAGAAATGAATGCATTTACTGGAGTTGTAGGTTGGACTACATATGCACACATATGCAGTACAAAATCTCACTATTGTGACTATCAATAGTGGTACAGCTGTCAAAAGCAGTTTCTTACATTGTCACCTATATCGCCTGGTAGTGGTCGTCCAGGGTCACCCTGCACAACAAGCATAAGATAAATGGCTTGGCTTTGCAATTTTATTTTATTATTTACAGCATGAACAGGTAAAGACTGTGAAGTAGGTGACTCACCGGTGGGCCTCTCGCACCTCTAGGTCCTTCCAAGCCCTAAATGGAATCAAACGTACAAAATTTGCAGTAATGCATGTGTAAAGTAATGGTGTTGGGGTTTAGCCTTGAGCAACGTAAACATGAGAACTTTGTTTACCACAGGCCCAGGAGGGCCGGAAATACCAGTGTAGCCTTTAGGCCCAACGTTTCCACGTCTTCCCTGAAATGCCAAACAATCGTATGTTAAAGACAGTAAGTGTAAAGATGACGCAACATAAACTACAAACAAAAAGAAATGGCTCTAATCATTTTGACCCTTTCGTTATATTTTAGCATGCTCTTACAGAGAATCATTGTCATGTGTCAGAATAAGAACAGGAAACATACAGACGGACCGGGGTCTCCATCTCTCCCACGCTCCCCCTGTAAAGTGAAAAACAAAGATATGGCACATTACAAATAATCATGGAACTACACAATATGATCATTATAAAGCCCACCCTGTAAAAAAATCAGAATGTCTCCACTGTAGGAGAACTTGCCGGAAGTCCTGGAAGGGAAGATCCATACAACGGTTCTCCTTTAGTTCCTTTGGGTCCATGTAATCCCTGACAAAGACACAATAAACAGTTACATTATTCTGTAAATAATAGAATCGAATCGAATCGAATCGAATAGAATAGAATGTAGCCACAGGAAATAGAACAGCATATTTTTGAACTTATTCATCAATTTCACAAATTAGAGCAGAGCGTTTAAATGATGATGTGAAACATCCGTACAAAGTGAATTTTACTTACTGGTTGCCCTGGGAGACCAGGAACTCCAGGAGAACCATGGATTCCTGGTTGACCCCTTGTCCCATTACAGCCATCCACTCCTGGTAAACCAGGCTCACCGCCTGCTCCAGGGTAACCCTGAAGAATATTGAAGTATTATGTAGTCTACAATTGTGGAGCACAGTTTTTCTCACCTTAACTGAGAATGATAAAGAAATAATTTACGATATTTCCTGATCATATATTGTAATATCATTCATTTCATACATTTTAGTAAACACAAACACACAGTGAAGGGGCGGTGTATCAACAGTGTACCATCATTTATCCACTAGAGGGCATAGCAAGCACACGCTTCCACCCACTGAGCCATGAAGAGTCACAAGTAGTTTATGTTGAATGTACTACTACACGACATACAGTATTCACAAATGGTAGTCCCTGCTGCTGTAATCAAACGTTTATTTTAAACAAGAAGAAAATTAAGCATGTCAACTTCACTTTAAACCTTTGGGAATGAAGCCCA
This sequence comes from Chelon labrosus, assembly GCF_963514085.1. Lineage (NCBI taxonomy): Eukaryota > Metazoa > Chordata > Actinopteri > Mugiliformes > Mugilidae > Chelon > Chelon labrosus. Next base: position 13,149,813 of record NC_140342.1, read on the forward strand.
ATTGCCTCAGAGAGTCACTCACCTCTACAGAACTATTACCGTCAGTGTGTTTGTGTTTTTCTCATTTGAAGGTAGATCTGCAACAATACTCACAGGTGAACCATTATGACCAGGAAAACCAGGAGGACCAGTCTTGCCCTGCAATGTAAAATTTCTGGGTTAAACTACACATTCAGTCTTTCTTTCCATCTGTCCCTGCCATTGCATTGCTTTCAATATGTTAAATACTACGCAATCATAATATATGAGTAGCTGTAGCCTTGATTTCATCTTTTTGTCTTGGATACAACATACGCACACACAACATGCACATAAACATGAGCACTAACACGGTCTCCTTTGGGCCCATCTGGGCCATATGATCCCATGGCTCCCCTTCTGCCTTTCTCCCCAGGTGGTCCTTCACCTCCCCAAGGCCCCATTGGCCCAGAGGGACCTTGGTTTCCCCGTTTTCCTGGAGGCCCCTACCAGGCAAAAAAAAAAAAGTAAATCATTAAAGGACACCATTTTTTTTGCCATTCATCTTATTTGTAGCCTTTATTGAAAGCAGCACTACTGTGTTAAACGATTCTTTCAGTATAGTTTTCAAGTTCATAATAACAGAAAAAGCAAAGAGTTCTTACTCGTGCACCTTTAGCCGGGAGGCATGAACACGAAGTACAGTTTCTATCTTGGCATGGGCCCTCAATCCCTCCCTGGAATGACAAATTCAGAGCAAATGACACGAAGCCGTTAGCAGGTTGATGAAAGATGGTTGGGCATCGGGTTGATCTGATAATAATTTGTATCTCACAGCTTTGAGAATCAGTCTTGAGAACTGACATGTTTTCCTGGAGACCGGACAGTCCTGATCAGAAAGCCCCAAACAAATCTGTGTTCTCACGCAGACTGGAGTAAACAACAAGCTCTCTGACCTTGATGAGAATCAATATAGTACACTCTAAGAAATAATTCATGGGGTTAGTAAGTATAGCTCAAATTCAAGAGCTTTTTCTGCATAAAAAAATAATTTTGTTATATGTATACAATATAATGTGGACATTCCCAGAGCCTGTGCCTTGCTAATGGGCCAAAAGAACTGAAAAACAGTATTTGAAGTGTTTCAAAAGATATTCCTCGAGTTGGATGATCTGAAAGCAAGCCCTGAGATAATGTTGCTAAAAAATAAGCTGCTGTATTAAAATGTGTTGTTTACATATTGTATGTAGTTGTACTGTGGCTGGTGTACTGTTTCTGGGACAGTTTTGCAGGGCTATTTTGTGTTGTAAGTAACATTTTTGTATTAAAAATTCAATATACACTCAATCCTGCTACTATAAGTGAGATGCTAACTGGACTTTCAATGTGTGATTTATGCTGACTTAGATAAATGAGTTATTGTACTAAAAAGAATAAGGTAACAATTTGCATGGATATTTCTGAGTAGAATGAAAGGAAAAAAAATAAGTTACAATAACTAGAAGGAGTAATTTTAACTCAATTAAAAGCCTTAATTAAGCTTGTAGAGGACAAGGCAAATCGTGTTGCTTGTACTGAAGTAATTGAGTTGGCCTAACTAGAGAAGTCTCAAGGCATGTACTCAATACTGGCTAAGTTGAAACAACTTAAAAATATCCATGCAAATTGTTACAGCAATGTTTTATGCTGAGTCAGCACATCATTTGTTAGAGTGTACAGTATAATGCTGCACGAGCAGCAGTCCACACGTCCAGACAGAATTCCCATCGATGTGCATGTGTATATTCAGTGAGGGGAATATTACACTGACTGTTTCTCAGACATTTAGTGATATTTTCTCAAACTTTACTAAATATTTGAATGAGTTTATGCTGGTCTAATCAGGTTCTTCTGCACATCATAAATCTGTCCCACTTTCTGGTTTACTTGTCCAAACTTTCATGGGATTCTCTCCATCAGTTAGAAGAAACTTAAAACAGCTGGGTGCGTTTTGAACATTGAGGGTCAATGCTTTAACCCAACTGGAGACAAGTAGTATGAGGTGAAGACAGTAGCAGATCTCCTTCATCAGAAATGATTCATAGCTTCTACTAAATTCTGACAATGCCTTCAGTCTGTGTTACTGTTTATAAGTTAGGCCTGCCTTAAATGTTACTGTACAACAAGCTATATGTATGCCAATGGTGTCAGGCATGACAATTTCTTAAATATTACATGTCTGTGAAAATTACCTGCAGTTACAGAGCGTTTTTTTGAGAATGTGGAATTTAAAAGTAGAAGGTTGTGTGCTGTGGGTGCGTAAGAGTGTGCTGTGTTGTGTGTATGTTCTTCTGTACCAAGTGTTTTCACTGTTTGTCTTCAATGAATAAATAATATAATATCTATATCTATCTATCTATCTATCGCGCTCTCTCTCTCTCTATATATATATATACATACATATATATATATATATATATACATATACATATATGTATAGCACTGTTAGATCTACGTAGATATAATCTGTTCAGTGAGCCAAAGTGACCATTACATTCCCAGTACATGTCCAATTTACATGACCAGCTCTTGTATTTGTATATGGAACATCAAGTTCTTCCTGTACACTGCAAGAAAACTGTTTAGGGTAAATAACATCAACATATAAGGAAGCGTCCAGGTGCATTAAATACATCAGACTTGTGGACCATAACTGTATAAACTGTATACATAAATAGGTCCTGATGTAAGACTGTTGGATAGTTGTTTGTGAAATGCGGCCCTAAACTGCATTCTTGGCAGTGGCACTCAAACAAATATGAAGAAACTTAGCATGAAGCATGTTCGATGTAGCTAGGAGGACCACATGGTCTGCAAAAAGCAGGGACAAGATCCTCCGATCACCGAACCCAACACCTTCCCCCACCCGGCTGCACCCGGAAATTCTGTTCATAAAAGTTATAAATGGAATCGGTGACAAAGCGTAGCCTTGGCGGAGTCCAACGCTCACCAAGAACAGGTCCGACTTACTTTTGGTAGGGGGCCTCTGTCGACATGGTAAGCCTCCTCCAAATCCACAAAACACGTGTGGACCAGTTGGGCAAATTCCCATTTCCCCTCTAGCACCCTAGCAAGGGTAAAGAGTTGGTCCATGGTTACATTTCCGGGACGAAAACCGCATTATTCCTGCTCGATAGACCAGACCCTCTTTTCCAGCACCCTGGCATAGACCAGGAGCGGAGGCTGAGGAGTGTGATCCCCCTATAGTTGGAACACGCCCTCTTGTCCCCTTTCTTAAAGATGGGGACCACCATCCCAGTCTGCCACTCCAGATGCACTGCCCCTGATGTCCATGCAATGTTGTAGAGACGTGTCAACCAGGACAGCCCTTGGGATCACAGGTGGTAATCAGTTGGCAGCTCTGCTCCTCTCTTTACCCAAGTGTCTAGAACATACGGTCACAGGTCAGATGATACGACTATAAAGTCAATGATCGACCTACGACCTAGGTCATCATGGTGCCAAGAACACCAATGAGCAACCTTATGTTCGAACATGGTGTTAGTTATGGACAGACTGCGACTAGCACAAAAGTCCAATAACTGAACACCACTCGGGTTCAGATCAGGGAGGCCGTTCCTTCACTCACGCCCCTTCAGGTCACACTGTCATTGCACATGTGAGTGTTGAAGGTCCCCCAGCAGGACAATGGAGTCCCCAGTCGGGGCGCAGTCCAGCATCCATCCTAGGGCCTCCAGAAAGGCCGGGTACTCTGAACCGGTGTTCAGCACACAAGCGCAGACAACAGTTAGGACCCAACCCTTTCATCCACCTGGGAGAACCCCAACATGCAGGCAGAGAGTCTAGGGCAGGGGTGTCAAACTCATTTTAATTCAGGGGCCACATACAGCCCACTTTGATCTCCAAATGTTTCCCTTTGTTTTAGTGCAAAGAAGAACAAGTAATTATGAAATGTCTACATTTAATAGCTATCCTTTTACAAAACATTTTATGAAAAAAGTGGAATTTCTTTATAGTGTGATTTTATTGCGTTCCATATAAGGTAAGGTGACGGTTCAAGGAGGAGTATAGCTATATTTTAAATTTAATTTTGCTTCCTGAGTTGTGACACTAAGTAATAGTTCAAATGTGTAAAAACAAGGATTGAGTCTTACTGCACTGAGCTGCTGCACAAAGACGACCAGGGCCAGGATCCACCTGCGAATGTATCAACAGTAAGAGATTTACTGAAGCCACAACTAGCCGCGCAACAAGATAGCCTGTTTTTTTGTGCATTGCACTGCAAAATGCTTACTCCTCATATCTGTCATTTACTGATGCATTTCAGCTTATGGTGTGTTACTGCTCTGATGTGCAGCAGTTCTAACCAGTCACCACTGACAGAGAAAACTGTATGTAACCCTGCAGTGTTCGTGACAGTAAATTTGAGCCTGTGCCTCAGTGTGGTGGAGCTTTCGGTTTTACTTGTGTACAGATGTGTTGAACGGCGGAATAAACTATCAACAAGTGTATTTTTCTTCAGATAAATAGACAGAACAGGTAATGTGAATCCCATCTATGTGTTTAATTTATTTTTAATGTGACAGTGCTCAGAGTCGCGCACTGCAGTTTGAGGCCCATTTCCCTCATATCATACAGAAAAGCATATCTTATGTGATTACGGATATGGGAATGATAATTTGTATGTCATATTGCTTTCATTGATAATAAGCCTTGATGCAGGTGCAGTAAAACTCACCAGAGAGGGCATAAAGTCTCTACAGTACCGGAGGATCTCATCTTTTATCTTGTCAGGTGTGTGTTGGCCTCAGTGCTGCCACATGTGATGGGTGAAAGGACGCAAGAAACACCGAAGACACCCGTTATCAGTCAATTTCCTATTATCTGGCAGTGAAGAACAACATAGCTAGAGGTAAAATGTAATAAATGCACAAAACTACAACAACAACAAAAAGAAAGAAGAGCGTATACGAAAAAAAAAAGACATACTAGGCGTTGCCCTCCAACTCAGGCCTCTCAGGAAGGTTTACACACTGATCTATAAGTAGCAGTCCACAGCGCACATAAAATGTGAACTCACCCAAATCCAGAAGCTTTATTTCCATAAAGGCTTTTGTGCATCCTAAGCAGGGCAATTCCCGGCCAGATTCAAGGTAATCCCCTGCTTCTGTGTCAGTAAAACTGAACAACTGCCACTGTTTGTGAGAGGGAGCGAGATGAGGAGAAGAAAGGAGATAGCGGCTGATCGCATTAGTCAGTTCCCATCTACTCCCTCTTCAAGGTTAAGTTAAACAACTCCTCTGGGCTGTCCTGTCTATCGGGGCACTTGAGCTCAGATGGAAAAGTTTTTTTATCCATTTGAAGCAACGACCTTACATCAGCCAAAGTGCGGCAGTGTGATGTGAAAGCTGGACGCTGAAGAGGAAAACTCAAAGGGATTCACCATTCATCTGCCCACGATTATTTCTGAGCTACCGATGCAAACGGAGTAAAAATAAGCCATGGGGAGGCCGGTGTTTGTTATTCCTCTCATCCTGTTTTCTCTGACGCTGATGATAGTCGCAGGAAAAAATGTAAGATGTTTGTATTTTCTTTAGCCTTGATCAAGGTTCCGATTTAACACCATCTCTTTTAATTTCTGCTTTTCTTCTTCTGCTCTCATAATCATATTTTTCCAACCTGATTCTAAGTCTGCAAAATCAAATTGGTCATCATTTTCTAGTAACCAATGTACCAGAGACATTTGAATTCCACTACATTATCATTTCTAGTGTTGTAAGAGTTCACTAAATCAGAGTTTAGAGGAAACCGGCTCCTCCTGCAACTTGTTTCCTGTGGTGTATTTGTCAGAACCATTTCTCCTTCACTGCCTTAACTTTGATATACAACGCTGCGGTCTGTTTGGAACTGTATGCGTATCTGAAACATCTTGTATCCAGAAGAGAGGCTTTTATTGCAGTGTGTTTGCTCATTCACCTCATTGTTTGTACAGCAGTCTTCAGTGGGCTATGTTGGTGGGCTCTTTGAAGGCAGGCCAAAGAGAAGGGACCGGATTTGAGAGAAGGAGCGATGAGAGATAAATTTAAAAAAACACAGGCATACTGTACTAAAGGTTAGCAGAAATATGAATGGGCACATTTGAATGTTGTTGCATCCGTTAGAGACACGGCAGTAAAAAGCATATCTTGCATCTATGAAGCAATATTGGGCATTTTCCCCTGCAAAATTTTTGCCCAGGGTCTGGGAACTTTTAGGGTTACTTAGTGTGATTCCACCACTGGCACCAGGGTCTAAAATAAGTTCCTGGGACATTGTCCGACCCTAGCCTGGGTGTTCCCATACTGCTTTGCGCGCGATTTCATTAGGCGCGTTCGACTTGATGCAGATCTGTCTGAGTCTGACTTGACGTGATGCATGCTGGGTTGTCATGCTCATAGATCTCGAATATGATTGGTTAAAATGAACTTGTTCTACCCAGCATGCATCACGTCAAGTCGGATCTGCTCAGATCTGCATCAAGTCGAACGCGCCTATTCTCGCTGCAAAAGCAGTCTGGAAACCATCGCCCATATTTTCGCCTGAGATAGGGAACCAATCACAGAACGGGGGGGGCAGCAAGACGATGACGACGTCTATGCGCGACAGAAGCTTGTAGTGTGTTAATCCAACATGGCAGCGGACCTAACGTTACCGTTCGATGCAGCCTTAGACAGTGTTTTAAGTAGCTAAGAATGCAAGTTTATTTTAAAAAAAGAGCAACGTTTGGCGTTGAAAGACTTCATTGCCAAGAAGGATGTGTTTGCTCTGCTACCAACAGGCTTTGGCCTGCTTTGGCTATGAATCGCGCGCAAGGCAGCATGGGAATTACCAGGCGCATTTGATAGACATTCGTAGCGCCCAATAAACGGCTCTAGGCATTTGTAAAACCACGCCTCAAATACGAGAAAATAAACACGTAGTTTCCAGACCAGCATCTCATTGAGATGTGCAGTCGCGTCAGCCAGGCTAGTCCGACCCCTCATCTGTTTTACAAAATTGACTCAGTGACTTCAAGTGAAAGGCAGCAAATCACTTTCAGGGGCAACACAGTTTGAATCTGCTCTCAGCTTTACATGGCAATGTTGTTGTGTAGTCCTCTTCAATATCGCCATCTACTGGACTGGAGGGGACCAGGTGTATAGACTGTAAACATATACATGAATGTACACAAATAGTACATCTCAAAGCAGCTGTTTCATTTTTTTTTTTTTCATACTAATTTGCCAGGTTTTTAGACCACAATAGTGTGAAGGAAACACTTCCTGGAAAAACAGAAGTTCAAAAAAACTTTAAAGTGGGAATGTGGCTAATCTTTAGGAATTATTAAGATCATAATCAACTATCATTTCCCGCGCACAAAGAAATGTGAAGTCACGCTTATCTAATTGAACAAGAAAGAAAACAGGCCTATTGCACTATCAAGTCTATTTTATATAATGAAAGATGATGGGTTAAAAATTAAAATGGGCTATCAAAGACAATTATAGGGAAGCAGGATTTACTTTCAGATACATTTGGCAATTGGACAATTGGTCTGGCTGTGTTTGTCATTTGCACATTCATATAATAAATCCAACTTTTCTTTATTTAGTGTGTGTGTGGAAGGTCAAGATGCTACTGTGAAGGAATAAAGGGAAGCAGGGTAAGTGGATCATCTAGAGTATTTTCTGTATGAAAACATCATGGGTGAGGATTTTATGAATGAAATTTGCCTGATGCGGTTTTAAAGTGACATTTAATATCCAGGTGTTCTGCGGCATTCTGCTGTACATATTTAATTTATCATTTCCAAAGCATGAATCCTACATTACTAGTAATTAGTAAGCATTGTAGGCTAGCAGCAAGAACAGTCCATGGTGGGAGTGGGAGGGGTCTGTGGTGATCTTTTGAGCCGTTGTCAGACAGCGTTTCTTTGCAACGTCCTGGATGGGAAGAAGTGAAGTGTACTGTGTAGGCATAGATAAATCATTAACTTACACTTTCTAAATTATCTGATGAACCACAACAACTTAATAACTGGTTCGTATCATTTACCATGTATATAAATGATTCTATATTAATGTGGTGCTTTATAAATGGTGAAATAAGTATTTACTAATGCATAACTAATGCTTCATAGTGTGCAGTTATTATACAGTGTTACCCTTTAGTTTAGTACTTTTTAGACTCTTGTGATTGGATATATTCCATCAATTGAATGATGTTTTATGCAACAAATCATGCAAAATCCAAACTTGGATGGTAATGAGACATTTTATTTTACGGTAAACTAACTGGTATAGTTGTGTCTGTGTGTCCAGTTATATTTGAACAAACACACACACATGCATTATAATGTCTTAAGTTGTTTATTGGCCTAATATAAAGGTAAAGTATCCTTCAGTATTCATTTCATAAATGAGTCACTCGTACAGCAACGCTAAACAAAGAAATATGTACAAAATCTGTGTTCATGTAATGATATTGTTTCCAAAGTTAATATTATGGAAGATATTATGGATGTTTTCTTATGGTTAAAGAGTGCTTTGTACTGGTAATGTTTAGGAGAAACTTTCAATCACAAAAACTAGAAGTTCTCAGTAGCATTTCAGTATCCAGCAGTATTTCAACAAATATCCACAATCTGACAAAAACTTCAAAAGCTTTACCTTAATAGATATCATATTTAAAATATCTACTCATGAAAACTGGTAACATTTTATTTGTCATCTAAATTATTTGTGGTCTGTCTGCCTCATTATGTCATATTGTTTCTGTTTCACCATCTTTTTCCTCACTCTTATATTCATATACGTTCACACACAAACACGCAGGGAGACAGAGGTTTTCCAGGACGTCCAGGTCCCCCTGGCCTAGAGGGTCGTCCGGGACCAGATGGTCACGCTGGGCCGATGGGACCAAAGGTAGAGTTCTTGTGACTCATTCTATAACCTCAGTCTGAATCTAATTCCCATTGCCTCAGACTGTGTGGAGACTGTGATGAATTGCACTTTATTGTGTACCTAGATGGCTTCACCTGTGCTCATACACATTTACACATCTCAGCTTGACTAAGATTAATTGAGGGTTGCACTCTTTGACAGGGCAACATCGGGGCTGATGGCCCTGCAGGAACAAAAGGCGATCAGGTAACATATCTGTCCTCTTTCCGCTGTTGGGCGATGTTTTTTTTTTCAGCCAGGAACATAATTTAAAAACAGGTTATATTTGCTGCTGTCATTACAGGGACCTGAAGGCAAAGAGGGATTCGCTGGGTCGCATGGCTTACCGGTAACTTCTACGTGTGTCACTGTCTTCATCTTCTGAGTTATGTATCGTAAACAGTATGTTCCTGGATGTGTTTATACTGTATATCTCTGTTGATTTTTTTAACTTCTGCTTTTCTTTTCATGAAGGGTGTCCCAGGCTTACAAGGGCCGCCAGGGCCTCCAGGTTACCCAGGGTGCAATGGGACAGATGTAAGGAAATATTATTATTATTAGTAGTACAGAATTTGCCATCTCAAAGAACACATACAGTATATTGTAATACATTTAAATGATTTTTATATTGAACCACCACATGTTTTGAACACTTATAGGGAGAAGATGGAGTTCCTGGCATCCCTGGGGCTCCTGGTATTGATGGAGATCAAGTAAGTTATTAAATATAAATATTCCAACTTGCTGCACCTTTCATCAACTCCAGTAATTTATATTCCATCATGCCATTCTTAAAATGTTTTCTTTCAACATTGTTTTCATTGTACAGGGTCCACCAGGTTTGCCTGGACTGAAGGTAATAAAATGTACACTGTGCTGCAAAGGGCCCATAGTTATGTATTTTGTGTGTTTAGGAAATGTATAGCTGCAGGATTTCTCCGCAGTGACTGTCTTTTAAGAAGCTTAGCAGCAAGATCAGCAAGACTGCCTGAAAAAATAGCGACCATTTCCCCAAGCTCCCTGAGCTCATTTTGTATCAAGTTCGTTTGAGACCAATAACTTGTTAAAGATTTTTCTTTGTTTTTCTTTTGTCATTCTAGTTTTATCTGAAACAAGTAATCTGTTCATTCTCAAAGCTAATTATTGGGACAAAAGCTGTTGAGAACAGCTAATGTCTATTTGAAGGTGCAAGAAGACTGGCATTGAGTGTTACTGGCGTATACACAACGGGCCTTCTAAAATTTTAATTGAGATGGCAATCTAGTATATAGTTTCCAGCTTAAATTTGAGGATCACATCCAAACTGGAGGAAGACTTTGGGCATGAAAGCTCTATAATACGTTTCATGTACAGGTGTGGGGCATACCTTTATTATTTCTTTGTCAATAAAGCAGGTAAAACGTCTGGGTTGCTGTGTTTTCCACTGATGTAACAAAAAACAGAAGCAGCTGGATGAATTTTTATGTGTGCAGGGACCTACTACCCACGCTGCTCAGATTCAGCCAAATTAAGCAATAACGATTAGACGGTACTTCACAACACAGATAGACAACCAAGGAGTTTTTGAATTGGCACAGTGAGCCATCTTATCTCAGCCTGAGTGAGCAATCAATTCAGTTGCTGAAGAAAAAAACTAAAGGCAGAAAGACCAACACACACACACACACACAACAACTGAAGACAATTGATGTAAAGGTCTGGTATTGCTATAGGTTGGAGGTGCCTGGTCGGGTCTAGGTGGGTGTTACATGTCTAAGTAACATCCACATGAATGCCAGGTCCAAAAGTTTCTCAGCAGAACACAAGATGGTCAATGTTCTGTACTTCTCCTGTCAGTAGTCATAATGTTATGCTTGATTGCTGTATATAGGACTGTGGACAAAAATGGTTTCAAATCCTACATATTTCCTCCAATTTGGATGTGAATACACTCAAATTAAAGTTGAGTAAAAACTATATTACCTTAAATGTGTTCTGGTAAATACCTAAAATAACAAAAATGATGTCAGTGTCCAAAAATAATGATTCTGATTCTGTGTGTGCAGGGTGCACAGATACAGAGAAGAGCAATAAAATCCACGGAGCCTGACTTTGAACTAGATTTATAATCTGTGACTATGAAGTATTATTGTAAATTCAACGCATCTATTTCACAGGGTTACTCTCAGATATCAGCTGATTCACCTGGGGCACCTGGGGCACCTGGGCCACCAGGACGTAAAGGATACCCGGTAAAATCTGAAAGCACTTTAATATTAATGCAGTTTTTTATTTTATTCTATTTTCCATCCAGTGGATTTATACCAAAACTATAAAAAGTGGTACTAGATCAAAAGATTTAGTCTGATTTTTTCTTTAAATTCCAGGGAAATCCGGGGTCGCCTGGATATCCTGGACAACCAGGGGACACCGGACCGAGTGGACCCACTGTCAGTAAAGCCTTTTAGTTGCCTTGCACAGAGCACTCACAGTATTCTAGTGAAGTTAGTATGTGATGCTTGGTATAACTGTCTACGATTACTCCCTGTGTTCTTTTATGAACAGGGGTTTCCTGGTCCCACAGGGGCTGCAGGACCTAAGGTAATGCCACTGAGTATTTGTGTGTATTACATTAAATGTATACATGACTGACATCTCTATTGCAGCCTGACCACCTGGGAGGGCTGAAACAGTGCTTTAGTTACAACTATAGGTTCGTTTATCACAGTTTGGGGGCCACATACAGCACAATTTGATCTCAAGCAGGCCAAACCAGTAACATAACAGAATAATAGCCTATAAGTAACGACAACTCAAGGCCTTTTCCATTTGTTTTAATGCAAAGAAGAACAAGTAAATTAGGAGAATAATTAAAAAATAAATAATTTCTTTAGAAAAATAAGTGCAATTTGGGCACATTGCAGTCTGCTGTTTAATCCTGGATCTCAGTGTCGTGTTCTGTCCACTTCTCTTTCTAAAACAGTGGACAAATTAGGAATAGCATTTATTTTCATTGAACAATTTCAGTCTTCTGTGTAATTTTCGCACTTGCATGCTCTGGGCCAGATTAGACCCTCTGGCAGGCCACTTTCGGCCGTATGTTTGACACCTGTGATTTATCAGGAACGATGCAGCGAGAATTTCCACATGCGATCCCACCTCTCAGATATCTATGAAACAAATCACAGATTATGGTCAGGAGATGGCAGCTATTGTATTGGCATTAACAATAAGAACGCCTGCATCTATCGTTCAGGGCCAGGAAGGCTCCAGTGTTACCACAGGACTTCGTGGACCAAAGGTGATTTTTTGTCATATTCCATTTATGTCCTAATAACGATGTATATTGAGGATGACCTTAATTTGTTTGTTGTTTTAGGGAGCACAAGGCCCACCAGGTCCACCGGGGCCACCAGGCCGGATTAAGGAGTTTTTAAGTGCTTTGTTAAAGGTACAGTAGTTAAAGGAATTGTTAAGCAATATTATGGCTGCACTGGTGAAAGCACATTTGTAACATAGCAGGCGCAATGGGGGCATATTTCTCACAAACCTTGAAGTTTCACACATCAAAATAGAACATAAGCCGGATGGTAGCGCGCTTCCTTGGATGAAACGTTTCCAACTTTGACAGCAGGTGATTAAACAGCAGGCTTTCACACCACCTCACTTTAGTTGAGGTGTAAAAAAAAAAACTGTCTAAAAAGAAGAAAACATTAGGTGACTGAGACGAGCTGACCGAAAACAAAAGCTACTTTAAAATTACTTGCATCACAACTGGATATGATAACAGTAAAAATAATAATAAATGCTATTCAGAACAACAAACTGGGATTCATAGGTATGCACACCTTCCACATGCTGGCATGCAAATATTGCCACTGCAATCACTAACCCGTAACCTGAGGTCTATTTCTTTTTCAGGATGTAAAGGGAGACAACGGAGATGTAGGCGCAAAGGGCTGCATAGGTGAACCAGTAAGTTCCTCCTCACACGCTAGTCCCACTGCTATTACACGTTTAAAAAAAAGTGTGCATTTTACAATAAGGGCACATTTCTGATTATTTTCTTTATTTTAATCCGTCATCAGGGAGACCCTGGCTATGGCTCTTACATAAAGGGAGAGAAGGGAGACAGAGGACTGCAGGGTCCAACAGTAAGGCACTTTTCTTCCTTTCGTTGTGGCCTTCCTTTCACACACATCACATGTGTTATTTAACTGCTGCATCGTATACATCTTTTTCTGCATGTAACATATTTCTCACTTTGGGTTAACAGTAATACTTTCAGAATAGCATCAGCAGAGGGCAGTGATGCAACATTAAACTGCTCAGCCATTACGTAACCATGAGAAGGAAAGGAAAGGAAAGGAAAAGGCTCGACATTAATCTATATTCATCATTCCTTAGTTGGAACACCAACAACTAGACAACATTCATCACTACCACCCTGAAGCTCCTCTTAAGATGTGCCCCTTGCCATAAGAACTTCAGCCCATGTTAAACAAGGAAAAAAATTCAAATCTGAAGCTGATTCTACAGGAGGAGGAGGTGGATGCAGCTTTGCAATGATGAGAGTGCCCTCAAAGGGGCTGACGTTCCCAATCTGACTTGCTTCTCTCTGAAAGAATCAGAGCACCACCCAGCACCCAACATGAATGAGAATTTGAAATCACAGCCTGACCTGAAAAACCAGCGCTAAACACAGAAAAGGCACATGCACGTATTATACGGGAGGGTGTTGTTGCACTACGCATGTGCCTCGGTATCAAACCAAGGACACTGCCCTGCCAGACCTTACTTTGGACTTTTCAACAATAAAGCATTGAGACATAAACCTTTTTTTTTTTTTTACCTATATGTACAGTAAATCACAATTGGTGATTTTTTTTATATGTGGCCAAAGCATTAGAACATGCCTAAGTGTCTTGGTAAACTACAGACAGCACAAAATCCTCACTGTTCTACTTAATTGTCTTTACAGGGAATGCCTGGGAAGGACGGTGATCCTGGACAAGCAGGATTTAGGGTACTGTACTACTGTGCTATGACTGTGTATATAGAATGCAAGGTCATTTTTTATGTGTGCATGATGTATGTGTGTGTGCTTGCTCACTGTGCAACTTTTGAATACAATGTAGTTCTATTTAGGGGAGGCCCGGGCGCAGAGGTGATCCAGGATATCCAGGGACACAAGGAGGAGTGGTCAGTCATCCTATCTATCTATCTATCTATCTATCTATCTATCTATCTACAATGCACTGTTTATGTACTCTTGTAGGGTGAAAAGGGAGATAGGGGTCTGACCGGTCCACCTGGAGATGTGAGTTCTATAATGCATTCAGTGTGATGCAAACCAAAGAGCAGTCAATCAAATATATATTTTTCCCCCCCACATGATATTACTACATGGTCCCCTATGGTCTTGTTTACAGATAAAGTATGTGACTGAGGCAGTCAAGGGATACACTGGAGATCCTGGTCCTCCAGGCCTACCCGGGCTACGTGGGCATCCAGGTAGATGAACATAATGCTCTAGTAAACACGCTAACAAATACCGTGATGAAAGACAAATAGCAAGTTCTGCTTGCTTTACGGCAGCTGGCTTGCTCATACAAAAATAACACAGGTGACTATTCCTTTCAAAGGTGTTGTGGGATTTCCTGGCCCTGACGGACCTCCAGGTGTGCAGAGAAGATGCTCAACCCATTAATCTCTCTACTCGTGGCTAAGATTGTTTTTTGAAAGTTTGCAGTTAAATAGTACAATATAAACTTTTGGCTTCCCTTAATATGTTGGCCGTTTCACTTGACTTTACATAGGCCTTGCATCGGTGCCAGGGCCACAGGGTTCCACTGGGTTTCCAGGTCCCAAAGGGGCTCGTGGGGAGCCTGGAGGTGTTTTTACTGGCCGACCAGGAATAGATGGAGATCCTGGAAATCAAGGGCATCCTGGGGATCCGGGCCCACCTGGACCTCCTGAAGAAGGAAGTATGTGAAAATGTTGTCCTTCTAAAAGTTTTGTCAAATAATACATATTTTGGATATCTACCATCTCATTGTATGTTTAAGAAGGCGCAGCAGTTGAGAGACAAGAGTGTGAACTCTGATAAACTCATCCTGAAAAAATACCTGCAATGTTTACTTGCTGTTTCTCTCTTCCGTGATCTACATGAGTCACAGCAGCATCCCTCAGTGATCTTTCAGGATGTTTTGTCTCGCCTGTGATCACAGAACTTCTCTTTTGTTGCAGAGACTGACTGATTGATTTCTAGTTTGTTTAACAAATGAGCAAACATGAGATACAGGGTTCAAGGTTGGATTCAAACTGTTATAGTTTTTGGAAATAGGCACTGAGCAGTCAGTTAGTATAGCTGACAATGGATAATTGGATCTCTTAGGTAAACAGTAGTAAACAGCAACAGTGGTAAAAAGAAAAATGTTTTTGGTAAACATTTTGTGATATTATTACTCTGAAACAACTTTGTCGTGTTGCTTATAGCTAATAGGATTACCAAGGGCTTCCCAGGCTTCAAGGGGGTGAGGGGAATCCCTGGACCTACGGGATATGATGGGGCGTTTGGAATGGAAGGTTGGAAATTAAATTTTATTCATTAATAATTAGCCAATCACTTACTAATACCAGAACATTAAACGCATTTGTCACCAAAAAACAAAAAACTTCCCATGTCTGTGCATTTTACAGGAGAGAAAGGGGAGCCCTGTTATCGGTGTTCTGGATCAGGACCCCCTGGACCACCGGGTCCACGTGGTCAACCCGGTGCTCCTGGTAAAAAATAGTCACTACACAGAAACACGCAGATCCTTCTCAGACTGACACACACATTCAAGAAATGTACTTGTGTTGGTAGGTAATAACGGAGCATAAAACATGTAACACTAGAATATCAGGTTTGTTTCTGTTTCACAGGCAATGATCAAGGACCAGGTGATAAAGGAGATCCAGGCTATCCAGGACCAAAAGGTTTACCTGGCGCGCCTGTGAGAAACCGTATATTTTAAAACAGCTTTATAATAATAATAATAATAATAATAATAATAAAAGAAAAACTTGACGAAGTTAAAAAATAATGATCCTTCCTTTAAGGGTCCGATTGGTCAGCCGGGATTTCAAGGTCCACCAGGAATGAAGGGAGAATCGTACTCCTGTGACGCTCCAAGGTTAAAGGGAGACAAAGGAGACCAAGGACAACCTGGCAGGCCTGGTGTAGATGGCTTCCCTGGGTCACCTGGTTTACCTGGTCGTAAAGGAGATCGAGGTCTTCCAGGGGATTCAGTAAGTTTTTGACAGATTTGAGCTTATCATGCAATTTCTTTCAACTTGGTGTCACATGTTATGCATCAAGAGCTATGAAAGAAATTTCAGTCATAGTTGGAACAAATTTTCTGTCCACTCTCTAGTATCCTGTCCCAGGCGTAGAGGGGGATTCTGGTTTGCAAGGTCCACAGGGGCCTGTAGGAAGACCAGGACCAGTTGGCTATCCTGGACCAGTGGGATATGGATCTGCTGGATTGCCTGGAAGTAAAGGAGATATTGGGGTGACTGGCCTGCCAGGACCCCCTGGAATTCCAGGTGAAGAAACACACTGGTCAGTTTTTACAAATATATTTAATGGAATACATAAATAGGTTCACTGTTTATCCTTTCTTCACACATTTATTGGTAGGCCAAAAAGGGGAACCTGGCCCGTCCACCTTCAAAAGATTTCCTGGCCCACGGGGATTTAAAGGTCGGCCTGGCTCTCCAGGAAACCCAGGTATGATCAAAATTAATTGATGGATTGTAAAAGAGATGGCTAGATGGATGGATGGTTGGTTTAAATGGTTTAAATGATCACATAATAGAAGAAGGAAGCACCTCTAATACATATCAAAAACAAACAGGTTATCAAGGGACACCAGGCAGCCCAGGGACTCCGGGTTTACCAGGACAAAAAGGAGAAAGAGGTGACGTGTCATTTCCTGGAGGTCCGGGTATACCAGGAAAGAAAGGTAATCCATTCAGATTGTCCAATAAAAAGTCACATTTAAACCTTAACTAACATATTTGAGATTCTAAGATAATAAAGAAAAAATTAAACCTATTATAGTTTAAGATACCTTTGATGTTTGTCAAATACCTACATTTAAAACATGTAGTTAATATATAGCACTACTGTTTGTGTTATGCAGGTGACAAGGGGCAGCCAGGTCATCCAGGAAGTCCAAGTACTGGCTATCAAGGCCAGTCAGGTCCACAAGGCCCTCCTGGTGATCCAGGACCGAAGGTCAGAAGATGAACAAAAGCTGACCATAAATGTCGACATCTGCATATAGTATATACAATACTCTGAAACACATTGTTAGCCTTTATGTGAAGTTAAGACATTTGATTTTAGTTCACGTAATATGTCGTACCGGAAGAACTTTGTGAATTTGAATTTATTTGATGTGATTTACTTATCAGGGTGATAGTGGCCGAGGATACCCTGGCGCCCCAGGAGCACCAGGGATTCCAGGTGACGATGGAGCTCCGGGGTCAGTGGGGGATCCTGGGATCCCTGGCAGACCTGGGGAACTGGGACCAGCTGGCAATCCTGGTTTTAAAGGACAAAAGGGTAATCATATGGCTAATACAAAATGGTACTCTCAGACAAATGATGGTCACAATTAGATCACAATGTCTAGTTGATCCAAACATATGCATCCTTTCAAACACTTTTATCTATTTATTACATTTGTTTATGACTTATGTAGGGACAAAAGGTTACAGAGGGCCTCCAGGACCACCTGGTAGCAAAGAGTCAGTCAATTGTTTGACTGGACCAGCAGGACCATCAGGACTATCAGGACCAGATGGTTATCCAGGACTTCCAGGTCAGTACACTGAAGTCATGTGATACTTTACTGTATCACTTACCTACGTGATTTACTGTCAGCTCCCAGAGAGGTACTGATAATTGAATGTTTAAAATACAAGAAAATAAAATGTCTACAGTTTATATATAAAGAATGAATTAACTGCATCTTTCCCTTTCCTCCCCTTCTTGATTTTCTTCTGTCTTTCATCTCCCAGGATCTAATGGCTTGCCTGGTGTGAAGGGAGATGTAGGTCTGCCGGGGTTTGGTCGTCCTGGCCCTCCTGGTGTTGCTGGTCCCCCTGGTTTATCAGTCCCTGGTTCTCCTGGGCTCCCTGGACCAAAAGGAATCAAGGGACGAAGTGGCCAACCTGGTACACCAGGTGTGGCTACCATGACAGGCCAAAACACTTGTTCAACTATGCAATGATATTTCGAGAATGCACAAACTCTGTCATTATATAGCATATCTGTATTAAAGGTTGTCTTTAACTATTCCACTTGGGTTTTGTTAGGACTAAGAGGAGATCCTGGGCCAGATGGGTTATCACAAAGTGGACCAGAAGGATTGCCTGGAATTACTGGCCCACCAGGACAAATAGGTATACATGGATGCTAATAAGGGCGAGTGGCGAGTTGGTTAGCACTGATGTCTCACAGTGAGAAGGTCCCGGGTTCAAATCCATGGGCCGACTGGGCCTTTCTGTGTGGAGTTTGCATGTTCTCCCTGTGTCTGCGTGGGTTCTCTCCAGGTACTCCAGCTTCCTCCCACCATCCAAAGACGTGCTCATTAGGTTAATTGGTTATTCCCTTAACAGGAATAAGCTAGTACAGAAGATGAATGAATGAATGGATGCTAATAAACATAAATGAACAAAGTAACAAATTTCATGTAAAATCTCTGTAACTGATTACAGGTGACCCTGGCCGAGACGGAGCCAAAGGTCGCCAGGGTCGCCCAGGAATGAATGGGGATACAGGTCCAAGAGGTCCAAGAGGACCTCCATCACCGCCGGTCAGCTTTGCTGGGGTTCCTGGAGAATCTGGCGAACAAGGTGCACTTTTTAGTAAAGTCTCATAAAAGTATTATTTCACTGTGAATTACTGTGAAATTGTTTCCCAAAACAGTTTAAAGAGATATTTGAAAAATTTAGAAAATTATAAGACAGATTTTAATATGACAGGGCATTCCTGGAGTGCTATATTATAATGTATAGTATAGCTTATTATATGATGATAACATTCTGGCCCTAACTCTATTGTGTAAGGTCTGCCTGGTCTAGCTGGTTTGAGTGGAGATCCTGGAAAAACTGGACCAAAAGGTCAAAGGGGAAGAGAGGGAGCACCAGGTGGTCCTGGACAAAGAGGTTGTGAATAAATGAATACAATTTCACATTCATACTAAAGTGTTTACTTGAAAAGTTTAATTTTAAGTCTGGCACTTATTGACAAAGGTGTAAATTCAGTCACCTGAACTTTCTGCAATGTTTTTTACGTACCCAGGTCCCCCAGGTGATCCAGGTTTTGCTGGATCAGTGCTCTCACAAGGAATCCAAGGACCTCCCGGAGCCCCAGGAAACCCAGGACTCAGAGGTCCTCCAGGTAAAACAAAGACAAAGAAGGTGGAACTTAGGGTTAGGGTGTCAGCTGTCAATACATTACTCTTTTAGTACAAAAGTGTTAGGAACTTTGAAGTCAAGACTGTAAAATGACCAACCGGTTGCCTCAGCTGTCTCATTTGGATCTTTCACCTGATAAAGATTTGTTTTAAACAATATTGAATCTAAATTCAACCATGACACAAATCAATGAATGAGAGTTGTTTTGGGACATTGCCAAATATTCCAGCCTCTGCAAATTAAATCTGATGTGATTTGAATTCTTCATAGCACATGTTTTAAGAATGATCTTTAGCAGGCCTGTAGGGGTCTATAAAATATAGATATAGATACGTAGAGTTCTTAAAATGTAGTTTGACCTAAAATAACTGTATGTTTAAATATTCTTAGGGCACAAAGGAATAAAAGGAGATCCAGGAATCGCTGGAAGGCCAGGTCCCGATGGTGCCCCAGGTCCACCTGGTTACAAAGGCGTTATTGGAGAGCCAAACTACAGTGGATATGGTCCACCCGGACCAGTAGGACAGAAGGTAGTGAATGCCAAAAATGTATTTTTAATGGATATTCCAGAGCAGAGTCTAATCTGATAAAATATTCTGTCTATTAATTAAATGTGTGTTCACTAATAGTAATGATTATTTCTCTATCTTTTACTTTTTATTCTTCTCCTGTACTCAGGGTGAACCCGGATCAAGCAATGCTCATCTGGGGAAGGGTCAGAAAGGGGAACCTGGGATTGGAGGGTCAGAAGGTCTACCAGGAGTTCGTGGAGCCAAAGGAAACCCGGGACTCACTGGAGGACCTGGTTATTTCCGCTAATCATAAAAATTATACAATTAACGACAGATTGTATGTTTGTTTGTATATTTTTCATTTTGTTTAACACTCTGTCCACCGCTGGTCCCCAACCTCCCTGCTATTCCAGGCTTACAAGGCTATCAAGGGCCAAATGGTTCAGATGGTCCTCGAGGAAGCAAAGGACCTCCAGGACATTATGGACCACCAGGTGAAGTGATTTTATTTTCTACTACAGATGCCAAAAACAAACAAACAAATCGCATTTGTTTTCACTCATTTATGCTGCAACTTAAACCTCAGCCTAACTTTTTTTTTTTTTTTTTTTTAATGCAATACATCTGTATGATTCAGGTAACTCTGGTCCATCCGGTGTAAGAGGTTATCAAGGCCCTAAGGGCAACCAGGGCGGGGATGGAATCCCTGGGCCACCAGGGGAGAAAGGAGATACTAGTAAGAAAAACCCTTCACAAGAAGTCCTGTGGTTTTATGAGATTATGCACATCCAGTGTATTATAAATCATATCTATAAGAAGATGTATGCTACTCAGTCATTCTGAAACAACATGGGCCAGTTGGATCTCTGCTGTCACTACCCTCAATGTTATGGTTACAGCCAAAACTCAACTGTGCATCGCTCTCTCTCTCCACTGCAGTCATAATAGAAGGGACACCTGGACAGCGTGGTGACATAGGTCAACAAGGTGAGTCACAGGCCTACAAAACAATTACATTTGTAGTTACCTTGTTTTGATAGTACAATGTCTATTTGTGCAAAAGGCAAAACTTGTCTAACTGATTTTTGAACCGATAACTACACCTATCAGCAGCAAATAACATTGACTTGACCATCTTGTGACAATTCAATGTGACATTTCTTCTGGGAAACTTTTGGACCTGGCATTCATGTGGATTCATATGGATTCATATGGATTCATGCGGATTAGTTAGACATATACAAAACCACTTAGACCAGACCAGGCCCCCCCACCCCATAACAATTACGCTACTTGATGGCAGTAGCCATCCCCAGGAGGATGCAGTCTGACACAGACACACACACACACAAAAATTGTTTAGGAACAACTCAAAAAAACAAAAAACATGAAAAACAGCACAAGGTGTTGACGTGGCCACCAAATTCAGTAGATGCCAAACTGATCAAATATCGGTGGGATACACTGAAACAAGCCTGAACCACAGAGGCCCCTCACCTCAACCCATAGGACCCAAAGACCCCCACTAATAACATTCTATTGCCAGACACCCTCAGAAGGCTTGGATGAGTCACAACTGTTTTGGAGGCAAAAAGGAGACCTACACAATATTACCAAGGTGGCCATAATGTTATGCCTAATCGGGGTACACTGTCTGCAGGTCCTCCTGGAAACCCTGGTCCTCCTGGCTTGAGTGTTAGAGCAAGTCCTGGACCAATAGGGGATGTGGGAGCTCCAGGTCCCCCTGGCAACTTAGGTCCAAGAGGACCACCTGGAAGTGAAGGAGTGTGTATTCCTGGGACCAAAGGAGAACGCGGCCATCTTGGAAATCCTGGGAGGACAGGTGAGGATGGATTACAGGGAGCTCACAAACTTTTTTTTTGGAAGTGATGTCCACAATCTCAGGACGTATGCATGCATGATGAAACACGTCTAATTAGATGGCGATGTGTATTGCTTCTGAACAGAATTAAAAGTTCAGTATATAGCTTCTTTTTTGCTGCATGCTGTCACTATCGATCTCTGTCTGATCTCAATGTAGGCTATCCCGGCCAACCTGGCCCTCCAGGACCGGTAGTGGCAGGGTTAAAGGGAGACAGAGGAGACCTAGGTGTCTCAGGAAGCCCAGGTTATAGTGGGCCCCGAGGAGAACCAGGCCCTCAAGGACCACCTGTAAGTACTAACAGCATTCATTTGTAGATAAAATGCCTGGAGTAAATAAAGCGTAAATTACGGTCAAATGTTTTTCAAAAACTGATGTAACAAAATGACACAACGAAATGCATACTGACATTGTAGCTTTTTGGTTTTCCTTTTGCATTATCGGCACCTAAAACTGAACCTCCAGTATTTTGATCACAGCTTAGTACTACGTCTCCAAACTCTCACTGAAGTGCCATTTGCCTCCCCAGGGTCCAATAGGCAGAACTGGAGGCCCAGGGCAAAGAGGTGATTCTGGTCCTCCAGGAATCCATGGGCCTCCTGGTAATCTATCATCTCAACTTCAGTCTATAGTTTAGGTGCACTCTTTACATTCCAACCCCAGACAAAGTATGATCTGTCACTGCAAAGAAGTAATTGTCCACAAATGATTTATGTTCCCGCAACAGGGAATACAAATGAGACAGCGAAAAATATGATTTATGAGGAAGATAAAAAGGAATTTATGCAAAAGGATGTGAAGACAATCTAATCCAATTTTTTTATTTGAATTTTATATCCGGTGTTTTAGGGTACAATGGAGACCCTGGATACATCCCAGGCCCACCTGGTCCACCTGGGATAAAAGGTTTTCCTGGACAACCAGGTATGGCAAAATCTGTCTAACAAGGAATATAAAATATTTCAGACATTTCAGATAAATTCACTGTATTGTACATATTTTGGAGAAATAACTTTCTAATTGCTAATGGAATTCCTCCTAGGCCCTAAAGGTAGACCAGCAATTGCTGAACTGCAGTATCAACCGGGACCTCCTGGCTTACCTGGTCCTCCTGGAAATCACGGAATTCCAGGGACCACTGGTCCACCAGGACCACCAGGCCCTCCAGGTCCAGACTTTAATTTCAGCTCAGTGATTTTTAGATGTGTTAATGTGTTTTGATTTGTGCTACTGCTCTTAATTTTACAAGTCAAATACAATGGTGTTAACTAACGTAAGGGCATTCGTTGCCATAAATATTGTTTGCCTATTTGCTCTATCATCATAATCATTCATAAAGAAGCCACTTCCATCAAGCTTGTTTTGTTTGTGCGACCACTGTGACACTGAACCTTTCTGTCCCAGGTAAGCCAGGTGTCAAAGGAGTGCGGGGTTTCAGTCCACCCGGCCCGCAAGGATTCACTGGCCAGAAGGGAGACAAAGGAAAAGTGGGACTTCCAGGTGCATTCATATGTGTGTGTGGTGAAGTGTGTGTTAATGCTGCTTTACAACAGCTGCATGCAACATTATGCACATTGGTGGTGGAGAGGCAAATTTTCTGCCAAAACATTTAAAATACCTTCCACAGTTCAGCCATCACAGCAGCGATGCATATCCTCAAACAAAATGTTTTTTTCTTTGCTCCACAGGACCAGAAGGCTCACCTGGAACCCCAGGCCGCAAGGGTCTTCGAGGTTTGCCTGGCAGTGGTGGTCCAGGTTACGTTGACAGCTTCCTGATAGCCAGACACAGTCAGAGCATTCGTGTCCCTGACTGCCCTGTTGGCACCAGTCTTATCTACTCTGGTTACTCCTTCCTCTTCATCAACGGAAACGAGAGAGCTCATGGTCAAGACCTTGGTAAGAGCAGAGAAACTTTCATAGCCAGAAATAATTTGCTTATTCTGCATCATAAACAATCAGTGTGTGCGTGGGTCATCATGTGATGTTTTCCGGACATTTCACGGCGTCTCCTAGGCACCTCAGGGAGCTGCCTCCCTCGTTTCTCCACCATGCCCTTCCTGTTCTGCGACACAGAAAGCACCTGCCGCTATGCTTCTCGTAACGACTACTCTTACTGGTTGTCCACTGACACGCCTATGCCTGCCAACATGGTTTCCATCACGGAGGACAGGTTGGCCTCCTACATCAGCAGGTGGGACACGAGTGTGTACAAACCCATATTTATCGCTGTATATTTCCTTTAAAACATATGTTTCTGTTCAGTAGAAAGTAGAATTTATTCTGTTCAGAGAATGTCCCATTTTGACTTGACTTGGAACTACATAAATATAGTTGTCTCTGAACATTTATGGTTTAGGTGTTCAGTGTGTGAGGCCACCTCCAACGTCATAGCCGTCCACAGTCAGACAACCATGATACCAGAATGTCCCAGAGGCTGGGAATCCCTATGGACTGGGTACTCATTTGTCATGGTAAAAATCAGTGTTATTTCACTCATAGATTCATAGATCTTGTGCCAGATATGCCATTCCCTGAGTAATCACCCCCTTCCTTTGATCTTCATCTGTTCTAGCAAACGGGAGCTGGAGCAGAAGGATCCTCTCAGCCTCTGGTTTCCCCTGGCTCATGTCTAGAATATTTCCGCCAAGTGCCCTTTATCGAGTGTCACGGCAGGGGGACGTGCAACTACTACCCCGATTCCTACAGCTACTGGCTGGCCTCTCTCGACCCGAACAGCATGTTCAGGTGAACTGCTCACTTCTCTGTTTAAACAGTGTCTCCGCCGCTCAGTTTGAATCATGAGTTTCTTCAACAGTGGTTTCTCTTGCATCATGTTCTCTGATAATCGCAATGCTGTTTCCAGAGGCTGAGAGCGTGGCTCTTAAGAGCAAAGATATGCTTTCAATTACTGCTAATGAGCCATTTTAACATGTCACTTTAGTCTGAGCCACTGTGTGGCTATAAATCAATACTTTACTTAGGATTCATTTATTATTTATTGCTGTATTTGATGGCATTGTATCTGTCTCTCCTATAGTAAACCAGTTCCTCAGACAGTGAAGGGACCATCTCTGCAGAGTGTTATCAGTCGTTGTCAAGTCTGCAGGAAACCATGGCAACCCTCCACAGGTGACAGACGTGGGGACAATTAACATTCATTTTTCGATACCATTTAAAGTGTAAAAATGCGAGCATGAGACATGGAGCGGTGTCGGTAGTGTGTAGTGTTTAAACTGGTGGGTTTTTGTTACAAATCAAATGTGTTTATGAGTCTGCGAGCACATTGCTGTTTGACGGCAGTTGTTTTAAAAGCTCTGATGATCTTGTACATTACACAAAGTTCTAATGTGCAAGAAGTGTGTAATTATTCCAGTGTTGAAAATGTTTTTTGTTTTTTTCGAGAGATGCATGTTTTACTTTAAATGTTTCATCTGTTTCTAGCATTTTTTTCCTGTTTCCAATGAACCTCAAAGCACAACTCTGTCCATATTGCAATTTTCAGATAGCATCAAAATATATTTTTTAAGATCCAAATGTTTTGACCTGTGCAAACAACAGACTACTGATAAATAACTAACTCACATGTATTTGGCTTTTCATTCCAAATGACCTGACTGGGCTGGTGCAGTCCAGTCAATAAATGACGTCAGAAATGAATAGGTTACAATGACACACATGCTCCTATGACATCTGGACGTTGTAAAAGTGACGCACTTGCTTTGGAACTGTTAATATACATGGAGTCATTTATTCCCTCTTTATAAAAACAGTTCTTTGAATTTCAGCATGTTAAAAGGAGCGGGGAAATGATTAAACTTTGTGACTCATATTTCCTGCAACTGTCTCCAGTCCATTTCTAAGTTGTAAGTGTCAGGAGGCAACACTGCAATCAAAGCGATCCTGCTTTGGTGGCTCAGGACAAAAGTATATAAACTGTATATCATGAAAGCTTTTTCTTTACTTTCCATTTCTCTCCTTGCAGAAAATGAATGACACATTTCCTTGTATTTTATGTTTTTAACGTTTGTTTCCAAATATGACCTATGGTATGAAAGAAGCCATTTTCAGAAGATAGCAAACCTGAGCCTTCATGCTTGTGATTTCGACATCTTATTTCTCTACCTTATCCGCTCTGAAATCCATCATTAGAGCAATAACCCCCCAAGGAACAGTCGTTCAAGCTCACTCACCCGTTATCTGTCACTGTGATCAGCAGACACAAAGTCACTGTAAGGACGGAAGCAAAAAAGACACAATGGTGTCCCTAAACAACACTGTGTTCAAAACACAGAGGCTTCTTGGCACACAGATATCCCAAGATATTGACTGCTCAGAAATAACAAACAGCCTCACACGGTTATGTAAGACACCAGAAAGCACAAGCAGCAGCAGCCGAAGTGGAGCTGAACCCTCTTGTGTGAGTTTGATGAGGTATCACACTGATCATCTCATTATTTTTTGACATTTTGGAACGAAACTCAGCTTATTAAAACTCTAAATTTAAACACATCCAAGAGTCCTCATGCAACAAGCAGACACTTCCTGGATGCCACCTTGAATTATACAAATCTTACATGACCCAGCGTCGACATGGATAGAAACACTCTTGCTGTAAATTGCTCGCCATAGCCTCCTAAACAGGATTATTCTGCTCCCGACAGCACACTAACTAATTGTTTCGGCAGCTCTATCAGGCTTCTGCACCTCTCTAACTGGGTTAGAATGGCGATATGTTGAAATGTTGATGCATTTCAAGGTTGTCTTCCATATGAGGACACATCCTTTTGCTTTTCTCCGCACACGTCTCACATGGGCTATAAAGACATCCGCTCATATGTTCACAGGCTAGAGTTATATGTTGAAGAGTAAGATTTAAAATGTCAATGACATTTTAAATTTAATTGCAAAGACTGAAGATTAACATGGCCTTTGAGGGATCCTACTGTGCATGTGTAAAGTACATTTAGTACTTTGGTACATTAAGTACCAAAAAAAAAATAAAAATAAGAGATATACTGTTAACTAATAACTTGTGCATCAGCCTGATAAATATTAAAACGGGGTCATTTTAAACTGAAGTCTTACTACGTTTTCAGTCGGTGTAATGCATATTTAAAGTATGCACCATTGCGTAATCATTAAAGCTTGTGACAAATATGGCTTAAACAAGATGCAGCAGAAGTGTCAAGTGAAACAGAGCAGAAATCTTATTAAAGAGACAGTAAACGCTCACCAGGGTGCAACAAATGATAAGTTGACCTTTTTCGGCCTCTGGATGTCCCGGTGTTCCGGCACTGCCGCTGGTTCAACTTTATGGCGCAGCAAGGTTAATGAAATCATTGTTTCCTCCATGTCACCGTCATTAATGTTTTATTTTGCATGGATGCACATGGCACTTGATTTACGGGGATTTGCTTTAAGGCGCCTCCCTCAAACCAGAAGGCAATTACGCCGGTGACAGAATCAGGAAGACCTTCAATTATACAACCAGATAACAGCGCGTTTATGTCCATGATGACAGCAGTGAAGACCAGGATGGTGAAAATGTCTTTATTTAGACCTTTTGTCTCAGTGCTAATGACTGCTGTAAATTACGCAGAGCACGCTTGGGTGCACTGATGGGGGCAAACACAAAATTGAGTACGGTCTTGACGCAGATAATCTGCACGCTCCTCCTCCCTTTGTCGGGCCTAGGTACTACTTATAAACCCGATGTCTTACAGCGATGTACAGGCAAGGTGCACAACATCAGCAGATTTTTTTTTTTGACCAAATAATTCTTTCAGCAAGAAGAACACAAGCACCAAATAAGAATGGCCAACATCTTTTGCATTTTGGCATTTTTTGTATTTACCTTGTGTGTTGTGGAAAATACACAGACTGAGCATGGATTTCAGGACCTGAAACTTCAGAAAGATTCATTATCATGGCTTGATAATTTACAGGTAAGATATCTTCATTTTTATTTTATTTTTATTACCCTATCCCATGTACGTTTATAATGTACTGTATGCCCATAATGATTTGAGCAATGGAAACTACCATCCCAGCAGCTGAAACCATGCATTGACTTTCAGATACTACAAAATTCATGTGCTATATTTCTGCCAGGTAGTTATCCCCTGAGCTGCAATAAAATGTTGCATTCTGCAAGACATTCCTATTTCACTGGAGTCCATTTTTCAAGTTAAACTTCAAATTTATTGAAAGACTTTACATACTAAGAATTCTGTTTTCTTCCACAGGAATCAATGAAGAAACAGAGCCTATTAGACTTGCTTCATAAACTCTTCAAATCGGAAAATGGAAGTATTCCCAGAGAAGGCAAAGACACAGCGAAGCAAGAGAAGAATCGGCGCGGAGTGGAGAGTGGCTTGACGACTCGCAGAGCCACCTGCAGAGTATTCTTCTGGAAATCCTGGACTAACTGCTAACTTTGTTCCCACTGAAGTGCCGGACAACTTGAAATGGATACCACGCCTTGCTTGTCCTAGTTAAGCTACAGTTTTCATCCTGGCATACTCTTTAATTTATTACTTGAAATCTCAATGCATTGACTTCAGGCCTTTCATGCTCTCGAAATGTCCTTTGTGTCCAGTGTCATTTTTTTTTTAAAAAGTTAAGAAAGCACCGGCCCTGTCTTTAAGTTAAAAAACAACTGTCAACTGTGTCTTATGACGACATTTTTTTCAGGCTTGTTAGCATCATGCCGCACATCTGTTATTTTTAAGTGAGAATGTGCACATATTTCAAACAAACCTTTTTCTTTTTACAAATTAAAAGATTAATTCGTATGGTCTGTTTGCTACTTGGTGTATTTCGTGCTACACTGTTACTTGCTCTGGAACGACCATTACTCATGGCTGTTTCTGCGACGTGGAGCTGTTCAGAGCAGTACCAACATTCAAATCTGTTCAAAATCAACCCCCCTTCGGCTCTTGAAACGGGACTCCCATGTGTCGCCGTCTCTCTCCTGTGTGCTCGTCTTATTTAAAGTACCCCTGAGAGCGGGGGGCTGAATATTTAATGATCATTGAATGAACGGTAATATTGGAAAAGCTTCTGCAAAGCCCTGTTTGATGCCGTTAAATGAGCCCTGCAGAGAAACCCAGCAGGCTTTGTTCACGACCAGCTATGATCATCCACTGACCCGCAGAAAAAAAGTGCCGCATCTGATCTGCATGAGAATTTTTTTCTTTCCAGTCATTCATCAGATACATGAAAGTGATTATTTTTACATTGCTGTTAGTAGCTTTTGCTCATGCCACAATGTTTTTCTTGCCGCAGAGGAAGCTGTTCCTCTCTTCGTTAGATCCAAATGGACTTTAATGTAATGAACTCTGTGTAATAAAGTAACAGTGTTTGATGTTTCCCTGTGATCTGCACAACAATTAATCAACCTTCTATGCTCTTACAGTTGTTATATCATTAATTGAGGCATATCAGTATTTTCCTTTGGTAAATGTACCGTAGCTTGGGCATCTGTGTGTGGACTGCCATAAGCATGCAGCTCACATATTGCTTTTGCATATTTTCTGACATGCCCGTGTGCTGGCGTGCATAAACAGAATTTATTATTGCAGTGATTATTATGTATTTAGACACAGTAGCTCAGCAGAAATGCCCATCTTATAGGCCTTCCGGTTGAAAAATAAATAAATTAAAAAAAAAACGCATTGATCTTCCCCACTGTGCCTGAATTATGCATGTATGTAAAACGGAGGAAGATTTGCTGAGAATTACATAAACTCCAACACCACAAAGAGAGGAAGAGCACAAAGAGGGAAAAAAGAGAGAAGTAGGATAGATGCAGCGAGCTAAAAAGGAAGGCCAGATCGAGGAGACGTATCAAATTGGATAGAAGGTTGGGCAGGGAGTAGAGATTAGGAAAGAGAGAAAGGAGGGGAAGAGAGGTGCAAAGAGGATGAGCGAGGGGATGAGAGAGAAAATTATTAGAGTGGCAGTGTTGGAGCCTAACTGCAGTCAAAGCTTGGCTTAGTATCCTCTCTGCCCCTGGGCTATTGGGATTCAACAGAACTGCTTTCCTCTGTAACGGGAACCAGTGCCAACACATTAACATGCTCATGCTGCAGAGCTCCTCCAATAAAGTAGTAGACTGTGTGAAAGCAAGAAATCCAAAGTGTGTGCGTGGGTGGGTGCGGGCGGGCGGCGGGGTGAGTTTACAAAGAGCGTGGGTGCGTGTGCGTGAACTTTTATGTGTGTTATGCCTTTTCTGTCGGTGAGAAGCCAAAATCTGACAGAGACAGACAAACGGAGAAAAGGTAAAGTGGTTTGCGTTTTTTATAATCTCAGGACATTGCAGCGTCGCATAAGGCGCAGCAGCAGAGACTTGAATATTAAAATATTAAAATTCATATATATATATAATTCTGCCTTTTTAACCATCAGAGCTCATTTCATTCAGACATCTATTATCACTCTACGGCAATCAGAAAAAATTACCGAGCCAGCCGGATCAAAGGCGCATCGCTGAGCTTTAATTGAACACAGTCCAATTATTTTTAATGAGCAGAACTGAACGTCCCACTTCTGAGTAGGAGTTCCCTGATTCTCTCCCTGCGAGGACGAAAAGAGAGAAACAAGCGGAGTCCCAGAGGCACAGGCACATATCAAAACAACAGGACAAGAGGAGGTAGACGGAGACGGAAAGAAGAGCGCTTCAGATGAGAAAAGGATGCTTTTGCTCGGTGCACCCGTTAGTTTGCAAAAGACAAACAGACTCGTGTACAGGCCTGTAAAAATAACTGTTCGGGCCATAAATAGGTGTTGATGTTGTTAACCCAGATACATTTAAAGTCAAAAAGAACGATTTAAGAGATACTGCTGACACGTAAAAATGGAACTTCTGAAACTGAATTTAAGTTGATGTAATGGAAAAGGGATTTTAGTATCACAGAGAAGTTGTAAACAGTGCTGGCTGTGACCTTTAAAGTGCAAAGACACAAATCTTCCACTTGTTAGTACAGATGCTCTGAGAGAAAAGAACAGATTTCAAATGTGTGTGGGCCTTGGGGTGGGAACTTTGCACAATACGCAGGGAGACCATTTAACCACTAAAAGCTCATTTTGAAATGGCCTATCAGGAGAACAGTGTGTTGTTCTGTTCACACTGTTCACCTGAAGCGTCTGATATTTAAAACGTGGCAACCAACCACATTTCATAGCGACTGTTTCTGTCACCTGAAAATCTTGTACCTCACCTGAGCACAAGGAGGCTCATGAAAACTCTGATGATGTACCCTGCTGACTTTGGTGACCATCCATGTGACTTTTTCCTCTGGTGCCACCGACAGGTTGGCACCCAGGTTTAATATAAACTGTCTGGATTGCTTCGAGATTTAATGCAGATGTTCATGGTCCACAGAGGATGAATCCAGCTTTGGTTATCACTCGACCTTTCCTGCAGTGCCGCATCTTCTACGAATTATTTCAATGATGAATTGTTTTAAAACTCTGCGCATACATTCATGGTTCCCACAGATGTTTCCTTTCGTGCCACATCTGTGGTTTTGAGTGAAATCTCAAAAACTATTTGATGGATTGCCATGAAATTTAGTGCACACCTTAACACCTCGGGAGGAACTGCAAACACTCTCATAATGTCCTGCGATTATCACACCTATGTTTAATTTTACTCATTTTTTTTCACAACTGCATCCCATCAGCCTTAGCTGTACTATGGTTTTAGTGCTAGCTGATAAATATTAGGATAGCAGACGTGAGTAACATTATCTGTTAACCATCATGTCAGCATGCTGATATTAGCTTCTCATTCAAAGCACTGATGTGGCTAAACCTGAGCTACTAGCAGGACAGGAATCTTTTTCAAGGAATCACATCTTTGGGCTGGACCAACACTACTATTCTGCTGGCATTTAAAGGGGAACTGCTGTTTTTTACAACCTGGACCTTCTTTCTGCCATAAAATATGGTCGTTTACTCACCCATATAACTTTTGTGTAATTCGTATTCCTTCCGGAGATATTTAGATCAACATATATCCATGTAGTAGGAGTGACTGGGGCACCGAAACGCAGCCTCTAAATAATGCATTGTCTGCTTCGAAACTCGTTCATTTCACCAATACTTTGTTATTGTATGAAGGAAGGAATATGAATACGAATTACAAAAAAAGGTTATATGGGTGAGTAAACGACCGTATTTTATGTCAGAAATAAGGTCCAGGTTGTAAAAAACCTTTAACTGGAACATCCCAGTTTTGTAATAGAAAAATAGTATAAATGTCAACACATTCACATGGAATCAGTTGAATTAAACCAAACATACACCAAACATGACTACAGCCAGAAAATCGCCTCTACATTCTCAGTTGCTTCAGTCCAACATGATGGTAACACCTTCCAACAACAAACTGTTCCCTCAACATTTACTTTCCAGAGTTA
Organism: Chelon labrosus; assembly: GCF_963514085.1. Classification (NCBI taxonomy): domain Eukaryota; kingdom Metazoa; phylum Chordata; class Actinopteri; order Mugiliformes; family Mugilidae; genus Chelon; species Chelon labrosus. The sequence continues at coordinate 13,182,003 of NC_140342.1, forward strand.
TCTTCTATACTAATCTCAGACTTTGAAAACAATGCTATTTGATTCAGGCATATATCCTGTGCAGCATTTAGCTTGTCAAGCTCACCATCACAAATAATATTTGGGGGCTGCTTGAGTTGTCTGAAAATTATATAAATGGAACATCGTTTGTTATCTTGTTTTGATGCCGCAGTGTTCTCATCCGACTCTGGAGTATATTTATGTTGAAGGTGGCCCCTTCCAGACTGGAGAAAATGAGTTGTGGAGGACACGTGTGGTGTGAAATGAGTAGCGGAGGTCGGCTCGAGAGGAGAGAAGCGTGATCCGCAAGCTGTTTACGCCTCTTGGCCTACCTATGTGCATCATACCAGATGACACTGTTTAGACTACAAGCTAAACCAACAGATGTCTGAGTCACTGACCTTGATTTGTGTCTACTCTCACTGAAAATAAATTACAGAATTACGGAGATAGGTGAAGTGATCAGTCATATCATTTGCGATAAAATGTGACTTTCTTTCGCTCAGTGTTTTTTAAGAGGTAAGATGTTTGGATGCCTGCATGACTCTTGCCATAGTAACATCAATATTTGCAAAACTTGACCTTCCTGTAAGCATGTTTGGTGTTAATCAGAAGACACGGCTATCCTCAGTAGCGTGATTTAATGTAAGCGTTGTGAAGTGGTCACCTGTCTCGGCAGTATATTAAATAATGAATGAAGGTGAAAAAAGGTCAAACAAACAAAAAAAGCAACATATAATATACATCTACATATACATATATGAGCCACGAAGCACCTAAAGATGTGGACTGGGTACGTTGTCAGTCTACAATGCCAGGGTGGCAAAGAATGGGAATTTTCAGCAAAGGTAAGGAGTCAAGACAAGAACAATGAAAAACAAGAATAAGGCACATCATAAAAAGCACAAAGGTATAGGGATATATATATATACACATATATATGTACAGTATATGTAAAAAATAAAAGATAATGAAAATGAATAGAAATATAAGAATGCATAATCTGAAACACCACAGCACCACCTAGGAAGAGATTCTATACTCAGTGAGTTCATACCCGAAGGAAATCAAGTTTTAAAAGGTCCAAAATGATCTAATTGGCATTAGCACCTCTTTGGCTGGACTTAATAACTAATATGTAGGTTCTTTTATGTAGATGTGGTGTTGCATCTCAATGAAATGTCTTGTAACAGGACTGGATATGTGATTTCTCATTGAGCGAACAAGATGTCTCACCTATACACATTCAATCACATATACAACAAGTTCCTTGTTTGTTTTACATGTTAAATAGCCCTTAATGTCAATGGTCCTTCCACAGATGGGGTTGTGAAAAGACTTGAGGTCTTTGGTATTCTGACAATTAACCCTTATATTTTGTCTTCTTAAACCTAATCATGGGTGAATCTTTGAAGGTTTCTTGCCAGTGTGAATCGCTTTGAAGGATGTGCCAAAGTGATGTCCTCGATGTTCTTGGTTGTAACGGTGGTTATAATGCTTTAAATAAGGGTCAGCTCAGATCTGAAGGGGACAAACCTCCCTGCTTTTTTAATCTACTTTGTTTTCTGTACCTACAAGCCAGTCATCTTGAAAATTTCTTTCCCTAAACGTTGATAACATTTGCTTTTACTTTTACCATATTGGTCTGGAACATGATATACCTTTTTTCAGTCAACTCACTAGAGTTGACTTATATGTAGGCTTATGTAAAGACAGGGGGATGAAAGTTAAGTGTGAATTTGAGACCTGCAAAGTTACTGTGTTCGAAAATTGAGATCTTTGGAGATACACGGATCCACCGCGAGACTTCCATTTCCAGTGTTAGCATTGTGAGCCCAATGCCAGCATCAGTATCTTTAGAATTTAGAGATTTTTTATTTATTTATTTTTTTTTTAATGCAGGCAATGGAGAAAGTAGTAATGGTGCTTTCAACTTCTCTCTCACCGTGTTTTTGTTCCCCTTTTTTTTTTGTCCTTCTCTGTCTCATTGTGAGATGTTGTCCCCCAGGTTGCAGGCCTGCACTTTTCTCAGCTGTTTACTGTAACTGAAGGATACTCGAAAAATAGAAGAGAACGAAACACCCCTCCCCACCCCCCGGCCCTGATGTTCTGTGCTGCAGCCACCATGCAGGAAAGAATACAATCCACGTCCTGAAAGTCAGGGGAGCATTCATCCTCCTCCTCCTCTTCCTCCTCCTCATTCTCCTTGCAGACAGCACGGAAGGTCTGTTTCCATGACAACGGGAGAATTAAGGGCGAAGGAGCACCATCCCAAAATGACACATCGGATTTAGGGGCTAGTGAGGAGATAAATCACTCCCGGTGAGCGATAGAGGAAACAGATTGGATTTCCTGCACAGAAACTCTCGTTGATGGATTCAGTTTGTCTGCTCATTGTGCCGCTTCTCTTATTGTTGCAAAAGAGTGACACTGATAAAAAAAAATAAAAAATAAAAAATGCAGCCATCCATGATCAAGACCACATTAAATCAATCACTACGTAGGTGAGCGTTTTTGATAACATAGTCTTTATTCTTAAACAATCACTAACTTCATTCTGATTTTTATAATCAATGCATATTTTTTTTTATGTCATCTCACAATTCATAATGCATATATGAGCGTGTTCCGATGCAGTGAAATCATCTGCAAACATAAAAAATATTAAATTATATTTTTAATATCCCATACAACCAAAAGCCTTCGCTCACCCTTTCACACACCAGTACACCCATGAAAAAGTGCTTCGCTTTACTGCTTTCTCACACCGGCTATTTTTACCGCCTTGCATCAGTCATCCCTCCTTAAAATCCTTTTATTCTGCCGCCAACAGTTGACACTGAGTACATCCAATTTCATGCATCACTTTAAGTCCACGCGTATCTCATTTGCACCAATATAAACCTCTGTAAAAAGATACTTAGTATATGCTGGTCTTGCCTGTTGACTTCAGAGTCATGTCTAATATACTGTATGTGTCACTGTTGTGTAGTCGGTGCTGTGGAAGTTGAACTAATCTACCGTTAGCTCTTGCAGGTAACTTGCATCAGCTGTGGACCCAGGTCCCAGGTGGAAGACCCTCCCAGATCCATGATGATATATCACTGCAGTTTGAATGTGTGCTATTTACTGTACATACCACCAGCCAAGCATATGGTTTCCAACCAGATACGGTAGAGATGTATAAACTCTCGCTGAAATACTGATCAAAACGTTGCATAAATAGGTTCGTACCTATTTCCCCCAAATCTAAAATAATGTGGGGTTTTTTTAACAGATCTTAACTAAAACCAAATGTACATCCACTTTTACAGTCATGCGATGGTCATGCTTTGTCTCGCCTAGGTCCTTTTGTTCAGCCTTCCTAACCGTAGCTGTGTGTCACCTTTAATGATAAAACCACCATCGACACCGATCCTTAAACGCCACACTGGTACCAGCCTTTGTGCAACGAGTGCTGGACAATGAGCGGCCAAGACTTTAAGTCCGGCCCTGTTCGTGAAACGACCGTAGGACTTCCTGAGTAAGACAAACTAAGTGGGGATTAGGAATGAGCTCGGCAGCGTACACGGCGAATGTGGTGTACCAGTCAATTCACCTTGTTTATGCAGCCCTGTCAGCATGTTGATTTATGAAAGAGGAGCGTTCCGCCACAATGCAGCAAATGGCTCATTTCATGGGTCACAAAACCAGGAGGGATGGGGACTGTGTGTGTTACCATTTCAGAAAAAAAAAAAAAAAAGGAAGAGATAACCCCACAGAGATGGTAAGACATCCTCTTCCAACCTGGGTGCATCCAGATGAACTGGTTCCTCAATGAAACATTCTGCTTCCATTGTGATGGGAAGGCCTGAATGATTGTGACCTTACGTTGAGAATATGTCTGCTCGGTGGTTTAATAAACAGTCAGTCACCCTGTCTGCCAGTTTCGAAAAGGATTTCACAGTAAAAGTCACTTCTAAAAAATTTGCCAACACAACCCTTCACAGGCAGGCCCGCCAAAATAAGGTCTGTTTCTTTCTCTTAGTTAGAAAAACAACAGCAGTCTTGAAGCCAGGATTAGTTCATGATTTGTCCGTACAACTCAAAAGCATGAATGCTGTTACACATTTTGAGAGTTGTTGTTACAGCTGTGAACGGGGTGTGTTTTTCTTGAGGTGCAAATGTGAAGTGACCATTTGTGGCCATGGCTCGTAGTGCTGATGCTGGTCATTATCTTCCTCTCTGCTTTTTAGAGAGAATACTGTTCTGTTGTCAGTTTTTGACAAGTTTGGACATCTCTTCACTTATAACCTAATAATTCTTGCAGATATTAAGAACATAACGAAGCTATACTAAAACTGGTTTCATTTGATTCCGACTTTTACAGACTCATACAACTTTCTTTCGTCAGTTTATTCTACTAACAAAACACGCCAACCATTGCAAAGTGTCGTCAGCTTGTTATTATTTAGAGACATACTAGTGCACTCTATTATATTGCTTGTATCAGCCCTGTCCTCCCGCAGTAGGATCACATAGGGGGGAGATTGTGTCCTATTTGTCACATCAGTCTAACTTACAGTACACACCTGAGTAAATTACATCCCACCATAAGCACTCTGGTTCCATTGGAGCCCAACACAGAGAACTGTCAGTACTTTCAGTCTTACTCTCACACCAGAGCAGGTGGTGTGACAGTGCATTCAAGATCAAACTGTGAGAGAGAAAACACAAGAGAGATTCTTTCTTTAGTCTCAAAAACAAAAGAAAGTCAGAGTAGCCATGATAGTAACCAGGATGAGAAGATAAACAGATTATTAATGATGATTATAAAGACAATGGTAGTTGTTATTTTTGACAACAATAAAGCGTATTTTTTCTAAACAGCATATAGAAAAAAAAAACTATATGAAAATTGAACATGTATTAAAGCTTGTTTTTCACAGCATAAATTGGAAATGACAAAGTGATATTTGTATTTGAGCGAAAGGAGACCACCATTCCTTTTTATCACAGCTTTTTCTTTTTTTTGCATAAAATGTTGGTCAAGTCCTGATTGAAAATGATTTTCTTCATATATATATTTTATGTATATATATATATATATATATATATCCCCTCTGGTTTTATATTAATTCATCTAAAAGGTTTTCACAGGCAAGAGTTCAGTTTTTGTTGTCTTTGTGGTACAGTAATAGCTCCTCGTTGTCGCAACACCCTCTTCTTTTTCCGAGGGGTATGGTGGTGCGGATTTGGGGGGTGGGGGGCGTTGAGGTTTCCTATGGCCCCTTCCCCTGAGTCAGGATGAGGCCACTCCCCCCCTGCTGGAAGCCCCTCCCCCCCGGTGCTATGTGGAGTCCTGATTGACAGCTTTCCCTCCGTTCATGGTGGGAGTCCCTGAGCTCTTCCTGGAGCGGTGCTTGTCCTCTATCTCATGCAGCGACGGCTCCCTGTACATACAAACTGTGGCGGGGATGTAAAGAGGGGGAACGAGAAGGAAGGGGAGAAGAGGAGAGGACAAAGGTAGGAGGAGCTCAGAAAGGGGACAATGGAGAGCAGATTGAAGAGATGGATGTGCAGACAGAGACAAGGTCAGGTGAGAGGCTGGGACAATTATACCAGGCTGAGAGGGATAAGACAAGGGAATTAGGGCAATGTCAGCACTTTCTTTTATCACATTTCTTGACAAGTTTTCATGATAATATCTATCAGACATCACAAGTAGAAATGATCTGATACCTGTTTTTGATACTGATTAAGATGCCTGCACTTCGCATATTGGCCATGTACAGTATATGTACACATGTATTCATGTAAATATGCATATACTGTATATTGCATAGTACAAAAATGGCTTTAACACTTACACAACAAACCCTGTATGGTGATATGTGCTACCATTGCTAAGCTAATAGCCTGCACATCTTTTCTAAAAAATGCATTGCCTCACTGTCTCATATAGTTTAGGGATTGCAGTTTTTCATGTTTTTGCAATCTGGCAAAAACCTGTGACAAACAATAATTGGTTTCCAGTAGTGTAACATTACCCAGAGCTAGCAAAGTGTCAGCAATTTGACAAAATTTTACACACACAAAAAAACACTGGATATTGGATCGGTGTATGTATATTGGCATACTCGTACAAATATCCGATCCTGCATTGTATGCGGTATCAGAGGCTTTTCTGATACTTGTGTGTTTTATTGGAACAACTCTAATTATAAGGCTGCTCTCACTGGGAACAGCAGCAGATGTCAAGAAATCCTGCCTTTAGTTCCTGGCAGGGGCAAAGCTCCAAATCCACTCGAGCCAACATTTCAACTAATGCAACTCAGTATTATCTTTCATTTGACTGTCCCTGTCTCCATAATGCTCACTTAGTTCAGACGACACAGTTCCACTTGATAATGCAGGCCATGGGTTTAAATTGAAAATAATTTATAGATATTATAAAACTTTTATTTATTTTTTTCAAAAGCTAAGAGGAGTGCTGCTCCAGAGAGCTGATCAGACATTTCTTTGAATGCTTTCCAAAGTAATTACAAGTAAGTACATTCATAACCAAAGAAAGGGTACAAACAAAACAAGATTAAAAGCCACTGCAAAATAATTTTTCTACAAGCTTTCTCACACCTTCAATGGGCCTGGGCACAAAGTGCGACGAGGGTTTAGTCTTCTTGACGCGGTTGCCCTTCATGACTTGTCCCTCCTTAGTGAGGCCAAGGAACCAGGCGCGGCCCGACTCCTGCTGCCGGTACACAGTGGACGAGTAGATCACATAGTAGTTCTCGAAAACCGACTCCTTGAACTTACACTCTGGCGTGAACATCTCCTGCAAAAGGATTGAGGGGGGGACAAAATATATTAAGGAATGCATGCCCAACATACTGAAAGAAAACTAGAGTCGCATGCATAAAAAACAGAAGGATGACATGTATTTTAAGTCTCGTGTAAGAAAAAAAAGAAAACAGTGTTTGTTACCACTCTGCCAATATTGGCTATCATGACTAACGCGTGGATGCTGCCAAGGTCAGTAAACATACGGTATTCACGCACACATACACACACAAACCCACATAAAATCCAAGTAATGAAAATGAAGACTATCACATTAGAATAACGATGGACAATGGAGGATTTTTATCTCTTGGCTTCATTGTCAAAGCAATAAGTCAAGGAGAAAGTCAAGGGGATACACCGGAGGAAAAAAGAAATGTCTGAAAAAAATTGAAAGAACCAGATATTTCATAGGATGTCAGGACTGGGCACCAGATTATTGTTGCGACAGTGAAAGAGAGGAAACAATGCACTTGACTCTCTAATCCAGCACAGATTTAAGATGCAGCAATTTTGGGTAATTTGTTCAGTTTTAATGAAGACAATAGTGACACTGGGTTTAAAACATGCAAATGCATTCATTCATTCATTTTCTGTAACCGCTTGTCCTCCGGAGGGTTTGCGGGGGGCCTGGAGCCTATCCCAGCTGTCAATGGGTGAGAGGCAGGGAACACCCTGGACAGGTCGCCAGTCTGTCGCAGGACTAACACTGAGAGACAGACAACCATACTCACACCCACGGCCAATTTAGAATCACCAATTAACCTAACAAGCATGTCTCTGGATGGTGGGAGCACCCGGAGACAACATGCAAACTCCACACAGAAAAGCCGCAGTCCAGCTGCCAGTGTACTCGACTGGCAGCCTGCTTGCTGTGAGGCATCAGCGCTAACCACCACACCACTGTGCCACCCGTGCAAACACATATCTGTGCTAATTTACTTGTCCAAACAAAATCTTTATTATTGAAGCCGGCACGCTGATTAACATGTGCTGACAAGGTGGATGCTAACCTCGCCACCCTTACTCCTCGTCCCTGCGCTTCTTCTCATTTGAATGCTGCTCATGAGTGCACAAGGCTGAATTAAAAACTAACGACAGTCACTCTGGAGGGCAGGGAAGTCTTGTGTGTCCAACATGGGCGCATGTGAGGTGGAAAGTCTGGTTCGGTGGACGTTGTGCTGCCTCAGTTTAGGCAGACTTTGGACTGTGTGTATGTGTTTGTTTCGGCACTGTATTTCATTCATTAATATCGCCTCCAGGGTTCTATGCCCTTTTAAGGTTGTCTGTTTGACTGACAGCCCAATTCCGCTTCCTGCTGGAGGTGACTGTGTGTGTGACTGTGTGTGTGTGAGAGAGTTTGAGATTCAGGTATTACTTACGTTGTGGGGACTAAATCTGTTTACTCACATTATGGGGACGTGTCTTCCATATGGAGACAAAAAGCAAATGCCCATATATGATTACATTTTAAGGAGACAAGATCGTGTGCTTGTGTGTAAGAGAGAAAATTTATAGGTGTGAAGACTAGAGGATGTTTTCAGGTACTGTCCACTAAAGGATTAACAGTCATGAAAAATATGTTCATTGAAAAAGTAAGATTGACACTGAATATATAGACATTCATTGTTTTTAAAGTGTAATTTTGAGTTATTTAGGCTGCAACAGCATTTCATTCACTACCATTATATTGGATTGGATGCAGAAAGTTTCAAATTAAAATGTGCATTTCCTCACCACTTTGTGAGTAAATACTGTATATGTTTTTGTAATTTAGGTGATATGACACTTAAAAGCTAAAGGAACTTCATTATGCAGGAAGCTATTCTAAAGTAAATGTTAATTGATTTTCTTGTCCACAAGCAAAACAAGCAGTGAAGCAAACAACAAAATATTGAAAGTTAGCATTAATTTGGAACCACCTGTCTAGAGACATGACAACTGTTAAGCTTAATATTCACTCTACTTTTATTGCAGGCCTGTTTTGCTCTGAGCCAGCTCCCTAACTGCTAAATGCCCCATTGTGTTCATTAGTCATTGCAAATGTTGTCTGTTTGCTGTTAAGTTAAATGATGCTAAAACGTCTGTAGAGCTAAGGGGAACTGAACAGCCTCATCGTAACTGTTTGTTGGTACACACAGTCACCTCATCCATTGTTCACGTAAACATGTATTTGTGATTCTTTAAATTTGTCTCAATGGAAGTCAACACAGTTTAAAGAGTATCTGTGCCTTTGCTCGTGTGAAACGCCACAGTTCAGCACAATGAGACACAGTGTGTGTGGCTGCTCATTTATAAGGCACAGCAGTGCATGGCAGGCGGCATAAAGGACTCGGGGAAGGTGAGGTCACATGGTCAGCAGTGTGGAAACGTCTCGCTGGTCAGCAGGAGGGAGGACAAGTTCTGTGGAGAGCTGGCAGCTGAGTTTATCTGGGCCTGCTGACACACTGTCAAACAGCAGACATCTCTCTCGCTGTTGGGGCACTAGGGGTCACGTTGTGCCTGTCTGGCCGCGTGTGTGTTTGTGTGTGAACATATGTGTTTGAGTGGGTAGGGGGCAGACAATGATACATTACTCACCAGAAGGCTTTGTCCCTTCTTCATCTGTTTGGAGCTCAAATCAGGCCGAACACACACACACACACACCACAGGACCACGTAAGTGCACTCTACTATCCTACCCTTCACAATAAGCCACTTTGCTTTGCTGACGTGCAGTAGATTCCCCTCCAAATTTCTCCACAAGGACAACGATCTGTAACTGTCCATGAAAAGGCTTGGAGGAGTTTAGAAAGCACCCTGCGTGTGGCTTGGGAATGCTAGGGGTGGAATGTAAGTGACTTTGAAGTATCTGACAGAGCACCCTGTTTGTGGATGACTGAGTGGAAATATGAGGCGGAGAGATGGGGTCGGAGTCTCTTGTGATTAATGACATCGCCTTAATGGACACAAGGGCCACACAGAGTCAGGGAAAAGCGCAAAAAGTCACACTAGTGAACATACACATGTGTGCACACAAACTCAATACGACACACGTGCAAGACAAGCTCATTAAAATGCATGCCAACAAGTTGGCCCTGTCACTTTCTCTGGCGAGAATACATAATCAATCAAGATGCTGCTTCTACAAAACAAGGGATTTTTTTTTTTCTTAAAGGCGTACCACATTTAAGGGCTAACAGGCTGTGCTTAGTGATAGCAATCTAATTACATGGGTGCTCATTTATATTCTGCAGTGATGTGAAGGAGAAAAGTAAAGGACTTGTATGTTAAACTTGGCACGTGAGACTCCATTAGGGGGTCTCACTAGCCAGAGCAAAGGATATACAAACAGGGAGTTCCACCTGAGACCCAGTGAGGAAACAACATTCATTGGTAGAAAATGGTAGAAAGGGACATGTGACAATCTAAGGGTACAGATCTTCAGCAGGGAAATGATGTTAAGGTGCTCATTGGAATTTCTGACGCTCTCAGAAATCTCTATCAAAACAAAAGTGAAATAGTAGAAATTCGCATCACACAAACTAATCTTGCACATCAAATCAATCAACATCTGAACTTGGTAACTGGCATCCGAACTAAGGCAGCTGGACTTGTTGGGTTTCTTGAAGACATTTCACACGTGTGGGGTGGTGCCCGCAGATGTTCCTGATAAAACTCCCCACCAGTCATTCAGAACTGAAGAAGCTACTTGGATGAGCGGCGAAACGTTGTCAGGAAACCCAACAAGTCCAGTTGCCTTTGTTTTAGTTTTGTTTTTTTCTTTATATCTTCAGCTGGATGACTGAAAACCTTCACACACATAACTGGAAGGTACTTCAACAAATAGCCATTTTTATCAAAAGGGGAAACTCAACACATCTAACAAAGAAGCATTTGCTTAATGCTTAATCCGGCATTGTTTATATCAATTATATTAAATGACTGGCAACACATTTCTGCATTACTTTTGTCTTGATCAGTGGGAAACTGTGTCATCACTGGTAGCGCTGTGTATTGCCTCAGCCACGTGCATGGGCATGTGCATATGTGTCCTAGTGTGTTTGACAAAGATAAACTAAACGGGAGCTCGGAAACTGCAGCGCTCGAGCTCAAAAACACCACAGGGAATGTTTAACCCACTGTAATGCCGTGTAATTATTTGCATGTCAGCCATCTTTTTGTCATAGTGGGTGTCATCTGTTTCTCTGGATTTCAGGTCTTAAATTTGGAGCCAGTTGCAACAAAATGTCAGTCACTACAAAAGGAAACACCAACCTCATATCTGTATTCATTCAAACAGGTGTGAACGAGATGTTACAGTATGCGTGTTTGTGTGTGGCGGTTGAGGGTGCAAGTGTAGAAAATGTAAAGAGAACAAGATGTAATGGATATGAAACTGGGTTGCCAAAAAAAAAAAAAGTGAGCTGAACACATCCTGAATCCAAATCAGCCACTGCCTCCGTCCAAGGAGGGAGGTAGCTCTCCAGATCTGCTCCTTAATGCAGATCTCACAAGCATGCTGTGAGTTTGGATAAAGATGTATGAGGAGAACCTGAGTTTAAAAAATGGTCCCGAGCCACTGGTGTATCTAAGAGACTTGGCCCTTGTGACAATCCCAGGCCTGCCTTGGAACTCCCGCGGAGCTTATTATTATTCTTGGAGAGATTCAGGTCGGGATTGTCTAGACATTACTTAAACTGAAAAACTCTCTTCTCTCTTTTTCTATCACTGCCCTCCCTTCCCTGTTTTTTTAAAATCTCTGTTTTGCTCTTAATGTCAGTCACTTTGGAACAAGACTGTGTCCTGTCCTTAAAAATGTCTTCTAAAGAGGACGTTGATGGTTAATGGCTAGAATCCATTTACAAACACCTTCAGTGGTCACAGCGACAGAAAGACACAATGTGCATGCACACTACAACTGAACCAGCTGGCCAATTAAGAGTTACAGTAGTGCCAGACAGTGATTCACCACACTTTCATAACCAATTAGTCAATGAGTCACATTTCCTGTAATTTTGTGCACTAAACAATTTAACAGTGACTAATACCTGCAAACTAGTTGAAGCCCTAATGCACCAAAAACACGCCTAAAAGGCAACTGACAATGTTCTACACCAATCCGGCATAACATTATGACCACCTTCCTAATATTGTGTAAGTCTCCCTTGTGCCTCCAAAACAGTTGTAACTCATCTGAGAATGGACATGGGCCTCCTGAGGGTGTCCTGTGGTGTCTGGCAACACGATGCTGTTTGTTAGTCGTTGGCCTTTGGGTCCTATGGGTTGAGGGGAGGGGGCCTCTGTGGATCAGGCTTGTTCCAGTGCACCCCACAGATACTTGATCAGTTTGGGATCTAGTGAATTCGGAGGCCAGGTCAACACCTTGTGCTGTTTTTCATGTTTTTTTGAGTTGTTCCTAAACCGTTTTTGTGTGTGTGTCTGTGTCAGGCTGCATCCTGCTGGGGGTGGCTGCTGCATCAAGGAGTGTCATTGCTATGGGGTGGGTGTGCCTGGTCTGGTCTAGGTGGGTGGTACATGTCTAAGTAACATCCATACAGACACAGGTGCAAAAGTTTCCCGGCAGAACATTGCATTGTCACAAGATGGTCAAAGTTATTCACTTCACTTGTCAGTGGTCATAATGTTATGCCTGATGGGTGTAGAGACAAAGAGAAAACAAGCGAAGATTAGAAGAGAGACAGTGCCTATTCACAAAAGCCCATTATCGTTTGTCACTCAGAGATATCTCACTAGATAGATAGATAGATAGATAGATAGATAGATAGATAGATAGATAGATAGATAGATAGATAGATAGACACAGAGAGTGAGCAGTGGTTAGTGCTGTGCAGTAAAGTAGGTCATACCAAGTGTTATAAATAATAGAAGGGAACTCTTCATTGTAGATGCTCAGCCCCCACGCACTTTATCACTAAACACTCCACATAAGCATTATCACTCAGCTCACCCGCAGCTACATCAGCTTCCAATCTGGAACAGCCTCGACACAGAGCTCTGCACCCCGAGCACGCGAAAAGTCAACCAGGACACATGTAACCACTTAACTGATCAACGGCTACAGTCGTATATCGCTATATGCCATAACGGCGGATAAAAGACTCTCAAAGTCGCAGCACAACTTCTCAGAATCATCTCAAGCACACAGAAGATGAAGCTTGTCGCATTCCCGCACTAACAAGACAGTGCAAAGAAGCAGGGAGAGAAAAGGAAAAGGGAGGGAGTGTTAGAGAAGGTAGGAGGATATCCCTCAGTAATTATCTCCCAGGGGCGCGAGAGAAAGAGATAGAGAGAGAGAGAGAGAGAGAGAGAGATGTGTCTCTGCTCTCAGATGTAAGGAAGACAAAACAAGACATTTAAACAAGCAGGGAGAAACTTTATAGTTTAGCGAGGCAAAAGAGAGAGTAATGCAGACCATGGTGGAAAGAGAGTGAGGTGGGGATGCACAATGAAGACCTGGACAGTCAATAAAAAAAACAAATGTGAGTAAGTATGAGGAATGAAAGCGAGGGGACTGATTTTATAGCTGTGATTGCACCATGAGGACTCTCATAAAAGTGTGAATAAAGAACAGATCCTGTTAACCGCCCTCTTGAAACACCTCACATTTCATCTATCACACGTTTAATCCATTTGAGCAAATTAAACAGTTAAACAACAGGAAATTACAGGGAGACAATCTGCGCTCTCATCCAGAGGTTTTTCGTATTAATTATGCCTGTTCATGAGCATTCTGTGCCTCTCCGAGGCTCATAAGGCTCCCACCGCCCCGGCATTCTGCTTACCAATGCTAATTTCACATGCTTCACATCTGAGAGACCGGACCTCCTCCGTATGGCCAGAGAGTGCATCCGCGTCGTGGCTTTAATTAATCCGGTCTTTCAACTGTTACTGCGGGAATGTATCGCGCTCTGATGAACGCCCCTTCCTCCCCGTGACACGAAGGTCAAAGATCTGCCCCCGCGCTCATAAAAGCGGTCAGAGAGTCATGTTTGTCAAGCTGAAAGTGGCCATTTGACACTGTGGTGCTAAATCACCTGTAATTCATAATGCTCATGTACTCTGACACAAATGGGGATATCATGAAGGGTGGGAATGTGTGTGTGTGTGTGGGGGGGGGGGTCATGCTGCTGCATGCATCAGTTTGATAAATTAAAAGATTGCTGCCTGGGCGCGATTAAACATTAATTAGTCATAGATAGGTGGGTGGAGGGTTATTACAAGCCTCACAGCAGAGGTGCGGATGGTGCACTTGTTCCTGAGCCTTCGGTTATGAATGATTCCGTCTACCTGGGTGAGTCACAGCACCCTGCGCTTTCACCGTACGTCCTCCTCTGAACTTGTGTGTGGCTCATACATCTGTCGAACCATGCCCGAGCTTTTACCGATGCGTGTTGCTCTGAAATAACGACGCGGAATTTTCCAGACTTTGCAGATATTCAAGTGCACATTTATCTGATATGCTCTGAACTGTTCCCTTGTCTCCTTCGCAGTGAAGCGGCTTCCTTATCAATAAATGTAAGTTGCAATGTAGCAGACGCTGGCCTCGCCGTGTCCTTCAAATGTTTTACGGGTATTTTAAGAGAGAAAAAGTTTGATGGGCAGTTCCAGCTCTTGCCAGTCATTCATTATGGCTGTCTGGCGATCCGACTGTCCCTCGGCGGAGGTTTGTGAGTAATGCAGCCCTCCCATCTTCTTCTTTCTTTCAACACTACCTTCAACTGGATTACGCACCATAAAACCGGAGATTATATAACCGTGCCAACCGGGAGATCTTCCTGCCTCTACATCTGCTTCCAACACATTTCTATCTCGCTCTCTTACAAACACTCTCTCCCTTTGCAACTCATTTTCCTGCTTTGGTCCCAAAGCATGGAAGTCCGCCTTTACTTGTGCACATGCAGTATGTTCCTTACGCTGGCCTAAAAAGAAAAGGTGAAAGCATATACCTATATTGCATCGATGAAAAGAAGGAGTGCAGCATCCTTTCATAATAGCAGGAATCTGTGTAAAAGCTGAGCGGCAATATCAGAAACAAAAGACAGTGACATTCGGCAGAATTTCTGTCAGTAGCTGCTGCATAACGAGCTTCTGTTAGTAGCCAGTAAAAGAAGAAAAAGCAATTTTAAAAAGGGCTGAGCACTGAACTTCATGTCAAATTAAATGTAAAACATGCACAGTGCTGCTTCAACAACAAAGGAGGGGATACAGTAAGCGCTGCACAGCAACACAAAGGCACATCTGAAGAGCTCTTGAACTGAGCAGAGATAAAAACAAAAATGGTTTGGATAGGCTTTGAGTCTTTGCTGCAGTGGGATGTTGAAACAGACAACAAACAGAACAAAACACAACACATGTAAATGAACCAACACGCACAACCTAACGGCGGCGACTGGAGCAAGGAGTTGTATCTTACCGAGCTGTAGAGCATGCCCTCGCCATTCATGGCAATGTAGAAGCCGCTCTTCACCCCCTGGATGGCCACAACTCTCAGACCCACGGGAATTAGATTAAACAGGGCTGCGGGGCAGGGAGTGAGGGAGAGGCAGACAGTTACAAAAGAGACAAAAGAGAGACATCCGACAGAAAGGACAGAATAGGACAATTGAGTTTTCACTTAACTCTTGTAGACACGACAGCCCCCTGATCTCTGTTCTTTGGCTGTCAGCAGTAATATGAACAGTACAGGGCATGCACACTAGGAAAGCTGAGGCCCCTCACGGTGAATCATTAACGCCGAAACTTTTTAGTGACAGCCAAGTGACATGATGACAAAAAGATGGCATCTTTGCGCAACTGTCTAGCTAGGAAAGTGACACTTTCCCAAAATGTAAATGGTGTAAAGTCTGTGTAATGAGACACTAACTCAAATGTGGTTTGAGCAAATGTATCTGACACTGACAATCAAAAAGGTAGAGAGCTGCTTTGCCAATAGAAATGAGGCAGCACAGAATATGTTCAATAGTAGGATATGTGCCACTGGACTTTGCTTTCAAGTAGCTGTCTCTGCAACATTCAATACTCATTACTAAATAATTATAAATGTTAAAATTCAAGGCAGTCTTCGACAATATTTATGGATAAGTTAAGTCTGCTAATGTTGATCATATTTCACTGAAAACAATTTTCATTCATTTATTATTGAATGCAGATTGGGGCATAGAGTAAGTAGCCAGAGTGCAAATTAAAGAACACAAACAGAAGTCTCTGATGGGACCCCAGTTGTTGTTGTGGTTTCATTTCGTACGATCGAACATCGTATTGTGTCCCTGGAGGCAATTTCGAGAAAAATGCAAACGACTGAGCGGTGACTTTCATGGGCTTTGGTTTGGTGAGGGTGTGAGGACGCTCTTCACGTCCCGAGAACTTCCTGTTTTGTTGGGATGATTGTTTTGCAAGTGCCGATGGGGACTATCAGATAAAGCTGGCAGGGAAAAGGGGAGACGTGCCAGCGCGGGTCTGTCCTCTGAGCAGATTCAATTTCACTCAATAAATATCGACATGCCGCTTTCGCCTGCCAATGGTTTTAACCTGCCCTCAGGCCACTGGTGCCGGTGATACTCATTGGCCACTCGTATACCCTTCAGCCCCACATATTCGGGGCATAAAAGCAGAGTATGAGTCTTTTAGCACCTTCGATTTTCCTTTTTTCTCAATCTCTTAACCCATCTCTTCTTTGTTTATTCTTATATGCCATGTTTTTTTCTCCTCTAGCTGCCATTCGCCTACTTCTCCCTCCATTAGACTTTCATGGCTGTCGTCTGGTTGATAGAGGCACCAGGTCAGCCTGGCTTCAAAAGCGGGAGGAAGATGGACATAAAATATTGCTTCGGCGCCATATTGCTATAATTACCTTCTGCTGTCCCTGCTACTGTTTGCCTGCGCCAAAAAAATTATAGCACTGACTGGCGCTGTCATTCGGCCGCTTTCTAAACGTCCGGCTTTTCTATTTTCACCTCCAGCACTTGATGGATTCCATAATTACAGCTGCACTGACTGCTGTTAAAGTACCTGATGACTATTCTGCAGGCGATTCCTCTCCCTTAATAACTTAATCTTATTTCTCACAGAGAAAAGAGAGATGCTGGGCCGGTGCAGAGATTTCCAGGGATCTTCTATCGTCAAAGGGCCAGATGAAATGGGTTCAAACAACCCAATACAGCGGAATCCTTGAAACGGCAAGTCTTCCAGTGGAGCAGTAATCGACTACCTGCAGGTAGGCTGAGGAATACTGGCACAGCCGGAAAATAAACCCTGCAGGAAAATTTCAAACGCCAAGGCCAAGTCTATAAATCAGGAGAGAGACACAAATCCAAAGATGGGAGTCGTGTTTATTATAAATCTGACTTATTTCCCTTCCGTGCAGACGTAAGTACTGAGGATTAGTGACTGGAACCTCAGCTAATAAAAACATTTTTTCCTCGTCCCATCCATGAGACCCAGAGTATGAGAGACAGATGGAGTGTGAATGCCTGATACCGCAGGTGTCTCATAACCGGCGGTGAGCCTCAAGGAAATTACCATAGGCGATCAACTGATGACAGTCAAATTAATAACTGTTCAAATTCGAACATAGATGTTAATTAACTGAATGCTGTTTCACGGCCCTTGCAGATAGTTAAGCCAGCCAGTCGTGCTTTTCACTAAAGTCATTTCACATACTTGTACTGTGTATTTGGCTGGGCCTCTTGATTTTATCAGATTCCGTCAAGCATTTCTCACAGTTTATTAAAAATCTAATGGGGAGATGCTATTTAACTACGTTTTGATTAAAGCAGAATGCCATTATCTTTTCTTTTTAGTATTTGTCTCAACGCTTGTCAATGCACGTAGAAAAAAAAATGGAATTGAAGTTCACTCGGGTTGCACCTAGTATTCTGGCAGCATCGTGCTCTTCAATCCCATCAGTTCCACGGAACCACCCCCTGAAAATAAATTACTGCATTCCCATCTGCTGCTGCCGCCGCTGCTGCTGAGGACGCTGCAGGTCAAGAGGGTGGCGTAGTTCAAGGGTGGGGGTAATCTATTATTCTAATAATCCAGCCGGGGCAATCAATAGTTCAGTGCAAGACGTGAATACCAAACCCTGCTCCGTCTCTATCTCTCTCGATCACTTTTGCTTTCGCTCTTTCCATCTCTGTCTTCTACTGCAAACACTTCAAATTCCCCTCGTGGCATCTCCCGCTCTCTTCCGCTCTCTTTGTGTCTTCCTTCGGACTGTCTCTCTCTGCTTCGGGCTTCTCATACAGAGAATTATTCATTGGGTACGGAGAAGGTGGTATTTTTAGTTGGCTCTGGCTAAATTATTCACCGCATTCCTAATCCCTGGGCCAGTCTAACTAAATGATTACCTAGAGGTGGGGAAACCCTCACGCACAACAAACACCTCAGCAGCCAAAACCTCTCGAACACAACAGGGGAACGAAAACAGAGCAACGTGTCCGAGGTGCAAAGGTGAAATCCATTGCGGAGTTGTTGTTTTCTTACTTTCACCCCCTTAATGCAACGATCAAACCCTTCCCTCAAGCCATAAATAGCCACCGCTGAAGAGCTGTCTCCTCGTAAAATATGAAGCGACAAGTGACAGAGAGAGATCGTTCTTTTCACCGCATGACTGCTACAGTCCAGCAGCGTTGGCGCCGGCTACATTTAAGATTGGCAGGATGTTTTAGAGAAGAAAGGTCATGATTGGTTTCCTGTCTGGCTTCACTCCAGACTGGGAGTGTCATCATTATTGCCTTGACGACCATTCTTCCCTGATATATATCTCTTCCTTGATCCGTTGCAGGGAACTCTTACAAAAAGCCTATATGTTTTAATATCGAAGAGTCCCTACACGGTTTTCCCCTTTCCTGCTCCTGTGTAGTTGGATGAGGGACGGGCGCTTCAGGGGACTTCACCCCGGAGGCTATTTATCCACTGGTAGTCTCCAGTGAAAAGTCGATCCCTGGTGAAATATTGCAAAAAAAGTGGCTCACGGATGGATCTATGTGAAAAGAGAAGCTGAGGTGGGTGGAGCGGGGGCTATGGTTGTTTCAGACGATGGGAATTTCCCGGAAGGAAATTCTGCTGTGATAATCACACACGCTTTGGAGCTGAATAAATCAAATCAATGTGACACTTAACAGTTGAGGGCAAATGGTTTACTTAGTACGAGCTCGGCAGCAATATTGGAATTCATTTTGGTTGGGAAAAGAAATTTTAATACCAAAAACTCCATAAATGTTAAAACGACACAGAGTGGAAGGGTCTGAAAACACAGACAGAAGAATGCATCAACCCTTTGAGCGGGATTTGACACATTTATATCCATGGGATTACATAACCAGATGCAAAAAAAAAGAGCCCATTCAATAGTTCCCTTTAAATTTGTAATTTTTATGTGGATAATCCAATTTAGCAAGGGAATCTTAAACTAATGTCAAGAGTGTTTTGAGCATCCTGAATAGCATCAGTTATGTAAGTATTCAAAATGACAAAGTGTATCAAATGTAACAACGTACTGTATTACATAACCAACTGACTCATACTCATTAAATATTTTATGCTGAAAGGAGTATCTCCTGTAATCCACTCACTGTTGTCGCTGTTCTCGTCCTTGCTGCCATCGATGGTTCCATCTGGCTGCATCTGCAGGTAGAAGCCCTGCTGGCTGAACAGTCGTGTCACGATGCCTTTCAGCTGTGGCTCTGAAACACACACACACGCAAGCGAACACACGACACACGCACATACGCCGCCGGCCAAGCCGCAGCCCCATCCCCACCAAGATTATGTCAGAACAATAGCCTCGTAATTGCAACTAAGACATGCAATTTGGTAGATACCTCTGCGCATTTCACACTCACGGATGTTCATATTGAGCTATTTCACATGAGAAATCACCCGAAAAGAAATCACAAACATAAAATGTACGGCTAATTCAAATTGGCTGTGGAAGACGGAGTGTACCAGCAGAACAGTTACAGACTGTCGGCTTGCTGTTTTTAAAATTGTTATCTGAAGAGTAGGACTTGGAAATCAATAAAATTCAATCATGAGTTTAAGAAGTGTATGTCGATATATATATATATATATATATATATATAAAGCAAATATTCAATTGTAATAAACCTCATTTCAAAGCAGTCTTTTTACGCTTTTGGTGCAATCCAGCCTCCACATTTGCCCTTAACTGAAACACTAAATATAAACGCATACAGCTCTAGACACTCAAGTCGTATCCTGAACTCTTACCAACTGTTGAACATTGGTATTATTATGGACAGTTTGTCATGAATCATCTCTTGCACCATATAATCCCATAAAAGGGTGAGTGGCTGTCCGAGAGTGGAAGGCCTTTCCAATGAGAACACCGTAACAGAAAATCAATGAGAATGTTGTTACTTTAATGACTTGCTGTATCTAGTGCACAAATGTGACCGATTTTGCATAGTCTGGAAACCCTTTTAAGATTACATTCGATGCACACTGACATGCCAGTGGTTTCTTTATTTGGTATGAAGCAACTGTACATTTTGGAGCTAATGCAATTGACAGTCAATAAAATCACTCTCTTTAACCGTCAACAGGCAGGGTTTTCCACATGCAACTGCTCCACTCACACTGATTCCATCTGTATTTTTTGGGGGAGATTTTCTCTCATTATGATAACCCTGAACCGACCTCCAACTTTGGAGAGTATGCGACTTCTGGCGTGAGGCCAGAGAGCTGCTCGGAGCGCTCAACACTTCAGGCGAGCAGGTGGAAACGTGGATTAGCTCAGGGCAAAAAAAAAGCCTCTCGGCCTCGGGCAAAGGCAGTGAAAACTAGACAAGTGAAAAACTATGTTTATCGGAGGGAAAATGTGCAAACATGCTCTCTCATGTCCAGTGGGTCTTTTCATTTTGTGTGAAAGCAGACAGAAGTGTTGGATGACACCATTTTTGTAAACCAGACTTGTGGCTTTTTATAAGAAAATGGCGGAGAGGCAAAGCTGTATCGTTTGCTGCATCTTGAAAACCACTTACAGCTCAATACCATTCATTTCAGTCCAGATAAAAAGAAAATATAGGCGGTAAGGTTCTTAAAGTTCAGTAAGAATAATGAAGCTAGGCAGTAATGTGTCTTCTGCAAAGGCTGAGACTTTGAGACAAGTTCTGTCAAAATGAAACTGGCGTCGCATATCACTAATCCTTTGTTTATTCTCTGCCTGACAAAAGGGACAAATTATGCATTTTGTCACAATTTAGTTGGTGCTCTGTCTCGTTTTACGTGCCAAAATAGACATTCTGTGTGAAAAATTTAGTTTCGCAGGCACACACGCTCTCATAAATCCTAAATGTGACTGGAATAAAGGAATAAGAGTGAGCCTGACTGTCCTTCAAGGTCATAACAATAGTGGAGGGCACACAATTCATGCCAGTCCAGCCGGGCCCAAAGAAAACCCAAATGATTTGGGAGAAAAGAAACATTTCCAAACTTGGCATCGGGAGGGTTTTTGCCAGCTTTGTCTTCAACAGTGATAACAGATGTTGAGTCTTTGCTTGAAAGCTGATCACTGCAATAATTACCTTTGCCTCGAGCTCTATTTATTTTGTGCAAAAGACAAGTGTGGAGATGAGGGCTCCCAAATGACTAAGCTAAGTAGTGGAGACCCTCAGCGAGAGTGGGTTCACGTCGCCACAACTGTACATCATCCTGACCATCAATCGCCAACTCACCTACCCCTGGGTTAGGGCCATCAATTCCTCGGACGGACCCTTCATCATCCATCACGGACTGGGTGAAGAGCATGTGCGTGTGTGCCTGCGTGCGTCTGCTTGTGTGCATGTGTGCGTGGCAGCACACTGGAGTGTACATACCAGTAAATCACATGTGATAAACACACCTACATAAATTAAGACCTCGGCACGGGCCTGAGCAACTGCTGACGGCTCATCAGGTCCAATCATTCAGCGGAGATTGTGTGCCGTGTGTGCAGGAGTGCGTTCATGTGTGTGCAGGTATAACCTCTGGAGCTTGGTACATGCATTTGTGCGTGAAAAATGTCTTTCAGTGGCAACATACTTCAGATCATCCCGTGAGTGTGAGGGCCATTAGAGCGTCAATAGATTTACTTCATACCAATACAGACGGACAAAAACATTTAGGTACGTCGACAAATGGCGTCATGACCATGAAATGGTGAGTGATCACCTGTTCTGATATAGTGTTTGACAAGGAGAAACACATCATATCCACCAAGATACACTACATTAAGAACCTCTACTACACGTTTACAGACACAGAACGGGGAGCGAGGATAAAGACTGATCCGACATTGACTGACAAAGAGAATGAGGCAGAAACAAAATGAGAGAGGAGAGACAGAGGAGCAACAGACGACTGGCTTCAGGAGAGCTTTAGCTATAAGAGGTAAGAAATTAAGCTTAACAAATCCAAGAAAGCCACAAAGAAGGAGGGATGAAAGAAAAAGAAGAAGAAAATCAGCAAGGGAGAGGGTCGCCGGCTGTCAGACATGTGTTGAAGCCCCCAGGCCCTCCAGCCCCCTGATGTCCCTCCCCAACCCCCCACCCCCCTCCCTGGCCGAGGGGGAGTCGACATGGGCGCGAGATGGGGTGGAGACGAGAAGAAACACAGCACACACGGATGGAGGCTGAGCTACTGACCTAGCCTGCAGCCCTTATGGGACACCTGTGGAGGTTTCGAGGGTGCATCTTACGAAGGGGGGAGGATAGAAGGAAAAACAACAGTCTTTTAAACAGGCAGAACTCATCAATTCTCCAGTGTATCGGTGGCTTATAAGCAAATATATGGCAAGACATCAGGGTAATGAATTAGTGGACATACAGCTGCTTCACGTCTGGCCGTGTGTCAACGGAAAGTGGTTACCTACCTGCCCGACAGTGTCTGGAGGCCTGAATGCTTTGTTGTCTCTGTTTGTCTGTCTGTCTATGCTTCTATTCAAGCAATCTGTGGCAGCTTTGGCCCTGAGATTGTTTGCGTGATGAGGCTGCAAGACGACGGATTCAGTTTTCATTTAATCTGTCTGTCTGTCTGTCTGGCTGGCTGGCTGGCTGGGTGACTGTCCTCCCTTTCTGCCTTCAAAATGTATGCCCGCCTGCCTCTTTCCTCATCAGTCTGTCTCGACTCTGAGGGGAACCTGACTGTCGCTCATCACGGGACAGAACTATCTGGACGGTGGGAGGGGGTTTGACTTGCACTGCTGCCTTCTTATCTGTGCACCAGGACCGAACCGGCTCAGTAAAAATATATATGTATATATATATATATGTATATATTATGTGTGGAAAGCTATAGCATGAAGCGTAGTAGGAACGATGCCTACAATACAGCCAGAGTAGCTCTTAATCACTAAAGCCATACCTCCCTACACTGCAGTAAAGCTCCCTCTCTGCAATAAACATTTACCATTAAAACATTTAATCTCAAAAGAGCCTTGGTGCACTGCGGTGCAACTTATCTCCCCTCTGTACCCCAATCTGCATTAATATTGAATTAGGCAATTTAAAGCAGCCTCTTTTTTTATTTAGTGTATTTAAGTTGCATGGGTATTTGTGTTTGCGTGGAGGGTGTGTGGTGGTGGTGGTGGGTTTTTTTTTTTGGGGGGGGGGGCGTAAAGCATAATTACATATATTAAAGGCTGCAGTCGCTGGAACAAATCCTTCTCAAGCTTTGGCTGAAACAGTGCCATCAGTTTAGTTTCAGGGGTGATTGATTATTCTGATCAGAGTACTATCACTGGGAACATAGGGGCAGCGTCACACAGCATTTATAGATCAGTCGCTGCACAAACCAGGCTGCTCCTGCTCTGCATGTACAGGGGAGGGCTGTGCCGTGGTGGATCGACAGACAACAAGAAGACCCTAATGGAACAGGTGGATTTTTTTTTTTTTTTCTTTTTCTTTCGCACCACGGAGAAAATCTACCTTCTCCTCCGGTTCAGACTGAAGTGACTGCAGTATACTGCTCCAGAGAGAGAGAGAGGGAGGGAGGGAGGGTGGGGTGGGGAGGTTGGGGGAAACCGCTTCCATACACACATAACACACATCGGTTCAAAAAAATGATAAATTAAAAAAAAATCAATAAAAAAAAAAAATAATCTCCATCACTGACCTGGTCGCCGCCGAACGGGTCTTTTCTTTCCGCTGCAGAAACGGACTTTGCTGAAGACCCCCAAGAAATGCCTCTCGCAGAGAGAGCGGGGGTCTTTGCTGGGGCTGGGGCGACGTTTCGAAGTAGAGACGCGGTCGCTGTTGGACTCCCTCGCCTGGCGTTTCTGCCGGATCAGGGAGCTGGCGATCGCGGCCATCTCTCCCGAACCGAGTCTGAAAACCGAGAGTCTAGTTCGGCAGAGGTCGGGTCTTGGTGCAGCTTCTTCGCGAAAAAATAAAAAATAATAATAAAAAAAGAAAGAAGAAGAACGTAGATTCTGTGCTTCGGTCAAGGGATGTTTCAACCAAATGTCATCCTGATCAGAAAATCCTTCGAGTCCCGGGCATTATTTCTCTTCTTCAGGCAGCATCCTCTTGGAGAGGACGGTGGCATGTAATTCAGCTGCTGCGAGTTTTAACAGCGCTCAGGTCTTCGAGTCAACAGCGACCGATCTTTTACTGAACATACATCTACGGGTTAGGCCACAGGGGCCGAAATATCAGCCGTGAAAACATGCAACAGTGTTTATAAGTTGATGCATCTGCGTGGCATTGGAGAGCTTCAGGTATTCCAGGTGAACAGCGCCGCGTCTGACGAGCACGACTTCGTATTCCTCATCTGCACAACCAGCCTCTCCTCTGGATTCCTTTTTAATAATTCGCATCGACCTAAAGCCTCGGCACAAAGCGCGCGTGAGTGGCAGGATGAACGACCCCAACTTTTGTTTTTCTGATTCACTTACTCCACGCACACTGACGAGGGGGAAAGCGTCCTGCTGCCGGTCCGTGCGGGTTGCGCCGCAGGAGCCCAGATATGCGAGCCCAGTCTCCGGTTCCGTCAATGGCACCTCGAGATGCAGTGGGGAGGGGGGGGCGGGAGGGGGGAATGGAATCGGCAGCGGAGGCTACTCTGCAAGGATGCTGCAGAGATGTAATTTAAGCCTGCAGGGAGCGATGCTATTCAAGCAACAATTAGTTGGGGCGAACACACGCCGAAGTGCTTTTCGTTGTAGCGCACGAATAATAAAGTAGCCTAAGCATTATTTCCTGTGTCTCCAGAATGAATGCTGTCGGTGAGTTACATCGGCAACGGAGCGAGTGAATGGTCGCGGTCCATAGCCTCTCTCTCTCTCTCTCTCTCTCTCTCTCTCTCTCTCTCTCTCTCTCTCTCTCTCTCGCCCCCTCTCCAACTCTTCTAACGCAATCATACGTGATTGAGATTCGTATCAGGAATTCCCAGGGGCCGCACAGGGGAAGATTGATGATCTCTATGATGAAAAGTTGTGAATGCAAAATATGGAAAGCTCGTAAATGGGATGGGGCAAGATGCTGGACGGGTATCTTACAGGGTGGTGGAGGTGGGGGGTTGAGAGACCGGTGCGCTCGCATGCCTGTTTCATTCCTCTGGGATACGGTGTACATCGAAAATGGAGCGCGCCATCTCACGGCTGCTTATATATATATATATATATATTTATTTTTACAGCAGTTACACGTCAAATCCAAAATTGCAAAGCAAGTCTTCGAATGTGCCACCAATAAAGACCTGTGCGTAAAAAAAAGATAAATCTTAATCAGCTTTGGCTTACAGCTTCTTCACAGCATTCTTACCCTCACAGCAGCGTGTACTTAGGGGCGGCATCTGCACGCATTTTATACTGTAAAACCCCCGTGGCCATAAAGGGATTAGTTGCAACAGGTTTCAGCACACACAACACCAGCAGCAGACCAAAGAACCAGACAGTGACACAGCTCATGGACTGATGAGTTTGACGACGTGGAAATGGCATGGTGCAACAGAAATTACAAGTAACATCAACAACAACAAATACTGTAACACTTCTTGGTTGGTCCCTTGGTTCCTGACAATATGTGCATACAACATGAGAGTATCCTGCACATGTTTCCGTCATATAAAGGTCACGTCTGGTTGGGGACGAATGCACATGAATCGATTGTTCTCACTGCAGATGCCCCCGGCATCATTTCTCCTCATCCGAACTAATTGAACCACACATGGTTAAGGATAAACCTTCAGAGCAAAGGGAAATCAATGTTAAACGCCCCCCGTAAAGATGACCTGCAAATATGCACCATTACGTTCATGCTGGCGTGCCTCTGGTGTCATGTCCATTATTGCATGGGCTGTAGTGCACCACTCTCCCACGTGCAGACACTGTGGGAGGAAGAACCCACATGCAGCACAGCCAACCTCTCTCTTCCCCCGTGATGAAACAGCATGAAACATTTAGAGGCTTTTTCTAGGACTTGGTCTGACATTCTCTTTCCGAACCAAATCCTAAGAGACAGTAAGAGACAGGGTAAAAAAAAGAAAAAAAAAGAAAAGAAGAGAGAGATTTTCCTTTGACTGCAACTGTCTGTCCCTCTTATGTAAGATTTGGATATAATGGATGAAGGAATTGGATGTGAAGTGCTGATGCTCTGGTTAGTCCTTTTGTGTGTTCCTACATGTGTGACCGTGAGGAGGGAGACAGAATGAGAGATGGAGGGCAGATAAAATCCCCCTTTTCTCAGAGTAAGATAGGCACACAGACAGAAAAAGCGATAAATTCTGTTGAAGAGTCTACATCAAAATGCTTAATCCAGCTTTGTATTCCTATTGATCCAGAAATTCATAAGCCACTGCCACAGTACAGAGAAATATCAATAATAATTTCAATACAACATTCATCATTCCAGTGGATATGCCGCCATGTGATATATTGCACGCTTCTTGGGGAAAGAAAGCTTGTGGTTTGGAGGACAAAGTGAATTTTCTCAGAAATGGCAGGAGCCTGGTGGTGTACAGAGCGCTGGACATATATCTTTGTCAGGAAAAGATAAAGTATTCCATAATGAGGGTCTGCCAGGCTTCTTACTTCTACCAGTCACAATTGATGTTCACTTCATTCCAGGCAGAGATACGTCCTCAAGCAATAAAACACTCCTGCTATAAAATGCACAGAAGGCTGGTATATTATTCAAATTGTCAGCTGGAATGATTTTGACTCTGAGCGTCGCACAGTTCAATTACAAAAGACGTAGTGATTTCAACATTCTTTAAAAAGTTTTTTACACCAAATAGCCATGAGTGACAGATTTTCTCATGAAAAGCACAAAAGATACTGTACTTTAACAAGCAAGTAAACTGAAATAAGCCAAAGCCTCCTTCTGGCCCTGCCACATAGGCGCCACCTCTACAACTCAGAGTAACTTCTTTATATCTGCTGCCCCCTCGTGGAGAATAAATGAACCACACGTTCTCAGAGGAAAAACTAGTGGACGTTTCCGTTCTCTGAAGTTCATCACTTCTGTGTGTCCTTGAGATACCTCACAGATCTGTTGACTCACAATAGCTGGGACCAGTTTCGAGGTGTGATGTCTGCTGAACTGTCTTGCTAAATCTGCCGGAGGCGAAGAGCAGAAATCTGGGAGTAGGAGCAGATTCTGTGGCTCACAAATGCTCCTCGACAAAAAATCGGCACAGGGAAGAGACATGTACGTGGTGTTAATGAATACAGTTAAAACTGCTTTGGATGAACAATTAATTTAAACTAAAGTTAGAGCAGCAAAATGCGAGGCAAGGACAAAAATCCCTGCCTTTCAAATGAACGCCATTCCAGCTCATAAGCAGAAAATACAAGAAACAGAATTTATTGTGTGTGTGTGTGTATCAAAGCTGATTTTACAAAACAATATATTCCTTTAGTATTATTATTAAGAAATACAAACTGTCCAAAAAGCAATTTAAATTGATTAAACTATCACAGAAATGAGTTTAATCAAATGACAGCTATACGGCATAACAGAGCCATTACAAAAAAACATGTACGATGAGTGAGGACAAGGTTGTTGGTCTTTGTTGCCTCTTAGAAAAATAGAACATGTTTATTCTGCAGTTGAAGATGCGAGCAAATACCTGATATCAATATTTCCGGACACCTGGACTGTTTGAATATGTATGCCGCTGCAACGCCACATGATTTCATAGACGATAAAAGAGCATTTAAATTCCTAACAGCCAGACAGGCCTTCAAACCTGTAGCCCAAGGCAACATGTTTCCTCGACCCGAGAGGGTTTCGCTTCAATATACAACAAAAGCCAGGTGCAAATCTGACACTACAAAGGACAGCAGGTGCAGACGTTTAAGCGCAGCGAAAAACATCTTTCACTGGAAATCCCTGGGAGGTCATTTTGGCACGAGGCCTGAAGAGCTAAACACTTTCTGCTCGTTTGCGTTATTTTGTACCTAAATATATTAGAGGCTTGAAAGAGGGAGTGAGATTGCCATGCAGAGGGAAGTTTTGACCCTTCTTCTAAAAAGTGTTTGATCCCAGTGCCCCTGTATCAGAGGGGCAGATGAAGTACTATATCCTGACAGCCAAATGTCTGCTTGAAATCCAAAAAGAATGCTTTCATCTTATTTTACCTCTGATGTTAACGGTCATACTCCTTCCTAGTAGTTCTTGATGAGCAGCATTAACAATGTGAAAATACTAAATCGGAGATTAAACTTTTGCTGGAAAAAATAAGAAATAAACAAACTTTGAAGAAACTCTTTACCTGACACAACTTTATCTCAGACAGCTTTATCTACATTTATGCATTCCTGTTTTGCATCCGTTTCTGTCACCATCAGCTGCCTGAGCTGACTCACAAAGTTCTGATTGAGGTCATGAGGTTCATGTAACAGTGAGCAGGGATGCAGGATGAGGAGTGATGGTGCTTCATATCCGAGCCCCACAGATCCCAGTGTGCGTGCTGCTTTTGGTCCAACTACCTCAGAGGAATCAACTGTGCTTAATGGAGTTTCTAATTGTCTGCCCTGAATTTGAGAGCCGCTCCAGCTGAGATCCTGCGTGCTGCAGGAGGCAGGGGAAGGTGTTGCATTCCTCTCTCTCTCTTGGTAAAAACGGCATTTCTGTTTTGCTCTGGAAATATCGAGGAATTTTTAATGCCTTTGCAGATAGCGGGTTGTGTTGTGAGTGAACAACAGTAGCAATGCAGTGAATTGCCTGAGACATGACTAGAGGACATGGCAGGGATCTTAGGCTTGTTGCCAAACACTGGTAAGTGGTGGCTGTGAACGTGCCAGCGTGAGCATATGCGTGTCATTCAGGTTTTACAACATTAGGTGTGATATGGCTTGTTGTGGACAGTCCTTTTCAATGGTCGAGGGGAAATTCTTATCTTATCCAAAGGTATGAACTTACACTTCACCTGGATTATGATGTGCCTTAAAGTAGTTAAAGCCAAAGCGAAGTTTGGGGACTTTCGGGGTCTTTGAGGGACTGTGGAGTACTTAAAAAAGGAAAGAGACATTTTTTCAAGTAATATCTAAAGGAATTTTCCACAAAGAGCAGATTGAAGTTTTCACTGTATCCTACCTAGAGAGATTCCTTGGATATAATTTAATCAGCCAGACTGGTTTGACAGAAATCTATTCAAAAGTTTGGGCCCCTGCCCTGGAGAGCGTCTGCTATGGCGCTATCCGTGGTGCTGAACCGCGCTGGTTGTTTGGGGCCTCTCCAGGCCCCTGAAGTTTAATGACTTGATCCCTGCATTGTCCATTTTTGGCCCGCTTCAGTTGCAGCACTGGAACAGGCTCGCCTGCAAATATAGCTCTGTCTGGTAAAGTATCCGGAGCCCTCTCCCCCTCTGGAGTAGTGCGGCTTGGTGCTGACTGCCAGCAGCTATCCGCGGCGGGCGAAGACTGCACACAGAACTCGGGACAGATGCGAGGGGCACAAGGAGAGGCTCTCTCCACTGCAGACTCGGAAGATGTTACTCACACGCTCGAGTGTTTAATGAAACCACTCTCGACCCCCCCTCGCTCTATGGCCCCCCTCCTTTCTTTCACCATCACTCAAGAGAGAAAGCATGCAAACCAAAGACTGCTACAAAGCTATGGTGCTGTGTTTGTCTCTCACCGTTGGTGATAGTGGTCGACTTCGATCGTTGTCCACAGAAACACTGCAGCATATGCGCTCCTTTCTGAAGGAATGGCCTCAGAATCCTCATTGATTTGGGTTGATGGGAGCCTTCCTCAATCCAAACAATCGGACAGCGCTATCATAACACAGCAGGGTCAGGCAGCATAGCGTAGCCAGCCAGCCTCTCTCTCTCTATAGGCTCACAGCAGCCCTCAAAACGCCGGAAGGGCACAGTCTGCAGGACAAATTACGCTAAAACGAGGCATCTTGAGTGATTCCCCCCTCTCTCTCTCGCTCTCTATCTCCCTCTCTCTGTCTCTTTCTCTAGCCCTATCTCTCTCCGTCTACCCTCTTCTCGTCCACCGACGGTCATTCGCGTTCACGGCACACTCCTCTTCCGCCACAGCAGGCAACGCAAGGACGTTACAATGTGTTCTTAACTGTACATCCCCCCTACCTCCTTCACCAGCAGCGGACGTAATAGCAGGAAAGGAGAGAGGAAGGTAGAGAGAGAGAGATTGTGGGAGAGGGAGGGAGAAAAGAGGGAGAGAGCATGCACGCCAAAGTTAAACTGCAGGGGTAAGTGGCAGGCCGGCCACGAGTGAGGTAATGCGGAGCCGACAGTTAAAAGGCTACACGATACGACGCACAGATGTTGGAAGCCAATAGTTTTTATTTTTTCTCCTCCCCTCTCCAAAAAAATAAATAAATAAATAAATCCTCTGGGAACAAACGGACAGCGCAGAGTCTACGTCAAGCTGCAGCCCACCGCTTTAAAGTCAACGATGTCTTCTCAGTGCGTAATAGTAGCTACCAGAAAGTTTATGGCTCAGCTATTGCGTAATGACCAAGACCAAGTGTCAACAGAGGCCACCTTAGTGTCCTTCTAGGACAGCAACTGAGGGTTATGATGCAAAGTGGGTATTTTATTGCAATAACTAGTAAAGGTAAGGTAAGGCACCCATGTAAAATTGTTTAAATTTTACATGGGTGCACTGAAAAAAATAAGAAATCATCAGATGCTTTGCATGTAAAAGCTAGAAATGTGGCCGGAGACTAAAGTTGTGTAGTAAATTCAAAGGAATAAAAAGAACTCAAATTCCCCTGGATTGCAATGAAATGAAAGTAAAACCCTGAAACAAGTTAAAACAAAACATAAATGTTCAGTGTGCATTTACTAAGGACAGTTCTGACAGTTCTGAATAGGTAAGCACTTTATATTCAAAAGTGAACTGACTTTCAAGTAAGTAACATGGACAAAGAACAACAAACCAGACATAAATAACCTGCTTTCTTTCACCACAGCAGATCTACAGCGGCGATGCTGTGTGGTTGATTATTGTGTAAAAGTGAAAAGTCAGCTCTCACGGCTCATCACTTTTAGGACACTTTTAGAACTTGCATCTCAGACAGCACTTACAATGTAGCATATATGTAGTGCTGCACTGAATAAGACTGTTGGAATAAGGCCAAGGCAATTCAAAAAAGGCTATGAACCGCTACAAATAGAACAAATCAGGAGCCGTTTAAGACCTAATCATTATAGACTGGGCAGTGAAGATGATTTATCAGCTACAAATCATGACTCGAAAGCCAAGGTTCAAGGTGCAGTTGCGCATGTTGGCCCAGGATGACAAGCACTGTCCTGAGACGCGAGACCAAAAGCGGGACTACGTGCCGCTCTTTCCACACTAGAGGGTGCCACAGCACAAACCACTCAGATTAAAATAAGATGCAGTGACACCACGGTATGACAAAATAGCAGAAAAAGGAGAAGGGATACTGAACAAACTGATATCTGAGCAGATTTAGTCAAGAGAGAAAGAGAATATATGTAGAAAAACAGAACCACTGCTCACAGATTCATCCAAAGTGTGCTACAATCTATGCATTATTGTGCTCAAATAACCTTGCACCACAAGGATGACAAATTATATAGCACCGACTACCTTAGGAACATGCCCTCAGTGTGTATAATGTATACAATGTACATAAAAGGACATATCAGGTCAGCAGAATGCCTCAACAACTGCATCGATGCAAATAAGAAGAGGTCAGGGAGGAGGGAGGGGAGCTGGCATCAGACCCAGAGTCACCGATATGGGGATGGTGCTGTACTGTGTATTCAGCTCCCCCCCATACTGTCCCACACTGCAGAGCCAACCAAGTCTTGCAGAGGGAGTCAGAGGTAGGGGGAGAAAAGAAAATGAGAATGGGGTAAATATAGCACAAAGGGCACAGAGAGGAAAATGCACTTAGATATAGCTGAGGGCAAGAAGTTTGTATATATGATTCAGTTGTTATGTATTTTACTCATTGCCTTGTAAAAAATATGTTTGTTTTAACCTGGTTGTGTCAGAGAACACTAAGAGTGTAGAAGAATTTTAAAGCGAGACAAAACAAACACAATATCAGAAAGGTTTAAGGAAAAGTAATGTGGTGCATTTCATATCAATCATTAAAATATAATTATTTTTTTTTAGTACTGGGAAAACAACTTGGAAATATCCACCAAATCAAATTGCATCTTAGTACAGTGTGGTTTTTGATTCAATAATTTAAGCTGAATTTTACACTCAGTCCCAATATCAGATTATATATATGTAAAACAGGCACAATTGCTCCATATATCCACAGAGTGATCCCATATTTTGATGTGTTTAGTGTCACGCGTTGCTTGTATTAATTTCCCTCGTTCCAGTTGCACATCCCTCCACCTTTCTCCAGCATGTGCTAAGTGCTGCAACTGTACCTGGTCTGACAAAGGCTGTTGGTGTTTAAGCGAACTCAGGTCTGTCTGTGATGACACCGTGGAAAGACGCTAGACAAGCCATCTCTCGTTTCTACTTCCTATATCTGCAGAGGTGAGGTTCAAATGTTCACCTTGTAAAGTGATGACAGCTTCTACTGTTATGGACTCAAAAAAAAAAAAAAAAAAATCAATGGCATAAAGGTTTGACTTTAACAGCAGCGTTTATCAAAGCTTCTCTTGTCTGTGTAAAACCCCAGCATCACTCACCACACACTTCCAGGATAATAATGTCCTTCAGCCACTGCAGTCAGTTTTTACACCTAGTCATAACACAATAACTGCTGCAACTGCAGTTGACTCACTTGATAAAAAAGCAACTACAGCAGTCTTTGTGGGTCCATCCAAGGCTGTTGATACTTTTTATCACAGCATCACAAAATCTGCTTTATGTGGGCTTTGATGTGTCTGTATGCAACTTGTTTAAATCCTATCCGACAGGGTCGCCAGTGGGTTAAAATCAAGTGGAAAAATGGTTGGTGAAGGTGTCTCTCAAGGACCAATTTTAGGCCCACTGCTGTTTAGTGTGCATGTAGTCAACACAGGCTGTTTCTGCATGACACACTGCTTTAGACCTCTCGGTTTCATTTAAAAATATGGACATCAAAAAATACAGTACATACGCATTTTGACTATCACTGATGATCGAAATCTAATCTGGTTTTAAACAGCTATCTATCTGATACAGTCCTGATTTAAAAATGCAAAGAATCTGGTGAAAGAGTCCTACAAAATCCATGTCAATCAACCCAAAATCCTGCTCCTGTTTTTCCTCCTCTGAAACCAATGGATGCTGTCTGCTTTAGTGTCACTAAATTCAGCAATGCAGACATCAGTTACACTCGACTCTGTGAATTGTGTCTAAAGTTGGATGGTCGTCACTAGCGCCTATAGAGCATGAGCATACCCGTGTTTAAATTTTCTAAATGGTCCTGCTATCAGGATGTTCGAAATGTTTCATACATTTAGTTGAGAGGGAAATAACCACAAAACTAGAACTAGATATTGTTGTGAAGATCAAAAACTATTGTATTCCAAGATTTACCTTGAAGATATCCAAACCAGTGATGCAATGGAATCTTTTATTACAGATTCAAGCTGTGCAGCTGATCATGTGTAACATATTGCAAAATGTGTGTATAATGAATGCATAGTACAGTAGTTTTCTTTGTGACTATCCATCCAAACAGTCCAGCCATTGAAATGGTGTTTTCATTTTGACATTTCACTTCAATACAGCTAGAAAATGTCTGCAGGACATCTGGACTAAAATCCATTTATAAAACTGCATATTAACATTTACAGGGGTAAAGCTGGTGGAATGTAAGGTCTGTGATTTATTAGAGCTGCAGATGACTGACTGGCCCCTGCTCATTAGAAAAGGTGAACATCTTTGCCCATAAACAGTCATTATTGTTACACAAACATGTTTAACTGCATACCCGATAACACCGATGCAAACCAATACTCTGCTTCTACCATAAGCATTTCAAGTTTACCATATTGTTTACTCCACGTTTTTTGATCATTTAAAGTTTTATGTGTAAAGCGAGAGTTAACAAGGGTTGTTTTTAGTCCGGAACACAATGCCAATGTCATGCAGCACTTTCCTGAATCTAGCCAGGAAACAGTGGCTAGATCCAAACAGTGCTCTGGAGAGGTCCGATCCATTAAACATCTAAGACAAGCACAGTGTCTTATTCCAGGGGAATTTTCTACCATCTGCCAACCCAAAAGTTGTTTAATGGAAACTATAAAGCATTAGTTAATGATTCATCAGCTATCAATAAATCCATTAATGACGCCCTTCAAACACTTACACCTATCGGAAAGAGGGACTAACATAACATTTAGGTGCAGCATGAAGTATTAACCAACTGGGAAAACTAATTTGAGTGTGAATTTACTGTGAGGATGACTCAGGTATTCACAAGTGTTTACAGCAGAGCTGCCCACAGCGGGGCATGCTGGATGAGAAAAACGAATCATTGCAAAACATATGAAAAAGACACTTGTTTAATACCTGGTGCTCATAAAGGGTAGTGTAGGGTTTGTGTAGAAGGTTCTCACTGCAGTGCTGGCTTTCAGTTACAACAAACATCTGCTTCTTAAATAAACCGTTTTATAAGTATTATATTGCTCTATTTTGAGTAGGAGCTTCATTCTGTTGTATGTTTTAACCCATCTGAGCGAAATTCAAACACACTGAAATACATTCACATAGTGTGTTGCATGTGCCTGATTGCTTGATTCACATCTCTACACAATAAAAAAAAAATGACTTACAGTGTTGAAATATTCTGCCAGTATCATCTTTGTTTATATTTTATAACAATGCACCATTATTCGTGTGTGGTTGCGGTGCAGACTTTTCAAAATTACTATGTACAACTACCGTGCACCGACAAATTCAGCAAAAACACTATTTATCTGTATTAAGATGACTGTAAATCAGTAGTTTTGGTTGAAACTAAAGTGTGTAAAACATAGATATACTAAGCGGCCATACTGCAACTTCAAACAGAGTTGTCACAATCGTTGCACACATGTAGAAAAATTAGTTGGCATCTGTAGCGCTAAATAATACAACAGATCAGTTTCCATCTACAACAGCCGATGCAGAGCAAAGAGGAAGAAAAGATTTTAATCAGTACAAGGGGGGAAATAAACAACAGCACAGCTGTTGTCACAAAGCATTCTCATATTCTGCAAAGCTAAAGCAAGGCATGCTGCTAAAATCAGCAACACTTCCAAACTGTAAATGGTCGTGTCGAGCAACGCTGCCAAATATCTTCTGCAAACTGACAAGTGTGCAAACTTGAGGTTACAAATCTCAAGTTGTGTACAATACAGCAACAAGATACTTGTCACTGATAAACGCATCACAATTGAAAACAAACAACTAGGTTTTTAGTTCTTCTTATTGGAACAGAGTGGTTTTCGTTTTTTAGTTGGTGGTTATCTGGATGGAACTGTTCCCTGCTTTCTGTTGACAGGTTTTATTTACATCTACAGCAAATCAGTGCAAATCTTCAAATGAATTCTCTCGCATTCATGTTGATACGACTATGGAATAATTACGTTAGTGAGAATGACAGAATAAAAAATATTAGCATGAAATCATAGGAAAGGGTGAAAGATGTGGGAAACAAGAGGCTAAGATTGCTGTTGGGAGTGTGAAGGAAAAAGAGGAGTTTTAAAAATGAGTTGGAAAAAGAGTTGAGAAGACGGACGTTACAGTGGAAGAAATAGGAATAGCAGTTAGTTTTATTGAAAACTTTTAGTTAAAGTCTGTTACGTAATTTCCGCGCTTTGCAAATTCATGCTGCGGGCCTGATTGGACCCTCTGACGGGCTGGTATTGGCCCGTGGGCCGCGTGTTTGACACCCCTGCACTAACAAAACATAAAAGAAGCAAGGATTTTACTTGTCGGGGCTTGTGACTAAGGGCCAGCATTTAAGTAAATAATACAGTGTACACACACACACACACACACACACACACACACACACATATATTTCTCTCTTTCTCAGCAGTGTGGGCACCATCCCTATCATCATGATTAGATTAGAAAACTATTATTCCTCAGAGGGGAAACTAGTTGGTGCACAATACGCACAAGAATAAAAGACACACGTCAAGATAAAATAAAACTGAGCATAAGGAACAAACCTCAAATGGGATGAAGAAAGCTGAAAAATAGATAAGTAGATAAATCAAAGAGACACAAGCACTGAGTCACAGCCTCAGACGAGAGCGACAACAGAGAAATTGTTGTTCTAAAGAAAGATATATCAAAAGGTCAGACTGACACTAAATCAAGCTAATTTTGTAAAAAAAATTTATGGATATAAAACACATAACTGATATGACAGTATTGCATTTTCACCTCTGTCCATATGTTTCCACAGCTTAGGTACACACACAGCATGACAACTAACGGATGAAAGTCTCTTTTATGACTACTGTGCACTTGGCCTCTCATGAGATACAATAAAAAAAAAAAGATGCAAACACTGTGAAACATGAATCATTTCATACCTGAATTATATCTAGGAAGCATGACTGTAACAAGTGTAAATATAAACTGGATATAAGGCCCTCTGCACTGTTACCTTGACATGTACTGTACTCCCCTTGACTTTTGTAAAGTACTTCACTGTAACACTTTGTTTTACAGCAAACTGGGTAAAACAGGACAGGGCGGCCATGTGAGAAGGTTACCCTACTTAAACAAGGGCACTCTGTCCCTTATCCAAATATATTTTAAGTAGAGAATCTGCCTGTTTTGTGCTTTTAAGCCTTTGTATTGATTTTTTTTAAAGCCATACAAAACTAATCCAGCAGAACCAAAACATGACGCACAATGGTTTAGGATAAACTGCGGTGACTATGAGGCACCATCTAGTTTATAATGCAGCAGATTCTTTATTTTATAGCAATAAATTACAACCTCTGCTGTGCCCATCACTGGCTGAGTTGTTAAGCTTTGTCAACAACTCGCATGCTGATCGCTGAGGCCACACTGCCACCGCTGCTGCTGCTGCTGCTGCTACTCGGGGGAAAAGCAGCACATTCATCTCACCGGAAAAAAAGTGGAGAGCCAGCAGTTTTTGTCTGAATCAGCTGACAGCACTGATGGAGTAAAGGAAAGGCGGCAGCAGGGAGACTAAACCATTTAGCGTACGCAACTCACCGGCTGAAAACAGTGGCACGCAGGCCAAGTTGTGCCTTGTATGCAGTGCGGAGGATCTTTCAAGACGTCGTTAACGGATAGTGCTTACATTGTTGGAAAAGGTTGAGGTGCACAGAGCGAAAAAGCCGGGATACAGCAGCAGCAGCTGCAGCAACAGCAGCAGGAACATCGCGCTGCAGCACTGGAGCATGTTGTGATCTGTGGTTGGTTTACGCACACATGCACTAAATCAAACATAACTTCTTGCCCACGCTTACTGAAAGTACACTACCTTTTATTGCTCGTGGTGTTTTTTTTTTCCCTTGCGCGTAACTGAATGATAAAGTTATGAATGAGTCAGTCTCAAGACGTGTGTGTCCCGCAGTCTTCGCTAAAATAAACAACGAATCGACACAAAAGAGCTGTAACTAAACACTAAAACACAACAAATAATCAGAAAACAAACACGTGGAAGTTACTCACCGGCGTTTTTATCACCCATGTCCCCTTTGAGGTGCAGAAGTCGGAGGCTGCCGACGTAGGCTGAAGGAATGCGTTTGCCTGGTGCGCGCTCGCTTCTTCAGTCGGAGCAGCCGGGCAGAGGGAGGCAAGCAAGTTGCTTGTTTGGGGTACTGTGTTGCGAAATTAGATCCTTCTAGGACCCCGCTTTTTTTTTCTTTTTTTTTTTTTTTTTTTACGGGAGCGACACACAGGACGCAGAGCTCTTTGGAGAGCTCGTGTCTGCACCTTGGTGTTTCTGAGAATTTCTGAGTAAGGTGGACTGGGGACTCAGGTGAAGAGGGAATAGAGGGAGGGATGGAGGGAGGGAGGGGTGGGCCCTGTGTTTTGCAGGGGTGAGCAAATGCAGGGTGTGCACTGTGGGTTGATGCAGAAACACAACTGACAGCGAGACCTTTTGCTTACAGTTTATCCTGAATGTTATGTGGACAGAACTGCTCTATTTTGTGGAGATAAAAGCTGATCCATTTTTATCTCCTATTCATCTTTTTTTTTTTTTTTTTTTCTTTTACTCAACTGAAATTATGCTTTGGAAATGTGTCTCTTAAACAAAACCAGCAAACACATATTTAATGTCGCTCATAAAGCATGCACTACAATGCTGGAAAAATCTGAACAAATACAAATGAAACCAAGCCTTCTGTTTCTAGTTTGGCTTGAAGCAAATTTAAACACATACACTTTGATCAGCCTCTGCAGTTTTTATCACTTGAATATTTGAAGGATTTGTTGAGCATTTAATTGGGAATGTTAAGGCTTTAGCACATGAACCATTAAGGCCAGAGAAATCTTGCAGTACAATCTTAAATTCTGCCTGCCCACCTTTCATTATTCTTTAACCATTCTCTTACACCCGACAGCAAAGAGCTCTTTCCTCACACACTTGCTGACCACATACCTTGTAGCTTTACTGAAAGCAGTGACATGGGCTATTACATATTGCTGAGATTCATCAATATTTAATTAATGAATCACATCAATGGCCGTGTCACGAGCATCTGATTGCGCTTGTCGTTTGATTATGCTGCAGCAGAATCCTGATATTGTGTACAGTATATATACAAAGTCTGTACATTCAGGATGAGCTCCCCGTTCTAGTGTAATGGGTTTGTGTGAAAAGCTCTGGAGGAACTTGCTAGTGTTGTGTAATCAAATTGTGTCAGTGTGAACTGGTAAGGACAGGTGCATGCACAAAGTCGCAGTGTGCGCACAAGAGCGTGCTGCTCTCACATTTAATCAAGTGCACCTCTTGTTCTATAATGGCTTTTTTTTTTCAACCCATAGAAAAAAAAATACAAAAACACATTTAATCAGTTTGAGAAGTGAGAGGTTGGCGCTGTCATGTAGTGTGCTGTCTGCTGTGGTATTTGGGGGTTATTTAGGACTAAAATCCAACTCAGTGTACAGCTCACACAGCATGATTCTATAAATCAGCTGCACACTGCTGCCTAAAGAATAGCCCAATCATGCACTTATTGCTGACTCTCAAAATCTATGCATGAATATAACAGAAAACAAGCATGGTATTATCTAACTGGCCCATTGATCAGTGTCTTAGGAAGCGCCCCGTCAGCACTCTGATGGGACGCTATGACAACAGCTAGAGTTTCCTCTGATGGTATAAAAAGACTGTGCTGCTGGTATAAGATGTTTCTAGCCTTTGTGCTGAAATAGAAGCCTCAAGGCCAAATGACGTTGGGCATCACGCGCCCGCCTGCCTGTGGATCCGAATCACAGCACAAACGCGGGAGGAGAATGCTGCTGTTTGGTTTATTATCTTTCCACAGGGATGAAGTTGCAGTAGGATAAATGGTTGTCCTACACGAATGACAAGTTGTTCTGATTTCAGACATCATGCTTCCTGTCGCATGGCCGAGGCCTTGCTGCCCTGTTGCCGACACAGGCGAATCCTGGCTGGCGTCGGTTCACAGCAAATCGATGAGAGGACCTGAAAGAGGACACCTCTGCTGAGAAAAATGAACTGCATTGATCAGAATGGAACCTAAAGTCCTCTACAGATTTAGACAAAGATGAATATGTGTGTGTGTGTGTGTGGTGAAAGTTTGTGCTGTCTCATAGCTGGGTATTGTATGTCTCTTTCATTCAAATCCAAATCACCAACAGCTCTAACCTGAGTTAACTTCTGTGGCCTCTCAAATATTTATGATTCTCACCCTCTTTTCGTCTCCACCTTCGTTCTTATCTTCTGTTTGGCCTTGATGTATCCTGTACTCACTCCCATCACTTTCGTACCTTCCCTTCCCTCCTCTGCTCTCTTCATCCTTCTTCCTCTAACTCCGCTCCCACATCTCTGTGTCCTCCCCTGCCCCAGACCTGTACCCATAGGATATCATCTAACCCGGCAGCGTGTCCTTGGTCCATACAGTGGCAAAGACACATTGCTCTCCTGTCTTTGCACATTGCATCTTAACCCTTATTGTGCTATACCCCCTCTTTTCTATATTACTACATAATTTTCTTGCAGAAGTGAGATTGCATTATAATGTCTGCAAAGGATCCATTGTTGGCGTCAGTGAAGATGAATTGCTTGTATACCTGCTCCTAAACTTTTGTCTGTCCCAGCTCTATTACAGCAGCTCCCTGTGCTGTATTGTGTACAGCTTAAGCAGCCCAGCAAGTTCAGATATTGAACAGGGAGGAGAGCCCCGCTCTGCAGACACTGCAGTGCAGCCTCCTCTCTGTAAATTCTACTTTCTTTACCTATTTCTGGAGTCACTGGCAAGCCTCCGAGAAGTTTGTGGAACTTGTCCAGATGCCTATGGCAACACTATAGGACCATCAATACTGCTCAGTTACTGTCCAAGGTTTCCTTTGTTTCTCCGTCATTTTCATAAAAACAAACGTCTTTGCGCTTTCCAAAGGTTTCTGTGAGCAGAAGAAGAAAAATAACAATTAGTCATATGTTTTTTTTTACAACGTTTTGCATTGTTTTGCTTTCTTTATATTGTTAAATTAAATTTAAATT
The DNA here is from genome assembly GCF_963514085.1 of Chelon labrosus. Lineage (NCBI taxonomy): Eukaryota > Metazoa > Chordata > Actinopteri > Mugiliformes > Mugilidae > Chelon > Chelon labrosus. The sequence continues at coordinate 13,222,901 of NC_140342.1, forward strand.
AAATTAAATTTGTAAAATTGTTAAATTTGTCCAAAATAACAACATAAAAATAGAAGTTTGTGATGTGTGTCTGTTCAAAAAGGCATTTCAATATAGGCTACTTTACATATAATTTTCATTTCCCTTCATTGTCAGATAAATCTACTGGAGTGAATGGTGCATTAAAGTACAAAGTAAAACATACATGAAAGAAAGTACTGCATTTTATTGTAAACTTCTCAGTATTTTTCCTTCTCTGTATATTCATGGTTTTACTTCCTACAGGCCGTACGCCACTAGGGGGAAGTGAGTGGTTATATCAGAGTCACCTTCAAGCACGCAGACATAATTGGACTCTTTTTCTGGTTGTTCTCTGTCTACTTAATAACACACGTGTTACACGCAATACTAGTATCAGTATCTATAAACAGGTGAATGTATATATACAGGTTTAGATGTGGAACAAACAAACGCTTTTGTAAAAATAATGGAAATACATTGTGACATTGTCTTGATAAATCGCAGCCGGTGGAAGAGTCCGTGAATGCAGCATTAGCTCCAGTCTGGCGGTGGGAGGGGCTTCGAGCAGGAGGTCATCACAATAATGGCGTGGAGAGGATGTGTCTTGAAGTGGGTCAAAACAGAGTTTATCAGACCCCAAAGAACGACTTCACGAAGCTCCAGGTGAGAAAATAAAACGCGGTTCAAGTCCCGGTGTCCGTCTAACCGAGAAAAACACTTGACAGGAAGTGTGTGTGTGTTTACTTAACAAACAGCAGTGTGAGGTTATCTAACCGTACCGACTGTCATTGGGAAGAGCTAAACGCAGCTTTGTGTTTACAGTGAAAGACATCTGCAGCAGCAACACTATCAGAGTTTTTTGTAAACAAACGGCGATTTAAAAAGTATATGTGCTAAACATGTAGTCTTATAAATGCGAAGCTAATTTTATATGGTTCTAAACAGTAGCAACATTAAGCATTTTGCTTTCTTGTAATGCACCTTTTTCGCGGCAGACATTTTGACATAAACTGCTGAAAAACCGCAGGTGCGTTAATTAATGTTGGCACAGTTCCATTTAGTGTCCCAATAACACATGAAGCTGAACCAGCATGAACCATAGACTGTACACAAAGCCAGACATCCACTAATTGGAATGCAGCCACCAGTAATATACCAAATCTTTCCTATTATATAGTTTATAACTTGTGTAAGATGGTTCTTAAATTGTCGAATATCAAAAGAAAATGGGCAGGTCATAGCATGTAATAGAGATATTTTAACTACCCTATACTGGCACTAAGAAATTAGGTAGTCAACCCCTACAACCAGCAGAATACGTTTTATTAAATTGACAGCCAACTTTTTTCACAACTGCTTTACAGCTGAGACTTTGATGCTTTTAAAGTTTGGGATTTTAAGTCAAAAAGCTTTTTCTTTACTTCATGCACCAAACAATTAACTGATGGTAAAATATTTAGTGTCTCCATGTGTGTTTTAAGTAGATTTTATTACCGTCTTCTTTATCTTTTCAAAGACTCAACCCCAACAACCAGCAGACGCGCAGCTTCCGTCAGGAGACCAGAAGACCGGATACGAAGAAAAAAAATGTCATCCAAGAATCAAATGTGTCACCCTCTGAGGCTGGCGCACCTCCTCCCAAACCTCCTCCCAAAATCCCCAGGGTGACACTTTTCAGACCGTTCATGTTCACAGTAGGGGTATGTCCCTCATTTTTCCACTAGATGGGATTTACTTTCGCTTATTCTGACTTTTAAAGTAAAGTGATACAATAGTTGAGGATTGAGACGGGATGGTGTTGGTTGTTGTCTAATTCCATGTCAGTTTACAGGCTGCTCCTTTGGTGCGGCAGCCATCCTGCAATACGAGACGCTGAAGTCAAGAGTACAGTCTGCTAAAGATGAAGAGGAGTCAGAAAAAAATGGGAAGGTGGGGATTCAAGGACACAAACTGTCTCTCTTCTCCAGTTTCTTCCAACTTTTCTTGCCAATATATCAAAGAAGCTGCTTACAGTGACTCAGTGAACCATTCATATGTTCACAGGGCTCCCAGGACATGGCCTACTGGCATGACTGGTGGAACCAGCTGTCCGGCTTCCAGCGACAGCTCATCCTCCTGATGTCCATGGTGGATGACTTCTGGAACAGCCTCACAGAGGGACAGAAAACTGTCACTGGTAGCTTATCTTGTAGACTTACTTGGCCCTTGGGATTCTTCAAACTTGGCTGATATAAACATACTTGCATTTGTTTAATTTAATCCTACCTTTTGTTCTTTACTATTACCGTTTCTCAGGTATTATTGCAGTAAATGCTGTAGTCTTGTGTTGCTGGCGGATTCCTTCATTGCAGAGAAGTATGATTAAGTACTTCACATCCAACCCAGGCTCCAGTGAGTATGTCTGTGCTTAGCTTTTTGGTTTTAGAAAAGTTAAGATAAAATGTACAAAGTGGTCACACAAGAATCATTAAGACTTTCATTATCTTATAAGTAACAGATCTGAATCTTGATCTGCTGGCCATGATCAAAGTTATGTTTGTGTTTTCAGACTGTGAATGTTTTTCTTTTTTCTCTCCCCCGCCAGAAACACGCTGCCTTCCCATGATCCTGTCCTCCTTCAGCCACTACTCCATTATCCACATGGTGGCCAACATGTATGTCCTATGGACATTCTCCTCGGGAATTGTCTCTCTCTTAGGGAAAGAGCAATTTCTTGCAGTCTACCTGTCTGCTGGTGAGTTGAATAAAGAATAAGACAGGGGTCTGATAACATCAGTCACATCCAACAGTATTGTAGCAGTACTGAATGAATTAAAGCAATATCTCTTTGTGTTAAACAATATGTTTAAGATGTGTTAATGTTAATCATTTTATGTTAGAAAAGTACAAATAGAACCTATTGATCATGTGACCGGGACAATAAAAAGTAAATAGGGATCATAATAACAGGTGGACAGTTTTTCTGTTCTATAAATAGGCAGTTAAAATATCTTTTCATTCTTAACATAATGCTTGTTGGGAACGGAATTGGACAGGTGTCATTTTTACAGCATTAGGACACATTTTTTTGTACTTTGTCATGATCATGATTTATTTATTGTTTCGCCTGTTAAAACTGTTAGAATCATTTAGCGATATAGACGGTTGATTGAAAAAAAAAAAAGGGTAATAGGAAGCAAAACGTGTCACAGATCAACTTCTTGGGGGAAGACCAAACCTAATCTCTCAATTGTATTTTCAGGTGTGATTTCCACAATGTTCAGTTACCTGTGTAAAGCAGCCAGTGGACGTCTCTATCCATCATTAGGGGCGGTAAGATATTTACTCAAATCTTTATACAACATAACACAAATTAAAGTTCCAATTTTGATCCGTAACTGTGTTTGATCCGCAGTCAGGTGCAGTCATGGCAGTACTCGCTGCAGTCTGTGTTAAGGTGCCAGAGGCCAAACTAGGCATAATCTTCCTTCCCATGGTCACTTTCACAGCTGGAAATGTAAGCGATCCACAGTTTTGCCCTGAGTATGCAAAGATAGAGTTCTCTTGCTATGTAGTGTAACTTGAAAACGCCATTCACTAATTCATAGTAGCACATTGACATTCCCATGTTGTCCTTTTGCTGCAGGCAAGAGATGAAAGTCTGTGCATGAATAAAGCAGGTGTATGAATGAGTGAATGTGTAAGTATGAATGTCAGCAGAGAGATGTAATTATTGATGCTCCTCAGTCCATTGTATTTAACTCAAGGTTCCTGCTGGTTTGTGTTTAGGCTCTGAAAGCGCTTGTGGCCATAGATACTGCAGGGCTTATACTGGGATGGCGGCTATTGGACCATGCAGCTCACCTTGGTGGAGCCCTCTTTGGAGTGTGAGTCTTCTTATTTTTGTCTTTTAGACAAAATATGTTCAAGGATTAGAGGGAAAGTTGACAAAATACGTATCAGTTTATTTAAAGGTAATTACTATATGCTATAATGATACGTTTTTGCCAATACTGAATTTACTATAAATTCTTGGAATAAGTTTTTTGTGAATGTTATTGGGCTGTAAATGTAGTTTGATAGGATATTGTGTCTCTGCACTTACTGCTGTCATTTTAACCATCTCCTTATATTTTGTGTTACAGATGGTATGTGGCATACGGTCACAAACTCATTTGGAGGAAGAGGGAGCCCCTCGTGAAGCTGTGGCATGACATACGTTCTCCAGGCACCAGAGGCTCAAGGCCTGGAGCTGGACCTGGAGCTGGACCTGGACCACAATAAGATTTTCGGAAAGAACCACAATCCAGATACCTCTGAATATGCAAGGACATTTTTACCCATTAACATGGAGTGGGCTGTTATTATTCATGAATAAACATAGTTTTCCACCTAAAACTGTCTACAGTCTAGATGTTTACTGTGTTGAATAGCTACTGTTGAAATACAAGTAGCCACTTCTTGCTGCAAAATGAAATAATCACTCTTCTACCACTTGGATCTTTAACTTAGCCTTTAGATAGGCTAAGTGTTACAACTTCACTGGAAGCAGATGCAATTCAGTAATTAAATCGACTGCTGTGGAGAAAATTAGAGTTTCAACAGTTATAGGTTTGCATGTATACAGTACTTTAATACCTAATCAGTATTTGACAAAACAGTAATCATTCTTCATTATATTAGTAGGTACAGGTATCAGCCAATTCACCGAAATTCTGTTTTGTGTTGTGCTTTTGGTTTGTTATGGTCATCTTTTCTACAAGTCTTAGATTAATCTGCCACTTTTTTTCCCACCATTTTGTCATCTATGCTTAGTAGTGTGCAGGATAACCTAAAAGGAACGTGGGCTTTGAAATAGTCTTGTATGCCAGAAATAAAATGTATTGATATGTCCTCACCTGTTTCCATATTTAACTCTAAGTAACAATTCATCCACAAATTCTCTTAAAGATAAATATTTATTTTATTGAGTCACATGGTACAGTCATACATTTGATTTGAAAGGATTGTCTATGCATGTATAGAACTGGACCTAAAAATTAAGTTTTTAAATATATAATACTTCCAGTGAGTTGGTTGTATTTACAGATTCACACTTTAGCCAAACATTACACAATCTGTAAACCATGTAAACCAAGTCAGGTCTAAGGATGACATCTGCTGGCTTCTAAATTACAACATCACAGTCAGGAGAGTAGTAAATGTGTAAGGAAAGGCAACTTTTTGGCAATAATACAGATTACCTTAACAAATATGGACGTTTTCATCAGACTGGGCCGTGAGCAGACAATTCTTTTACAGTCCTTGATGTATTCCAGTTGAGAAAAGTCCATCACTGTCCTGCTAATGTCAATATGAAACTAGGAATTATTAAACACAAAAAAACAAGACTAAGCGTTTTATTTCCTAAACACATCTAGTAGCTACTAACTGGGTGCCAAGCATGTGTCACGGAAGCATGGAAGGATCAGCTAATTCAACCCACTCCTCAGCCCAGACGTGATGTGTTATTAACCCAACACTGACTTACCAGACTGCTAGTTGAGCCCGTCTTCTTACACTCCGTAACAGTCAGTAACGTGGCACGTCCTCAGCCCCTACTCTTGTGGTTGGCATAGCTGGGGAAACCAAACTGGGAAACCATGATGTTGGAGAAGCAGAGTGGCATGAAGCCGTAGATCTGTGTCAGCCTGTTCAAACAGTAGGACCTCTGGAGAAGGTGTTCAGGGCGATGCCACATACCCTGGTATCCACTGCTGGCATCTTTTTCCAGGTTACGGAGGTCCACGGGTTTGACAAAGACCCCAGAGGGTCTGTTGACTCTGCCCACACTAGAATGCTTTCTTAAATGCAGCGCGACAGCAAAGTTCATAGCAATATCATCACAGTTCTGTGTTTCGTCCACTAAGGCATGCACTGCTTGAGGTTGGTCCTGGAAGAGTTGTAGGTAGCGGCGGTGGAAGAAGGCCGCGCCAATTAACACCATGGAGTATCTGCAGTGAGTGGATCCGGACAGCGTCATTAAGAAATGGCTTATAACATCAAAATGAGATGAAACTACAGGATGAAATAAAGACAACTTACTTGTCACCGCCACCTGCTTCTGGATCCTGCAACTCAAAGCTGCCATAACTGTAAACTCCCCCTGGTGTTGAAACGTGTTTCCGTGGGACAAATCCAACAATCTGGTCTGAAAATTGCTGTGGAACCAGAGATAAAACAGATCACACTGTGCCTGCTTATACAAACAACATTACGTGTGGTGCAGTTAAATTCACATAACACTGATATGTCAATTGCAGAAATATAATTTGGATATTGGTTTTCACCTTCCAGACGGAGAAAGCAAAACTGATGTCAGGAACGCTGATGAGGGTGTCGTCGTCCAGCATCAGCACAGCTTAAAAAAATCAGAACAAAGTGTCAAAAATCTTTGAAGAGCTAACACAAACAATGTACAACGTGCAAGCTGACAAACATACTAACCTTCTGTATCAATCTCAGGGAACAACTGGAGTCTGTTACGCATTCGATTGCTGGTCTGCTCCTTGAAGACAACCTGGACTGGATGAGGCCCCAGGGAGTTCCATAACTTCATGGGTGTCTGCTCCCCGATGTTGTTCCAGACTATGATGATCCGCTGGAGATGAGGCACCGCCTGGTAATGGTTCAGGAGTTTGAGCAAAACGTCTGTGCGGTTGTAAGTTTGGATGATGATGCTAAACTTCTCCTCCTGTGAGCTGCCAGCGTCGTGGCCCTGTGCGAGAGTCTGCTTTTGTCCCCTGCGTAGCACTCCCAGGACATCCACACCTCTGTGGTCCTCAGCAGGTGGCAGCAGAGATGTCAGGGCTGCACCAACCAGGAGAATGAGCAGGATGGGCAGAAACAAATGGGTTCGTCGGACCCCGAAGCAGCTGCAGCAGCGGGACACCCTGCATCAGAGGAGGTGCACAGATTTGCAATGTTTGTATCCAGACACCAGCATTTTCATAGATTATGCTAAACACATGTTATAAGGTTTAGGAGATTGCAACCATAACTTCTTTAAGAGAAAACAATGTTTGCATGTCTCTCTGTGAGGTTTTCTGAATGCATTAAATTATTAAGATGACAATAGCCTGGTGCACATAAATCACACTGCTGACAATAAGATGTTAAGTATAGAGCACCCACAGCTACCCATGGCCAACAATTAATAAGAATCAATCAACCACAGTAGTTTTTCTTTCTTGCTAGCCCCTTACACAAACTGAACTTCTTTTTCTTCTATTATGGTTGTTCAAAGTAGTTACATATTTCTCAAACTGCCCAGTTATTATTTTGCTGATTTTAACGTGATATTCGCTCAGGGTTTCGTTAAAAGAACACAACTAAAATGGACTTTATCGAAATAATGTATTGACATTACAGGCTAAGTTGCAGTAAATGTCTTTCCATAAATCTGTACCCACCTCATTTTGTCGGCACTGCACACAAATCGTTTACGTTTACATGGTCGCCATGTTGGCTAGCTAACCAAAGAGCCTAAAAGCAGAGAGCGTTTAAAAGCTAACCTTCGTCGTAACGCATAGTGAGCGGAGGAATATACTATCGTGGTCTTAGAAAAACAGCGAGTTACCTATTACTTTAAAATGCGATCTATTCGAGTCTGTGTGTGTCCACGTTTTCTACGTTGCAATGCCGTATATGTTTACCCTCAAACCCTCAAACCCTCAAACGTGTTGAACAGACGCCATTTTTGTTAGGCTAGTGGGATGATTAGATTTCCCTACGGAGGCTTATCTTCACCTCATCAGAGATGTTAACAGCTTTGTGTTAGTGATGTGTCGTTCGCAAACGAGCCGGCTCTAATAGGCGGCTCTTTGTAGCAGATGAGAAGACCCGACTCCTGTCAGAGAGCCGAATCTTCAACCGCTCCTGCTCGGCTCTGCTGGGGAATCCATGTAGGCAGTGGCAGGACTTTAGTTTAATGTGCACGCCATGCGGCAATTCAAATGAGAGGACAGACTAGGACCATATCATTATATGAAAGAATTAAGGGGGGAGAAGCTCCAAAGAGGGGAGTGTAGGTACAGGTCAGGTACACACCACAGACTGTATAAAGATTGACGAGGGAGCAGTTTTTCAAAAGCAAGTAGAGTGGATTGTCATTTTAGATAGCGGATATAATACTGATGCATGTTCAAATGTCCATTCATAAGTTTAATTTTAGTTATTTGATGTTATGAAGACATGAGAAAAAACTAGACATCCAAGCTGAGGCTTCTGGTATTTCTGAATGCCAGCCAGTGCCTTTATGCTAAGTGCCGTAATGTTAAGACTTTGTCCTTTATGTATTTGACTTGTTTGCTGGGGTTGCTGGGGTTCTGTGTTCATTTAAAGTTTGATTAAAATGGTCACTGTATATTTTATTTTATTTTTAACAAATAAAGCATTTACTGTAACAGTGGGTGTAAAACTGTTTACCAACCCAGAAACTATTCAGAATTGCTAAATTAGGCTAAAATAGAAGGCTCTGAGTTATATTCAATGAAGAGCCATTTGGGAGCTGTAAGCGAGCCGAGCCAAAAGAGCTGAATCTTTGAAAAGAGCCTAAACTCCCATTATTACTTTGAGTGGGAAAGAAGCGGAAACACTCTTCCATGATAAACGGGAACCAAAACCTGAGTCAAGAAAGTGAACAGCTTGCAGAAAAGCTCAGGTAAGTTACCTTTTCCTCAAACATATGCCAATGTTTTATGAACATAGAAACTCTAGAAGGATGTGGGCAGTGTATGAGGTTTGTAATAATGGCCTAGGACACATTTGTATTGTTTAATTAAGATGAACTACTTTTTTAATTCAGGTCGCTCAACACTGACAACTTAAAGGGACATGGCTTTGCCTCAGGTGTTGAGCTGTCCTACAGTACAACTTTCCAATGGTCTGCAGATTCCAATACTTGGATTAGGTAAACCTTTTGGTAACCTTCAAATACAGTAATTGCTTGTTCAAAGAATCCCACACTGTATGAAATTCTGTACTATAAGATGTCAATTGCTTTTAAAATTTAAGTAATGCATCGTAACGGTGTAAACATCATGAGCACAACTGATCTCCATCAGATGAAAAATTATGACATTTACAAGTTTGTAAAGTGTATGCTGTAAGTGCTGTCTGAATTTTTGAATGTTATGTATTTCTATCTTCTTCCTTTTTTAACAACAGTCTTGATATAATGCTATTTTTTCTCAATATCTGTGCTGTATTGTTGCAATACTGTCCCAGGAAGAAGGAAAAAAAAAGTTTGTACTCAGTTGACATTATTTTCAACATTTTCTTTTATTATTACTTAATTTATGTTTTCTGTCTGTGTCAGGCACATCGCATGATGGCGGATACTCCCATGATGCCGTTGTGTATGCACTCACTGAATGTGGAATACGCCACATTGACACAGCAAAGCGGTACGGCTGTGAGGACATGCTGGGTAAAGCCATCAAAGAATGTGGGATACCCCGAAGTGATCTGTGGATCACCAATAAGCTGTGGCCCGGGGACTACGGACACAATGCTGCAAAGAAGGCCTGCCTTGAATCCTGCGCAGAGATGGGGGTAGAATATTTTGGTACGGCATGTGATTGATAAAATCATCATACAATTTTTTGATATGTTTTTTGTCATTGCAGTCAAACATCATCTCCTGTCCCCTATTTTCAGATCTGTACTTGGTGCACTGGCCAGAGTCTTTGAGACCCGGTGGTTCCAACAGGGAGATGAGAGCTGAGACCTGGAGAGCTTTGGAGGAACTTTATAAAGAAGGTAATTATTGTTGTAAAACAAAACTTAGTATAGGATTAGAGACCAGAAAGTAGCCTCAAGCACAACAACAGGTTGACAGATCACCCTTTTATGGAGGATTTTTACCTCTTCTCAGCTGAAAATGGTGGACTTACACAAGTGACTACAATAAATATCAGTAATATATAAGTGAAAGAGTCGGGTATTGAGAGCATAAGTGTCTCTGTATGTCACTATAGGGGTTTGCCGTGCTATTGGGGTGAGCAACTTTCTGGTTGACCACCTAGAGCAGCTGAAGGAAGACTGCAGTGTGGTGCCACATGTTAATCAGGTGGGTTTATTTATTCAGTCAAATTCGATTGTTGATTTAGCTAGAAACCAAGTCGTTTTCATATGTAAAATAATGAATGGCCGTCGCATTAGTGAACCTTTCTTGATCGTTACTACCATGGCTCATTATCGTGTAGTTTAGCTAAGGAGTGGAGGAAAATGATTATGAAACTGGGGGTAAAAAAAAAAAGGTTGGTGGTTGTGATTTTGAGAACAATGAAGGGTCTTAATGTTAAATCATCCTAGATTTAATTTGTCATTCTTCCTCCGTGAGAGTTACTGTGATGATTATTCCCTTTATCTCCACATCAATAGTTTTTGTATACTTAACTTTGCTCTGTGTGAGAAGCTAATATTTCTGTAATATAATGAGAATTGTATCTCTAACACTATCAACAAATCGGACCTTTAACATTCATATCCTTCTCGTCAGGTGGAGTACCATCCTTTCCAGCAGCCCAATCACCTGATAGAGTACTGTCGCCAGGAGGGGATTGTGTTTGAAGGCTTCAGTCCACTGGCCAAGGGTCAAGTCCTCTGCAATCCCACCATTTGCCGCATAGCAGAAAAGTACAAACGCACGCCAGCTCAGATTTGCATCCGTTGGAGTATTCAGGTAACATACAGTAAAAGGAAATATATATTACATTTTTTATACGCTTTTACAGTGTTAGTAATTCTTACATGCGTCTTAGAACGGAGTCATTACAATACCAAAGTCCACCAAAAAGGAGCGTGTCCTAGAAAACTGTCAGGTGAGTTGTGAAATAACTTAAGGCCGCTTTGAAACTAGAATAATCACTTGCAACTTGTGGCTATTACAATAACACTGGTCTTCACTCCGTCAGGTGTTTGGATTCGAGCTTCACAGGAAAGACGTGGACACTATAAACAAGCTGCACGATGGGAGACACTTGTCTTGGGATCCAACATATGTGGAGTAACCATCCTTTCCAGCAGCTCAAGACGTTTGCAGAAATAAAAATTGTCATTTGAGCTTTATAGGTACTGGTTAATTAATTATCTTCCTCTGGAGAGAGCCATGCTTGCCATTTCAAAGCTAACCAGCAGTTGCCCACCAACTCTACACATCTGTCACATAAGAACAGTGAAACCATAGAGTATACAGGAGTATACAGGAAGTCCAGTTTGTGCTCGAGTTTAGTGTACTTAATCTGTCTGTTGTTGGAGTTGTTATCACACCTCCGAGCCAGGGCTTAAGACTCACCAAGTTTAAAGCACCACAATGAGAGGAGTCCGGATCCAGATCAGGTCCATAGATGTAGTGATCTAGTGAAGAGTGGCACAAGTGTTCCGAGTGCTTCCTGAGGATTCACACAAATAAGAAACAGGCAGTGGTGCACAGGTCTCGCCCTCAAGGTAAGGCAGGACTCAAGACACACATACAAAAATTAATCAGAAACAGCCAAACTGAGCTCGAGGCACAATTGGCCCAGTGAACCAAATTGGTTCGAGAGTATGTCTTGTTCAGTCCTGGCTTTGTTTTATTGATGATCGTTTGACTTTCTCTGGTGTTCCTCCTTCTGTGCATACCAGCTGCAAATGAACTCCAACCAGTAGGTAGATAAGTGGGCAGCATTTCCTATTATACAGATATGGAAAAGGACTTGTCAGGTTCAATCTATCAGGCTGAGTTTATTGGATTAGCTAGTCTTTGAAAATGCTTTCTGCAATTGTGTAAATCATCTTTTCTATTCAATACTTTTTGTACAGTACCAAAAAATGTTTTCTTAGTCTGTTGATGTGGTAAAAATGTACAGCTTAAATAAACTCTTACTGCACTTGTAACCAAACCCAGATGAGAACTTCATTATCGGACGTCGGGAAATAAAAGTTCAAAAAAGTTGCTCTTGACCAATGTTAAAGAAATACTAAAAATAAATGAAACAATGACAAAGACATTCAGAGTTAGCAATATCATTTAATCTTCCCCCCTCAGCTTAGAATCACTGTTGTACATAAGTTACATTTTGTTTTCTCAATTTCACAGGTTCTTTTTTTTCTCTCTTCAAACTTCCAGTTTGACCTCCCTCTTGTATCAAACAAAAAAAAAGCAGATTGTATTATACAAAAATGCGAACCAATTTTCACACAGTGAATTCTCTTACAAAGTCATAAAATGGCGTAATAATGGCTACATCCACATTGGAGGAAGATAATTCTAGACATTCCTTAATGGAGTATAATATACATATAAAAACTTTTTTTCTTGCTGAAATCAAACCTGTACCTTAATTTAAGAGATATTTTACAAGGGAGTAATCATATAAAAAAGCCATTTGCGAATTTCCCCAGAAAGTCCGGGAATAAAATGTGAGCCTCAAACAGCAGTAACAGAGTTCAGTGGTCAAGGGTGGGAGTAGAGGGGTTAACTGGTTATTTAAATGAGGAGCGTAGGTAGCAGTTCCACTCAAACAAAACACACAGGAAATTGAAATGAAAATCTTTGCTATTTACTATTATAATAAACCACTCCATACATTGTTGTATGTCAGTTCTGCTAAGCTAAAGGTGTTTTAGGCTCATTCAGACCAGCAGTGACCTATCAGGAAGAAATCAGCTTTGTGGTAGTTTTGGTTAACTTGCATTCAGAAACGACATATTTTATAAAACAGCAGGTTACCAATGCATGGCTAAACCCCATTCTGTCTTTTTAACGTTATAACGAGTTTCTCAGCTGGTACGCCAATTTTCTTGTGAAAAAAAACAACAAATGTGGACATTTTACTTAGATAAAGCTGCTGACTGCAACTGGTCAGATGTGTCAAAGACTTGCAAGTCAGTAAATTTACTAATATGGAAAGAAAGGGGGGGGGAAAAAGGAAAACTTCAAACCCAGCTAGGTCAAAAAACATCTCCTTAAGGAACAATAAAAATACTTCACATCTGGTTAAATTTGTTGTTCCTGTTTTTTCCGATTTTTTTTTTATTTTTATTTTTATTTTTTAAATGGTGGTAGGGGTGGGGTCTGCTAGGGTCCTTCTGTAGGACTGAATTTCTGAGATCCCCTCATGCTCCTACTGAAAATGTTAAGGAGCTTCTCAAGAGGATTTAAGGCTAACTCTTTCATCAGAGACTTCCTGCTAATTCTCATGAGGGCGACACTGGGCAAGAACCCCCAACACTTTCCTAATACCTCAACACTATCACCCGGTACGGCACACTTTGAGGGGAGGGGGAAAAAAAATAACTCGGGGTACATTTTCTACAATACAATCTAGCACACACAAAACATCTCCATACATTTTCCAAAGATACAGATTTTGTCTTCTTCGGAAGCATAGTCTATAAAGAACATCTTTGTTTGAACACAAAAGATTAAGTGAACACACATCAATGCACACAGAAGTCCTTCGTCTGGGAAAGGATAAAGTCTGTGTTGGCAACCAGTGGACAGAAATAAAAAAAACAAAAAAAAAACATTTTGCTGATTCTAAGTAGAGATCATTTAATATAAATGCTGAGCGAGTAGAATAAGAGGTGGCACGTTAATAGTGCTTTAGTATATTAATGTATGTATACATACTCATATGTATAAGTGAGCGGTGTACCTAAACAATAAATGTAGCAAGGAGCAGCCAGAGGCTTTAAGTGTGGTATGAAAAAAACAAAAAAAAAAAAAAGAAAGAAAAGGAAAACCCAAAACATTCGCTATCATGGCGTGGACAAATTGGAAGATGCCCATCAAACAATCCAAATGAGGATGCGAGACACAAAAAAAAACATTTGCGCCTAACTCATCAGTTATTACGGATCTGTTAAACTGTCAGTTTCTCAGTATCCCTCGTCGGACCGTAATGACGGCTCATCGTTAAGCAACTTGACCTGGCGCTACTCCTCCATCCTTCAACCGTTCAAACACAAGGACTCACTTGCTCTCAGCAGAGCTGTAAACCTGTTGCCAATCATGCTAACTGTTTACAGAAGGCAAAGAGCTCCAAGTTGAGCATCAGCAGTAAACAATTTATGACGGAGAAAGAGCTATAACAGTATTAATGATGGTGATGATGACAGCAGTTATGAACAGAAGAATGTATAATACCAGTCATCAATAAAGACGCTTAAATATAACCTGCACTGTGAATGAACTCATCAAATTTAAGGACAGCTGTTTCTGAAAGTTTTTGTTTATTCCTCAGTAACTAACACTGCTATTTTCAGCTGTAAACGCAATTTCAAGTGTACTGTGCAGCTAAAAACACTACAACAGCAACCCTTCCACTACAAACGTCAAGTCTGGTTTTCAAAGCATTTCATGACAAGAGAGGAGGGCACGTCTTACACTAAGCTCTACAAAGCCATCACAAGGTAAGCCTCACCGCCCAAAATCGTAACAATGTAAAGCATGGAAAAAAAAAAAAATTAAAAATTAAAACAAATTAAACAAAAAAAGACACAAGGGAAGGCAACTTCATAGAAGTTAGGAGAACAAATGACAAGATAATCCCAATGGGGAGGCCTTTTGTGTGGCCAGACGAGAAGCTCTGAGGAGGGAAATCTTTGTTTGACCTGATGTTAAGTTCACACTCAAGTCGCCTGACTCCTGAAGCAGAAGGATGTAGCACAGGCGAAAGGCATTGCAATCAAACCACACAGGGTCACACCACAACCAAGAGAAGCAAGTAGTAGATTCCCTTATAGAAAACATGGAAAGCTTGTTATCAAAAAGACTTGTTGCAATCTTTAAAACAGAATGCTCCAATTAAATATATAATATACTGCTTTCAAGTATGAAACGGACATATGATGTGTTCGTAAAAATGCAATAATAAAATTATACTTCTCGTGGCAGGCGAGGAAGTGCACGTGGTGCAACACTTCATTTCTAGAACACGTCATGTGTCCATGTTGGTTGAACACAGGTGGATTATTGTACGGCTTTTCCCTCCTCAGACGTCTAGATCTGGGCAACCTCTTTTTTTTACGATTTTGGGGGTGAGTACCAAGCGACACGTGTCTTGCCGTTTCCTACAATCACCTATTTGACTGCAAGAAGTTCCTCAGAGTGTATGTGCTAGCGCTCGTTAACCTGCTCCTCTGTATCTAACCGTTCAGACATGCATGCTTAGAAAATTAAACCAAGAATCTTACACAGAGAGGATCAAATACTTGCCTATACTTTTGGGTTTATTGAGAACGGAATAAGTATATCCTTTTTATTTTTTAAATAAAGTTATAACATTGTCAGCATCACCACCATTTTTCTCTTCCTGATATATCTATTGTGAGCCTTGTTAATCTAATCCCAGTACAAAATAAAAATAACAACACACACAAGAAATGTTATCATATGCCCTGGTTTCCAGGCAAGGAAAGTCATTAAAAAAGCTCATTCACAGAACAAAAAGAAAGAAAATTCATCACGGCAGATACTGCTCATCTTCTAAATAGAATGGGTGTATGTGTGCCTGTGCATGCTTTTCAACTGAGCATCTTATGAGTGTGTGTTTGTTTGTGTTTGTGTGTGCGTGTGTGTGCGTGTGTGTGCGTGCGTGTTAGGTGTGTACTTCCTAAGAGCAGGAATGGACAACACCATTCTTCTGCATCTCTGAACCGGTGGCACCTGGATCAGAACACAGGCTCAACGCAGACGTCTTATTTGTCAGTGACAGCATGGACCCGCCCACTGCACTTTCTTGCAGACTGCTCGAGCCGTTTGACACCTCGCTGAATTGGACACAGAGGGGAAAAAAAGACACAAATGAGAAGAAGAAATAACGGGAAGACGTGAGGCTAATAAAGCAGGAAGTAGGCAGTACATACTCACCCAAGAGCCAGAGAGATCTCTTCCAGCTGAGTCTTGTGCTCTGGCTGTCCATTCTCTGCAGGTTTCATCTTGTACTGCTGAACATCATGGGGTACTTGGTTTTCCTGGTTTGAAAATTGACAAAATATACTTAGTTGTTGGACCCCTTTATCCCAACAGGAACTGACGCTCAACTAGTCTGACACCTACCATAGCCATCTCTCGGGTTCTCTTGCCAATCTCTCTCTCCACTTGGTCGAGCTCCAGAGTGAGCTGCTCACTGGAGACAGCTGTTGCACCTCCTCCCCCTCCTGGCCATTTGGGCTGTTGTTGGGCTACGCCTGCCTGGCCCTGGCTGGGCTGCACAGACTGACCTGCCAATGTATTGGCTTCCCTCTGCAGGAGCAAAGGGTTACTGGCAGCCTGTAATATTGGAACAGGAAGTGAAAAGGTGGGTGTTCAATCTGGAATTTTTGGGCAATAATCAGAACAGCTACACATAACATGGAAAGCATGTTTTTGTGATTAGATATTTCAGCAATGATAATATTCTTTAAGTTGCTAGGCAGGGAGCCAGCAGCTTTTATTCTTCACCCTATCAATTACATGTGAAAGACTGGCAGAGACAAATACATACTATAAAAATATATACAGTATATAAATTAATCTCCAATGGAATTAAAAAATAAAAAACATTATTACAGTAGTTCAACTATGTTGATATTTGGGAAAAATGTAACATTGATAATATTCAATTGCTGTTCTTTTCAGAACAGGTGTAGATAGGCTGGTTTAGGTGTTTTTTAAAGTAAGATACACACCTCCATCTGAGTCTGTTGAGTGATCTGCTTGTTGACCTGTTGCAGCTCAAACTTTAACTGTTCTCTGTCTGGAGCTGCCATAGGTAGGCTGTGAGGACAAAATAGGAATATTTCCAGGTCACATACTTCCTCTTTTATATGTACTTTGATATTTCCTAAAAGCATGCTTAGTATTAGCATCATGTGAGTAGTAAAAAAAAAAAAAACATGACAAAAACAAAACAAACACAGGTCTTACCGCTCACTGAAGTGTCCCTGAGAAGAGGGGGCAGTCTGGTGGGAGGGATATGAAGCTCCACCCCATCCTCCATGGCTTCCATATGTGTATTCTGATGTAAGCAAGGCAGAAAATGGAAATACGATCATGACTAACTGTTATATTTAAACAACACAATTATGTGAAATGAAACGGAAACTCATTTCCACACAGAGGAAAAAGGTATCACAAGTACCAAGTAATTTAAACATTGTTGAATCATCAATAAGTTGCTGTGCATGTTTTTGTTTTTTTTTTTAAAATACCTGGCATGGCCATGTGTTTAGAACTTGCGTTCTGGTGTGTGGAGGCCATAGCCTGCACGGGGCCAGTGGTCTGGTAGCCCGTCTTTGAGGTGCGGGAGATGGCACCAAAGCGAGATACAGTGGGCTGGGGACCAAACGGTATTATAGGGTCATCATCCTTTACTTCTGCACCTCTCCGAGGAGCCTCCAATGACGGTTCCCTCAGACTTTTACCCTCCACATTCTGACAAAAGAAGTGGGAAGAATAAAGAGACAAGAGTTTATGATATGAAGGCATCGAAGAAAGATAGTGAGCGAGCAAACATATCTTTTCACACTTTTTATAAACCGTCTTTGTAAGCACAACAGTGCAAGTATGAACAACAAGTACAGTTCTCAGTACTCGTTGATTCAACGTTGTACAACATGACATGGTGAAACAGCATGATAGATTGTGTTTCATATGATCACACCAATTACTCAGTCCATTAATGTGCACCGTTACACCCCATCTGGTTTACACAGTGAATCATTCATCGAATACTTTCAGTAATCAGTTTTCCCACCCCTAGTGTCAACACGGGAAATACTGAAAACATTTCTTACCATCATCTCCATTTTACCAGGAACCATAACGTCTTTGGGTTTGGCGTCCTTTGTGCCAATGTATGAGCCGATAGTATCACAAGACCAGGGAGAGTATTGCACTGTATAGTCAGGCTCTCTGCATTTCTGCATCTTGGAGCTCTCCTCGCCATACTGCAGACACAGAACATGAAGACATGAACATTTTTAAGCAGCACTGTACACGGGTTCAATCAACACATTTGTCCTACTACACCAACACAACAAGTTTTGAATACTGAAATTAGATGTGTTAAATGTTACAGTTTAATGTGTGCGTAGGATGTGTCATATGAATTTTATTTCGTTCTGACCTCAGGAGGGTAGTCGCTGGGGAAGTTATGCGGAAGAGTGGGCGAGGCAGCGAATGGTGGAGGGGAGATGACCTTCCTTTCCTCCAGCTGGTTAAGCAGCTCCTGCCGACGTCTGTGCAGGTAGTCCAGGCTTGGCCCCTAAGACACACACAAAGAAATATTACAGCTCAACTGTCTTGAGTTATCTTAGTGCTTTTATCAAGCCACACAAAGATCATGAATGAACAGACTCACCCTGACATAAGTCCTCATGGGTGGAGGTTGGGCACCCGGTGGATAGTAGCCATCTGGTGGGTATCTGTCCCGACCACTGGGATCCTGGTGGTAGATTGAGTTAGCCTGTCCTGCAGATGGTGGGGGAACATCCAGAGGAGCTGGACTCATTCTGACCAGGCTCTCCCTCTGAGACTGGTATGGCTGTGGAGGAGGTGGTGGGCCAGTGTAGGCCCCATGGCGACCCCTGTCATAATGAGGAGGGTGCGGATAGGAGAAGGGTGGGCCAGAGTGAGGGGCCTGGTATTGGCGCTCTGGATGGCCATAGCCAGGGTATGGGTCCGGATAAGGGGGTCCTGACTCACTGTGAGGAGGAGGGTTACGCATGTAATCCCGGGGAACATACTGTGGTGGTTGTTGGTATGGGTACCCTGAGAAATGAATGAACACTACTATTAAAATCACATTTTTCAATAAAATATACAGCAAAATCTTACATTTTGATCAGTCTCACACACGGAAGCATTATTTTATTTTCTTGCCCTTTACCTGTGGGATACTGTGAGGACTCATACTGCGAGGCAAGTGGTGGGCGAGTGTCATAGCACATATCAGTGATTTGAGGGTGGGGGTACACTGGTGAACCTCTGGGTACCACAGGCATGTGTTTCAAACCAGAGAGGTGATCTCCTGGCATCCTTGTGTGGGCCATGGGATGAGGTGGCAGCGGCATACCAGGTTTGGGCACCGAGTCCATGCTAAGGAAATATTGGCAGTGTTTAAAAAATAAAATAAAATCTATATATGGTCTCAATCAAAGAACCAATCATATCTGGGACATGCTATACTCACACATCCGGTGGGGATCCTGGGGCACTGGGGCTCCCCCCATCCATCTTCACGGGTTTGCGCAAATGTTCATATGAGTCAGTGCCCCGGGGAATGAGCTGGGGCAAAGAAGGTGCACCACTCCCATTGGTAAGGGGCGAAGGCTTCCGGGTCACTGCTACATCAAGAGAAAGGCCCTCATCTGGCAAGAGTCCTCCAGAGCCGGGCAGACGAGCTGCCAGGCGCTTATTCATCTTACGATACCTGAAAAATACATAACACTTTACAAAATGCCCTGTAACGCATTGTGATGGTAGTGAATCAAGGAAATGCAATATCCAATCTAAAAAGGAACAAACAATTCTTTTGTTTTTTATACTCACTTCTCCAGTTCTTCCTGAGAGTGAGCAAAGGTGCAGCTGGCTCCACGAGGACAGCCTCCCTTCTGCTTCATGTCACGGCACATGTATGTCTTGTACTTGCTGTGCTGAGGAGGCTTAAGAGAAACAGAAAACTTAACTATTGTGTATGATAAAAACGGTAATGTAATGAAATAAAGGGCTGACACTGACTGATGAGCCCTTATACATTGGTACGCCATGAGTCATCAGAGCCTTTTTCTAAATGCCTCTGGAATATTACTGGAGGTATCAGCAATATTTCATGCTTCCAGGTCTTTTTGTAGTTAAATGGAAACACTGACCTGTTGAGGATCGGCTCCTTTCTTGCTATGATTCTGGATGAAGTCCACCAGGCCATGTACCACTGTTTTTACTGCTACCAACCCCTTCTCAAGCTGCTCCCATGTAGGAGGAGGTGCATCTAGAGAAACAGATATGAGAAACCATTACTTTAATTAACACTGAAATTGAATATATATGATTTTGTCTCAGATGTAAGGTATATATAGGTTCTGGGCACACAACTCTCAGCAACAACAAAGTCCACCTTGAACATAAATGCTTTTGTCTTATGTGCAATATAGATTCAGAAAACAAATATTTGGAGGACAAAAATACAGATATATTTTTAAGGGTCAGTCCAGCTGGATCTTTATCCCAGCATTCCCCTGCTTGCTTTATGTCAAATTATTGAGCAAGACAGACCGAGATAAAAGCACAGATGAGAGAGAAATGGTTCAGTCATAGTTTGGATACCTACATGTGACACTGCGTATAATTGACTTGCTGCTTGCATCACTTCCGAACCAAAGTTGACTTGTTACTTACCAGGACTGGGATCAATGTTGGCCAGTAGTTCCAGGTGCGGACGCAGCCTGTTGAGATTGGCTGGGTCACCAGTCCTTTGCAGTGCAATCGTCAGCTCTTGGACACTCTGAGCAAAAGATGCTGGCGTCTGCAACTATACAACAAACATGAAAAACTGCGTGTAAATTCTTTGATAGTTTCATGGCAGATGAACATTTGTGTGTCAAGACATATTTTGATATAGAGAGCTAAGAAACACGGAGCAGGACAGAAGTGGTTGTGTGCACATTTCATTATTTCTGTTACTCACCTTATCTATGATAGACTGCATGTGGGACTTATGAGACTGATCTCCATACAACAGAGAAGACCACTGGTCAGGTGCAATACGCAATCCACCCTCCATGGCAATCTGAACAATCTGGGAGTCATGCTCACGTCGCAGAGCCTCGTACGTACGGAACTCTTCTTTCAGCTGCATCAGGGATGAATCTTCATCACGTTTGGTAACCTAGACCGCAACAAAAGGAGTTAGTTAAACGTTTTCCCTCTTTCAGTCTTTTACCGAAGAGGTTCTTTTTTTTCCGTCACTCAACTGACGGTAAAAATAACTTTCTGTATGATCATGTTTGCACTAATGATGAGGCAATGGGCCCCACTGTAGAGTAGCACAACACGACTTACAATATTTATTACAAATGTCAGAACCATTTATAACATTTCTTCTGGCTTTAAGCCACAGGCATACCTTGAAGCAGGAGGCCCTGTAGAGGAGCTGCACCACATGGCCTATGCTCGTTTTAGAGGCCTGCGGGAAGCGTGGCTCGAGCCTCTGGACTACAAAGAGAACCAACACTTTCCTGGACAGAGCAGAACCGTCCTCTAGAGCCAGGAGGACCAACTTTAGAGCTTCTTCCTGCATTGCTGGGGTAGAAATTACAAACATAAAAACTATGAGTAATGGTTGTCAAAAAGGACAAGAACAAAAAAAATGGACTGCACCCATTGAGGTTTCACTTAGCAGGAAATGGAAAGCTACCTGGACCAAGGAACTGACATCCTCGTGCACGAACCGCAGCCCACAGATTGGATGAGAGCTGCTGTGGATTCTGATGCTGCAAGATGAGTTCAGTGACAGTCCGCTCACCCAGAGAGCGGGCAGCTCTCATGGCTCTGACACGGCCCTCTTCCTCCACCAGCTGGCAGTGGACCAGAGTTACCAGTTTCCTCTGCATGGGTCGACTCAGCATGCTCTGGGCCGTGCTGCTCAAACCCACACCTGGTAGGAAATCAGAGGGGACAATTACTACATGCCACTGTAACATGTTTATATCAATGTAGAAAAACATCTCTTATTTGAAATTTCCACACAAAAAAAAAAAATCCTACATATTTATAAATGGTGCTCATAAAGTTGAAATGTCAGCTTTCTAAAACAAGGCTGGTGCCAAGAGTTTTAAATTAAACTTGTAAACATGCAAAATTAAATATTTTCAGTAAATGAAATATTATGTCTGTGAAGGTTCTCAGTCATCCAGGTCATGGTATATCCAAAAAAGGTTTAAAAAAAGGTTTAAGTCCAGTTGCCTTTTTTTAAACCTTTTTTGGATAAATGAAATATTATGTTAATTCTTGCTTCACATCTGGAATGGTTCTGAATTGAAGCAACTGACTTAAGCATAAATCCCATTATTCTTCAAAGACTCTTCAGTATTATGCTGTGGCTGCAAGTAGTAGTAGCATACTGCAAGTGCCATGAATGACACCTTTATGAGTAGTAACATATGATTTTTATTTATTTTTTAATGTTATTCCTTATGGTAATCACTGACATTCTTTCAAGCTCGTCATGCTTGCTACTTTTTTCCACATTACTTGTTGACATCAAGAGAGGAATCTGAAAGTCAATAGATCAAATAGAACTGGCATGAATTTGTGTGCGTACCCCGGGTGTTGCTGAGGGGTTTGAGGTACAGGGCAAGCTCCTCCACACACTGCCTGGCCTCCTCATAATGTTGCGAGTCCTCTGGACTGGTTATCAAGGCAACTGGCTGAGCCTTAGGAACCTACAGCAGAACACAGAGGAGGAAAATTATGCATTCAGTTCAGGATGAAGATGTTCCTTGGACTCCAACTACATCATTACACTGGCAGGGAAATTCATATTTAACAGTTAATGCACTATTTTTAACCACTGTCATGCACTATGGGGTTATGATCCGCTTTCTGTATTATTCTGATTTGTTGAACCACACCCATCGTGTTTGACAATGTTAGACAAGACTGTTCTGATCATAAGCAGCAGACTGATTTAACAAACCGCTTAACATCAAAACATGATGGTACTCGTTTTTATATGGCATTTTAGATGCTTCATGAACGGGAGATAAGTAAACACTTCAAACTTATCCAAGCACCCCACGGCTAAAGCATCCTGATCTGTGCTGGCATGACGGGCCATTCTAATCTAATACAGTTCTGTCAAATTTAGCAAATCTCTCATCACAGGCTGCTTGCTGCCTGTTTTGTTTGTACACTGGAAACAGGCCTGGCTTTGTAAATGAGAAAAATAACAAAGTGGCTAAGACTGATCCACAAAACATTATTCTGAAGAAGCACTGAAGGAAGGGGTGGGTTTGTTTGGCAAAATGTTCATATCCAGAAATGTTACTGTTTGTGAATGTGTTGTAGCAATATCAAAACAACATCTGATTAGCAACAGTAGCTTTCTATCTGAGCTTGGTGCTGCTCATAAAGATAAGTCTGACACAGGCAAGCCAATTCAGTCAGTCAAACTATAATCTTGTACGTTAGCGCTCAATGTGTGCTACTTTTAATGTATATTTAGGAATTATTTATGTTGAAATACATGTACTGAAATGATAAACTTTTTTGTATTTTGAACTGCGGACTTTTAATGGCATTGGTAACGGCAATCAAATTCCATATCTATCAGAGCTTATTCATTCGTCAGACATTGTTACCCATTAATCTGTATGAGCAGAGATAGGCAGGGCGTTCAACTAAAAGACAAGACAGTGCAGTCACGATTACATCATACACTCTGCAGGATTATAGTATGCTTACGTTATGCATAACTGCAGTGTAAACTTGGTCAACAAAGTCAAAACACCATTAGTCGGGCCTCACCTCCTTGGTCAAACACCACTGCTCAGTAAATCAACAGAATTAAAGTCATTACTCAATGACTGGAATGTGACTCATAAAGGAATCCCCAAGCCATAATAGCCCATGAAGAACACTCTAATAAAACCCATAAACACTGATTACAAAAAAAACACTCTTCTGTCACGATAAGAATGGTACTTAAAAATATTCCACTCGTGAAACCCATCCCTGTGCTCACGCTTGACAACAAATTATCAACAACAGACGATTTGCACAGACAATGTGAACCGGAATCTCTTTACACTTCATTGACAATTCACGGCAGACATAAACAGACACATTTCTTACCTGGCCTCCAACCAGCTGCAGAAGGGCTGTGTTGACAGGTAGCTGCTCGATGTCTGTGCTGATGGCTGTCTGGTCAAAAGGACAGGCCTTACGGTGCAACTTGTTCAGGCACATCTTACAGACAGTATGCCCACAGCCCAAGCTGATGGGCCGACGAACAGTCTCCTCAAATGTCTGTGTGCAGATTGGGCACAGCAGGAACTCTGTCCATTGTGGTGCTTGGACTGGCATGGTTATATAGTGGGATGGGTGTGTATAAACGAATTTAAGCTTTAACACAGAGAAAAAAATATAATAATTATATTTATATATATGTAAGATTCCACTGGAATCAAGAATTGATTTCTTCCGAACTCAATCGTTCTTAAATGTCCTCACACATTGTGGATTTTGGATCACATCGCGTGATAAATACTGTAAAAGAGAAAGACAAAGTAAATTAAAATTATAAACATGAACTAATTTGAACAATTCTGCAAACAAGTCAGAATGTACATTTTCAGTGTTTAATATAATAAAGTTCTCATTTCAAAAGCAAATGGGAGTATAACAATATGGCTGTGTTGGGTACGAGTGCATCTGAGGTTGAGAAGTGTTTTGAAGGCAGTAAGATGACAACGTAGATTTCTGGTGGGACCCTGATACTACATTAAAACGTGTCTTTTTCCGTTCGCTGCTCACCCGCAACAAAACGATTTTAAACTAAATCCGAAGCGACACAGCACACATTTGTTAGACACAAATTAAACAAACGACGGAGACGGATCAAAACAACTGCTGTGTGGCCTACTTACGAGAGCTGGTTACGACTATGACTATGGACAAAGGGTACAGAAGGGGCTAACAGCCAAGTCGCTATGCGCTTTCTAACTTGTTGTGAAGCTAGCGGTTACTCAATGAGTTGATGTTGTGTTAATTTTACGCCACAAACAGTATTTTCAATTGGATCAGCGAATTCACTGTCCCGACTGTAATCATCTCTATGTGTCGCTATACATCCATTACTTATATATCTTGTAAGTGTCGATACGTTAGCTAGCTAATTGTAGGTTAGCTTACTTTTAGCAATCCAAGCTATGGGTGGCTAGTGTGCTAGCTTGGCTAGCGAACAAACGCCGTACGTTCAAAAAACATAAACTTATTAAACCAAACCACATCGTTGGTCGATTTTTATATTTATTATTCTGAATACATTCGTAGTTGTGAGATTATTACTACATTGCAAATAGCACAAGTTATCCCCTCGAGCACTGGTCAAGGAAATGATAGCTAACAGACGAACACAGACAACCATTACACTTGCAGTGAGATTATGTAACGCTAGCACCCGAAACTACCAAACAGCCCAACAGCGTTAAAATGTATTTATACAAAACAGACACGCTAAACTCGGCAGGATAGCCGTGTAATAATCAGAATTAAAGCGGAGTGGTGGGTTGATCATATTTTTTGAGACGCTAACTAAAATGCTGTTCTCGTAAGAATAGGCACAGAAGGCTAACAAGCTAACGAACAAACGTTACTCCTCCCAGCACGGTAGCAGTTAGCCTGTTAGCTTAGCTACCTTTGGGGCTAGCAACAACTAACCATCGCTATGCGTCATTAATGTGACTGAAATTAAACGTGCAGCTTCTACTATTAGTTTCCCACATAGCAAACAGACAATTATCGCCAATAGTACTCACTTATTCCAAAAGACTTGGAAGTTTTCCATCTTTCTTTAGGAAATTGCTGCGATATTTTCTTGCCATGTCGACTGTGCAGCTTCGCTGCTGCCGAGGTTTGGGGAGGGTGTCAACTCGACGGCAGGCTCGCTAGCCGGTTACAGCTAGCTCGGCAAAGATGAGTGCGTGTGTGCGTGCGTGTGTATATGCCAATGGCGCCCCCTACTGTCATTAGGGCGCACGCACAGCCACAGCGCAAAACTGAACAGCGTCTTGCAGACTCCAGACTCTTATCACGTTTTGGGATTGTGACATCAGACAAGAACAGCCTTGTCCCAATTAGGCTGACTGTGCACGAGCGCAAAAATATCTGAATGCACGCACATGTGTGTGCGCGCATGCACGATAATACAGAGAGAAATAGAAAGGAAGAGATGCGTAGATGAACTGAAACAGAGGGAGGGATCAGCTGTATTTACTAATAAGAGTCAGCTGGCAATTGTATGACAGAAATTGAGACAAAATTAGGTCTGTAATCTTAAAGGTAAACCAAATCCAGTACCTTGCCACCAGAACGATTTTCATATTTCTGGAAAATCATAAAGCTATATCGTTTCAGTGTTATTAATATATATATTGTCTGTTCCACAGGCTTATTATTGCGTGGACGGGGTCGAGCGTGTGTGCACTGTGCTTACGCAACAGGGAGCTTCTCTCGGCAGCGGTTTTGCGAGGCAAGGACGAAATGAAAGCAGGCATTTTTGTATTCCATTTTTGTCTAATCCCACTGATTTCTGAAGGGATTACCGGACCAATCATGATTGAGAGACCACTGGCTCGCTTGACACTACTCGGACTGGGAGCTGTGTAGACAGTGAGTGGAAACACGACCCTGGAGAAACACTGGGGAATCTTATTTGTTTTTTTGTTGTTGTTGTTGTTGTTCATCCGGTGGGGACAGTTGCTGGTAACCGACCTGCAGGATGCACGCTGCATTGTCTGCACCTTTTGCAGATCTGGTTTTAACATGGAGGTTAACTTTAATTTGTGCAGTTGCGCCACAATTTATGGTAACTTTCTCATGATGGCCAACGCTGGAATCGTGGTTTGAAGTGCAGCATCTTCACTAAATATCCAGGTACAATATTTATTGTCTGTGTTTGCATTTTAATTGTAGGCTACATCTAATCTAAAGAATGTGTTGCTTTTTTTCCCCATTTTATAATCACAGACATTAAACTTGATTTTACATAGTCGTTCTGAATAATTATCAACAATAAATGAGACTGAATTTTTAAACAGTTTCCAGAGGGTGAATAATAACCATCATTTTCTCATTTATTTTACTGATTGAATGACATATTCACTGAATATTTTAGTTTTCTATTGATTTTGCCTGACAAAAGGAAGACATATATTATTGTTATTCGTGTAGGGTCTCAATTGCAAGTTGCAGTTGCTTATTCTCATCCTGAAGGATTATCCTGTGCCCTGCAAAGTAATCAGTGGATAAGGCAACGTGACCGAATCCACATTACATATCTCCTTACATGGCACATCGGAAAGAAATGAAGTGGTGACAGAGATGTAGGACAGATGTAAGCACAGTTGTTTTATGTTTTTCCTGTGTGTAATGATGCTAAAACTTTGTTCTTTATCTTTAGAATCTGTCTGGACATTTCTGCACAGGATCAGCCAATGGAGGAAGAGAAAGCAGCTGATAATATCCATTCAAAATCCAGTTCCCCTCTTCCCACCGGGCTTCCCATTAACTGGGGGCTCATCACTGGCCCCGTTCCTGTGTCGGTTTTCGCAGCATCATCTTTGAACACCTCTCTTCCTCCTCCTCAGAGTTCAGCCGTGCATACACTACAGACCAAGGTGAAGTCGCTCACACAGCGAAGGACAAGAGGGAGAGACAGAGAGAAAAACACAGAGATGTTGGTGAGCAGTCCGGCCGGGCAGATTTCCTCAGAAGTCCTTCTCAGACAGAGACCCAGAGTAAAAGCCCAGCAGTCTCTGCCTGCTCACTCCTGGCGGTCAGGTGTTGTGAAGGACTTGAGCAGCAGTGATGAAGAAGAGGAGGTAGAGGTGCAGGTCAGGTTGCAGATTCACAGTCCTCCAGCCGAAGCAAAAGCCGAGCGGTGGAGAGAGGAAATTGAAGAAGAGAGGTCAGAAAAAAATGAGGGCCAGGCTCAGACAGAGCAGCCCTGTGGGCTCGGAGAGGGGACCAGTCTGGAGAGTCTTCTGTCTGACAACTCAAGCAGTAGCAAGGATGACACATCCCCTCTTCCACTGCCTGTGCTCTCCACCTCTCCTGCTAGCTCCTCTGGTTCTACAACGCTTTCATTTTCTTCCCCTCTTCCTCCACTTCCTGTGCTCTCCACCTCTCCTGTTACCACCTCTTCTGCTCCTACAACACCTTCCCTTTTGTCCTCTCGTCCTCCACCGCCTGTGCTCTCCACCTCTCCTTCTTCCATTTCTTCGCCTCTTCCTCCGCCTCCTGAGCTCTCTTCCTCTCCTGCTACCACCTCTACTCCTACAACACTCTCCTTTTCTTCCTCCACGTCTTCCTCAACGAGACACTGGGCACCTCCAAAAGGCTTCTGGAGAGTAGCACGGCCAGAAACATTGCTTCTCAATGGGGTTGGCCCTAACACCGTACCTTCTGCATTACCTTTCAAGGACTACACTCAGACAGAGGCAGTGGCAGAGCTCCAGAGAAAGCTGAAACCATCCGAAACAGCCAACAGGAGCGCTGCGGAGAGTGCGGCGGACGACTACGATGCAGCCTCAGAATTCAAACACTCGGACAGCGTGGAATGCTACCTGGACAGGTGTGAGCAGAAGGAGGCAGAGATGGCTGATCCCACCAAAGGACTGTGCAGTTCAGATAGCTGGGAGAGCACGTCGTCGCAAAGCGGAGTGCTCTGTGCCGACGAGAAACTGAAGGTGAAGGAGAGGGCCTACGCAAAGTTAAGGGAAAGACGGAAAAACTGCAGAGAGGAGAGAGAACAGCGCGGAGGAGAAAGTGATGGCACTGATGGAGACACAACAGACAGAATGGATCATAAAGGTATGTCGTCTAAGGCAAATTGCATGTATTTAACATTGGATCAAATTATTAACTTTGCAAAGTGGCTATTTTAGTAGCAGGAAATAATTGAGAAATGAACAAAATGTGAAAATGCGACTGTCCCAGCTTTATGATTTTCATTTGCTGCACTTCCTTGTCCTGCACAGTCAAACATTGTGATCTTGATGTAATTGCAACTACAGCAATTTCAGTAGTTCAGAAGCTCAGATAGCATTTTTAACAGAAACAGGAAATTCAAAGTAGTGAATTTGGATTTGCGTATGTTCCACAAACAACATCCTCCACACTTAAAAATGTTATTTATTCACACTGTCTGCTTAGAGTGCATTCCGGCTGTTGCAGTCGTTTAAAGTATACCACATACAAGCCTCTGCCCACCTAGAATGTTCTATTAAAACAGAGTATGTAACCTGGCAGATTTCCAGTGCTGAACAGATGTCAGATGTGCAGATGTGCATGACGGTGTTACTATTCTTAGCAGTCAGAGCAGTGGGGGAAGTGTCCCTGCCTCTGTATCTCTATGTGCTAATGGATGTCTCCGCATGCACGTAGGATGACAGATTATTCCCATGCCGTGCATCTGCAATATTATATATGTCTGCTGCAGTCTGTCCGTGCGTGTGTTCATTTTGAGTGTTTCAGTACCAGACAGAGGGTCAGTGCAAGACATGCAGGTGCAAGTTCACAATGATGTCTCTCGGAAATGTTCTTTTTTTTTTTTTTTTTTTCCTGTCTGGGTGGTTACATAACCAGTGTTTTTTTAACTGACATTAAGGATCAGGCAGGGATAACCTATGAGACTGTCACTGAATCTAATGGTATAAAGGTTTAGGAAAACCTTTATGATCATACAAAGACCCAATTACTTTAATACCCAAATATCCCTGCAAGTCCCTTCATGGTTAATGGTTCTCTTGGCAGTTGTGTTTGCCTCCAAGCAAAAGAAGTATTAATTTAATGCACATCTTCTTAATGAAAAGGTAAACAAAGATAAGAAACCATGTGTCAACATTTGGAGTGCATTGTAAAACAAGAGTTAAATTATTTTCAGATATTCTCAAATGTGTACCTTTTTTTATGTCAGTCGCAGGTGCCCATGGTGTTTTGGACAACTCAGACTCAGCCATTCTTGCTCAGGAACTTGAACCCTATTTGAGGTGAGCAATGAGTCATACAACCCCTATGGACTATTTACGTCCCCGTAAATTCCACCTTACGGCTTTGCTTGTGGGAGTCTTTTTCTGCTGGACTGAAGTCCGGTCTGGACTGAACTAGAGTCTCAAACAAACTGCTACATGCTCAAAAACAGGTTTTAACTATCAAATGATAAAGTAGTTATGAAGTGGAATATATTCAGGAATAAATCTAAAATAGCCAAAACAGCATTTGGCCAACTGAAATGAGAAAATTAAGGTTTTATTTGAAAGAGATTTGCAGCCCTTTATTGTAGGTGAGACACTAAATAAAATCCTTAGGTCATAGTATTTGAAGCAGTCAAGCTTTAGATATGTAAAACTGAACAAATACAGTCAGTTTGTTTTTGAAACTGAGCAATAAAAAGACAGAGCTCTTTACTTGAGCGTTTTTCCTTGTCTGTTCTTGCCTTTCTAATGCTATCAATATTTTGTAGCCTTTGTTGTTATATAACGTATTATTTTAATCATCATATAAACTGCGGAAGGAATCATTCTCATATGAGAAACCAAAAGAGACTGCTGATAGTATTATGTTTGTCATTGCTGAGATAAAACATCGACATGACAAACTGTAATCTACTGGGACCCAACATGTTCTCATCTTGACACACAGGAGAGAATGAATCACCCTCAGTCCATTACATGTATAATCCACATGCCTGGCGTATCATGCTATCTTTATCGCTGGGCCAGGGGATAAAGACAAGTACAGACGATGAAGCACAATGCAGAGCAGCTTAGCTCCTGGCCATAAGGATAGATGGATGGATGACGTCTCTCTCCAGCGCTCACTGCCATGGCCACGCCCCAGTCTATCTATTTGATATTACATAAAACAGCTTAGGAAGATGCAGAATTCATTCACTCTATGTCAAGTCAATCTCCGGGGAATATGATGTTATTGGATATGTCTCAGGATAAGCTTTGCGCATTTGAACACTTGATCAAATATTCAGTTTACTCAAACAGATGGCAGAAAGCTTCATCTCATCATACAATCAACTCTGTCTATTCCCTCGTTGTTTTCATCACTAAATGATTTATTTCTGGACTAATTTGCATCTCTCTTTTACTTGATCATCAGGTCGCTTCTTATAATCAGTGATGATCTGCCTCTAAGCCCGAGACATGAGCAGGCCAAGCTTCTTCTGGAACGAGCCAGACTCAAGGCTCGCTCCAATCACATTAAAGGTGAACGGCCCTTCAGACGCTCCCATTCTGACCAGAGATCCACCGTGTAAGTTGGATAAAAATGCTGCATCTTCAGAAGTCCCATTTATTTTATGCAGTCTAGCAGACATGTGCATGAGGACGAAAGCAAAAAGTTCCCTTCCCTTGGATAATGAGTTATTAGTCTTTCTGCAGATTTCTTTTTTCTGTTTTTTTGTTTTTTTGTGTGTGTTTGTCACCTAGCTCCCACCGTCTCTCTTTACTCTTCAACAAATGTCATCTCTGCTTTGTCCATCTTCCTCTTGCAATTGTCTGGTTTTGCCAAAGCTAATGTTGCGTAACACAAAAACAAGTTAAAGCTTTGAAACCTACAAACAAATCCGACGCTGCTGTGGAAATGTTTGGTTTTATTCTGTTTATGTAATGCGTGCGCATCATGCAGTTTTGTTCATGAAATCCCCTTATATCAGCAGGAAGCTCTCACTTAATTTAGGATTAGGAGTATTTGCAATGGATCCTACATTCATGACTGCATAACATACCTGGTCTCTAGTGGGGGAGACAGACATAGTCACTACATGCATATGTACATTGACTTGTTGCATGTAGTTTGAAAATGGGTGCCCAGAAGACCACAGTAGTAAATGGTCTGATGATTCAGTTTCACTTTCTTGTTGACTTTTACTTTCATTATATGTCTCTTTCATAACGTACTGTACTATTCACAAATTGACATAATATTTGTTGCTTAGTAATGTCAGTAATATGAACACTTCTGTTTTTCCTAACAGAAAGAAGCAGCAAACTGAATCTCCTGGTCCAACCACAGTGCAGAAGGCCGTTCAAACCTCGGAAGAACTTCCAGCTCAAACTGGATCTGGTCCCCTCCTTGTCCCAGCTCAAAGAGACACTTCCCCCACTGACCAAGGAGGTCGACCCAGGCGGTACGGTTGTTCACCAACGCGTGTGCGCTTTGAGGATGAATCAGAGAAAGAAGCAGAGTCTCGCTATTTGGACAGAATGAGACAGCGTGGCAGGCCTGGGGTGCCCAAGTCCAAGAGTAAAGAGAGCAACACAGATTCCAGCAGTAGTGGCTCAGAGAGGAGCCGAAGCCATAGAAGTGTCTCTATGCCTCCTGCTCAGAAGCAAGAAGATGGGGGTGTGGGTGGCGAAACCCCAACGGTGGTTAAAGAGATAATAGTGCTGGTGAAGAAATGTGAAGCTTGTGGTTCTGTAGTCAGAGAACCTCAGCCGGTCTCATCCACGTCAGATGTGCAGAACACTGTGCCACAACAGTCTGGAAACCCTGAGGACTCACGGGGAAAACCGTCTCCTCGCTGGGTACCCCCAAACAAACCAGAGGCTAGTACTCGACCTAAAGCCCCTCTTACTGTTACTTTTGCTGGAGCGTACGTGCTGGGGGAAAATAAAGAAATCAGCACAGGGTGGAAGTCATCAGGGTTTGGGAAACTTAGAAGAAGGAGCCGGAAAGGAGAAAGTCGGTTGGAGTCTGGCCACGGCCCTTATGGTCCGTCTTGGGCCCAGCGGCGTAACTCAAATCCACGGAACAGGGTCAACTTGAGCAGAGCTGTTTCATTTGCCCCTGGTAGCCCCGTCGACCTGGAGTCGCATTTGCTGGAGGCATCTGGCGGACTGAGGGAATCCCCAGCCCCGGCGCTGCCCATCAAGTCAGCCCTGAAGTCGAGCTCAAGGAATCGCTCTGCTGCAGGCTCATCCACGGTTCAGTTCCAGATGCCCTCTAATCAGGGAGGAGAAAGCGGGTCCCAAACCCTAGTGGACACTCCAGAGACAAGAAGGGAGTCTCCGGTGTCTTGCCAAGGGGCACCTGCAACAAGCAGCGCAGTGCCGTGTATCAGGCCCTCCACTCTGAGGTATTCCCCCGCCAGACTCACCACAGACCTGCCAGCTGCTGAACTCTGGGATTCCACTCCAGATGGGGCGGGTGAGTAGCCACTGGGGACGGGCAGACTGTTATTGTGGAAGATAGCGTAGAGGTGTGAGATTATATAGTTTCTGCTGTTCCGGTTTCAGTGGATTGAGTCCTACTAATTAAAGGTTTAGCACAGCATCTCAATATTCAAATTAGAAATCAGGTTTTATTATAAATGCAGGAACAAGTAATCATCATTTTGATGTTGCGCCAATTCTCCTTGGGGGTCTTTAAATGTATAATACAGCCTCACACTGATAATCAGACGGATTAAATGAAAAGTCTTAATCTCCAACTCTAAATGTGAAATAAATACTTTGGAAAAAATGTATTTAGTATGAATTGTTGCAGAGTGGAACTATAAAGTAGCATTCATACCTCTCTGATGAAGTGCAGTGGAAAAAATGTGTATGAGTGCAGTACTGATGACAATTTACTGTACCACTATGGAAAAGTGAAGCAACTTATACTAACAGTAAATATTATAGGCAGTAATATTGAAGAGAAGGACTTTGTTTTTACAGTGCATGGTTTCTATCAGCAGGTCTAAGTGGGGACATCATTCCCGGTGCAGAGTGCCGGGCTCTGCGTGGCCTGGCTATGTCCCGGGCTGAAGACCTCAGAGCGGAGCTGCTGAGAGCAGAGCATCTGAAAGCAGAGGCTGTTTGGGAAGAAAGCTCTGACGGGTCCAGGTAAGCCAAGATAACAATGTTCTCGTTGTAGCTTAGACGATAAATCCCTCACCCCCACCGACACTGTGCCCGAAATGAGTTGAGCGTGCCAGTGGTAGCATTTCTGAGATTAAAGCTGTGACGTGCAGCCCGTGGCACTCTATTGTAACAAATATTCTGTGAATATCAAGACAGTCCTGCCCTCTTTTGGTAGTAAAATGCCATGCATGGTCTGTAAGGCCATTTAAAGAAGAAAGTAATTAGTCAAACAGTTCTTCTAAAAAAATCTCTATACCTTGTGTTCTGACTGTTAGTTTAGTCAGGGATGTTTCTATATTAATCATATTTTAGATTAATACATTTAAGTCTATACTGTTGTGTTAAAATACAATGATCAGGCATAACATTATGACCACCTGCCTACCCTGTGCCTCCAAAACAGTTGTGACATGGACATGGGTCTTCTGAGGGTGTGCTGTGGTGTCTGGAAACAGAATGTTGTTAGTGGGGGCCTTTGGGTCCTATGGGTTGAGGGGAGGGGCCTCTGTGGATCAGGCTTGTTCCAGTGTATCCCACAGATACTTGATCAGTTTGGGTTTTAGGGAATTTGGAGGCCAGGTCAACACCTTGTGCTGTTCTTTATGTTTTTTGAGTTGTTCCTAAACCGTTTTTGTGTGTGTGCCTGTGTCAGGCTGCATCCTGCTGGGGTGTCATTGCTATGGGGTGGGTGTGCCTGGTCTGGTCTAGGTGGGTGGTACATGTCTAAGTAACATCCACACGAATGCCAGGTCCAAATGTTTCCCAGCAGAACATTGTATTGTCACAAGATGGTCAGTGTTATTTACTTCTCCTGTCAGTGGTTTTAATGTCGTGGCTGATCTGTGTATATTTTTATAACTTTCCTTTTACAGAAAGCTGGATGGACGGCCAAAGCTCTTCCTGCGTCGCTTCTTTTCTTCCATTGGTCTAAACAGTGTTGGTAGACTCGTGAAAGGAAGTCGCTCCAGTAGTATGGAACAACTGAGTATCCCCACTCCGCCCCGGGCAAGCTCAGCTTCGCCGAGCCCCACACGCAGGCCGCAACCGACCATCCGTATACAGAGGACACCCTCTCTGCAGACCCTGCACACGGTGAGGGGCAAATATTTTTGTTATTATTAATTTTGGGATATTTAACCACATAAAATTTGTACTCAAAAAAATGGCAGCAGTAGGGAGAATACAAGTAATTTATGTGTCAATATTTAAAAAAAAAAAAAAAAAAGGAACTGCAAAAGTGGACCAACCAAAGGTCCTGACACTGAGAGTATGAAGTTAATCGGAGTTCCAGTTGATCACAACTTGTATTAGCATATTGTGTGCGTATGTATTACCAAACAGACACTAGATAGTTTTGTTGCTGTGGTAAAGACAGTGCCATTCTTTTGCCACTAGGTGCTGCCACTGGCCCAGCTACGTAAAGCCTCCTCTGTGCAGAGTTTAGAGAGAAGAACAGAGCGCTCAACAATACTTGGAGAGGTGCAGATACCATATGGCCTGGCACCCAGGTAGGTGTCAAATAAAACAGAGAATGATTAATGACTGATGAAGATATAATATGTACTGTTTTATTTGTTACATATCTTCTGAAAATCAAATTAATTAATTGTCTCTGCTTCTACAGCCCTGAAAGCCCTCAACTGGAGCTTCACAGGGCCCTGAGTGTTGAAGACGTGCTCACCTCTCGAATGGTGCGTCCAGTGGGCCGGGTCACGCAGGCTTTCCCTGATGGGAGCATCCTCCTGGAACTCATCAAACCTCCAAATGGTCCTTTTGGTTTTGTCATTTCAAGGGGCAAAGGTCGACCAGACACAGGTAACTTCTATTTTAGCTCTGATTTCCTTTTAATTTCTAAAATGTGGAGTTTGATTTTGCAGTTTCAGAGATAGATTACTCCCTGGGGTTAAAGGTCTATGACGTGTATCCTTTGAATAGAGAAGAATCTTATGTTCTTTCTTATTTCCTCATCTATCTTCTCACACAATCACTCCCTTTTTTATCTCCGTCCTGTAGGTGTATATGTCGAGAAAGTGGGTGACGGCAGCAGCGAAGGCCCGTATGTCGGCCTCCTCGGCATAGGTGATGAAATTCTACAGGTGAACGGAGAAGCGGTGGCCGGACTCAGCTTGGACCAGGTGACTCGGCTCATGACCCGGGAAAGCACTGCTTCCCTGCGGATCATGCCGGCCCGACGCAATCAGCGGTGACAGGCAGGACAGGCATGGCACGCGGCCACCTCTCCCGGAGACATGGATAGTAACTGATCACTACAGACACCTCACAGTGACTGCAACATATGGTAGTTGTGATATAGTCTGAGTATATTACAGTGGTTGCAAATATGGAGTATCAGGGTTAGGGGGGTTGTTTATCACCCATACAAATGCTTACAATAGTAGAAATAACCAAATTACAAATCTAAAACCAAACAAATCCAGAAGCACGGAAGGTGGATTTGAGAGAGTATATTTTTAAGACTAGAGGAATGCTGCACAATTTGTTTCTGTACATATCAGTTCTTTGTGGCCAGACTTAAATGAATAAAAACCTAAATTCTATTGTCTTTATTTTGCTATTTAAACAACACAGAGTGTGACATGTATGTATCTGTTTCCATTAATCTGTGAGATGATGGATGATCTACAGGGATGTGCCAGATCGTCAGCTTGGCTCGCAGACTCCCAAACTAACGTATGCAAGCAAGAAAAGCAAATAATCATGTCAGTTTTTTAATTGTGTCTTTGTGGCCCCTTCGTTTGGCTTGTTCACAAATTCTTCTTTGGACTTGATACCTAACTGCTTGGAAATAATAATAATTTAAAAAAATGGTTTATTTTGTCAAACATTTGCTTACATCTCTGAAATGAAATCATTCACTAATAATATTATCACGTGGTGTCACATCCATTCTGTTGTGCACGAGTGTATTTGAAATATAAAGTTGTTTGTCCTCCTGACTTTTGCCAATTGCATATTCATTTGCAATTTTGAAAATGGCTAACTCGGACACAAATTAGTGGAAAAGTTTAAAGGGATCGTTTGGGGGGGGGGGGGGGGGGGGGGGGGGAGGACTGTTGTCAAATACAGGATGTAGAATGGTGGTCGTGACTTCTGCTCCAACAGGCGTGTGTTCAGGTCGTGACTGACGGTGTGACTCGATTTAAACCAATGTGCTTAAAAACGGGATCTATCTATCTATCTGTCTATCTATCTATCTATCTATCTATCTGTCTGTCTATCTGTCTATCTATCTATCTATCTATCTATCTATCTATCGGATGTAGGGGCCTAATATGGACTAATTGTTTCATTTGATTAATGAGCGGACAAAAAGGAAAATGAAAGTGTGGAAAATCCGTTATTAGGATGTACCTGCTTCCATTTAGGCTGCTCTCAATGTGCTCTGATAGCATGTCACCGTTGATGCTCTGCTCTTTTATCTGATGCGACCAGAAGCCGATACGCCTTTATCTCCCTGAGCCACGACTCCACACGGACCCCGGGGAACCGCCGGCCGAGGCCCCCAGTGAAAACAATGACACGCAAGAGCACGTTTTTTTTTTTTTTTTTAAATAAATAAATATATATATTTTATTTATCGATAAAGAAACGGTGTCATATTCAATTAGGGCATAATTAGAAACCCTAATTTGTCTGCACTCCATTGTAGTGAGCACACCCATCCTCAAGGCGCAGAAGTGGAAAAAGGAATGGATTTTTTTTTTTTTTTTTTTTTTTTGGGATGATATAATAATAATAATAATAAAAAAATATATCCAAAAAGAGATAGAGAACCATCTGCTATCATCAGTTATCTTATTCCAGGATGAATTGGTTTAGCAAGAAAAAAAAAAAACATTAGTTGAAAATATATAAATAGGTTAAAAGCTTAACCCGACCTTTTGTTTCTTTCATCAAAAAAAATTAAAACACCTCAACTATACAGTACTACGTCACGTTGTTACAGACCGTTGAGCTCTGCCTGTTTGCTTTTTCTTTTTTTTCTTTTTTTTTTTTTTAAATGCGTTGCCCTCCACAAGACTATATAGCCCACGACAGCCAAATAATAATGAATCATTTCATAAATAATGGGTTTAGGGGCTTATCGGGAATGAAGAGGCCGCTGCCGTGCGCTTATCTCACTCGGCCACATTGCGGCCTGTGTTCCGCTCCCCATACTGAGGGAGCGCACTGGATGCGGCGAGGAATAACACACACACACATACACACACACACACACGCGCGCACACAAGCACACACACTGCTCCACAACTGGCAGAAGAAAAAAAAGAAAAACCTCAGACATGGATGACCCACTCACAAAATGGCTCCACTTACACAGTAACATCAACAACACGGCTGGAACGGTAAGTGCAAAAAAAAAAAGAAAGAAGAAAATACATCTCTTTATTTTAAGCCACCGTATTTGTTTCTCCAAATGCTGTGATTGCGCTGCTACCGTTCATATTTTATTGCTGTTATGAGCGAAATATTTAACCTACATTTTCTGCTATTGTCCGATCGGATGGCTGAGACTGTAGCTTCGGAATGTAATAACGGATGCGAGGCCTATTGGAAAATTCCTATAAATAAAAGTGCGCCTTTTGTATTGATAGAGGAATGATGTTCGTTTAAATTATGAATCCAGGGACGTTTGTCGAATTAAATGCCTCTAAAACACCTGACATTGGTATTCGGTGTGACTAACCATTGGTGTTCGGCAGCATTGTGGCCTTCACCACGACAAAACAAAAATTACGCGACTTGTGTGGCTTATGTGGATATAGGAATGATCCGGTCCTGGAATTTTTGAAGCCTCGTGACATTATTGTGGATTTGATGAAGGCAGAAAAAAAAAAGAAATGATTTCATTTCGACGAAGAATAGTCATGTTGCCCAGTTGCCTCTCTGTGTACTCCTGCCATCCACAACCTCTCCATACAATAAGATCAGTTAACGTCCGTTTAAACAGCTCACAAAATTGGCTTTTTATATATTCGAATGTGCATTTACGCAGAGCTAATGCGTATTTTTTTGGCCTGCAACCATTAGGTATGCTACTCTAAGAGCTTCACATAAAAATGGAATAAAATCGAAGGAGAAAACCTAAAATAAAACAAATGATAAATTAACGTTTGAAAGAAAAAATATATCACCAGCTCCAATTTATGACCGGATCAACTGAGGCAATTCCTGTGAGGAATACATCATACCACATAGCTGTTTAACTTTAAGATACACTCTCACACCTTCGGCGTTTCAAGAAAAATGTTGAAATCCGGAAAAAAGAAAATAAATGTAATATGTTGTAGAAATAATATCAGTATGTAATATAAAATGCCTGGCCTTTTCGAGCTTTTCCACGTGTATTTTTAAAAAATCGAACAAAATGTATTTAAAAAACAAATTAATTAACTAGTCACTGCTAATTGTCAGTTTTATTTTACTTAAATTGGAAATTCTGCAGTTGATAATTATGAAAATAACCTAATAATAGGGAGAAAATGTAATAATGACGACGCTTCATATGGGCTTGAATTGACAACAAATGCGTGGTTCTATGTGATATCTTCTGGTTATTATAGTGCTCTGAACTATGAGTTAATCGGAGGAAACCTTATTTAGGACGCAGAGGACTCTAGCGAGTGGTGACGGTATAAAAATGATGGAAAAACGGCAGAAGGAGCTTTGCCCTGGAAGTCCCGACGCAGAGTCCGGTCCTGGAAAGCGACAGGACTCCTCCATCACCCCCAGACAGAACGGATGCAAGGAGGACGAGGAGCCGAGGAGAGAGGAGGGGGAGGAGGAGAGGGGAGGGAGCTTCAAGGGGGTAGAGGAGACGGATGACGTTCCTCTGCAGAACTCGAGCAACGGGACCAGCATCAGCATCATCATCAACGGCGTTGCCAAGGAAACTGCCTCTCACAACGCCCTTGACCTGAAAAGGGAAGTGCCGGTGATCGAGCTCTCCAGGAGGGACGCTATAAAAGCGGTGGAACACAGGACTGAAAGCCATTTGGTGCCGATCACGGAACTTCGCAGACCTCCACCGCTGCCGCTGCCGCCGCCGCAACGAGACGACGCTCGAATGGTCCAGCTGAGCCCAAACGCGTTTCCTGTCCCGGCCCGGGCGATGCTCTACAACCTGGCGCAGCCTCTCGCCGCCATCAACAGGTAAAGAGGCATGGAGTCAGGAAAAGAAAAGTCATATAGTGTGATGGATGCACGTTTTATATTATGATTGGCATTGCTCTCCACAAAAGTTTGATGAATATTAGATGCTTCCTTATTGGGGTATGCCTGGCTGCTGGGTAGATGATGCTTGTAAGTGTAAGTATATACACATTGTGTTTACATTATGTAGTATGTGCATAGATATAAGCCTATGTGTGTGTGTGTGTCCTTGTGAAAGGAGTGCAGGGGAATCAATGGTTGTTAGAAGCTGTGAAGGAGATTATGTATGGTGGAAGTCATGTATTCACATATACCTGTGCACCTTTTGTCTGCTTTCTGTTGCTGTAGTCTCGGAGGGGAGTCGGAGCAGTACAGCATGTACCCCAGCAACAGGGTAAAGCGCCGACCGGCGCCTTATGAGGTTGAACTCGACGAGGGTAGGCGCATTTTAGATCTTTATAAGTATGGTAAGACGCACTTCTGCTGTGTCCTCCTTCTGCCAATATAGTCCCCTAAACGTCCCTCCTTCATCTCCATTGTCATTCATCCACTGACATGGATCTATACTGTACCTAATCTGGGTGTTGCAGAAGACGCCTTGGTAAAAGAAAATTCAGAAAGTGTTTAACCCTCGAGGAGTCATCACAAATCATGGCATAAACAAATTCCGCTAATCTGAATGTCAAATACATGTACCTGCATGCCATTAAAGTAAACCCTTTTCAGGCGGATTTGGGGTTTATTTCATTTGAAACATCCTTTGCACTGCTGCCCACTCGCTGCCATATACAGGGGTGGAGGATGGGGGTGCTGCTGCTTCCATGCCAAGGTTTTACTGCAGAGTGGGCTGAAGGATTAAGATAGACTGGGTGTGTTCCAAGGGCAACAATAGCATAGAAGACATCATTGTTGGGGGTGGGAGGATGTGACTACCTGCAGAAGAGCATTTTATTATGACTAAATAAATAAAAAGTGGATAGAATGCAGAATAGGTGGTGCACCGCCTATCTCCCCGACACCCGTCCTGGGGTTTGGCATGCCACACCAACCATTTCACTTAACCAATAATTATATGGTACAATTTCATTAAAATTCCATGGTATGGAGGACAATATTGCAACGTACTATACTTTGTTGTAAAAAAATTTTTTCCAAAACCTTTGTGCATCTGTCCTCCCGCTTCTTCTGCCCTTATTTTTGCATTAGTATTACTTTTCGGTTTTTGCAAACCACATTCTCGGCGTCAGCTCTGCATCTCATGTTATGTGTTACCAGCTGCGTCACTGCCTTGTCTCCTTACTCTCCCCATCTCTGTTTTTTCCTCCTTTCTTCTCTGCTAGCTGGCCAACCAAAGATTGTACGCCGCATATTCACCAACAGCCGTGAACGTTGGCGGCAGCAGAATGTGAACGGGGCATTTGCAGAGCTTCGCAAACTCATACCCACTCACCCCCCAGATAAGAAGCTGAGCAAAAACGAGATCCTGCGGCTCGCTATGAAGTACATCAGTTTCCTCTCCAACCTCCTGGATGACCAGGATGGAGGGAGGAATGTCAGCAGCACAACAGATGGGGAAACGGGGCTGCTGGTTGGGGTTGCGGCCCATGAGGGGGGCCCTCAGGGTGGACAGCACCAGGACACAGTGGTGGGTTTGGCCAGGGATGACCTTCTGGAGACAATGTCACCAAGTTCAAGCTGCGGAAGCCTACCTGACGGCGATGCCGACGGCAGTCCTGAGAGCTTTATGGAGGACCAGGACTCTCCTCCAGCTCCGAGGACTCTAACAGGATCACGTGGGCCACCCCTGCATCTAGCGACTAGGGATCTGAGGCGCAATGGACGCCCGCTAGACGGCTCCAGTCGTCGATGATGCCGATGCCAAGAGACCACAGACACAACACCCGAGACTGAAAGGGAGCGAGGAGAGTGACTGGAAAAGGGACTGGATAAGCTCAGGACTCACATTATCTTGAGTCGTCAGTGTAGGAAGGAGAATCAAGCTCCACATAGCGAGATAGTGGTGTCCAACATGGATCACGAGTACATTCTTGTCTCCACGCCACACCTGAGGCAGTACTGGTGAATAGCGTGGTTGAATTTGATCCAGAAAGAGACTTGTAAATTCTGCATGTCACATGTCTTTGACTGACGTGTGGATCATTACTCTCCGTGTTTTGAAAGTTCCAAAGAGTGGATATTATAAAGAAAATAAAAACTTAGAAAAATGAAAAAAATAAAAAATAAAAAATAGCAAACACACACACACTCAAACAATAATTATTCAACTCTCAGCTCAGAGATTTTTGATGCTTAATTTTGCGGCGCAATGCTTCAACGGCGCCACTATCAATTACAACATGGCGGAGACAAAATGAATCCGCCTTGCTTGCAGCTTGCCGCAAGTAAATGGTTCTAAAATGTCAACAGATAAACAATACCCAACTAATTTGATAAGTTAGAATAACGACACAAAAACAATATGTCTGTGGAGGTTCCCAGTCATCCAGGACATGGTATATCCAAAAAACAAAGCTAAAATGAGCGGCGAAACCCGACAAGCTCATTGGCTTTGTGCTAGCTTCCTTTTTTGGAGACATGAAAAGAAAGATTGCCTCAGTCCGAGGCCGACAATAAATGGACTAATTGTACCCAAGCAGTTACGTAGGTATTGTAAATAGCGCTATAATTTCCACTCCACAATGTAATAACAGTGACTCAAATCCAAGTCATGTGGTTTAAGATGTACCATAGTGTGTTTGTCAATGGGTTTACTAGCTCAAGTGTCTCTTATAGGAGATTTGAAACGAGGAGAAGGGAGAGAAGGGATTAGATAAACTCAAAATGTAAAGCAAGCAACTGAACATCAGATGTGGTACCATTTACTTCTGTTACACTTTGGTGAGAAAACGACACCAAACATGGCAACAGACAGTCGAACGATTTCACTGCCTGGAATGAATATATCTATTTGAATTTGTTGCGGAGGTACAAGACATGCAGTGTTCTTAAAGTGTACAAAATATGGGTCGAATGGAAATCATGAAATGACTCGTGCAGTCCTTTTGATATGAATGTTTCAGTGTTTTTTTTAAAAAAAACAAACTGTAATGCAGTTGTAGTTTAGCAAGGTACACGATTAAAATCCCTTCATTGCCGCATTTCACACGCAGACAAATACATGGCATACGTGGACACACACACGCACACACACACACACACCACCCCCACCACGACACAGTGTTAATATCATAAGAGCACCAGCAGTTTTCTGACAAAGACAGTTATGTATTGCTCTCTGTTGTTGGTTTTTCTGCTTTTTCAGCAGGACCTAGTAGCCTATATTGGTACATTTGGTAACTATGGTATTTTATGCATTGCAGTAAAGGGACATTGTACGTTTGGTAATGACATAATTGTTGTATGATAGCTGTATCTATAAATATATCCAATGTTAAATTGATGAATTTTATACAGAAACCCCTGAATAAAACCCACAGATGAAATGTCTTGTATCTGATCTCACTCAAATGTGTTTTGACTCTAACTCAGTTCAGTTGAACTGAAAACTGAGCTGAATGCACGGCTCTATTATCCATGTCATCATACGGGAATAATCTACCTTTAACACAATGTGTAAGGATTGCATAATCTGAATGATTAACCCCTGGAGGCAGGTAATGGCGTGTCATGCAACTGTTTTCCCACCTTATCTGCACAGATTGCACACTTGAAACCACAGCCTCCTCAGAGAAACTCCTCCAATGGACGCTGGAATCCTCACTTCCTCCCAACAAGTGACAACTTCCTGTGGAGGTTAGCGCGGCTCTGTGACCTACAGGATATCCTGCCATTGTGAAAGTGGTTTTGACAGCCTGCACTGCACTCATTTTCCCGCTGTTGTGTCTGTACACACTGTGAAACCGCCATAGTGATCGAGATTCCACCGCCCATAAGTTATTCACTTATGCAATAGAAAAGTCCTGTTTACCGGCTTGTGGTGGCTAATGAAAGAAAAAAAAAAAATGGCCGATTAGTCGTAGCTGAAGTATAAAAGTAGGTTTAAGTCTACTTTTCTTATATTTTATAACTTTACACAGTGTCTTTGCCAACACGACTACAACAGAATCAGCACTTAGACATTTCTAAAGGCTATAATTGCTTCCAGAGAGCATCAGAGACATCCAGGTGTTCGGAGACCTCTCCTGCGCTCTGCTGGGGCCTCCACTGAGGGGCTCTCTAGGTTAATTCCTGCCAAACGTTTACCTGCTTCACTGTTCCTGACTCTCCAAAAAAGACGCAAACTCACAAAAGAGAGGGATACAGGGAGTGTATACGAGGGATGGGAAGAGAGGGAGTGAAGATTGTGCCGCCGCGTGTGTGTATGTGTGTGTGTGTGTATGTACGAGTGTACAAGTTTGCGCGTTTTGTGAGAGCAGGCTTGTGTGTGCGCGCCGCATAGATCTTTGTGTACGTGTGTGTGCGAGCGTGCGTGTTTGTGTGTGTGTGTTTATCAGCTCAGTGCAGATGGGTGGCAGAGTGGCTCTTGCAGCCAAATGATTCAGTATGCTAATGAGTTGTTATCTGTGGTGCTGCAGGAACAATATACTGTCTTTCTCACAGTGGGAATCCAGCCTGCTGGGAACAGATTACACTGCACACACCGCCAAGGTAGTTATTTATATTTTCACACAGAGTAGTAGAAAATACATAAATGCACACACACGCTCATACATACACATCCGCAGATAGGCCTATAAACAAACAAGCAAAATAACATTTTAACAAACACACACCAACATCACCATGAACAGCGGCATAAATAAGGTAGAAATTAGACAGAAATGCATGCCCTTCACCTGTGGATGGAGATGTCATTCTGGGCTTTCCT
Source organism: Chelon labrosus (assembly GCF_963514085.1). Lineage (NCBI taxonomy): Eukaryota > Metazoa > Chordata > Actinopteri > Mugiliformes > Mugilidae > Chelon > Chelon labrosus. The sequence goes on from NC_140342.1 coordinate 13,267,593, forward strand.
CTTTAACGGGCCTCATTGTTGGGTTTCCGTTCAATATTCATAAAACAGCACATACCGTGTTCCCTTAAAATTAAAGTTAACTTTTAATTAATTCAGAGCGTTCCAATCATTCCGATCAATAAAGCCTCTTCAATTGAAAGATAATCATAGCTAAACTCCTACCACCTTGGAAGCCCCCTGTACCGGGCTGTATTCGTTATGAAAACCCCTTTTTGAAGGTAGACGAGTGTGACACATTCACTGAATAGGCCGCCTAGTACTATGAATTAAATGGCAGAGCTGCAGATTAGAGTTTACGGAACACGGTCACTGACTCATGTCTTAAAGGCTGATATTTACTCTCAAACTACAGTTTTGGTGTTTTTATTTTTAATTTATAGTTTTTGATTTCATTTTTTTTGCTGCAGTTACTCAAATCTCCTTCTGGCTAGACAGTAAGGATAAGGAGACTGTAGTTGTTTTGCAGCTCCTGTTGACTAAATTGACTAAGTAAAATAATAAAAAAAAACCTATAAGGATTAGACACCACATTGTCTGTAAAAAAAAAATACATTTCAGATTCATTATAATTCATAAAAAGGATCCATGTCCTAATTAATTCCAAAATGGCTCATCATAAAATAATCATTGCAGGGTTGTTTTCAGTTCTTCTGACTTTATTAGCGAACATGCATACAGACATAGCTCAGGTGTTGGATTTGAAAGAAAAAAAAATCCCCTCCTTCTTAAATATTCTTTCACAGAAGACACAAGGAGTGTCTTTGATAGTGTTAATATACACACGATTAAAACTAACCTTCCTCAGTGTTTAATATGTCACTATATTTCATGTTACACTCACTGTCTTCTAACATGCTGCAGGCTACAGTCTGTACACCCTAAACTATACTCTGTTCTGTACTGCGTGTGAAAGAATCCAAGTCATATGCAGATTTGTGAAGGATTCTTTAGTATATTGTTTTAGAAAAATGGACATTGCTTTGTTTCAATTTAACTGTGAAGTTGTGACAAATTAGATTGAATTTAATATCAAATGAGAGCGAACTAGATTTCTCTTTTTTAAATCCTGAAAGAATTTCTCTAAATGCAACCTTCCTTAGCCATGAAGAATTGGTCCTCTGATTTCCTATTTAATTTGTCAATATGAAGATTAAAAAAAAAGATGTAATGAGCAAATGTACAAAGGGGAAGGTAAGGAGACATCAAAGCTAAACTACTGACAAAAAAAAAAGGGTGGGTACGTCAAGATGCTCAAAACCAGGGGCGATTCTAGTTTTTGACAAGATCAGGGGCTTAGTCAATTCTTTGAATTATGTGATTTCTGCACTGCTCACCTGTTTCCTTCTTAAATTTATTGCTCAACATTATTTCTCAACATTGATATGATGGTATTTGAGACAAATAAATGACTATCATTTACATCACTCAGACTGAGACGTGTGGCCACTGACTATTAAATATCATTAGAACAGCCCATCATCAGGTGTCATTTATTATTAGTCTCTCATCTTGAGACAGATATAAGATACAACATCCCAGGTGATGTTCACGAGATCTATTCAGCTATATGAATACACTCACTTGCCAGTTCATTAGGTACACTAGTGAAAACGAACGCATTCTAATACAGCATAGCAATCCTGCACTAAATATTAGCTCTATGACTGTTACCATGTTCGGTTTATGCTGAAACACAGACAGAAAGGTGGCAACTCATCTGCGTGATCCATCTGGAGGATGTAGTTTGTGGTGCTGTTAAACTGTATTCAGTTAAGGCTGTCAAATTAATAGACACGGTACAACACAATGCAACACTGCAAAAAACTACAAAGCACAGCCTCCAGAATGAAAACACAGTTGAATCAACAGCTCTCTTGGTAATTTTAAGCAAATGCTGAATACCATAACCTTCACGAAGCTAAGATTTAGTGCAGGACTGTTACATTAGGATGAATTAGTTTTCATCAGTGTACCTAAGGAACCCTGTTAGAATTGTTTCATAACATGGCCACGTCAATAAAGAAACCGAAGACAGGGAACCTCCACTACCTTGACCATCAGTTCACTGTAGCTCAGTTACTGGTGCTCTCTAGCTTCGTGTTATCGACAAACATTTTTTAGGTCATCAATGCTCTGTGTGCAACACTTAATTACTCCCCCCTCTTTCGGATGCTGCAACTCAATTTCAACCCTACAAAACCTTTTTTTTTTAGGGCAAAAATTTTCAGACAAGGATTGAAACATTTGAGGCTATGATCCCAGATTTTAGAAGGCCCAGGGGTGGACAATATTAATATTTAAAAATATTTAAATTGTATTACTTCAGTGATTTTGTGGGAAACTGTTATAGAAATGTAAATGAACCTTATAATAATTACAACACTGTGCATTAAAAACAAATGTGCCTTTCTGTAGAACAAAATCCAAAATGCTATTTATCTTCTAAATGTATTGATGTTTCATGCTGAAAAATGAGTTGTAATCTGGTGAGTGGTCCTGGCTGTTTAATGAGACACAGCATTTATAAAAGTCAAGGCTATTTTTCATTGCACAATGCAGGGCCACTGGAGTATAGTATATGGTGCAACTTGGTCTCCTGCCCAGGGCTAAGACAGCTGATCTGGGTGTTATATATGATGTAACCTAATGTGGCTGAGACGTGTTTTTTTTTTTTTTTTTTTATCAGCTTGTGTGTAAACCCGTCATCTGTATCACATACCGTTCATACAGTTTATGTTCTGTAATGCATTTAGGAGTTTCGCCAGATCAGCTGTGGTACGTGATTCTCCACAACAATGTCTGTAGTCTTTGCTTGAGTATCTGCATTTAAGGTTCAAGTATTTACTTCCTGTTGTTTTGCCTTCAGTAAATGAACAAGAACCTCTTGACTCAAGTATTTTTTTTTTTGTTTTTGTTGTACATTTAAGCAGTTTGCTTTTAAACTTGTCCAAGATCTTAATAATGGAAACATGGATCTTCGTCTTCGTCTTTGTCTGCAATCTCTTTATGCCCATTATCTTCTTTCAGCCTAATGCCTGGATGGAAGATTATCTCGAGTGCTTTTCTGCAAAATTTGAGCATATTTCTCCCTCTAGTGGAGATTAAGTGCAACTACACGTAATTTATTTCAGGTGTTTCCAAACTTGTGCACTTGCACAGAGCTTATCTGTCCTCCCCTGTAATGACAAAGGGTTTGTAAATTAACTTACAGCTCTGTTTCTGAGTAAATAAAATTCAAGGATCATTCATTTCAAGCAGAGTGATTTTAATGCAGTGTTACAAAGAACTGAAATGTTGCATACAGCAGTGCTATCAAGTCTCAGCCGTCTCCCAGTACAGCAAGGCAAGCAAAGCATTTAGTTTGATTAGTTCAACGGCAGCGAGCAGAAATACTTAGCTGAATCGCAGTGATTTCACGGAGCAGTGCGACAGGCTGAAGGATGTGCAGGGTCTACAAGAAGTTAAAATCAGAGCTCACTCAAGGTCAGAGGTTACGGTCACAGGTTTTCTGCAGCAGTGGGTTTGTCCTTTGAGTCCGGATAAAGCAGGAAGCCGGAGAACGTGCTGTCGTCCTCGCTGCTGGAGTAAACCCCGTTCCAGTCCCTCAGCGTCTCCAGCCACACCTGGTCGCCTTCGCTCAGCTGCATCAGGGCAAGGTTGGAGGCCTGATCGATGTCCTGGCCATACAGAGAATCTCTCGTTCGCAGCTTCCGTATCCCATTAACCACCAGGGCAGCACGCACGGGACGGTTGCGCACGGTGATGTGATAACTGAATAAGTAGACCCCCGGGTAGGTGACGTTGAACTTATTGAGCGTCGGGTCCCAGTGTCCCTCCCCATTGTAAAACACCTTATCAAACTTCACAGGCAGGCCGGGCGGAGGGAAGGACCTGCTGGGGAACAGACCCACACTGAAAGCAGAGCGAACCTGCTCCACACTCTCACCTGGAGGACCTTTAGGTCCCCGAGGCCCACGCCCACCTTTGGGTCCCCTCTCACCTCTCACCCCTGCCATTCCCCTGCCACCTTGGGGTCCTGGGGGGCCCCTAGCCCCAGTATCCCCCTTCCCTCCAGGAGGCCCTGGCTCCCCCCTCTCTCCCTTTGCACCATCGGTTCCATTCACTCCTGGGGGGCCCATCTCACCTCTCGGACCAGGGGGCCCTTGCTCGCCCACATCACCTTTCACACCCGGTAAACATTCGCCTATATGTCCTTGTTCGCCTTTCTGACCCTTTGTCCCAGCTATCCCAGGGGGACCCATAGGCCCCTCACGCCCAGTGCTCCCCTTAGTGCCATTTAGGCCAGGCTCTCCTCTTTCTCCTGGGTCCCCTTTCAAACCGGTGAATCCACGTTCACCTTTATCTCCTTTGGGGCCCTGCTCACCTGTATAATAGAGAGACTATGATCATATGAGAAGTAACGTTTAAAATAGAAGGCTACAAAAACTAGAACCTTCAAATGATTTGTTTATTAATAATAATAATAATAATAATAATAATATATCATGCACCTTTTTCTCCAGGTTTTCCCGGGATCCCAGGGGTACCAGGCAGACCCGCAGGTCCTTGTTCACCTTTTTCACCTGCAGCAGTTTTGATAAATAAAGCGCAGAAAATGACGTCCACGAAGTACTGACACAAAGCAGCGTTTTGCAAAAAAGGGGTGACGAACAGAGAGACAGAAACCGAGAGACATTTCAGAACGCTCCTGCTGTTAAGCCCCGCAGTACCTATGTCGCCATTGAGTCCATTGGCTCCAGGTAATCCCGCCAGTCCTGGAGGTCCTCTGGGCCCTGTTTCTCCCCTCTCTCCTGGCAACCCTGGAATATAGTTAAGTAAAGGTAGAAGAAGGACATTGCTTTGCCGCGCAAAGTGGAAATTTCTTAAAAAATAAAATTCCGTCTTACCCACAGGGCCCCTCTCTCCTGGTGAGCCCGGTGGCCCTCTCTCCCCCATGGGCCCAACGGGACCCCGTTCTGGTGGACAGCACTCACACATGTTGAAGAAGCATTCGTTGTAGTCGAGAGTATAGTTTCCGTGGGGGTTCCCAGGGGGCGCTATGGCATCGGTGTGAAATTCAGTCGGGTAAGAGTCGCTGGGGTAGGTAGTGCCGTCTAAAGGGGACAGAGAGTACACGTCCATCAAAACCTCGGTTGTGTCTTCAGTGTGCAGGCTGCTGGAAGGAGACGGGGTTGTGGTGGTGGTCCGTCCATATCCTCCACCTCCGCCACTGCCCCCAGCTCGAGGGGGCTTCTTGGTGCTCTGGGGTTTGGGCCAGCGCGTGGTTCTGGCACCGTCGGTCAACGCAGCCATCAGGGCCACGGAGGCAGTGGTTAGGAAGACAAAGTAAAAGGATGGCATGGTGAAGGCTTGCCACAACGATCTGAAGGAAGGAATACAAATGAAACAGGTGGATCAGGAGTCATTTCAGTTTCAACACAGTTAGATTTGTGGGTGAGTCTTACCTGCTGATGGTGTTGACTCTTCACTTCATCCCCTCCAAAGAGTGGTAGATGGCGTTTACCTCTTTCCTTTTATTGCCCCGGTTGTCCAACTTATGCACCTCTGAGCCAATGACAGAACAAGGGACAGAAAACACTGGGGGTTATTAGGAGGTAGGTGGGCTGGCAAGAAGAGATTACGTGACTCCTGAGGGATATGAAATAAAGCAGGTTGCATACAAGGCAAGACTTTATTCTTTGTGATATGGGATATGAATCTAGGGCCCAAGAGTGCATAACCTGCTGAGGTGTTGCCCACACACATGCTTGGTTTGTACACAAGCCGGAAAAAAAATCAGAAGTTACAAAGGCGGACACACATCTTCAGAACACGTGTACATGCACATAGTGTTTATACACACAAACTCACCCATTGTTGGTCATGAATAACGGCTCATATGAAGTGCAACACCTCGTAGCGATCACACCATTTGGCTGTACCTTCAAAGCAGAAAATGGATCACGGTACACCCAGTGGGAGAAGGATCGATGTCCATTCACTTCCTTGATCTAACAAACCCTTTAAATCTCATGGAAACCTGGCACCAGGAAACCAAGCTTCACATGAATGCAGTCTCAACTTAAACTTCGATAATTCACAGAAAATCTGATTTCAAGACTTTACTTGAAGAGTCACTAATTCCAATATACCCTGACAAATCGACTGAATGCACTACAAACACTTATATTGTGGCATGCTATTTGTGCATATAGCGATCAGGCATAACATTATGACCACTGACAGGTCCATCTTGTGACAATTCAATGTTCTGCTGGGACTTTTGGACCTGGCATACATTCGTGTGGCTCTTTCTTAGACATGTAGCACCCACTAGACCAGACCAGGCAACCCCACCCTATAACAATGACACTCCTTGATGGCAGCAGCTATCCCCAGCAGGATGCAGCCTGACACAAGCGCACACACACAAAAATGGTTTAGGAACAACTCTAAAAACATGAAAAACAGCAAGAGGTGTTGACCTGGCCCCCCAATTCCCTAGATCCCAAACTGATCAAGTATGTGGGATGCACTGGAACAAGCCTGATCCACAGAGACCCCTCCCCTCAACCCATAGGACCCAAAGGAACTGACTAACAATATTCTGTTGCCAGCCACCACAGGACACCCTCAGAAGGTCCATGCCCATTCTCTGTTTTAAAGACTGAACATCAGTGCACAGAGTGTAGTGTGGGTTGTCTATAGCTCAGTTGGTAGAGCAGGTTGTCCACGATCCAGAGGGTTAATGATTCTCACTGGTGTGTGAATGTGTGTGTGTGTGTGTGTGTGTGTGTGTGTGTGTGGTGAGCGAATAGGTAGATGTGTCACTGTGACTGCAAAGCGCTTTGAGTACTAATAGGTAGAAAAGAGCTATTTAAATACAAGACCATTTACTTCCAGTTATTCAAATTTGATTTTCTTGCTGTTAATAAAATAGATTCAGTGCGGAGTTAAAGGTGTTAAAGTAATGTGGTTAAACAGTTTTCTCTCAGTCCATTTTGGGTCCTCACACTGGAATAGAGCTTGTTTCACCTTTCACAACAGGAAGAACAAACAACAAATCAATAGCTATTATCAAACAGCCTGCCTGCTCATACGGCTGTCACTACATCCTCTTCTCTCTCGCATCCTCCACTTTCTTTTCTCTGGCACAGAGCTCTTGTCCTCTAACTTCCTATCTACTACTAGTCATGCAATTCTGTGCCATTACTGTTTAGCATGTAAACTTATTTTTTATTTCTATTTTATTTAATTTAATCTTTTCTTTTTATCTGAGGTTCTTAAGAGTGTGTTTTTTATGGACAACTAAGCTACTGTAACCAAGCAATTTCCCTTGTGGATCAATAAAGTTTATCTAAGTCTAAGTAAGTCTAAACTGCTGTGTGTCCCTCCTCTCCCCTCCTCCTCCATCTTCTTGTGAGTATCTCTGTCCTGCAGTTGTGTGTTTCCTGTGGAGCTCCATACTACATCTGTTGTCGTGGTCTCATCAACCTGTCCTGTCTTCATGGCCTCCTGCAGTTATCCACTCTTACCTGAATGAACAATTTCCAAACCTGCCTATGATTCCTCTTACATTTTCAAACTGTCATGTAACATCATCAGTTTGTATCATGGGATTCCACATGTACACTTTAGTCAGATAAATGTATCTATGACGGATGTTGTTGTTTATCTTGCTGTTTTCTTCTCTCTCTTTTCTGTCTCGACCCGGCTGGCCTTAGGCAGATGGGTCCCTCCATATGAGCTGGGTTCTGCTCAAGGTTTCTTCCTGTTAAAAGGGAGTTTTTCCTTGCCACCGTCACCTTCAGGCTTGCTCTGGGGGTTTCAGGCCGGGTTTTGTAAAGCGTCTTGAGACGATTTGTATGTTATTGACGCTATATAAATAAAACTGAATTGAATTGAAAATCACTGGATGCCGTTTTATGACCTCAACATGCTTTTCTCTCTCTCTCTCTCTCTCTCTCTCTCTCTCTCTCTACATATATATATATATATATATTATGTGAATAATTAAACATCCTCAGCTGAGTTCAAGCTGGACAACAGTGACACAGTCAAAGTCTAAACTGGGGGAGACTTTTATTTCCATTTGAAAGCTGCGGAGCTGCAAAAGAAACTGCACAATATGTAATAATAATAATAATAATGTTTCACTGCGTATATAATACATAAACTTACAAATATATACTATGTAAATAATTAGTGTATGTTTTTGCATGTGATGTTGTGCTGTATATGACCAAATTTTTCGGACTGTAGTTGATGGAAGTACCAGTGGTGTAGTACAACGAGAAGCCACCAGGCGGCAACATTTAGTTTGTGCAGTGATTGCTGCAACCAACGCATGAGCCATGTTACTAAGGTATGAACAAAGGCTCAGACTCCCACGAAACACTGGACAGTTACTGTTGGGATCTATAATACGTTATGATTGAATCATGCTATTTTAATTTAGATCTTTTTTTTATCTGTAGCCTATTGTATCCTATTCTTATAATAATTTTATATTCTATTGGTATAAAATGCAGATTCTCATACAAGTCGGCAAGCTCATGAAATGTGGTATTGTTTGATGAATGGGAGATTGATTTAGGGAAAGAGTGTCTACATTTTAAATTTGATGCCTTATATTAGGATGACATCATCATTAGATTCCGCAGTCACCGCCATTGATTCGGCGTCTCACTTGTCCACGTTAAGAGTTTGCAGCTGCGCACTCTTGTCATACATGTAAAAAACGTGTCCGTGTCAAGTTCGCACCATGTTAAAAAAACACAGTTCCGCTAAAGACTTTCAGAATAAAGCGCTTCCTGTAGAGATAACGCTCACTGAAACAATTGCGGCGTTTTCTGTTCTTTTGCTTTATTGAGCCATCCAGCAGACTGCGGATCTTGGTCTCGCTCTCCTTCTGGTGGCTTGACAATTCCCCAAGAATGGAGGCGTGTGTAGGCTTGTGTGTGTGTAACATGTTATGTTGATGCGGAGACTGAATAGACACATATCCGATAGAAGAAACGGGGTCAGCGGTGGAAAAGGAGGACACCTCCAAGTCACATCGTCGACTCTCGCCCCCCTGGCGACTCCCTCCCCGGGGTGGTTATAACCGAAGAGATCCGTCGTTCTACAATGGGCTGTGGGAGATCGGCTCAAGTCGGAGAATCCTCTTGCAGCTGTTCAGAGAGTCGGGTGTAGGACCAAGACATCGGACCGAGTCGATGAGGGTGGCCTGTTCGCTTTTGTCCTGCGCTTCTCCGCCCGGTTTCTTTCAGCCAGTCGTGCACCGTGCGTAAATGTGCTCAGACTAGAGGAGGCAACACCTCCGAGGAGCAGCTTCAATGTCGAAATCCAGCCTTTGTCTGATACTGTGGTAGCGAATCGATTTCTCCATCGTCCCGCTGAGCGGATGGAGTGAATTGTGCAAAAGAGGGGGGGGGAGAGAGAGAGACCGCAGCTTGGTTGCGTGTGATGATAGGAGACACAATGACGCTCTTGTCTCTTCTGGGTCGGATCATGCGATATTTTCTCCTCAGGCCTGAGACATTGTTTCTGTTGTGCATCAGTCTGGCGCTGTGGAGCTACTTCTTTCACACCGACGAGGTGAAAACCATCGTCAAGTCCAGCCGGGACGCCGTGAAGATGGTGAAGGGGAAAGTAGCGGAGATGATGCAGAACGACCGGCTGGGAGGCCTCAGTATCCTGGATGCGGAGTTCTCCAAAACCTGGGACTTCAAGAACAACAACGTAGCCGTGTACTCCATACAGGGGAGGAGGGACCACATGGAGGACCGCTTCGAGGTGCTCACCGACATCACCAACAAGAGCCACCCGTCGATATTCGGGATATTCGACGGCCACGGTGGAGAGGTGGGTTAGACTGGGGGGAGAAAGGGCCCCCGTTTATTTAACACTGCGTTTAGTTTGGGCTCTCCCAGCTCTGCTGCTGCAGCTGCAGCTGCGTCTTCTCAGCATCACTTTGATCCAGAGCTGGCACAGAGGGGGGAGGACAGGACAGGAAGTTTTTTTTTTTATGCTGCATGCAGCAGTAGTTACTGCTATGCACTTAGTCCAAAATCTTTACTTTAATATAAGAATTTAGGCAGATGCTGTGTCACTCTAAAGCTGTGTATTATATCATATTGTGAGATTTTATATATAGCATAGCCTATATGTATTACATAAAATAAAATGAACTGATAAACCTTACACAGAGATGCTTCTATATAAACAGCTCTGGTTGATTGCCAAACCCCCCACTGGAGTTTGTCAAACAGAGCACTTCCCCTCCCTACTTCTGCATTGTGTTCTCTGGTGTGAACACCTCCACCGTCTCCCGCAGCCAGGGAGAGAAACGGCTTGAGATTCATCACAAAAAGCTTTGTGTGTGTGTGTGTGCATGTGTGTGTGTGTACTTTTTTTTTGTCTTGCGCCTCCCTCCTCCACTGGCTGCGTTGTCAAGGGTCAGTGGTTTCTCATGGCTGCCCGAAGACCACTTTGTCCCACCATCATCACTGTCCCCCAGAGGTTTCAGTATAGGACACGCACTTTGTGATTTTAAGTCGACCGTATACATATTCTCAGTAAACATGGTATGTGTTTGTGCAGCCAGAGATGGCATGATTTTTGCACGAAGCAATTTAATCTATAAAATGTGAGAAAATGGAGAAGTATGTGCCTCTAAATAATTTGATGGAGGCAACTAAAACCAACTAATGTTCATATTTGAGAAACTAGAAGCTGGGAGGTTTTGGCGTCACTGCTTAAAATTGACCAAGAACATGAATCAGTCCAAAGAGTTGCTGATTAATTAAAATCTTTTAAGCCCTATTCGGAGGTTTTCGCTGGAGCCAGGGAATTGATTTGCTGTCTTAAGTAAAGAGGACTTAGTTTAGTTGGCTGTCCAGAGATGCTGTAAGTGTTGAGAACTCTGGCTCTTAAATTAAACGTTCCCCTGCTCATCCTGACCCTGAAAGGAACTGCTGTGACGTGATGCACATTCCTGATTCCTTCACATTTGTACGCAGAGAAATACAAAGGGCATCAGCCTTTCATTAGAAAAAAAGATTAGCTGCAAGTGTTTCTATTGGGAAGAGACAACAAACACAGAGAAGTGTTTACTCATCCTCACCGCACTGTCTATTCCCGTCCTGTAAACAAATATTTGCCCTTCCTGTCCTCTCTCGTTTTCCATCTTTTCCTGTGCTTTGCTTTGCTACTTTAGTCAAATTTTGATTTCCCTGCGCAGGTTTGTTTACACGTCTTTTTTGATCTGTAGTCCCTCTGACTTGTGTCCCAACTTTTATTGGGTGATTTTCAAATCACTGCACAGACCTCGTCCTAGAATATGGAAACACATCCAAAAACTGTCCCCAAACCGTAAACGCATAGTTTATCGGTTTCCCTACACACCGGTTTATGCAGGGCTGCATTTTCATGCAGTTTGCCATATTAAATGAAGCGACGTGGCCGAGCCAAGTGTGGGCAGGCAGAACAGGCTGTCTTTCAGTGCAGTGCGTCTTGGCTCTGAAACCATGCAGAACATTTCTCAAACGCTAGTTTTTATCGAGGCGGTGAGTTACGGCCCGGAATTATAAAAGTCAGCACAAGCTGCTGCTCCTCTTTTAACTTGATTTACAGACACTGTTTTCTGTTGAAGCAGGAACTTTTCGTTCTTTACAACTTGGACAGGCCTTCCCTCCAATCTCTATAGTTTATCGTCAGGGAGTAGATACGTTTTGCAGCGATTATTTCACTTTTAATAAAGTTTGTCCCATATTTTACATTTGCTAATTAAATGCGCAGGCAGTGAAATATGTGAGTCATTTAAAAGGGGGCTTGTAACTGCAGTCACACTGGCGTTTTCTGCTATTTACTGCAAATGGAAAACGTACACTTGAAGCTCTTCTGCTGATCCCGCCTCACAGAGCGCGGCTCTCTTCAATTAAGTAAATGAGTGGGTACACGCATCAAACGAAAAGCATGAACAGGAAGTGGGTGCTGCAGGAGGAAATGGGATTTCCTATTTTGCTTAGGAATGTCGCAATCTCAGTCTTTAACAACCTCCGCTTTTAATTACCAACTTCATACTCTTCATCATAAAAGTTTGCAGTAGAAATACAGTGGTTATTAGTTTAAATGTCACCTGTGTCAGTGTGTAACCTTTACTGCTGCTTTAAAGCAAGCAGAGACCGTTTTAGTTGCTTATGAATAAAACTTGGCAAACAGCGGCATTTTTGGCAGATATTAAGATTAACGCGCATGATCCACAAAAGGTTTTAGCAGCGAAAGGTCAAAATTAAACTGAATTCACATAAGGCCTCATACTGTACATCTGCTGCAGAGCTGCTGAAACGTATCCAGAAAGCAGCTCAGAGAAGCAGAGAGAAACATGTGGCCTGAGCTGCCCAGAGTGTCCCGATTTCCACGGCAACTGTGAATATGAAATATATATGGACTGAGGAACGTTAACATAGCATAAAACCTTCCCTTTTTTTTAGCTTTCATTCGGCAGCATTAGCATAATGGGAATCTTGGCAGAGAAAATGAAGGAATGCGCAAATAAGTAAAGGGAGGAGGAGGAGGAGGAGGAAGGCAAGAGAGCTGGAGGAGGAGGAGGCTGTTCAATAATTTAGCGCAGAGCACCTGCTGTATGTAACAAAAAAGGCACTCTAATATAGCACAACCAGTTATATGAATGAGAGCACCTTAATTTATATAAAAGTCACTGACTTAACTATGTAATTATTAGGAGTAAAAAAAAATCTTTTAGTGAAAGATGACCTATTTTTCGCATCCCGAAGACAGTGAGCAACGTCAGCTGCTATATATTTAAGATCTGCTATAACACATGCCAACTAACGCTCTCATTGCAGCTCTGTTTTTGGACTCCGCCGGTCCTCTTTACTGTCTCAGTGCTGCAGCATTCGGTTTGGGTTTATCTTCACTGAAAAGCAAAATGTAGAAAGATTCGAATGATCTGAATAAGTGAGATGACGACTGAGTGTAGAACTGGGATGCCTTGTCGTTAGGAGTGACATTTTTCTTATTACGCATCATATACTGATGCTTTTTGGTTTCAGTACATCGAGCAAACCACACTGAAAGGTTGAAAGTAAAAGCAAAGCAAAATCTGCTGTATGAAAGTCTGCTGCAGTGGCTGAAAATGACTCTTTCTTAACTAGAGGGAAATTATCGCCGGGGTGCACTGGCAGGACAGGAAACTCTTTGGGGCCTTGAGATAAAAATGAGAAAAGGGAAGGCTTTGGCAGATTTTGCAATGACAACCATAAATCCTCTTAAACCTATTGAGGCTCTCGATGCATCGACAAACTGCACAAGTCCACTTAGGGCCCCCCTTCCATCTCCCTGATGACAGATTCTGATAGTTTGCACTAGTTAGTTGTATTAAAATCTTCCAAACTCTTGAATCTTGGGTATTAATGAAGCAGTGCAGCTTGACATTTCTGAACTTTTACTTATTAGACATCAGAGGCAGCTCTGTGCACCACCTCTGCTCGATTGTTCTCTGTTAAGTCCTCTGCGTCTTCCTTTTCCCTTCTTCCTCATGCCAGGCTGCGGCTGACTACGTGAAGGCCCACCTGCCCGAGTCCCTGAAGCAGCAGCTGCAGGCCTTTGAGCGGGAGAAGAGAGAGAGCACTTTCTCGTACGGCAGCATTCTGGAGCAGCGCATCCTGGCCGTGGATCGCGAGATGCTGGACAAGCTCTCGGCCAACCACGACGAAGCAGGTCAGGAGGGGGTAGGAGGTGAATTTGGTGCCCCCGTCTATGCGACATATGCGGGAGACCCGAAGCATTTGTTGGAAAGCTGGATGAGAATTTAGAGAATCGGCTGAAGATTATAATGAAAACGCACCGTTCACAAGTAAAATGTACAAACAAACAGCTCACTGCTGCAAAGTGTGAGCAGGCGATTCTTCTGATGCATTTTACAAATGAAAATCTAAAGCCCAACACTTGCATGAGTCGTTATGCTCCCCGACCTCTTTAAAACGACGCCTTCAGGTGTGATCTACTCACTCTGCCTCTTAAAGCACGTCATGCATCGCAGCACCATGGCCATCTAATAAAATTTCCTGTATAATAACCACTCAGCCCAGGGCTCCCCTTCTGTGCAGTACACTTGAAATGCTGACTTAGGGGAGTACGGCTACTGTGTTGTAACATTGTGCCGCTGCACTTTGCTGATTGAAATGTCAGAGAAACCGTTCAGATTGATTGGTTGGGGGCATTTGATACATTTAATAAAGAAAAAAGAAAAGAAAAAAACTGTTTCCCCACACTTTCGGCCTACCGCTGCCTCCATCATTGATTTCTCTGGTGACCATCAACCACTGTGTCAGGATATTATTAAAGGCACAGTGGACGACTACTAAAATCTCACATTTCATTATCCACGCATGTACACCGAGCTCTGGGATAATAGAAAAGTCTAATCATGATAAATCTCTGTATTTATTAAAGTGTGGGATGTCAATTAAAGTATAATAATAACAGCATTTGGCTCTCTTGACATTTTCATGCCTGCAAAAGTTTCTACTGAAATTCTGGACACAGTCTGAGAAAGTTTTGAGACCAAACTTGAACGTTCTTTCTCGTATACACGCTCAGCAAACATTGTTTTGTGCAACACTGCAAGTCTGGCAGAGATTGCATTTGCGAAAAACCTGTCCTGGTCCAGTGCCACTCGCATCACAGGAATAGTGTGATCACAAAAACACGCTGATCCGTAAATCCTGGGCTTCTGCCACTCCTCGCTGGTTGAAATGAAAAGAATTCTCGACGACAAGCATCTGTGGATTATTCATGACTCTCGCTGAAATTTTTGTTTTAATTTATTTTTCTTTTGTTGTTCTATTTGAATTTCCCATACAGGAACAACATGCCTTATGGCACTGCTGTCAGATAGAGAGCTCACGGTGGCCAACGTTGGAGACTCGCGCGGTGTGTTGTGTGACAAAGACGGGAATGCTGTTGCGCTTTCACATGACCACAAGCCGTATCAGCTTAAAGAGCGCAAGAGGATCAAGAGGGCAGGTACATGATGAGACCAGCTACACTATAATGTGAAGCCTATGCGGTATGCACCTGCACTGCAATGAGGGGTCCTTGGTTGCCATCTATTGGTCAATCTTGGAATAGCGCCCTGTTATGCATACAGTAGTACAGCCACAACATTATGACCACTGACAGGAGAGGTAAGTAACATTGACCATCTTGTGACAATTCAACGTTCTGCTGGGAAACTTTTGGACCTGGCATTCATGTGGATGTTACTTAGACATGTAGCACCCACCTAGACCAGACCAGGCACCCCCACCCCATAGCAATGACACTCCTTGATGGCAGCAGCCATCCCCAGCAGGATGCAGCCTGACACAGGCACACACACAAAAACAGTTTAGGAACAACTAAACAAAACATGAGAAACAGCACAAGGTGTTGACCTGGCCTCCAAATTCACTAGATCCCAAACTGATCAAGTATCTGTGGGATACTCTGAAACAAGCCTGATCCACAAATTATTTTTTTAAAGGTCAGACTCAAATCTAAATGTTTCTGTGCATAACTTTTCTCTTTTGTTTCTCTACTTCCAGGAGGTTTCATCAGTTTTAATGGATCCTGGAGAGTCCAGGGAATCCTAGCTATGTCCCGCTCCCTAGGGGACTACCCGCTGAAGAACCTCAATGTAGTCATTCCCGACCCCGATATAATGACCTTTGACCTGGACAAACTGCAGCCAGAGTTCATGATCCTGGCGTCTGATGGCCTGTGGGACGCCTTCAGTAACGAGGAGGCCGTCCGGTTCGTCCGCGAGCGCCTGGACGAGCCCCACTTTGGCGCCAAGAGCATTGTCCTCCAGTCTTTCTACCGCGGCTGCCCCGACAACATCACCGTCATGGTGGTGAAGTTTAAAAGTGGAGCTGGGGGGAGCAGCAAAGGGGGGCATTAGGTCGAGGTCAGGTTTAGAGCATCAAGCAGCACGTAAAATATCACAGAAGGACTGGAGGAAGTCCAAGTAATGAGTACTGTACTTTTAATAAGTGCACATGCATACAGACATATGCATACACACATGAAAACATATGTAAAAACGATGTTTTGTTTAATTTGACTGAAAAAAGGGGCATTTTAACATAACCATCTCTTAGAAGAGCAACCAATCTGCGAGAATGAAGAGGTTTAGTACTAAGACAACCACACAGAGGATTTTCTCTGAACCAGCACACATTAGACTGTGATTGCTATACTACTGTTTACTGTACACACAGATGGTACAGCTCCACTGGAGGCTTCTACAGAGGAGGCTTCTACTAGTGCCTACACAAGAATTACTGTGCAGCTACAGGAAGTTACTGAAAATGCAGCTGCAAGAAAAAAAACAACACGCAGCTTATGGCATTTTCATAATGCTCTAAAGAAGTGTATGCGACTGTTTTAAACCAGAAATAATTGTTGAATATAAGAAGACTCCAGTGGATCCATACCTTTTATTATTTAACTTGCAGCGACGCTACACCTCGATCTGAATTTTGAGTATGAAACACACATCTCCTGTTGACTTGAGGGGAGCCTGTTAAATTTTTTATTTTTTTTTTCCCTTGAGCTGCCTTTAATTAATTCAGGGTACAATGGATTCCAAAAGTGAGCATTTGCCGCAGTGTAAAAAAAAAAGTGTATCTTGGATGGAGCTCGACAGATATTGCTGCTCTGCGTCTTTAAAAAGTCCCTAAAAAAATTGTCAGAGTGGTTTATCGTTAAAGGAGGAGACCAAATGGGTTGTGAGAACAGGAAAGGTGGTAACATTAATATATTTAAGTGCTCTTGGGACTTTATTTTAAAGTTATTATGGCAGAATTTAATTCTGAATGAGTTCACCGACTTCTATTTGTAATGAGGCCAAATATGCAGAGCTTTTACAGCCTGTTAAATGTTTAACATCTGTTAACTTGTGCCCATTTTCACAGTGGGCTGTCTGAAACATGCACAGCCGCTGGATGTTACTGGAGCCAGGCATTATGCTGCACTGAAATCTGACACCAGTGTAGGTGGGTTTCTATGTCAATGAGCTCCAGCCCGAAGGATGATAACTTCCTTAGTCACCGTCGTCCAAACTGACACGGCCACTGTTTCCATTTGAAGGTTCAGATTTAATATTTTAAATCCACCTTTCAAGTCTGTAGAAGGTGTGTGACGCTCAAATGAGAAATTATGGGTGGAACGTCACCTAAACCGGCATTAGCACACACACACACAAACACACATAGTTCAGAAAAAGAAATGCACTTTTCAGATGTTTATTTTTTTTGGAATGGAAAAGTCTTACATATCAGCCAACGTAAACACTGTCTAATGCAAAAGGGTTTTAACGTATGCAGAGCCTGATTTAGAACCTGACATTCACCTCTTTGCAACGTGAACTGCTCCATAGAGGTGGTTTCGCACCATCTCGTATCCGGGCATGTGCTTTGGCTTTATCCATGTTCAGAAGCTGAGTTCATAGGAGTGTGTATTAGCGGACACCGGTGGCTGCCTTTGACCCGGGAAGCACACAAAACATCAGCTGCAACGGACACACACGAAAAAGCGACGAAAAGATGATTCACCCCAGGCTGCACAGAGCGATAGTAGCTAGAAATATGATATGCTCCTGAAGCAATACAGCTGGTGTCACTGACGGCAACAACCTGTCGAGGGAAGTTACAGTAAACCGCGCTTGATTTCCGACTGTTTTATGTTTCCCCCGTGACCTATCCTCAGCTGAGAAAGATGAGGAGTTTCTTTTTCTTATGTAACCGTTTACCTAATGCCTTATTTATTGGTGATTTTTTTTTGGTTTTCAATTTGTCTTTTTTTGGATGTCTTGGGCAGATTGCCAACTCAACATACTGTACATTCATTTTGTTGTCCTTCTGTACACATGAACAGAAGTTTACAATAAAATAAATTCCCGTGATTTTAATGAGAGAAGTTGTCCATGATTCAGACAGGTTGAGTGGACGCTCAGTGTAAAAAAAAAACAACAACAAAGAAAACATTGCTGTATGTAAACTATCAGTATTAAACATCTGAAATGTAAACCCCCTTTAGTCTTTATTATCACAGAGGCCAGATTCACTCTGGCCTATAAGTGATGCATCCTTTTTAAGATCTTTATTTTCAAGTTTTTAAGTTAGATTCGTAGCAGTGAGTCCAAGGTGATCTGTGCTGAATAGATGTATAGATCAGTTTGAACTGCTTTATTTTTCCAGTGTTTTAGTACATTGAGTGCACTTTTGCAACCTCATAGGACCTGAGTCTTGTTCTTTGCACAAGGGCACAACAATAACAGCCATGTAGGGAAGTGGTAAACAGCTACCAATATTCTCCCCCTTTTGTTTTTTTATCAGCTCACCGGGGATTTGAATCGCTTGTGCCCTTGTTCCATCACAACTGGCACACAAATAGCATGTTGTAAATCATTTGGCTATAAACAACCACAAAGGCTGAGGTGGTGAGGTCACATTGGCATTGGGGGGAACACACGTGGCATCCTCGGAGTGTTTCTGGGATGCCTCTGATCACAAATAGATCTCTCCGTGCCATAAGTGTGCCCCGTTGTCTGCAGGGCAACTGGACCAGGCTGCAGCCGCCCAGGCTAGGAGCGCACACCACTGGAAATTACTCAGCGATGCCAAATATAGTGACAGTCGGCACCAGGTGGACGGGCTCAGAATAGCTCGAACATGAGCTGATGCGAATGCCTAAGAACAGCGTTGCACCACTCCGGTGTCTAGTTGCTATAACATCTAGTGCGTCAAGCTTCAGCTTTACGGGAACAGAGTTTACGCTGTTATATAGATTTGGCGCTTTATAAGCTAGACAAGCGCGCATAGGCCACAGTGGAAAACGCAGGCCACCTAGGCAACTTGGGACCCAGTTCTGCATATTTTACAGTTCACTTGAATCCTTCAAAAGATTACAACATGGGACAGCACAGCTCCAAATCTTCCATTGAAGCCCGCGTAATCTTCCAGCGCTTTGGCGGAGTGGACATGTGTCAGAAAACGGATTCATGCTCTACCCCAGCCTCCGTTGTACGCATTCAGAAGAAGGTAGCCACTCAGGCGGGCTGTCCTCACTCTTCCGCCCGGACAACCGAGAAGTCAACATCCCACTCTTGGCCCCAAAGTCGCTGTGACGCAGGGGGACTGGTTTACGTGATGGATAACCCCACCGGTGGAGTGTGGGTGAAGCCCGAAGAGAAATGGACCAGGTCTTGATACAAAAAAATAAAAATCTTCAGGTACAATTTTAACGTTTCAGTCACTGGAACCGATCAACGTCTTGTGACTGGATGCCTTCTGTGCCATCCGCCTTTGGCACCTTCAGAGCAGCAGATGCCGCCGATTTGGGATCCTGCACTGAGGTAACGTTCCATGACGCGTCCACACGGCAACTGGTGAAGTTGAGGTGGATTTCAATGATCCGGAGGAGGCGTCGGACTGATCACTGACATTATTACATTTTCCTGTTTGAGACATTCAAGTTCATAAAGTCTTAAACTGGGAGGAAGATGGTGAAAAGAAGTGAAGAGTCGTGCGCACTGAGACAACGTGTGTTCTTTGGAAACGTCGTCCTATTATTTCCAGAATGATTGTGTCTGAATAAGAAACATAGAATGATTAATTTATTGATTGATTCAGAATTCTGTGAAATAGATCAAATAAAAGATGGGAGCTTGGATTAAGTCAGTACTACGAGGAAGTTAACTGTAAACACAGTGCACTTTGGTCGACAAGGGGAAAACTGCCCCCCTTGACTGGCTGACTAACCTTCATTTATTTTTCCTTCGCTTTTATTTCATTTTTTAAGAATCCATTGTATTAATATATGTGTAACACCAATGCCTAAGTACTGTAAGAATGTTTTATTTATTATAATGATGGTAGTTTGAACGTGATGGACTCAGGGTAAGCGCTGACCCACTTTTAGGGTTGGAAGTGAATGTCTCTGGCAAGTCTCCACTTTTGTTTTCGAGAAGGACCGAGCAAGATTGAAGAAGGTGGATGGTGGCAACACCCACCTGAAATGTAATAGTTGAAGCAAAGGGCGTTTTTTTGTGGTTCATCACAGACAACAACTTCGTCTTTGATTAAAAAGCAAAATGGAGTCAGAAAAACGGTGTCATCTCATTTTTTTGTATTCAAGGCTACAAATATCACAGAAACCCCCCACATTCTTATTAGCAGGTTTTCTCTTTTTTTTTTTCCAGCAAACAACAGTAAAAAAAATACCTGACAATTATTTCCGTGTGTTTTGTGACTCAGAGCCACAATTTACAATGTAGGTCAATATCGAGGGAGCGTACGGTATAAATCGTGGACGAATCAATGATTTCACTGAGGCAATAAAATTGTGTCACTCTGGTTCAGAGATATGCTCAGGTACAAACTTTGTCCCCTGGTGTGGCGCCTTATCGTGTGGTTCATAGCCAGCGGTAAGCAAATGGCTTATCTATTTAACTCCAGGCAACGCACTAAGCAAACACTGCATGAAAGGGAACTGTGTGGAAGATGTGACTGTCCCACTTGAGCTCACTGTCTCTTTCTATCCGCGTCGACATGGGCCTGCGGGCATCCAAACTACCAGAGGTGCAGGTGCTTCTTCTGGGTCTGGACAACGCTGGAAAATCGACGCTCCTCTACAAACTGAAACACAACACGCGTGTCAGCACAGTCCCCACCATCGGTTTCAACGTGGAAATGATCGAGGCGAAGAAGAACAGGAAGAGCATCGCCTTGACCGTGTGGGACGTCGGTGGTCAGGGGAGGATGCGCCAGCACTGGCAGGACTTCCACAACAACACGGGGGCCGTCGTGTTCGTCGTGGACAGCTCCGACAGGGACCGTCTGAACGAGGCGCAGAGGGAGCTGGAGAACACGCTGAGGAGTGAGCAGCTGCGAGGCCGGCCGCTGATCCTCCTCGCCAACAAGCAGGACGTGGGCGACGCGCTGACCGTCACTGAACTCAAGGACAGGTTCAACCTGAAGAAGACCTGCTCGGACCGGGATTGGTTCGTCCAGCCTTGCTCCGCGACGACGGGGTTTGGGGTAGAAGAGGCCTTCAGACATGTGGTCCAAATGGTCAAATTCCCTTCGGACGGTCCGGTTAAAGATAATATTAAGGGAACAGTGCACCACATTAGAACCACCAGACTCTAACTCTTATTTATTTATAAGAAATGTGAAACTTTCAAACGACTGGCAATGTGACTGGTGAAATGTAAATAGTGTTTGAATGGATCTATCCTTAAATTTATTTTATCCAATAATGTTGTGAGCATTACTCCAGATATACACGTTATACTGCTGTGCATTGAAATGACTGTTAATATTTATTTGTTAATAATTAACTGGTTTACCTACACACACACACACAGTGTCTTCTTTCAGTTATCAGAGTCCTATTATCTCACAGTCATGGGCATGTGCAATAAAACCATGGGTTCCTGGAGGAATGGAGCACCACTGATAACAGCATTAATATCAGTGAAATATGCAAATGTTGGTCTAGAACCTCTACCCGTTCTCATTTGGGTGGCGCTTTTATAAAGTAACAGAGTCTATAAATGTGTAGTTGGTAACAGATGGATTTGTTTTTTGTTGTATTTTATTAAACTTTATGGATCAAAGTGCTAAACGGCAAAGCAAAGTTAATCAACACCAGAAAAAGGGAATTGGAAACACCAGCTTTTAATATATACCATTTTGTTTTACTGACTTATAATGCATTGGATGGTTGATGGTAGACGTAAATATCAGGCGCATTTGGCAGAAACCAATAACCAAACTTGAACGAGAGACGATAAAATCTGTCACAAAATCTTGCAGAGCGTGTAGGGAAAAATGTGTCAACATCTAGTGCGGTCTGCTTTTCTTAAATGCAAACTCCAAAGATATAAAATATGATTGCAAACATCCACTCTTTAGCGTGTCCTTCTCATTTAGCCTGCTGTCCCATAGCGGATTTCGGCCGTCCCGTGCCACCGTCCCGCACTATCTCTTCATATGTAGGCAGACGTCTGCATTCGTCGTATGTGGGCAAATGAGGAGCGGGCTCCGGGTCCTCAAAGCTGTCCGGCGTGGCGCTCTCCAGGAGCTGTTCTTGTGATGTGGCAACAGTTGGCTGTCCGTTCTGCGGCGGGGTGAGCTGCCTGGTTTTGGAGCACAGCGCTCTCTGGATAAAGTAGCCCACGGCAAATAGAAGCAGCAGGATAAGAAGCCCGGAAAGTTTCCGGGTGATCATGGCGATGTTGTAGTAAGTCTTGTCCGCGGACCCCTTGCAACAGTCGGCGACAGCGGTGGCGTTTCCCTGCGTGCAGCAGATCTGGTCGTCCGGGCAGGAGCCCTGTCTGCATCTTGGGATGGCATAAACAACTGTATTGACTAGAAGGCAAACTGTCGACACTAGCAATACTTGGCATCTGTAGAAAAACATCGCTGTTGTTTTCGGCTGGATGAAATGATGTGATGAAACTTGAAAAACAGGATGCAGGCGAGACGATTCACGTGGGCATGGGGCGCTGAAAGATATCTTGGTTGAAACAGTGACGCAGAGCCATCATTAACGCACCGCATGCCCAGAGGAGATTTAAAAACACTGGGAAAAAGAAAAACAACTGCGCAAACTATTCTCAGACCACGGCCTATGTTCACACAATAAATGATAAGAATTCAATAACTGGGGATACTCACAGCTGAATGAACATCTATAGTCTCTGCAACATATGAATATGCTAATATGCAGCTTGGCATCGACTCCCAGGTGTTCTTCACTCTTGATTTATTATGCACTTAGCTGGTATATCAATACTCCTAAACACAGACTTACAGTGCCTTCATACATTTGTCACAGAAGTAAACAGGCGCCCAAGAAATCGACAAGTCTCGACGGCAAAACTGAGAAATGGCATGATTAATCCTGAACGTGGGAGAGGACAGCAAAACAAGTGGGCCCAGAAAGTCTGGGGTTTATACGTTTCAGGACCACGGACAGCGCTCAACACGCCCACCGAGGAAAACAATGAGGGGAGCTGTCCGAGGTGCTGACACAACTAAACCCTAAATAACTTAAATGTTCTTGCTGGCAAGAGCACAGCGAGTTTCCATTTGCAATATTAATATTGCATCGTCACGGGTCAAGTCAGGTCATTCCTTAAAAGGCTGCTGTGGTTTGGTCCATTACAGGCTGATCAGTATATATATGACACAATACTTGCAAAGTGCGACACCTGTTAAGGACTTTTTGCTAAAACTCAAACTGTTGCAATTTTCCCAATATCCCATTACCTCCCGAGAACCGTGACTAATCATTTTACTGGCTGTGCCACACGAAGCCATCGTTTTATGTTGCATCATTTAACTTTCACAATGAAATCAATAATGTGACTACATGAGTGGGTTGCGGGTTGTAATGGAAGGAAGTGCTCCCTAATAGCATGTCTGCATTTCTCCTCAATTGGCATTAGGTTAGATGACTCTGTCAAAAGGATGGATGCGTTGTGTGAGTTTGTGTTAAAGTACACGAAAAAGCATCCTCTTTGACATCCACTTCTGTTGCAGCTCTAATGAGCGTAAGTGCTTAAAACCCAATGCTAATTAAATTGTTTGCAAAAGCCGTATCAAGTTCACGAGCCAAGAACTGCAGGATGTTGGGTTTTGTTGTGTTTTTGTATTTGACAGCGGAAGCAAATAAGAACAAAAAAAACAAAGTTATTGTTGTAAAAGACATTGGAGAGAGAATTTGTCATTTACATACAGAATATACATACGAACTGTAACAAAATATAGTGGAAAGGCAGTACTGTTCCTTCGACAATGGTAGACCAAGTTTACAAGCTTTTTTTTTTTCCCCATATAAGCAACATGGCATTTGAATGACGAGATTAATCTCTGCATTCACTGGGCTTCGTCTGTTGTGTTCATCTTGCAGCTCTCCACTCAAGTATACCGAGGCTCAGGTGGTGTTGTTCTGTGGTGAAATTACCGTTTTGGAAGCTGCTGGCTTTGTGACAAATTTACTGGATGGCTGCACAATGAGGGGTCCCAGCTGCACAGTTTGCTCTGTAAAACAACCCGCATGACACTCATTTTAAATGTGAAAGCTCTCTTCCAGCTCCACAAAAGCTTCAAATAAAAGTTGTTGTTTTTTTCAAAATACAAAAATGGAACATTAACTAATTCAGTATCTCTACTCACCTGCTTTGTAGTCCGTTCCTCTCTTCATTAATTTAGCAGGGGGCTGCTGAGGTTTGTTGCGCTGGCTCGGATGCGCTCCTGGATGGATACGGATGTAATTAGCAGGCTGATGTTTGGGTCTGTTGTCTGAACTTTCCTGCAAGGTCATGGTGGGCCATGCGTTGGTGGTCATAGTAGTTTTAGGAGGTTCTGTGGATGTAGGCTCCTCTTCTGGATGGGAAACATCACAGCTTCTGCATACCTGGTCACTCCCATCCACCGACTGCCATCTAGACAAGGTGACAAATAATTTAGAAATCATTTATTTAATGCATCTCCCTTTTGGGAAAATGGTGCATTGTACTTTAATTAGAAGGTTTGAATGGAGATAGACGTGTTCTGATAGTACAGGCACACTGGGGACATTGTTGAATGTGCTTCATTATTAGTGAAATACCTGCTCTGAATTAAAGAGCAGGCCCGGTTTTGAGAGCCGACAGTCAGCGTGACTGGAACAGCTTTCACGTAGCAGGTTACATAGACCTGTGGGAGAAATACATTGGTGTTAAACACAAGCCTACTCTTGTTTCAGATGTGCCACAACATTAAAACCACTGAAAGAAGAAGTGAATAACATTGACCACCTTGTGACAATACAGTGTTCTGCTGGGAAACTTTTGGGCCTGGTATCAGTGTGACTGTTACTTAGACCAGACCAGGCACCCCCACCCCATAGCAATGCCGTTTTATAGAAAAGTGTGTTGTTCATTCATTATTTCTTCGTCAGTTAAGCAGGTAAAATGGTCTAGTATTTACATATGGAAACTGTTGTTGTGTATGTACGACATTCATGGAAAGGGGCTCTCAAAACAGTCCACCCTTAGGCTGCAAATGCAAAACCAATCTATCGGACGCCCACAGAAGACAACGGTAGGGGACAATCTCGGGATCCTTCCCATGGTAAAGAGAAACCCCATCACAACAGTAAGAACAGTCTCCAGGAGGGAGGCATAACTATCCAAGTCTACAATATACTATATACAGAGAGCTCAGCTTAAAATGCGAACCATTTATGATTTTCACAAATATTATACCCCAAAAACAGGAAAAATAAAGTATGGAGTAGGCTTGGCTCATGATCTTAAGCATGGAGCATCATTTGAAAAATTAGTGATGGCTGTGTGATGCACAAGTATGCACAGGCTTACTGTGTGGGTCACCAGTGTTTATCGATGATGTGACAGAAGATAGAAGCAGCCATATGTATTCTGACAAGCGCAGGGATATACCATCCGCTCACATTCAACATTCAAATGCAGCATAGATGACTGACCGCGCTTCTCAGTACAGATGTATAATGACCCAAAATATTCTGTGAAAGCACCCCGGGAGTTTTTGAAGGTAGAGAAGTGGAACATTCTGCATGGCCGAGTCCGTCACCTGATCTCAACCCTATCGAGCAGCATTTCAGTCGCCGAAGAGAAAACTAAAAAGGCAGAAAGACCCACGAGCAAACAACTGAGAACAAATGTCTGGCAAAGCATCACTGAGGAGAAAATAGGATTTTTGGTTCTAGACTCGCCTGAAAAGGATAATCAAAGTATTTAAAAATGTTTGTCTAATTGCATTTGAGCCCGGGAAAGTAGGGGACTGTGTATACAAATTATTGTACACCTGTTCCCAGACCTTTTCTCCATTTTGGATGTGAATAATATAACTTGAATATGTCTGGAAACAGCAGTGTGAAAAAAATATACAGACCCAATTGTATTTTTTTTTTAAAAAACAGCAGAATGCAAACAATCCACCTGATTGTTGGGTTCTTGGTAGAACCTGAAGG
This sequence comes from Chelon labrosus, assembly GCF_963514085.1. NCBI lineage: Eukaryota > Metazoa > Chordata > Actinopteri > Mugiliformes > Mugilidae > Chelon > Chelon labrosus. The sequence continues at coordinate 13,293,669 of NC_140342.1, forward strand.
CATCCAGCTGTAATCTCAGCTCGTGTTCTTCGACCCTTGGTAGGAACCGTGAGCTGGAGTTTGTCAGGTAAGCATCTGCAAGACATCTTTTACAGCAGCAAAGAACATTTCTTTAGTTGAAAGAAATGACAAAAAACATATCATATTCCGTTTTTGGTTTTTTTTTTTGTCACAGAAGGGAAGATCTGGTTGTGGAGCTCACCCATGACGCTCAATGAAGCCATATTTTAATGCCGCCTCTGGGTCAGGAGTCGCCGTGGCCACACAGCGGTCAGCAAACACTCGCAGGGGCACGTGGTTGCCAATAATGGCAGAGACTTCAAAACGAACGGGGTCACCCAGGAAGTATGTGTAAGAGCCCCTCTCAAACTGCCAATCATCTGCAAAGAGGTGACATGTCAACACACTGCATTCCTCAAACATGGATCTGTCTGATCTTCAGTGTGAAGCAACAATCAAAAATTTCTGCACATGATCACATGACAAGATGAGCCATTCATGTTAGCCTTTTAATACCGGTCATGAGTAGCAGACTGAAGTCTATCTGGCCATCTACTGAGGCTCTGGAGATAAAAGGAACCCAGGTGGGATGCAGGGAAATCTTATCCACAGAATAGTTCCTGAAAAAGATATATGAAATGAGGCTTAATGCAAATGTAGAAAAACGACAAGAGTTAAAGACAGCTGTTAATGTGCAGGACTCGCCTTTCATAGTGGCATTCAACTGGAATAACTGCTCCATCCAGTCTAAGTAAACCATCAGACGAAGGTTCAGGAGAGTAGACCAGGATATTGGAATAGATAATCTTCTCTCTTGACGACTGAAACATAGTTTTTGATAACGTCGTCTGTACAAGTTTGAACATTCAGTGACTACACGTGACACAGTGCTTACTGAAAGTTTGGCTCCACAATCCACCAGGCGGCCCTGGATGGTGAATTCCTCCTCTCCTGAAGGGACTGCTCGGCATTCACTCCCTTCACTCACAGGACTGAGGCCCAGCCGCAGATGTCTTCCGTCCACCCTCAGGCCCGCGTCCAACATGTCAGCCTGCACCACAACCTCCATCGAATCCGGGTGACACTTGACCACGATAGGTCGAGGCCGCACACTGAGCTCTGCGCTTTGCTGCTGCTGCTCCTGCTGCTGTTGTAGTTTTACGGCCGGCTGCGTGAGGTCATAATAATTCGTGAGCGGCTCGTAACGTGAGTTAATGGCTTGGCCTCGGTTGTACACTAACCGGCTCTCTGTGAGCGTGGGAACGGAGCAGAAGACCATTAACCACCAAGGGAGGATTCGTTGCAGGCCGCGGTCCATTCTTAGCCAGGTTTGGGAAGGAGTGATGAGGTCTGGGGAGCGGCTGGAAATACCACCACAGCTGTAAGTGATTGGAAGCCCTCCAACACACCGGTGCGTAAAGTTTGGCTCGTTACGCAACGTGTGTGCTCATACATTCATACTCATGTGTCGAAAATGCGCTTTTTAGTCAATTAATCATTATTCCTCAATAAATATTAATTTAGATCATATAATAACTTGACATATTTTGTCAGTATAGTCTTTTGGCTGAGCAAAAAAAAAAAAATACATAAAAACATGCCATGAGCTTGATTCCCCACCAGGTGGCACCACTACTGCAGAACTTCAACGTGCTGCTGCGTTTCTATCCACATGGTTTAAACTTTAGATGAATTTGAGCGAACAGGGTGGAGCAAGCGGGGTCAAATAAACAGAGTTGGTTTGTTAATAATTTATCTTCAGTTTTGAAATGTGTCTTTGCTTTTATATTTATCTTAAGCTAAGGAGCCGCACAGTTAAAACTGTAGGTGCTACAGTGTTTAATCATTACACTGAGATGACATTTTAAACACATTACGAGATAAGTGTATGTTTAGAAAAGTAAAATCACGAGTCAATAAGCTCAGAGGGTGCCAAAGAGTAAGAGCAAGAGTGTTTTGCATATTTTCCTGGGCCCGTTAAATGTCTAAAGGACCATTAATAAAACATGACATAAGTATAGATAATAAGACATCAATTGTGTGGTGGGATATGTGCCCTGCTTTTTCAAAAATGCATTATCACATGTTTTGAGATTCCCTGCTCATTCTTTCTCTCCCATCTCTATTTTAAAGTGATGAGAACCTGTTGTTCTGTGGCCAGAACTCCAAAGGTCTTTCTCAACCTCAGCTGCCACAAATGTCAATAGTGCCAGTTCCCTTGAACACGGAAGGCAGACAAAGTGAAACAAAAAGCTGTATTTCACTTTCAGTATAATGTAATGAGTAACCAGGGCAGCTTACCTGCACTTTCGAGACATCATCCCCATGACATGGCAGGTAAACCTGTTGTCCTGGTTTCAGAACACAGACTGGTGTCATGTACACCTTGTATTTTTTTTTTCTCTTTACTGTTAAAAAACACACTGGTGAATATGGTGGAAAATCAAGAGCTGCACACCGAGCATCAGACCCCTGAATGCTGTAATGTCATGTAATGTCATGTATTTACATTCTCATGTGTCTCATGTTGCATGTCAGTGCCTCAGACCAATTGAAACGTGCAATTCATTGCACTCCCAGAGTCCTCAGCTGCATGACTAAGCAATCATTATCTGGATATTCCACTGTAAATTCTTTGCTAGTTGTAAACAATCCACTACAAGTTCAACAGAGTGGCTGTTTGCTGATTGATTGATTATAATCTTGCTGTATATCTAAAAGCCTATTACAAATATTAGCTTAAAACCAAACCATGAGCCAGGCTATGACTTCTGACTGACTTTCACATCCTTCTAAATATCAAAACGGCCAATTATTGCCTTTGTGATGGTAAGCGGATTATTATATTAACACCGGAGTTTCCAAATGATGAGTGAGCAAACACTACGCTGCATTTTGTTTGTGTTAAACATTTCCCTCGCACCCAGCTTGCAGGGCAGAGTGAGAAAAACAGTCATGTGTGTCGTATAGTATTATGGCAAAATCCCATTATGGTGGAAATAACATTCTCTATAGGAATAGTAGACCGGCAAAGAAAATTCAGTTTTCCTGTAAATCACACATTATGTTTAATTGTTGCTGTTCGCTCTTTTATAAAAGCAAATTTACTGAAATCTCACCGCAGTCTATCTTTTTTCTTTTTTTAAACCAAAGTGAACAAATAAATGATAAAACAGCAGGTATTATGCAAGACAAACATTTATTAGATGATTCTTAGAATCAGATAAAACACATCACAATAAATAGTTGAAAATAAATAGTCCGCAATTAAAACAAATAAATAAATAGTTAGGTAACACACTTTATATAAAAAAAAGTATTCATCCACTGGATGTTTAAATATAAATTATATGGTCATATAAACCCAATAAATATGTATCATTAGAAAAAATTATAAAGTAGATTTTGAAGTGTTTTCTGTCACTAGATGATTTGACTGTTACTGTAGTTCATGTAATTTGTATGTGAAGTGGTTTTGTATAGCTTTCTACTGAATATTCTTGTGTTGGAGCTCAGCGATGATTCAATTCGAGTGTTCCCTCGGAGGCCATGTATCCAATGGCTCGGTTGATTGTTATGGTGCGGACCTGGAAGCCCTTCAGCTTTTTGCAGAGGAGCAGTCTTTCATTGTAGGTGCTTGCACGGACCTTGAAAAAACACAAGCAAATCTAATTTGTAACTGTTTCCCTAACAATCTTATATAACAATATTATTATTGAAATGTTTTACAAGAAAACATTTATTAAGGACTGTCTATAATATATATATCGCTTACCTCCTCCAAGTCCGTTGGCGGAGACCACTCGAAGCAGTTCTGTTGAAAGTAAAAGGTTATATTTTTCAGTAACAATTAATGTATGTGAAAAATGGAGCAAATATTGGCAGTGCAAGTACGTCACGTCTAAAGCAGATCACACAACCTGTAGTAGAGTGGTTTTATTCAAAGAGCAAGAGTTCATTTTAAGACACGTGAACACGTACGGTGCTGTGTGCAGTAACTTACCTCCATGAGATCTCGGAGGTGGTTCACGGTTGGTCTGTCCGGATGAGCTGCGAGAAATCTGTAGTAGTAGCTCAGGTCATTTTTGATGTTTTTCAAACAGGACTCCTGGATGGGAAGGCAGCACAGAAACGTTCAAGCAAAGCCAAGATGAAGAACGTCGTAGTGAATGTGTCAAACGGCTCAGATTTGGAAAATGAAGACAAACTAAACAGTGGAAATGGTTTCTACAAGTAATACATGTGTCACAGAGCACGACCTACCCGATTGAACTGGGGTCTAGGCTGAGTGGTTCCAGCGCATGTCGATTCCTGAGGGACAAATACAGTTTTGTAAGTGATCAGAGACCCATCAGATGTTCAGTGTATGTGGGGAAATAAAGATAAGGATGCATCTCGTTAGCGGTGCTGTTGAATAGTTTCAACACTATGGTTCTGTATCTCATAATACACCCTTATGTACCTGTGGCGTGCACACAAGTGGCGTGTCGGTCGTGTACAGCTCCATGTTATGCTTCGTGCAGTTGATTCCACTGAAGAGCTTGTTCTGTTACACCGAAAGAGGATTTTTACAACAAATCGTGAACTCTGAGACGTCGCTCTAGGCGACAGCGAACGATTTCGAGCTCATGTAGTTCTGTAGGCCTACCTCCAAGAGAGTGTCAGTGATGTTCTTTAGAAGCGCCCGTGCGTCAGCGACACAGGTGTCCGACATCTGTCCTTGGCTCTTCACTGGACGAGTCTGACCGACCTGCCACACATCACAGGTGAGCGCCAGGAGCAGCAGTGCAGGAGCGATGTCTGTCATAAGAGAAAAAGATACTTCCAACAGTAAATTTGCAGCTAGTTTAAAAATAAAAATAATAATAATAATAATAATAATAAAATAGTTTTGCAAGTGTAAAACACTGTTCAGTCACGCTGTACTCACAGAGCTTGATGAGCGGCATCTTGGTAAAGTCTGTTGATTCAGGTTCTCTGATTGTGTCTGGCTGAACTCGGACATCCTTAAGTGTTTTATAGACTGGCTGACGCAGGGATTTCCCTCGCAGCACTGTAGTGTGTTGACACCTAACTGTAACTTGAAAGTGCACAGTCAACATTGTGTAATTTCCTGTTCCTCCCCTCCCTACATGGGTAAGGGGTTTGGTGAAACTGGAATTAACACAAGGCACCGTGTCTGTACAAGGTAAAGGTCTATACACCTATGCTGAGGTTACCACAAAGACTCGCACCAGTGAAAACAATGGTGATGTCAGTTGTTGACATTTCCAAACAGGACAAAGTGAAAGCATTACCTTATGTTCTATTTTGAACAGTAAGCCTGCGCAGTCTTGTGTGACACCTGTCCAATATTGTCCGGTGTAGTATCAACCACCAGCAAACATGTTTAATTTGATTTATTTGTGAGAATAAGGAAACATACTGATAGATTACAATATGTGGGATGATCGGTTTGTTAGACAATGCATTTTTTATTGAAGACTGTTTTATACATCTAGGAAAACAAGTATATTTTTGGTATTTTTTCAAGGGTTTTGTAAGGAATTGTACTTCTTGTATTAATACCTTAGCTTTCTTTCAGCTGTATGCATGTGTATTAATTTGAAGAAGCCATCTGAGGTGAAGATTAGTGTTTTTTTCAATGATGAAAAACGAGTGAAATGTACAGATTAAAATTTTTTTTTAATTCCCCCCCTTCTGCTCAGTTAACGTTTAATGTAAATTTCTCATAGTTGCTCATTTCAGCGAGCTCATGAGTGTTATTTTTTGCCACGCTGGTCACGATGGTTCCCCTCTCGCTTGCGGTAATACTCCACAAAATTCAAATTACGCAAGTGTGAACACAAGCATGAATGTGCGAAAGAGCAGAGAAACTCGGCGGCTCCTTTTTAGTGCAACTTCAGAGCCGCCTGCATATGTTAATAGGTGGGCACCGAGACATTAGTCACTTTCGGTGACTCAACGCTTGGAGATTTACCCAAAGGATGTAAATTGCCCCCCTGCAAATGATGAATGGCGAAATGCAAATTAGATCCAATGAAATTCAGCCAAAGTGTAGACAAAATTCACGCACTTGAAACATTTATTACTAGATTTTTTTGTTTTTTTTTTACAATCATAATACAGTACATTTATCAATGGAGGAAACCATATAAAAACAAAAGTTTAACTCTGTGTTAAATGACATTCTTAGAAGGCAAAAAAGGTGAGAACACTTAGAACACAACAAGTCGTCATTCCTTTAATAAAGTATCTTAACATGTACATACAGCATGTCCATAAACCTTTAAACAGATAAAATAGATGTGTGCCTAGGCTTATGATATATTACTTCTACATATTTACTTTAATTTTTTAGTAAATTAAGCATAACAAAAATGAAATTGCATATTTTATTGAGAGGTGGCTCTTTGTGTTAAGATGCCCTCCCCTTCTCTATTTTTTTTTATCCTTTCATCAACCTAAAAATAAAATCATCAAGTTTGTGTATTTTACTTATCAGATCAATACAAATTTGTCCAGTAAAGCTCTACGTATATCTTAAAAGCAGGTGGAAACTGTAGCAGCTACTATCCAGTGTCTAAACTGTGTCTAAATGACTTTTATGTGTGAAGCTGCTGCTGCATCTTGTATATTGTGTCATTTTCTATTGCAACAGCCCAGATGTGTGATGTTTGGTAGTGAATTCCAGCGGTAAACGGGAATGGCACAGTGCTCTTAGTGGAATAAATGGTACACAGGTGAACGGAGCATTTCTACAGACGAGCTGATCAACTCCCTTGGTTATTTATTACACAGACAAACAGAAGATAATCGTTCCTGGGTCTCAATCGGACACAGCCTGTTTGCAGAACTCATTATTACCGTTTCTTTTACGCTGGTGCTCTCTCCAACGCAGCATTAACATAAATAAATGCACCGTGCAAAATGGGCCGAGAAGAGTCAGGGTTGGAATTAAGTCAAGAGGATTCCCCTTGAATTCTCTGAAGTGCGGCGTGATTGATCGTGCTTAGTGGAAGTGAAATGCCTGCGCAGTTCTCAACTGTCCACTTTGAAATTTGGGATCTTCTCTTACAGGCCTTGTTCTCCAAAAAGCTTCATGTGGCGCAATATATTAAGTGTGTGTGTGTCAATACCATTTACTGTATTCAGCTCTCCAGAAACAGTCAGCACGGATGGAGTTTCATTGGCAACACTAGTGACAGTCTGTGGAGTGGGAGTGGGGGTGTGGGGGTGAGGGGGGCTCGGACGGCGTGCAGACAGACACACGTGTGGACGGGGGGGGTTTATTTAGAGATGGCTTTCTCGGCCTGGTGCCGCTGGTGGCTGTGCGCGTGCCTGTCACGACAAAAGACAAGAAGGGCATTAAAGTGAGAACATCTCCAAAATAAGGCTTCAGCAGATCATCTCACACAGAATTTGCAGCACATGTACTGAGAGACGCCAGATACAGGACGGAGAAAGCGGCGCTTCACCTGGTGAGGTCCTCTATGTCCACCAGCATGGCGTCCTGCTCCACATGCAGCTCGTCCCTCATCAGCAGCAACTGCACCAGCTCCTCATTTAGACCTGTGTTACATTAAAGAGGGAATTAATTGTAAAAGGGGTCACTATAGTGGCCAGCTTAATTATTTCCTAAATATGAACCCAACACAGTGAACATATGTGGGGTTTTTTTTCCCTCCGGCCAACAACAGTTTCTCTCTAAAATGGAAGGTCAGTAGAATCCTCTGAGGAGCAGGGGGTTTACTTGGTGTCGTACGTGTGCGTGTACTCACTCTGAATCTGTGAGTGTAAGTCATTCGTGATAACTTGCAGCTGCCCAAGACTCATGTCTTGGGCAGCTGCAAGTTACATTAAAGAGGGAATTAATTGTTAAGCGGGTCGCTATAGTGGCCAGCAGAAACCCTTTTACGAGAATAGAGTCTGATCTGTGGAAAAAGGGATTAGAGGATTCCCATGCTTGTTGATTCATTTTTGTTTTTGATATATTGTAATGTATTTGGTATTCATAGAGCTCAGCCAGGAAGCGATGATGGAATTCGTTTATTCCTCTGACTAGTAAGCATGACTTTTAAAAGGATTATCAGCATAGTTCATTAGAAGCTTGTTTTTATACATAATTTGAATGTGAAAGTAATGTGGATGAGTTAAACCGCATTAAAGCCACAGTTTAATTATTTCCTAAATATGAACCCAACACAGTGAACATATGTGGGGGGTTTTTTCCTCCTGCCAACAACAGTTTCTCTCTAAAATGGGAGGTCAGTAGAATCCTGTGAGGAGCAGGGGGTTTACCTGGTGTCATACGTGTGCGTGTACTCACTCTGAATCTGTGAGTGTAAGTCATTCGTGATGACTTGCAGCTGCCCAAGACTCATGTCTCTCATGTCCCCTCGCCTCAGATTCCTCTTCATTAGGCCCTCGCTGATGTGGGGGAGATGGGGAAGCTGCAGATGTGAAAGCACGCACACACACACACACACACACACAGGAAATGACCGCATGTCAGAGTGAATAAAGACTGAAATAGTGTGGTTCCATATTGATAAAAAAGTCAACTGGGTCTAACTGGAATCGCAGATGCCCTTTATCCATCCAATGGGACAAACTTTCTTTTCTTTTCGTTTGCTAGTTTCTAGGGACTTTCTCTTGTGTACACACACAAACACACAAAAAAAAGGCACGACTGATGACCTTTTCAAGCCATGCAAGTCCCTTATGTAATTTTTATTGTGCTGTGTTTACTGTAACAGCAGCCTACTTTCCCTTTGAATTTGTCCTTCAATGTCCTGAATCATTTCTTAAATAGTATTTTTCATGGAATAAAGAACAAAGGGCTCCACTGATAAATCCCCTTTTCTCTCTCTCTCTCTCTCTGTGTGTGACTAACCAAGTCGGCCACAGGTGAACGTCTGTGCAGCTGGATTTGCCTCTCCACCTCCACCTGCATGCGGGCCATGGGTCTAGCCAGAGCCAGCGCCACCCGGGCCTCCTCCTGAAGTCTCCGCTGCACCCGCCAAAACCCGCCGCAGTCGTCTAACGGATCGGAGTCCTCCTCCGCGGTGTCTCGGTCCGACAGCGACGAGCTCTGCTTGCTCTGAAAAGGACGCGGTATTATGATGCCAGTGGACACAACACACGCATAAAACGCACGCACAATAAGACTCAGACACTGTCTAAGGGTGCGTACCACAGGGGACAGCGGCGTGTCCAGGCTGGTCTCTGTCCTGCTGTCCTCAGCATCGCTGTCTTTGTCGCTGCTGCTGTCGTTAACGAAACACACCTGCAAATTCACCCCACTCTGCAGCCTGGGGAAAAACACAGTCCAGAGGGAAAGAAAACATCTGTTAGCCACAATGAAACCTATAGAGAGAAAAGGGAAATTACTTATGGATTGTAGTGATGTGGTTTGCACGCAAAAAAAAATAAATGCAGCCACAACATGCAAGACTGGATGGGAATTTGTGCCACTGTATGTATCTTCAGCAAGGTTATCCTATATACTGTGAACAACATTGTTTATGAAGAGGGGAGTGGAGAGCGGAAAAGCCGGGTAATGTTTGGACCAAAACATTTAAGCATTAGCAGAATGCTTAAAGTGAATAGCAACTAATACTGAAAAACAAAAGGAAAGTAGAAGAGTCAAAAAGTTTGTACCGCGCTTAACATCATGTGCCTGAGTCCATGTGGAAACAACTGGATTTTTTTTTTTTACAGCACAACACAGGAAGAGTGCCCTTTTTTTCTAATTAGAAAAGAAGCTTAAAGTATTTCCTTTTTTCTTTTTTTTTTGAGAAAAAAAAAGCACATGTAGATGTTTTATCAGTAATGCCATAGTACTATACATACTTATATGTTATAATACAACTGTGAGTGTCCAACTATCGCATTTTAAAGCGATCATTGGGAAGCTTTCCAGCATAATGAAGGCCCAGAAAATGGCCTTATTTGGTGTTGGTGAAGGAGAATCTAACAGAGCAGTGATGTTAACTCATCTTGGAGCCTTGCTGCAATGATTTGTCCCCATTTAGTTTCAACATTTCATGAATAACTTTTCTTGAGAAAAGAGGCACCGTCAAAGCAGTGCGCTAGTTTCAAAATGACATAATCCGATGTTATATGTGGGTGTTGCATATAGGTGCCTGCTTTTGGCCGTGAAGCGTTCTGATGTCAGAATACTCACAAGGTGTGACGTAAAAGCTGGAAGTAGGATGAGGTTTAAGTTTTAATGAAACAACAGAAGCTAGTTACAGTAGCAGTTACGCACAAGCCACTGAAACCTCAACCTCAGCCTTTCCAAAAGCAAACACCATTCATTAAATTCCAGATCATAGAACTCCGAAAGAACCTAACAGCCCAAAGTGTCTTCCCCCTACAGAATGAGAACATCTACTTAAGAAGCCTCTCACGAACTGGATGCTGCGCTCCTGGAATTTCCACCCCTCACTAAACCCCAGCGGATGCACCTTTACCTCCAATCGAGGTCACATGGCTCAAATTCTACCAATTGCAGCTGTGAACTTATTTCAGGCATCACTTCTTCTTTCAGGAGCAGACAGACCTGCACTTCCTCAAAGAGGAGGCTGCAGTGTGTATGTGTGTGTGTGGTGAGTGTTAAGGGGAGGGCCCCACTGATTGGTATAAAGTAAAAGGTATTGCATGGAAAAATAAAAAAAAATAAATCAATGAATCAGAAGGTTACTAGAGGTCAGTGAAGAGTTTGGCTGTAGGTGTATTGTCTGTGTTTAACCACCTTGTTTCTGATGTAGTGCAACTCCTTCCAGCGTGTACACGCTGTAGTGGGCGTCCCAAACCTCAGTTACAAATATGACATATCACCGTCATGGGAAAAAGAATTTCCTTTTGTTGGGTTTGATGACATAATCTACTGTGTAACGCTTTCAATACGTATTTGTAAAATGATTTAATGAAGGCCTTAAATTTCAAGATATTCTTTAACTTTATTTATATTGCTCTTTAAAACAGGTTGGTGGAGGCCAACATGTTTAATATGGACATTAAATTAAATTAAATTAAATTCTAATAAATTAAATTAAATTAAATTAAATTAAGGCATGTTTTTAGGCTAATGCAGACTAATGTTGTAAAATAAATCACAACATATTCAGATGTGAGACCGTTTACATTTAATTATTTTCTGGCCACACTTTTGAATGGAAGATATATATTTTTAATGACTTATAAATATTCTACATGTTCCTCATGAAATCTCAGTAACTTATCACGTAACAGAGGTTAACCACACCCTTCGTGCTAGCTCTTTCCTTACCCCCCTTTGGTCTAGTTCAGATATTTAAATGAGTTATTATTAAGTCCAGCATGAATTCCCTTAGGTTGACTGTAAACATGTCTGTGGCTTTCCGGGAAAGCTTTCACTTTGTTTCTGCTTGTTTGTGATTTACATGACTCATTTGCTCTCTTCCTCAAGACACATGATTATTTAACTTATTTTCTTGTGCCTCCTTTTTTGCACAGTACCCTTTGCCATATGAGTCACTGCTTCTGATAGGACGTCCACATAGGGCCTGCCGTCATTTACTGTCAGTCGGCTTGACACCCGAGCCAATGAGTCAATCCCAACGCTGATCCTTTTGAATATGTCTGTTCATAGTTTAGTTAATAGATACTGTGAGAATATCGCCATCTCCTGGCTGTTAGTCTTAACTTCCCATGCTGTCGATGACTGATTTTTATCTTGGCATCTAACTGAACTGGAGAAAGTCGAGGATGAAAATCTTAAAAACATACCATTTTAGCTTTGCGAAACTGAACCTTTTTTAGATTATCAAGCAGGTTTTTTATTTAGACTGTCCTTAGGCTACGAAAGGAAGGAACACAAAAGTTTTCAAAGTCAATCAGAAAACTATTTCAAAATCACCTTATTTGGGGTGCTGCGAACTGTTACACCGTGCTTGCTTTAAATGTGTTATGTTTATATGTAATATATATTGTATGGGCAGCATGCAAAATCTAAATAACTTACAGTTAATAAACAAAAATTTCAAAAGGTATGTTGTTGTTCCTTCAAACAAACTGAAATCGTTCGGATCAGAGATTCCAACTTAACCATTTACATGGATGCAAAATAAAAATGATCCAAAAAGATATGAATGTACATGCCCCTGAACACCTATAAGAATAATACTTTTGACATACACAGAGTGGTACTTCCCACTGTAGAGCGTCATATCTGACGGCCCCCAACCCAACACACTCCCACACCTGTATTGACAACAATGAAATCCTTGGAAGATGACCAAGGTGGATCCATATTTTCAGTGGTGCTGCCCACATCTGTTCCAGCTGGATTCCTCATTTCAAACCAGTGCCCAAATCATGTTTATCAAAAGATTTAAACCTATCAAGCTGATTGTATATTCCTTAGATCAGTGTTTGTTTTCCCGATTAAGGTGTTTAATTGAAGCATTTTTATTCTGATTGGGCTATTGTTCTTATTGTTTATGGAATATAACAGTCTGTGTTAAAGCAGAAACTGTTTCCCGGCCTTCAGTGTGACAATAAGGTCTAAAAAAAGATTTTAACTTCTGAAGTGACAACACAATAGTATTGGTGTCGGTCTTCAAAGGGCTACAACAGCACACTGATCAAACCCTGACACACACACACACACACACACACACACATTCGTCTCAAACCCACCGGGAGGATGGGCCGTTCTTGCTGCAGCTGGTGTAGATGACGGGCTCGTCGTCATAGAAACTGCCAAGGGCAAGTTTCTGCCTGATGGACTCTCGCTCATTCCTCTGGGCCTGCCAGAAACCACAAAAAAAATATACGTGAATAAAAAGAGTATTAGTAAAAGTGCAGCTCCTGTGCTGTCATCTCTGCTTGACTGACCAAGTGGGCCACATATTCTGAGGAAGAATGACTGAGCCGAGTGCGTAGAAATTAAAGCCATGAATACTTGAATATTAATAAAATGAACGACCACTCTCTGCGTCAGAAATCAGTTCTTTGTTCTTTCCTTCTACTTAGCTGTAAGCTTAAATAACCCCCACAGCAGATATATCCTAATAACACATGTACCCTGGTTAAGAAAGCAGATTTGGGTGTTCTCATTTCCTCCCACAGCCAGGTCAGGTTAAAAACTGCCCACGTGTACAAGCGTGAACGTGATTGTTGACCCAGTTGGAGGCTGAATGTTTGCTGACAACCTGTTCAGTGTGAACCCTGCTGTTCACCTGATGCATCCTGGGGGCCCGTTACAAGCCCTGAATGAACACACTGATATAGAAAATGAATGAATGAACGAGCAGATTAGCAGTTCCCCAATAACTTCCCGTTTCAACACGGTGGGAAAGTACACAGTATTTTTCTTCTCTCCTTCCAGATGTAAAAAATAATTAACACAATTATTTCTTCATTTTTAGTCACATGCACATTTTTTTATACACTTTTATTTTCTTTTGACCAATTACAAGTGAAGTGTGAGTTATTTGGTAACTGCCACCACAGGGCTATAATTACTAATTCACTAATCTTTGACTAATTTGCGTATTTACATTAAACCAGACAGCACCTAAGTTCGAAAACGGTTTAGAAACTCTACGCCTTCCCTCCAGGCTTGCTGGTGTAAAATGCCACGTCATTCTGCCCCGGTGTTTCGCAACTTCCTGTAGGTGGCACGTCTCCCCTCGACTGGCATCCTCTCATTTTTTTTTTTCCCCACTTTAGTTTATCTCGGCGTTCATTTTGTCTTCTTCCTTTTCTTGCCGTGCTCGTGCAGTTTACATCCTTCCCCTGTATCCTTTATCCTTTTACAGTTTGCTCCCACGCCGTAGCTGCTCTTAACCCTAACCCTGCTCTTTGTTAGAGTCTCACGCAGAAATATTTAACAAAATGCTTCTCTACTCTCTACTCTGCCACAGCGGGCAAAGTATTTTTACACGATGGGATTGTGCCAAATGCTCTCCGGGCCGCCCACGTTTGCATGTGCTTGTGACACAAACACTCGCATCATCAGCAACAGTTGAACACCACCTCCTCCAAAATTAGAGACGTCTCTCTTACGTTTACGTCTCTCGAAATAACCTCAAAACTGCCCCACCTCGCACCCTTTTATGACGCATCATTAGATGAGGCTGGGATGTAAGAGCATAAATCAGTTGCTCGCCGTCACCATCCAAACCAACACAGCCTCCTGCTCGCCCACTTCGGACAACCGGATGTCCTCCTTACTCGCAGACCTCTTACATACACACATCTAAATTCATACAAAACCTATTTTAGCACTCAGGATGAAAGTGTGTGGCATAGCAAATTCAAATGTACAGCCATTACAATAGATACATCATCATCTGATAATATCAGTATATGATAATATCAATTAAATGAGATTATTTCATATTTGAATGAGGATCCGTGAGAATACAGTAGGTTTCACATATGAACACACCCACTCCCTTTGCAATCACATCCACTCATCCAGTATGGCTGATTTATCTACAGCAGCACACCCATGATGGATACCTATCATGGATACCTGTAAATATCCTGTGTTACATGCTACACCGTCGGAATAACACACCAACACAAGCAAACACGAACCCCCGCACCTGGTAAACGCGTTTCTCCTGGTGAACCATCCTTCAGCGCATCGTACTAAAACAGCCGTCCTGCTCTCCTCTACACTGCAGTGAAGCTAGACCCAGGAGACCCTCTCATATACTGCAGCTCCGTGCAGGAGAGCGAGGGTGGGAGGGAGTGGAGGGAGGCGACGGGAGGAGGAGGGGAGCGGGCAGCAGAGAGAGGAGGGAGGGGGGAGCAATGTGGGAGCAGGAGAGGAAAGAGTGGGAAGAGACGGAAGCAAGAGGAAAGAGACATGGAGGAGGGAGGGGAGAGGGAGAGCTGCTGCTCAGTGCTGCCACTGCTTTCCTGATCTGTTATCTGTTCCTCCATCTTCCTCACTTGCTTTCTGTATCTTGGCCTCTTTATCTTTCCTTTATACAAAGCAGAGGACAAAATAACGCCTGCTAATTATCTGTGCTCTGATAAGAGGAGACAGACTTTCTATTTATAGAAATAAGGGTAGATGACACAGTTGATAAATCGCAACACAAGGTGAGCAATATGAGCTAAAAGACCAAACCAAATATAGTCTGATGCATGAGACTGCAATACTGGAAAACAAAGCAATCAAAGAGGCCACGGCTGGTTTATTAAAGCTCCTCTAATAGATGTCAGCACTTTTAAGGAGCACTCACATGGCGTCTGCATCTGCATCAGCCCTGAAGTGGAGCAGGGGATTCTTCATTTTACATTATCCGTTTGTTTCTCCTAAAGGAATCTCTTTTAGCCTCGTTCCACATCGCAGATTCGAGTGTGACGAGGCGTAAGAGAGACAAGGAAGCACAGGGTGCTTGTGTCCACACGTGCATACACGAACACAGACAATAAACCAGCACACACTCCCAAGTTAGGACCCATTGTGCTGCGTCACAAAACAAGGTAACATTTTGGGTCATCTTTCATCCTTCATTAGCATCAGGCCGAATATACTCAGCCTCTCCCAGGAAATTGTCTCAGGGGGAACATACACAGATCAGGCATAACATTATGACCACCTTCCTAATATTGTGTAGGTCTCCCTTGTGCCTCCAAAACTGTTGTGACTCGTCAGAGAATGGACATGGGCCTTCTGAGGGTGTCCTGTGGTGTTTGGCAACAGAGTGTTGTTGGTGGGGGTCTTAGGGTCCTATGGGTTCAGGGGAGGGGCCTCCGTGGATCAGGCTTGTTCCAGTGCATCCCACAGATACTTGATCAGTTTGGGATCTAGTGAATTTGGAGGACAGGTCAACACCTTGTACTGCTCTTCATGTTTTTTTAGTTGTTCCTAAACCGTTTTTGTGTGTGTGTCTGTGTCAGGCTGCATCCTGCTGGGGATGGCTGCTGCCATCAAGGAGTGTCATTGCTATGGGGTGGGGGTGCTTGGTCTGGTCTAAGTAACAGTCACACTAATACCAGGTCCAAATGTTTCCCAGCAGAACAATGTATTGTCACACAATGGTCTATGTCATTTACTTCTCCTGTCAGCGGTCATAATGTTTTGCCTGATCAGAATAATCACATATGGTAAATACACATTATTCAGTACTGCATAGAACTTTATTTCTGTGTATAATTTTCTTGGGAGAAACCTTTTGTTTCGTATTTGTTCTAAACCGCTTCCTTGATCCTGCTTCACTCTATTTTCATGTAGTTAAAGACGTCAGAACAAGTAGACTCATTGACTTCTAGTGTAGACTAAAGAAGAGAGACATTCAATCACTCACCGAGATGCTGGACGGCCTGGTTATCCCTCCACTATAACACACTTGTGGTGCAAAGACATCCTGAAGCTCCTCGGCCCAACTGCGGCTGTTCACCATACAGCCTCTTCCTTCGATCTGGTGTTGTCTTTCACCGTTGCCATCACAGTCCTCCCACCAGTGGCCTGCCGTGGCCTTCCTGGTGAATACGTCTCCCTCCTCTTCTTCATCCATGTCCACATCATAGTCCTCCATAAAGGCAAACTGTGGAGTGGGTGGATGGAGGAGGGGCTAAGTGCTCCGGCTGGGAACAGGGCCAGAGATGGAGGTCGGATACAGATCTCTGACCAAAATCGGTTTCTCTAATGCTGGCTGTTGTGGCCTGGTTAGTTTACATGATGTCTTGATGTTTTCTATGATAGCACGGAAAAAAGGTTAATACAATAACAAAAGTACTTAAACATGAAATCATGGCATTATTATTTACGACATTTACACTGTAGATGCTATGTTCTCATGTGATCTGTGTGTCTGGCAGACAAATGCACAGCGTGATCTAAATTCCTAAATTGTGTTAAAAAATAAAAAGTCAAGTCCGATTTAGACTCACCTTTACTGTAGAAACACAACCACTCCATATGATTTTTAATCCCCGATCTTAAGTAGCAGTTATAACAGGCATGAGCACAGTGTTGCATAAAAGGTCATCTGCAGGATCTCTTGCACATTTCTGGAGCTCAGCACCCTGCAAAATCCAGCCAGTCCAAGTGACATTCAAGAACATTAAATAAGGGAAAAGTAGACGAGCATCTCAGTTTTGCGAGGGAGACGCATAACACGTCTCTCAGTTGTCACGTGTGGCTGAGTTTCAGTGATGTGTGTGGATCTGTTTGCATGCAGCGTCACACAGGGCGCCCAGGGGAGAGAGAGAGAGCACGGTGTCTAGATATATAGGAACAGACAGAATGGGGTGTATGTGTGTTCATGCGTTGTATGCATGTTTCTTAGAAAATAACCTAGAAAAACGGCCATGTATAGAGGCAGGAAAGACTTGAATGACAATTTTAAGAAAATTTCTTTATCAAACAGTGATTTTAATATTGCCTCGCTTTTATTTACTCCTGTCTCTGAGATGGCGAGTACAACCAGTCGTCCTTTTGGCTCATTATTTCAGCAAAACGTGGGTACATGAGCAGCATAAATAATTTGTAAGATTTTCAAAACCGTAAAAAAAAAAAAAAAAAAAAAAAAAAAGGTAGGATGAGGCATCCAGCAGATTCAGCAGGCAGAATTAGGATTATATTGTACTACTTTAATAAATGATCAAACCTATTCTATGAAATAAATAAATAAATACCAGAGACACAGATTCACCACATAACTTTTCTGTATGTCATGTGGTTTAATAGACCCCAATGGTAAACATTTACATTTACAGATGAAGCATTAAGTGACACCAAGTTCTAAATTTAGTGTTTGATTGCTCAGCCACACAGGGAACCAGCGCCTACAAAAAAAAAGCAAAACAATATAGCTTGATGACCACATTAATCCAC
This sequence comes from Chelon labrosus, assembly GCF_963514085.1. NCBI lineage: Eukaryota > Metazoa > Chordata > Actinopteri > Mugiliformes > Mugilidae > Chelon > Chelon labrosus. The sequence goes on from NC_140342.1 coordinate 13,311,520, forward strand.
ACCAATTCAGAAGTTTCAAAGTAAACCTTACCACTTTCTCTTGTTTAGGTTGTAGAGGTAGGGATTTCTCTAGTCATACTCAACATCGTCTTCATCTGTAGAGTCAGGAAACAAGGTAATATCTGCATCTGCATCTGCATCTGCATCTGAATCTGCATCCGCATCCGAGTGTTCCGGAGCCTGGATCCCATTTTTGCCACCTGCTTCAGGTACGTCTGTCTGGTCACCTGGGACTTTGCCAGCTGCCTTGTACGAAACATACGGAGCGAAGGGGAGCTGGTTCAAAGGAACATAAGGTTTCTGTTGACCCGGATCGCTGCCACTGCTGGTTGTCGTTGTCTTACCGGCACATATTTTATATTTTCTTTTTGCACAAATTATGGTGGGTTCCGTCGTCGGTATCATTGGAGGTTTGATCGCTGGAAGTTTGATCGCTGGAGGTTTGATCGCTGGAGGTTTGATCGCTGGAGGTTTGATCGCTGGTTTAGTGGCGAGTTCGGACGTCGGCTTGGTTGTGGGACTGGGGTCAAATGGTTTACTGCCTGTGGTAGGCGGAAGCTCAGTAGCTTGCGTGGGCAGATTCGGAGTTTGTGGGTATTGAGGTTTTCCTTGGAAATACTGGTTGATTGGGGGGTAGGGAGATCCAAAATAATATGGGGTTTCTTGCAACAGCGACTGCCCTTCAGGTTGGTAATGGGGATAAGGATAATACATCGGATAATAGGGATTTTTCTGAGGAGTGTTTAAGGTTGTCCCATGTCCAGTAGTGGCTTGTGACACTGTGGTCATCTCTGGTAGGTTTTGGGGAGGGTAGTAGGGGTAGTAAGGGTAATAAATGTAATTTGGGTAGAAAGGATAACCAGGGAGCTTCTCTTGAGTGTTTGTGGTTAGCATAGTATTCATCACATACATGTAATAGTTGTACAAATTGTGATAATATAGACTATCGGGATCTAAGATGGAATGGTGGTGATTTGCATCTCGTTTACTACGAAGACGGTTCCAGAGCTTGCGATGGAAAGGAAATTTCCCGGACTGTTGAGCAGGCTGAGAGGTAGTTGTATCGGGACTTGGCGACATGGGGCAGACAAATTTAACTGGACTCTCCGACCATCTCACTGGCAACACATATCTCCCATTCTGAAACAAGATTATACAAGCAATTGTGTTAAATATTATGCTTTTGATCTGGGTTTCAGTATTTGCTAAAAGCCAACATCAAATGTTACAATGCTAGCTAATCTTGACCTTCAGCATTGTAGTGGCTTACACATTCAGAGTTATTCTGCCAATTCATTTTTTAGGAGCAAAGACATACCTCCCGTATCACATTGCAGCCATCATAAAGAACAACTAAAACAAGGCCCAATTCGTTCTGATGCATTGAGTAGCCACAGGTTTTGGGCACCCGGATTAGAGGGATGGAACGAGCATTGCCTGAAGGGGGGAAAGAAGACATATTGAAATGACAAATACTGTCATGTGCTTATAATCATTTAAGTCAGGATGTGTTACAGAAGATATTTCTACCCATGTCCAGTTGTAAATCACCAGTACCAGGTCCCATAGCCTTCAGTGTCATCTTGTTATGACCACACTGCAGTGAAAACTTCAAGCGCCTCCATGCTGCTTCATTAGCCTTGTCATTCTGCTGCTGCGATGTCTGCTCAAACAGATCTATAGATATCAAGATGTTCCAACATCATTTCAACATCATCTGGCTTGTTAGTATATAGCTATATCAACACAGCATATCAAATTGGCAGATAAACAGTCATGTCTTACCTGTACCATCCGGTTGATACAAGTCAGTGTGCAATAATCCATCATTTTCTGTGGCAGCAGCAGACAGAGGTCCTGATTGGAAGTTAGGTTCTTCTCCATTAAAGAGAATACTTCCACTCCATATTTGCATTTCTGCAGCCTCACTAGCTTGCTTGTCTTGTGCAACTTTTACGCTCAACCCTTTCAAGTTAAAACCAGTTAAACTCGGGGCTAAAGAGCACACAAGTAACAGAACTGCTACAGTTTGCCATCTCCTACACCTCCCTACATAGTCACCGTCCATAATGGGCATGCAAACCTGAAGCAGATGGAAAGCAACTCGCTATGAAGCAGAACAACTAAATCACAGCTTTCACTGCTGTGCACATTCTGGCACCAGGTAATCAACACCAGCTACGTGGAACTCTGACTGTGGCTCGCACCTGTGTTAATTCAGGACACAACAGGTGGGCTCATTAAGGGCCATTGCTCTCTGATTCCAGAGTTGTTCTTAGGCAAATCCTGTCACTTCAGGACATTCATTATGCAGCACACAACAATACCTACATGATGTTTTTATAGGTTATTTTGCTGTTAAGCTACATAAACATATTATTTATTAGGAGCAAAACAAAACCACTTTAGTACCAGTTGATGATTTGCATCTCAATGACATTTTACCTCATAACAAATGTTTTATAGAATCTGCAAGTGTTCATTTAAACACACACACACACACACACACATAGAATCAGAAGTAAATAACATTGACCATCTTGTGACAATTCAATGTTCTGCTGGGAAACGTGTGGATGTTACTTAGACATGTAGCACCCACGTAGACCAGACCAGGCACCCCCACCCCATAGCAATGACACTCCTTGATGGCAGCAGCCATTCCCAGCAGGATACAGCCTGACACAGTCACACACAAAAAAAAAAACGGTTTAGGAACAACTCAAAAACATGAAAAACAGCACAAGGTGTTGACCTGTCCTCCAAATTCACTAGATCCCAAACTGATCAAGTATATGTGGGATGCACTGGAACCACTAACAACATTGTGCTGCCAGACACCACAGGACACCCTCAGAAGGCCATGATGAGTCACAACTGTTTCAAAGGTTATGCCTGATCGGTGTACGGTGACGCTAAAAGTATGTGCCCCTTCATCAGAATTTTCTAGAGTTTTGCATCAAAAGGATTCAAAAGATCTGCAGATTTTTATACAAGTCCTAGGAGTAGACACAGGGAGCACAGTCAAATGATTGGTTTCCTCACATGAACTGTCTGCTTCAGGTCCTTCCACAACATTTCTTTCTGATTAAGGTCAGGACTTTGACTTGGTCATTCCAAAACATTCATTTTGTTCTTCTTTCACCATCCTTTGAATGACTTGTGGACTTGGTATCCTACATGTCTTCCTGCATGGCCCAGTTTCTCTTAAGATTCAGCTCAAGGACAGATGCCCTGGCATTTTTAGAATTTGCTGGTATATGTCTGTGAAGGTTCTCAGTAATCCAGGTCATGGTATATCCAAAAAGGTTCAAAAAAGGCAACAGTTGCCTTTTTTGAACAGATCCAGCAAAACTGGCCTAAACAGGGACATTTCCATCCCCATGTTTCACAGACAGGATGAGGTTCTGGAATTCAGCATTGTTTCATCTCCAGTTACGAGCAACTCATTCAAGACAAATAAAATATTTTAGTCTCATCTATCCACAGAACATTTTCCTCCCAGTCTTCCAGCTTGTCCACATGTTTAGAAAACAGCAGTGGCCTTATCAGTCTGACATGTACACAATGGTTGTGTTCTGATGGTGGATTCATGAACATTACTCAATGTGAGAGAGGCCTTCAGCTGCTTAGAAGTTAACCTGGGTTCCTTTGTGACCTCTGATAATCTTCCTGAACTCGACAGCTTTGTAACATTTTCCAACTTGATGAACAGCAATTTTTGTCCCCGAGATCCTCAGGAAACTCCCTTGTCCATGCCATCATACACATGTGTTGAGAAGATCAGACAGACTAATCCTTGACTTTTAAAACTTAATAGGCACACTCAAAACCTGATTCCCATTTCATTGATTGGAAACCCTTAACAGATGACCCTTACTAGGTTTTGAAGTTAATTTGTTATAGAGGTGCAAAAGTGCACCTCAGATACACAATATTGGCTCAATTTCCTAACCATGTATATTTTAAGTTTCATTTAAATCAGTTCTCATTTGAGAACAGCAATGTAGTTTTACATCCATTTGAGACGTTATCAATGACCTGCTCATACCTCCTCGACTCATTTGAATACCGTACTCTGCTCCACCAGTTACAAAGAAATGTAGAAATGCACACTTCATATACACCACCACTTTGAAAACATTGTATATGGTAAAAATACAAGTCCATCATACACTACTGTCCACACAAATGTTCCACTCAAAGGGCTCTTTCAAAAACCAAGCCGACAATATCACTCAAGTTATCCAAACCATTTATTACCAGTTTCAGCAAATCAGCTTGTATGAGGAAAAGGAAACTCAAAGGGGCCATGAAAGTTTGGGCGATGGTGGGAGGGTACTGGAGGCTGTGTGGGCACCGATTCCGTCGGAGCTTGTGTAGTTGGTGGCGTAGGAGGGCTTGGATATTGTGGATAAGGCAGTGGTACAAGATACGGAGGCACAAAAGGAAGGGTTTGAGTAGTTGTGGTTTTGCCAAGGGCAGGAAACTGGGCCGGGGGCCAAGGCAATGGTGGCAACACGGGCACTTGAAATGGAAAGTGGGGAGGAGCGATGGTCACTTGCTTGCCAGCAGTAGTTGGAGAAATGGGTGGGAGGAAAAAGTTAGTGGAAGAGTACTGTGGAAGTTGTGGCATTCCTGGTGTCTTTGCAGGTGCTGCAGGCTTGGGTAAAACTAGTGAAGGGTACTGGGAATATTGCCCATACTGAGGATACATCATATGGGGTGGAAAGAAATAGGGTGGGGGAATTTGAGGATTTGATGCATCTGGGTACTTGCTGGGCACCTGTGGATTTAATGGTGGGTACACTGCTTTTTGAGGTACAGGGATACTTGGATCAGCAGGACCAGGTGCTGTAGGCTTGGGTAAAACTAGTGAAGGGTACTGGGAATGTTGCCCATATGGAGGATACATCATATGGGGTGGAAAGACATAGGGTGGGGGAAATTGAGGATTTGACGCATCTGGGTACTTGCTGGGCACCTGTGGATTTAATGGTGGGTACACTGCTTTTTGAGGTACAGAGATACTTGGATCAGCAGGACCAGGTGCTGTAGGCTTGGGTAAAACTAGTGAAGGGTACTGGGAATGTTGCCCATATGGAGGATACATCATATGGGGTGGAAAGACATAGGGTGGGGGAAATTGGGGATTTGATGCATCTGGGTACTTGCTGGGCACCTGTGGATTTAATGGTGGGTACACTGCTTTTTGAGGTACAGGGATACTTGGATCAGCAGGACCAGGTACTGCAGGCTTGGGTAAAACTGGTGAAGGGTACTGGGAATGTTGCCCATATGGAGGATACATCATATGGGGTGGAAAGACATAGGGTGGGGGAAATTGGGGATTTGATGCATCTGGGTACTTGCTGGGCACCTGTGGATTTAATGGTGGGTACACTGCTTTTTGAGGTACAGGGATACTTGGATCAGCAGGACCAGGTACTGCAGGCTTGGGTAAAACTGGTGAAGGGTACTGGGAATGTTGCCCATATGGAGGATACATCATATGGGGTGGAAAGAAATAGGGTGGGGGAATTTGGGGATTTGATGCATCTGGGTACTTGCTGGGCACCTGCGGGTTTAATGGAGGGTATACAATTTTTTGAAGTGCATGTTGACCTGGATCAGCAGGACCAGGAACTGCAGGTTTGGTACATCTGAGCAAGACTGGAACTCCCTGCCACAGCATTGGCAGTGTATAACCTCCACCCTTGGGGACAAGAAAACAAAAATCAGAATCCAAAAGGCTAAACAGGGTTTCATTTAGTCTATACCTATTGCCAAGTAATAGTTCTTTGTAGAAGTAACCATTCAAGTAGTAACAGCCTGATAAAGATCCATCTTTTAACCTAGAAATTCACAGTTTGCCACACTTAGTTTTTACACTACTTTTTTTACTCACGTGTGACGGAACTAGCTGCTAAGCTAGAAGGACTTTACGGAAAGGTGAGGGAACCACAGAGATGCATTCAAACAAAAGTTAAACCCAACACAGAATGGCTTTAGTAGAATTTAGGACAAAGGAATGAGACATTTTAGCTCCTGATTACCTACCAATTAACAAATCTTGCCACCATCAACTACCAATTTTCACCCTTTCCATTATTCAAATGCTGCATTTTAGTAAATACGGTTACCTCTTGAACCACATTGCAGCCATCATAGGGAACCAGCAGAAGTAGTAGCATGGAGTTTGAGTTCAAGGTGTAGCCACAGGCAGGAGGGACCTGGGTCAAAGGTACTGGAGGTGCATTTCCTGTGGGAACAGTTACACTATGCAGCCACTGCATAAAATGAATCACATTGTGGAAATCAGTGAACTAGGCGTTACGTTACCCTGCCCCAGAGCAAGCTGCGAAGCTCCTGGTCCAACTGCTCTGAACTTCATCTGATCCCAACCACACTGCAGGGAAGGTGACATGCGCTTCCATGCTGCTTCTTTGACACCGACATCCTGGGTTTGTCCTCTTGTCCAGCCTGACACGGAATATAACAAACATAATACTTTTTTTTTTTCTTCATTTAACAGACAAATTTAAGCACACGTGCAAGTCAGTGTTATTTGAAAACATTTCATATGCTAGGCTCCTGCTACTCGACCAACCTGTCCAGTCAGCTTGGTAAGCGGTTTCATCCTCCACGGAAGCATTTGAGGGTTTCTTGGTCTCCTCTGTGGGCGCGGATCCTTTTTCCAAAACTTTCCCGAACGCGATATCTCCCTCACTTACGCCTGTCCTGGGAGCGTCGACTTCTTTCCGCCCTTCTCGTCTTTGGGTTTTCCTCAGTCGGTAGCAGTCGACCGTTTGCGCAAATAAACAGGCAAGAACAACAGTTGCAGCCAAGCAAACAGTCGCGCGTCTCCTTGCTGCTTTACGCATCATTCTGTTGTGCGTGGCTCGTAGTAAACGTCAAGAGCGTTCTTCCTTCTTGCTCCTATTTGTATCGAGACGTTTTCCGGCAGCCGGAAAATCAGGTGAAGTGACAGCCAATCAAAAGCTGCGACAGGAAGCCTAATTAAGCTGTGTAATTATTTGAAATTGGTAACATGTGGGCCCCGTCAAGAAAGAGAACCGGAGATTTGAGGTTGATTGTCTGTGGTTTTTTATATATATATATCTTTTTTTTTTTCAGTCCACAACAGTTCACCTCACTGATATATAATAAATAAATAAATAAATAAAACTTTCTCCAGTCGGTTTCCTACTGATGTTTTGTCAGCTGCCAGGCTCTAAGCTCAGGGAAGAATTTGAACATCTACAGCTCCATGGCAACAGCATGGGCGCACTCCACCTGCTGATCCAGAACAGCTACCAAATGATCCCTGAGGTGAGACTGTTTTGACATTTTTACTTTTGTGTTGTTGGAGCTTTCATGTTTCAAAATCTACGCTTAGACGTCTGTAAAAGTTGGCATTTTGTCTGTTTGTCAGATCTTTCACTCAGTGTGGAGGGCCTACATTACCAAGTTCAGAAATATTCAACAAAGGAATCCAAATTCAGTCAAACAGGCTGTGAGGTTGAATCTTACTTAAACTTCAACTTGAGCCTCGACAAAAAAAATTGCAAAAGGATCCCCTGTTGTTTAAATCCTGGAGCAGTCAGCACTTAAAAGTATTAAACAGTGCGCTAGAAGTGTGCTTCATTATGTTTGTGTCTGTATTGTGACCAGTAAGCAGGAGCCTACTTCATCTCCAAGGTTACTGACAACACCAGCAAGTGTGAAGCATTCCTAATTATTTGACTACGGTTGTGGTGAGTGGATTACCTCTTCATTATATCTCACTAAAATTATAACTACATTCAATGGACACACAATGAAAACTAAAAAACTTACAGCCATTGTGGCCTTTATGTTTCTCCTCTTGTGTATGATAATTGGTTTTATACTTTTAACAATATAATGCTAATACAGCAACATGAGTGTGAGCGATAGGAGATAGAACGTGCTTTTCTATTCCATTTACTGTATGTTTTTCTTCCTGTCATATTATTTCATGCAGGGATTAACCCGCTGAACACAGTCAGAGGGACAGACAAAAAAAATGTCAAAACAAAAGTTCAGCTTTTCCTGTAAGTTTGCTCCAATCATTAACAAAATAATATTGCCGATCTCTTATTTAGACTAAACACGATTTAGTGATCCAACATTGACTTCTGTTTTACATTTAGATGCTGCTACTTTAGAACATGATCCGCTGTCTGTCCCGCACGACCACGTAAGGCAGACAAAGTAGTAAATTAATGTTTTATCTTGCTTGTGTCTTTGACTAAAGTCTTGTTTACTTCCGTTTGATTTGTATTTTTCTCACTGTTTGGAAAGAGCATACAAGAGGGACATCCACAGTGTGTCAGTGACCCACCCGCATATTGTATCAGAGCCGCAGGAGTGCTGAGGTACAATCGGGAGTCGGACAACGCCAGGACAAACTTAGCAACCGTTCTCCCAGCGGTACTGAGATCAAATGTCTATGCAGTGTTTTAACTTTCCATCTACTGCAGCATGATGTTACTGATCAGTCCAGTTTAGCTTTCTGTTGTCCAGCCTTCAACAGAATACCCAGTACCATGCGAGTACTGTGGGGGAAAGGCCAGACCCCCACTGCTGGATCTCACATGCGTACAGGAGCCTGAGGTGAGACGGATAGTACATGTACAAAACCAAATTTACCCTTTGAAACGTTAACCTCTTCCAATCATCTTTTGTGTTCTTTTCAGAGAACTCACTTCTGTTGCGTTCAGCGGCAGCAACTGCATCAGATGCTGGTGACGATGTTTGAGGGGAGAACAAATTTCGGGTCTTGCAATCTGACATCAGAGGAGGAAAAGGAGACGGAGGAGCTGGCTTTCCAAGGCAGGAAGATGGAGGATCACAACAAGTTTATCAAGGACTTAGAATCTCAACTTAGGTACGCATTCGCCTTTTAAAAGGCCTTAATCTCTTCTAGAGATACACACAAATGAAAATGCACTATTAAAGAGCAATGTAATTTTTTTCACAGAATAGAATCTGAACCAAAGGTTTTTGAGGGTTACTCTGTTAATCTACCTGGAGCAGAGACCTGTGAGTAATCGCTAAATGAGAAATGCACAGACACAAACATACACACTAGCAGCCTTAAATCCGTGTCATGATAATTGAGCATGAGCTGGCATATGAGACATCTGTGGCATTTATGTACTTTTCGATTTGCCTGAAAGAAAAGTGTATTTTGACTCTGGAATACACTGAAACTAACACGGTTCATTCTGTGCTGTTGTTTAGCTGCCCCAAAATCAAACATCCTCAGCTTCCGACTCTCTTGTGATCCAGGAAAAGGATGCTGCACTGTGGATCCGACTGAAAATAGCTTGACGGTGGAAGAGAAAGAGGAGCAGGGGTTGGGCCCCTTTTGCGATCACCAGCCAATTCAGTTTGGCATGTGTCATCATCAGGTACCCACAAATTTACTTCATGACCCATATACAGCAAGGAGGCATTTGTTTATCCTGGTATGCTGCAAATATCTGAAACTGCACAGATGGTGTTAGATCAAGACCAGAATATATTTGAGCAGAAGTCTGTGTAATCTTGACCTTTTTAGACACTGTATACTGCCCCCATGTGGTCACACTGTGTTTAATTAATACATGCAATAAATGATCCACTCCTAAAGGGATGGTTTGAAATGGAGTTGTATGAGGTACTGTAGATGTTCGGCACACCCCTAGTTTGGAGAAGCAGATAAGGAGTACAGCTTAGCAATGAATCTACATCAGTTATGTTTAAAATATTTGCTGTTTAAACTTAATTGACCACCAGACCTGATATGAATCCGTACCCATTATCTCTTCTACCTCGTCTAAGTCACCAGACTCCACTAAACAAAACATTTAAGTAGCTTGCCTTCTGTTGCCTGAATTTGTTTGTTGCTTATGCAGGTGAGCAATTTGGGTGTGGTAACACATCACCTCAGATCAGCGTTGACGTGTTAAAACACAAATCACACAGCAGGGGAATTTTATGTAACAGCTTCAGTTCCCTAAATTCCAATTACGAGGCAAGGGCCAGCCTTAAAGAATACTAGTCTAAAATTACTTGAATGTTAAGCCTACGTCTCCCATAATGCAACTCTAAAAATAATCTTTCGCTAGATTTCTGTTCCTTTTATAAATGGCCAGCTCACTTTTATAATGGAGCCAATCATCAGTGTGGATTTGTGTACTTGCTGAGGTGTCCCTTAACAACAGAAACGGGGTGTGTGTGTGTGTGTGTGTGTGTGTGTATATATATATAAAATTAGCATGTTTTGACCCTGTCCAATCTTATATTCACAGGAGAGCTCTGGATTCCTGGAGAAGTATTACTCCAATGGCAGGAAATTTCTCACTGCGTTCCCTGATGGCTCTGCTCAGGTCTTGTATCCACTGAGATGAAATATACTGCGAACACACACTGCCTGGTCAAAAAAAAAAAAAAAGTTGCTACCAAAAAAAAAAAAAGGTCACACACTAATATTTCGTTGGACCGCCTTTAGCTTTGATTACAGCACACATTCGCTGCAGCATTGTTTTGATAAGCTTCTGCAGTGTCACAAGATTTATTTCCATCCAGCGTTGCATTAATTTTTCACCAAGATCTTGTATTGGTGATGGGACAGTCTGACCACTGCACAAAGGATGTGTCTTTCAACATGGTTGTTTAAAAAATGAGAAGTTACTCATTGCATCAGTTGGGGTTAAATAACTTGTTGCCAGCTGAAAGATAATCACCCATGCAGTAATTATCCAATGGGAGGCTCGTACCTATTTGCTTAGTTAAATCCAGGTGGCGACTTTTTTTTGGCCAGGCAATGTATTTCTACCATGCTCTGTGCCTTTCAGTGAATTTTGAGTAATTAAAAATTCCAATTTTAGCTTTAAGTATTTCAAACCAGACAAACGGTCGGTTGATTTAGACCAGGGGTGGGCAAACTATGGCCCGCGGGCCACATCCGGCCCGTTGGTCTTTTTAATCCGGCCCGCCGAAGATTGATACAGAATTGCGCAAATCAAATCATATCAGTATTATGACTGCATTCATTTGACCTTGTCCTGTAATGCCTGTAAGGCGCATTAGGCACAGTGATAACTTGACTAGATTTTGCGGAGCCCGGGCTACTCTCCGTTATTACTCTGCTACTGCTCTGAACCCATCTGCAACAACGAGTTGCGAAGAAAAGAAAAGTCGACAGTGAGCGCCGAGTGTTTAATAAGGAATGGACAACTAAATACTTTTTCACTGAAGTCCGGTCAAAGGCTGTATGTCTTATTTGCCAAGAAACCGTTGCGGTTCTAAAGGAATACAACATCAGCCATCACTTTTCCACCAAGCATGCTAATTACGCTAACAACCAGTCAATGCAAGAATGGACGGCTACTGCTCAGAGGTTGGCAGCTAGTTTGCAGGCTCAGCAAAACACTTTTATCCGACAAACTGCCATCCAAGAATCAAGCACGAAGGCAAGTTATTTGCTGGCATTCAAATTAGCAAGGACCAGCAAGCCTTTCTCTGAAGGGGAGTTTCTCAAAGAGTGCATGGTAGAGACAGCAGGTATCTTTTGTCCTGAGAGCAAGAACAAATTTGAAAAAATTAGCTTATCATGCAGGACAGTGACTCATGACGAAGACTTAGCTAGCAAGCTAAACAAAAAAATTTACATTATATTCCTTGGCACTGGACGAAAGTAATGTCATAAGGGACACCACTCAGCTTTTAATTTTTATCAGAGGGATTAATGACAATTTTGAGATAACGGAGGAGTTATTGGCCATGGCATCCCTAAAGGGGAAAACACGGGGAGAGGACTTGTATGACAGTGCGTCGGGGGTCACCAAGAGGCATAAGCTACCTTGGAGTACGCTCGCCAACGTTACCACAGATGGATCGCCAAATCTGACTGGGAAAAACGTCGGGTTGCTCAAAAGAATCCAGGAGAGGGTGAAAGAGGACAACCCTGAGCAGGAGGTGATTTTCTTACACTGCATAATCCACCAGGAAGCACTGTGTAAATCCGTATTGCAGCTTGACCACGTAGTGAAGCCAGTTGTAAAACGTGTTAACTTTATTCGAGCGAGGGGACTTCAGCATCATCAGTTTATTAAGTTCCTTGAAGAAACTGACACTGATCACCAGGACTTGCTTTACCACTCCAGTGTCTGCAGGTTAAGTTTGGGGAAAGTATGCCATCGAGTGTGGGAGCTCAAACAGGAGATTCTCATTTTTGGAGCTACTAGAGAAAGCTGACGATTTTCCTGAGCTGAGTGACACAGATTGGCTTTGTGATTTAGCTTTTGCTGTGGACGTACTGACACACATGAATGAGCTGAACGTGAAGCTACAAGGGAAAGACCAGTTTGTTCATGAAATGTACACAAACATCCCAGCCTTCAAAACCAAGCTAGCTTTATTCTCAAAGCAAATGTCAAACAAGTCATTCGACGTGAAAAAATACAGGAAATCACTGGACGACCTGCACGGAGAATTCTGCCGTCGGTTCTCTGATTTTGGAAAAATTGACAAGTCACTTCAGCTGGTGTCATGTCCCTGCTTGACGTCAATCTGCCGGTTCCTTCTCATGGTTGTGCTCCGGAGCAGAGTGTCCCCTGGGAGACACGAAGAGACAGCAAAGCGTAAAGGCGTTAAAGAATGCGGTTAGAAGAGCATCACAACGACGTCTACAAATGTTTTACTTGACTGAAAGTCAGTTAACAATGATCTATGTATGTAATGCATGAGCAATGGTATGTAAAGCTTTCAGTAACTGGGAATTCATGTATGTTTCTGTTCTTATCCCCCATCTCACTTTTATGTTACAATTCATTATAAGCAAAGAAGTTTTATTGCCCTATTCGTCTTTATTTTGATCATTTGACTCTTATTAATCTCCATATTTGCTAATTTGACTGGAGGCTGAAAATACTAACCACTGCATGTCCCAGATAAGTCTATAAATGTTTGGACACTTTTTTTTTATTCTGTTTACCAAAATATATTGAAGTTGACGCTATACAATAAATATGGACTTAATGGACTCTCTTATCTGCAGAGCTGCATGTTTCTCGTCTGTGGTCCTGGCCACTTCTCTTTCTTAGCAGTTGATTATTGATAAAACTGCTGCTACTGCCCAACCACCTGATTAAATGGTAGGCCATGTGAATAAGGATCGGTAGTTAATGTTTCAAGAGCTTCAAGGTTCTGATGAGAAGAAAACTGAGGAAATATTAATATGTTTAAAACCATGATTGATGGAGAAAAAAAAAGATCAAACCCGCAGATTCATGCAAACTAAGATGAATGGATCTGCTTTAACCACAGGAACAATGTTAACTATGTTAAGTTTGTTTTAATTATGTGGGTTATTTTTTTATTTTGCACCCAAAATAAATAAAAACTGTACAGTGTTTCTATTACTGTTATTTCAAATTCCTACTAGTTTGGGCATATTTTTAACATTAATTCCCTATTTATCCAAAAAGCAACTGGATTTGTAGAGTTTTTGTGAAGACAAGCCAGTTGGACGCTTTTTGGATATACCATGACCTGGATGACTGAGAATCTTCACAGACAATTCCCTATTTACTCATTTTAAATCTGATTTGAGACACTTTGTAATATGGTATATAAATTATTTTAGACAGTTCTGTGTTCTCAGAGACAAATAAATGTTGACAAATGCATGAAAACAACTCCAGGTTTGTTTTTTCTTAAATTCAGATTCTATCACGCTACTTTAAATATTCAGAATCGTCAATACTTACTAACAATAACTTACTATAACTAACTAATAACTCAGAACTTAGTTATAGAAGAGATGTGTAAACATTAGTGTATGTTGTTTTTATTTTTATGCTGTTAATGAAACCATTCACTCACTCATTCACTCACTCACTCACTCACTCACTCACTCATTCATTCATTCATTGTCCGTAGATGGCTAGAGCATATTGCTGTTGATGTCTGGAGCTTCTTCCAGCAGGCAATGGACAAAAGATGTTTTTTGTCCAATACCGTAAGGACAGGCTGCCAGTACATCACAGGGTTAACACAGAGAGACACCAGGCCACTCTGGATGGGGCTCCTCACCATGACAGGACAAACACAGAGGGACAAACAACCATTCACACACACATGGGAAAGGGATGGGGGGGTTCAGTGTGGTAGGGGTTGGAGGAGGGGGGTCATAGGCTCGTGGTTATGGCAGAGGTCAGGCTGAGGCTGGGTCTCTCAAGTTCTTTTGAAAATTTTGAGGAATCGCTTCCACAGAGATTTCTTCTTCACTTTTTTTGGCACCTCCTCCATCTGCTGTTCTAGGTGTGGCAGTCTGTCCGTCAACTCTTTTCTGGAGTTCTCCCCCTCCTCCACCGTCTTCTTGATGGCCTCGGTCATGGATTGTAAGCGGTGCTGGAGGTCGGCCTTTTCCTGGTCCCAGTGTCTTCTTTCATTTTCCAGATCCTCCTGCATCTTGATGGCTGCAGCCGTCACAGTTGACGTCGTCACTGTGTTCTTAGAAACGTAGCGGAGCTTCTCCTTTTCCCACTGACGTTGTTGCTCGTTGTAATAACTTTTACATGTCATATATATCTGTTCACACAAACACTCCAAATATTTGTTCCTGGCCCGGCCCCTCACATTGTGGCCCGCGAGTTTGCCTGCCCCTGATTTAGACTATATGTGAAAATCAACGTGTGTTCTACAGTAGGTGTTCCCATCCTTATCGCCATGGTTACAGTTACCCCTCAGGCCTCCTGGCTCTCGTTGTCGTGGTCACGCAGCAGAAAGGGAGAGTGTGCATCGTGTATGATGACAGCATTGCCCCCAGCCAACGGATTAGAGCCGTGTTCCAGTCTGATGGTGTGGCGGCGTGTTACCACAGTAATGGAAACATATGGTACAAAAAATGGGTTCATAATTACAGTTTGTAACAAATATAGTATACTGGATTATTTAGTTTTTTATATACATCTTTAAATATAATTTTGGTTAACCAATATCCTTTCTTCATACTAATGGGAGGAATATTCATGTGTGCTTAAAGGGAAAAACTGACATGCAAATATAATTATGTATCATTATATTACATGTTTATTATATTCACAGCAGTGTGTGTGTGGATGTTACAGGCTGGCTTTAAACAGGTCAGGTGGCCAGTGTTTGAATGAATCAGGAGCCAGAGTTTCTCGATGGAGCTGGGGAAATCTGAGCCTCACTCCCACACCCCTGCACCCCGTCTTCTTGTCCCTCAATAAATCTGTCGGTGTGCGAGTCCTGGGGAACACACAAGTGTTTGTGTCCTTCTTGGCTAGAGGACAACAGGCAAAGTTCAGCGTGGGTACCTGCTGTGCTCAGGTAAACCAAAAGCATTACTTTCTTCTTTTTAACATGTTATTTTTTTTCTTCAAACACAAAACATTAAGCACCAAGTGTTTGAGCCAAAAAAAAAAAAAAATTACATTAAATTTACAGTGCCCTGCATGTCTGCTTATTAAAACGCCAGATTTGAGCTTTAGCTTGTATTTACATGGAATTCATGAGTGCCATTTCTTATGAGCACTGCATGACATCAGATTGTTGAGAAACTGTACATTGACAGGTTTGCTAATAAACGAAAATGAAGTATTCTGGCTTTGATGTGTTGTAGGGTGAATATCAAAGGGATGAACCTGCTTCTGGATCATCAGCACAGAAGGAGGAGCTGTTTGTGTTGGCAGCAAAGATGAGGATTCACCTGGCCCTTCAGCGTCTTCACCTGTACCTAGTGACGGCGTCCCATCCCCGACCGCTAAAGGCCTCACTCGCACCTCATCTCCAAGTTGTTGCCCGAAAGCTTTTGGAAGCCAGCGCTGATGGGGTAATGAGCGACAGTGACAGAGCCTTCATCCACAGCTGCCTTAAGGATTGTTGATGGATCTGTAATAAAGAACACTGCAGCACAATGACAGCAGCCTAGTCACAGGGGTATGAGATAAAGTCGAACACGACTTTATGATCTTGTATTAGGTTGGACTAATTTTTCCCCAAATAACTGTAGGGAATCTCAGAGTGAATGAAGTCTTACCTTTAGTGTTCAGAGATAGTATTTTAGCATTCACCTCTAACTTGGAACTGCACTTCAAAATGCATGACAAGAGAGGTAAATAACATTGTAACATCTGTCACAATTCAATGCTCTGCTGGGAAACTTTTGGACCTAGCATTTGTATGCCACCCACCTAGATCAGGCCAGGCACCCCCACCCCATAGCAATGACACTCC
Source organism: Chelon labrosus (assembly GCF_963514085.1). Classification (NCBI taxonomy): domain Eukaryota; kingdom Metazoa; phylum Chordata; class Actinopteri; order Mugiliformes; family Mugilidae; genus Chelon; species Chelon labrosus. Next base: position 13,327,795 of record NC_140342.1, read on the forward strand.
TTGATGGCAGCAGCCATCCCCAGCAGGATGCAGCCTGACACAGACAAAAACGTGTCAGGAACAACTCAAAAAACAGCATATGTTGACCTGGCCTCCAAATTCACTAGATTCCAAACTGATCAAGTATCTGTGGGATGATCCACAGAGGCCCCTCCCCTCAACCCATTGGACCCAAAGGCCCCCCACAGGACACCCTCAGAAGGCCCATGTCCATTTTCTGATGAGTCACAACAGTTTTGGAGGCACAAGGGAGACCTACACAATATTAGGCCTTATGTCTGATCGGTGCATCTGCCACGTCTGATTTTACAAATAAAAACACTTATGTGTTACAGGAACTCACAATGACAGTAAGTGACCACAATCTTGATGACATCTAATGGGAACTGGCCCATTACCCATTTCAAACTGCCATCTCTAAAACCTTACCTCTCACTTAGGTTACCAAGATAATCAGTAAATCAACTTAGCCTCATATTTAAATAGTTACAATATGTTTTATTAATCTTCTTAGCTTCCTCCAAGGTATGTAAATATAAAAATTATTCAGAAATCATACCAAGACACATTTTCCCAATGTCACAACAGTGATTACAGATTTTAAGAGTTGCAGTTTTTACATGGTCAACTACTTTAGGACACTCTAGGACAAAAAAGAAAATTAAATTTTACATATGGCTCAGTGGTAACAAATGACACCATTTTATTACATAAATCAATTATATGCAACAAGTTAAAAACTACAAGAATCAATGTTAAATCTCTCCTCGTGCGAACACTAATGTCACCTGGATGAAATCTGCAGTAGTATGAATATTACAAGTAAATGAGAAAATGGCTAGCACTGTTGCCATGGATCCCACTCTGGCGTCAGGGGCAGGACATCTCTAAGGGGCATGGTGAAGAGTGATGGGGGCATCCAGTCTGTGCTAGCAGTCTTCCTGCCTTCAGCGCAGACGTTCATAAACATCACCTCACAGCCCAGTGAGAAACCCACCTCAAACCTACACAAGAGGAGAGCAGACCAAATTAAAGCATGGACATTTGAAAAAGAAGAAAACCAATTCCTTCAGCTTTCCTAGGGCTAAGAACACTAGTGTACTTACATGGAGGGGCGTTTAGCTCCAGCCAGGAATTTAACAGTAGGGTTAAGAGTGGAGATGTGGTCTTGTGTTCATGTGAACGTTCATCTTCATCTCGTTGTCCAGGATTTGTACAAGCTGCTGCATGGAGGGCAGGTGACCTGACTCCAGTTTGGACCACACTGGCACATCTATGAAAAGACAATACTCTCACTGTAATCCACTGGATGTAGTTCCACCAACACACAACTTTATTAATGTAGGAACAAATTATGATACAATAACAGTAATAAAATATAGCATTATGTTAGTACAGTTGAAGCCAAATAAAATTGACCTTAATCCAAAACCATTGGGGTCAGTCACTAAGCTCATGGTTTGAACAAAAGACTCACCATTTAATGTGATTTCAAACGCTCCTGTTGACATTAACTGGTTTTCAATCATATTGCTGAAGAAGAACACCATCATGCAGGCATATATCTGAAAGAAGAGGGAAAGAAATCTGAAATGAGACCTCTGTACAAAAACGATTTCCCCACATTGTTTACCATCCAAATCTTCTTTACTCAGTCTAACAGGTGTAAATAGTGTGTACCTGAACACCTCCTCTCTAGACACACAGTGGATGACTTATTGACCTGAATTTTTATGTTTGTATAAACATTGCTTTCTCTCTTATTGACACTTCAAGTGGGCGTTTCTGTTAACACACTTTTCAATTTGACCGGACTGATTTGTGACGTAGGCACATCCTCTCCCAAAGAGCTCTGCTTATTGATTGATGAGATTAGGTTGTAGTAAGATTACACAGGGGCAAATAACAGGGCTTGGCACAGTCAGATGTCTCAAGGCTTTTTAGTTATTGACACTATCAACACATATACAACATAGAAGTTTGGGATGTCTTACCCAAGAGGATTCAATATATACATCTTTAGACGCTTTGAATATGCATGTACACAGCTAGAGACCCTAAGACTGTGTTATTAGTCGGATGTAGCTTAGATAAGATTTAAAGCTCATTAGTAAAAACAAGGTGAAGCCAAACACTGACTAAATCTTTATTTATTCTGTATGCAATTGCAAGTTTGTTTGTAAAAACTTTGACTTCTAAACACACAATACATAGAGCTTTCAGTTAAGATGCACAAACAGCAGTTACTGCAGTTTTATTTACAAAACTATGTTTGTACTCAGTTGGCCGTCTCCCTCTGAGCAGGTTTTAAACCCTGGAGACATCAGATCCAAGCCAAACAATGCTCAACACAGCCTCCTGAAGCCCCTGAATGAGCGCCTAATGAAACCCTATGGGTGTAGGGCGCAATTGATGTTGTGTTTGGATACAGCTGTGTTAGAAACAAAGACAACTACAGCCCCCCCTTCCTGCATTACTATATTCAACTCATGTTCCTGACTCCACCCTCAAAGACACCACACGTGATATTTACAAAAATTCTCACAGGATCCGAGCTTTGACAACTCCAGTAATGCCAGGAACACTTACCTTATTTCCCTGACCCCACTCCCAGATGCCCGGGGCTTGCATACCAATGAGGGCAAAAGGGTCCTTGCCAATAATAATGAGCCCAATCACCAGCAGTTTGAACATAGACAGGAAGGAAGCAACGTGTCTGAGGAAAGAAAAGAAAAAAAGTGGATTAGATACCGGTCCTAGAAATGTCAAACAATGCTTAATATAGATGTTAAATCTGTCCACAGCCTTTAAGATACATTAAAATTATGGAGATATTGGTTTATAGAATTTGGCTGGTATGGAAATAAAATTTGAATTCCTGAAAAGTCATTCTCTTAATAAAATTCAAATGGACACAGAAGCATATCCGATGAATCATCTTACCAAATGATTTGAATATGAAAATTGGGGCCTGCAGACTGTTTGACTCCTGTATTACTACTTTAAACTTCGACATGCCGAAACTGGTTGAACGACAACCCATGAGTGGACATATTCTGTTGGTGATTGAGCAAGAGATATACATCGTAAGACTGGCTGAACACACTGGCTGAAGAATTTGACTCCCAGCGTGCACTACTGTCTCTGTTCTTTAATAGGGGTATTCTCTAGTGGGTTCATTAAGAGTTCACCAGATGAGGACCTGAGAGTCACAGCTTTAACTACAACGCCTGGGATTACCACACAAGCCAGTCTCACATTAAGACTCGCCCTGTTATGGAAACGTAGGCCAATTCTTTATTTGAAAACATTTAAATCAATGATCAATTATAAAAAAAGTTGCCTCATTTGTACCTTAATGAGTGACATTAAGTTTTAGAGCCATATGGATACAGTTTTTCCACAAACGTTGGGCTACGTCAAAACTCCCAAAGTAAACTCCATGGCCAGAAAAGCCTGAGCCATGAGAATTCTGCTTCCTCAGTCGAATCACAGCTAATCTCGGGCGGCTTTGAGGCCGCTTTAATAAAGCTGCACATAATCCACTTGTAACAAGGCAGACAATCCCTCGCTCTCTTACCGATAGAGGGGTATGGGAAGATAGTTCTCCCCTTCAATGCGGATGTCCGGGTACCGCTGGTACAAGGCCTGCGTGTACTCCTCAAACACCCGCTTGTACCCTCAGGAAATGCTGTGTGGAGACAAACACACCGTTAGAAAGAAAGACACAGTTTGGAGCTGGAAGAACAAACATGGAAGAGAAAGATAGTCACAACACAGCTTCGTAAGGGTTAGACTGACAATTTATCAGTCAAATCTTAATTCCAAACCTATCTGGAGACTATGTGAACTTCAAGTATGCAGCAAGTTATCTTGCTATGAACTTTTAAGGCTGCATGTCCCCATTTCTTGTGTTTGTTAGCTTTAAAGAAATGCAAATGTTCATGTTTACTCAAGTCTCATATCCTCGCACACAGAGTTCACGTAAAACCACGTGATATTTGTATTAGCATAACCGAAATCCTCGTGGTTAAAGATGAACACATGCTTTGGTTAATATGTTATGTAGCTAAACTGCCATCTGCTTCAATAGAGTCAGCTCAAAGCGCCCGGCATGATGCACAAAAACAGAAGGTACAACGTTTAAGTAGCATACAGTCATAGATCCGGACAAATGAGGCATTTAACCCGGATTTGAAATAATCCTGTAGTCCGTACAGTGTAAAGAACTGGTTAATCTAATCTACGGACTCTGGGCGGCTCTTGTGGGATTTAACGTTAGTGGCATTTTTGAAAGCGGAAGTGGAGCCATGTTTATGAGAGCTGACAGAAAAAACAAAAAAATAAAAAAACATCCATTTATTTATTTTTTTTTAATTATGTGTGCTGAGAATAGTTAAAGACTTAAAATAAACACAAATATTTGACGAGAGAGCTTATTAACAAGACATGCTAACATAAACCTAGCGTAGCTTTTATCGATTCGGCCTGCTACGCTGTTAGCCTCAGAGTTTAGCTAGCGTGCAATGACTCGCCAGATTTTCGCTTATCTGCTTACCAAATTTGAAATTTGAGAAGAGGTCCCGTTGCGAACTGCATCTTCATCTTTTTCACGCCACTGCTGTCACCAGACGTGGCGCAGCACAGCGAGAAAACCCCCAAGACGAGGAGCGAAAAACGTAACCACTTCATCGCCATCCGTTCCGGGGTTGGTGTGCTCTCTCACTGAGAGTAGTGGAGGAGGAAGGCTAATCTGTACACTTCGTTACTGGTTGGTCCCTCCTCTTCCTCCTGCCGTAATCTATGAATTCAAAACACAACTAGCACCGCCTTTAGCGCCACCTACCGTTCTGGCTGTTCAACTACACTGTCATGTCATTTTAAACCATACACAATCAGCTGTTCCTGACTGGCTTAGTTAACAAGCAAACAGTCACGGTGTTGTTTTTTTTCGGATTCAATCATACCATTTCTGCTGCCGGTTTTAAGAAATCTTCGAATAAAAATATACACTGAATTTATAGACAAACTATAACTATGGAGCCACCTTGTGGTTAACATGTCTCCCCATTTATTTTCTCTGTATCACATACTGTTAACTGTTAACTGTCCTTGTAATGGGACCGGGAGAAGAAGGAATAAATAAATAAAATTATAATAGAAATCCAAACAAATTTATTAAGGCTCCAACCACTTGAAGTGCTCGAACCTCTATTTATAAATTATAATTATAAATAACAGAGCCTCATATGCCAGCTGGACTTCCCTGCTGAGGCTACTGCCCCCGCAACCCGGATCCGGATAAGCAGAAGACTAAGACACAGCAGCGACCTTTACAGTCTGACCAGAACAGCATTTGCCTTTCCAAATTGTCAATACCAAAGCAATGCTTTCAAAATTTGTAATTGTTGAGAAATATAATCACCCACTGGATTACAATTTAAGGGCTTTGCTTACATCTACTTTGTGTAACCAATTGTCTGTAGCAACGGCATTCACCAGCTTGAAGTGATTTAAACTCCTAACCTGCTTAGTTCTTAAACTATTAACTACTTGGTAATACTAGAGAACTCAGTTTAGATGGCCATGAGTGGTTCTGTAGAGGCTGTACAGCACTCACCTGTGGCATCGGTTCTGTATGCTCAGTTCTGATATTTGTTCTCAAAAATGCATCTCAGTATCAGAACTGAATTACCATGAGACCATGTGTGTATTAAATAATTTAACATCTCTTCCTTTGAAAGCTCTGACCTGGCTACTTGTTGTTGGTACTTGGGTTATACTTCCCCCTTGGCTCTGTCCTCATGTGTGGTCTCCCCTCCCTTGTTCAGCTATTAGCTAGGTTATGATGCATGGTTCCTACGGGAAACCTTCAGCATCAAACAATATGTAATTGATGTGATGCCTGAGACAGTGTTCAAATACATTTTATTTAACAGGGTTATAAACAGTAAAATCTGAAGTGTTAAAAGTCAAGAACTCTTTCAAACGCCCACTACTTGGTTTTTGGGCTTGTTTTACTGGTCCAGCCTCGTCATTCGCTCCTGCAAAGCCAGAACAGTGTCTGTGGATGACAAACAAGACTTAATTATTGTAAAGCACTCACCTTTTGGTTATTTATGGCCAATTCTTTGTTGGACACTACAATATATTTGACCGGATAGCAAGGAGATTGGTTGTGGTCTAGATGTTTTGGTGAACTTTCAGATTTTTCACAGATGTAGAAGCTCCATCATCTGATGCGAATGGCTTTAAACAAAAGCTGCAGCCCAGCAAGAATAACGGCAATGTTTACTGTGTGATATTTCTCGATTTAGCATTTAGTTTGTACAAACCCAGCAACTTCCGTGAGTGATCCAACAGGTCAGGAAGCCCTGTCTCAATGTTGTACGAGGTTTGGTCCATTGCATTTGCAAGCTCGCTTGACCTCTGAGGAACAAGAGTTAGAAATGTACAATGATATACAAAACTTCTGTTCAACATGTGTGTGGTAAGGAAGAGCAAAGTAAAGAAAACTCTACCTTTAGTTCTGCATAAACTTTCTCTTCCAGCTCAGTCACCTGAGATATGGCATCATACACGCTGGTGTCCACAGACTCCTAAACAGTACAAGAGAGAAAAAACAAATCATTTAAACCTATCACACACAGATTATATTGCTCATAATTAAATCATTTTGGTCTCATGCGAAAACTTACCTCATCTGAGGAGCTACTAAGTGGCTCCTGTGCCTTAGGTGCTCCACTGGTTTTGGAATTGCCATTCAGTTCCTTCACTCTGTCAAAGAGCAGAAAATGTTTCAAGCTTCATCATCCCATACATAGCATTGTGTTCTCATTGAAAAAAAAATAAACAACAACGTCAAGATTGATCTTCAGTAGCTAAACATGTACCTGTCAGCATATCGTAGTGTGTTCATTGTATATTCACATGAAGCCATGCCTGGAGAGAGCATGGCAATCTATGAAATAAAGAAAGAAAATATGCATACATTAATTCTGTATTTAAACAAACGTACATACATTTAAGTTTGTGCCTATTGTGCATCTGCACCAGACCACAATAAACTATAGCCTGTAATTTGACGTTTTAACGCACCATGCAGGTCCTGGACTTCTCTCCAATGAAGGAATCCCGGAGGACTTTGGTTAAAGTGCTCATCCGGAAAGGAATGTGATCACTGTTCTTTCCCAGTGAACGAATACACTCCTGCAGGACAATAAAATAGAGGTGTTGGGCATATTTTCAACAGCTTGCGGCACATGCACATTAATATTTGAATCGAGTTCTGAGAATGTCAGAAGATTTAAGCATTTGGAGCACTCTCCTTTACGGTTTCATTTTAAAAAGAGACACAAACCGACTCTATGTTGCCCAGCTAGTTATTTATGGAGTGTGTAGAGGCATCAGTATCAACCATAGTTTACCTTGAGAGCCAGCAGGCTGCGGTTGATCTCTGCAGTCTCCACCAAAGTGCTGCGGTCATTGCTGCTGACATCTGTGCCCCGCTCATTGCCAGCCAAATCGACCAGTGAAAATTTGCCGTGCAGCGTGGTAGCACGGTCGTTGCGTCGAAGCACAATCTGGAGGACGGCATGAGAGCGGGATGAGTTGGCATTGGCTGAGGTCTGGCCTGAAGTTCTGTAAAGAAGAAGAAATACAACAGGATTCATAAAAGTTCAATCACATGCTTTGGCTTCACGCTAACAGTTTAAAACATTTAAAACTTTTTGTTCCAATTGTAGTTTTCGGGTTGCCATAATAACTATACAATGATCACAATTATCAATACGTTTTAGTCAACATCTAGTTTAAAAAGAGCAAAGAAAGAAGCATGTACCTTAAGACTGAAATATACACACTGTTAATGGCAAAGTACCTGCATGCACTGCCCAACTGAATCATCTTGATAACCTCTTCTGCTGAGGACACACAGACTTCCTCCAGGCCCACCACCTGAACCTGCTGTCGGTCATCCTCCAAAACACGAAGCTTGGCCTTCTTATTCAGCAGGTCATACACCTAAATCAAAAAGTACATCTTGTTAAAGTGATAACTTGAATAAAAATGTTCTCAAATGTACCAGTGGATTGTTTTTTTTTTTTCTTACTTTGCCATTGTAAATCTCAAAGAAGCTGACATAAGCAGAGAGATCCAGATTAGCATACTTCCTGTGGTTGAGATAGGTGAAAACATCCTGGGCTAGAAGAAAAAAATTAATCACAGTTTGATAAGGGACCAGTTTAATCAATCCTTAATGTTCTGTAGTTTAAAAAGTCAAGCAATAAGTCTCATATTAATTAACTTGAACAAATATAAATTACGCAGGAATAAAACTAATTGGAACTTTGCTTTTGCCTGATTCCTACTTAGAGATAAAGACGAAGTGCATCTGAGGACAGTCTTGGTCTTACCTGCCAAGGCGTAGATTCCTTTAGCGCTGTTCTGCTGCTTCCCTGTGAAGTCGCCTCCCATTGTCTAAAAAAAAATATGGTCAACAATGAATACTACGTTTGGAAAATTATGCTTCAAGACAACTTAGTCCAATTACAGCAAGCAGAGACTTACATGAGTCTTACCACTTCCCGTTTGGCCATAGGCAAAACATGTTGCCATAGCACCTTCAAAAATGGACTGCACCAAAGGCTTTGCTGTGAACCTAACAAAAAAAAAACATTGTCACAAGTTGAAGTACAAAGTACAAAGTACATATTTAAACACCACATTAATTACTTCATGTGGGAAAAGAAAATCAAAACACCAGACAGGATGACAAAATAAGAGTGATTAAATCATACTACCACAGAAAGAAATTATGAGGAAACAATCCTTCAATTTAGAAAATCAATCAGACTCAATTTTTATTTAATAAGAGAACAAATAAAGTAATTACTTGTAGACCATGTCATTGGTGCTGGTCTCATCAAAGGAGTAGTCAAAGTAGAAGACTTGGTTGTCCAAGTACTTGGTGAGGTCCACTTTGTGCTTTGGCTCATGGACCAGCAACACACCATTCCCAGGAATAGACACCACATCAATCTCCTTCTTATTAAGCTCTGAAATAGAAAATATATATATATATAAGTATAAAAAAGGGCAATGGCTTGTATTTTCTACTCCAATACATTCAGATGGTACTGTGTAGTCAAAGTATGCACAACTTCTGGCCTACCTTGCTTGTTAAGGGGCCGCTTCCGAACACACACACAAATCCTACGAGGCTCAATCTATAAAATACGGACAAAAGAAGGAGTGGGCAGCATGTTTCAAAACAAGCATGCACATGGTCCATGAGTCCAATCTTACCAGGTCACTGGCTGACATGGGGGTTACTTCCAAGGTCTCTCTGAAATCTTGGATCATCTCGTAGAATTTCTGGTTGGGTCGAGAAGCTTCCCCAAACTAAAAGGGCATGAGAAATAACGTTCATGTCTGAAAGTTCCGCTTAAAAAATATCTAGATGGTTTTAAAAAAAATATCACCTTTCCCCTCTTGGTCTGCATGTCAGGGGGCTTTGCAACACAAGACAGCCTTTTGTTGCCTTTGTTTAATTCCTGGTGAGCCACAGATCGTCTTCTGCCTGAAGTGCAAGGACAGAATGTGCACCTTTTTAAATGAACTGATCAAAACATCAAACACTTGTGACACTAATGTGTATAGCTCTTTGTCTCTGCATATAGAATACATCTGTAGATCCAAGAAATTCAGAAGGCTGTGATTTCACATTGATGTAAAACTGGTTACTCACCTATGGCTGGAGGCGGCGGGGGAGGCATCTTCTCAGGTTCGCTATTTTCCTTCATGGCCTCACGAGCAAAAGGTAGCGTCAGGGCTGGTTTGGTAGTATTCTTTTTGCGCCGTTGATTGGAATTTGCTTTATAAGAAAGGAGAAACAAGTGAATTTATGAAAATGACATTTCAAGATTACTGAACAAAGAAAGCTCTGAAAGATTACACTGTCTATACATGTGAAACACACATACATACTCAAATATGGGCAAAATATTCAATACATATGAGTAGGATTTGGTTACTAATCATCAACAGTGGAGTGTTAAAAGAAACAAATATTTGGCTTTTATGTGTTTCTCTCATGTGTTTTGCTAATTTTCTATTCTGTATCCAGAAGATCACTACCAACCAGAAAGTTCTGATGAAGGGGCGAGATCAGGACGAATCGTCTCCGGGTTTGTCGGAGGAGACTCAGTAGCTTTAAACGGTGCAAGACCAGATGCAGAGCCTTCGAACATACACGTCTGTCGGGCCTGATTCCGACTGACAACTGAAACACAGAATAAGCCAAGTCAAAGACCTGAAATGTGAGTATCTGGGTGCAGTTTAACCGTTGTTTTTTTTTTTTTTTTTTTTTAAATGTGTTACTAGCGAATCACAAATCGCAAGCTGAACGTTAGTGGATTAACAGGCAAAGCCAACAGTGCCAGCCAGAATGACCCAACACCAAAATGCGTTGCTTTGCATCGTTGTGACTTATCACTAAACTAAAAGCAGAAGATTACTTGTGTATATTCAAGAATTCAGCCCCTCTAGGATTGTGATTTATTGCATTTACACCCTCATCCCTTTAACAAAATGAGTGATTAATTTAATTTGATTTGATTAGAAACCACAATTCAATTGCTTTAGTGACTACAACATGCATGCATTGAGGACCTGATTCTTCAGCTGTTTGAACTGCTGGAGCAGAGGCTTTTGGAAGAAAAACAATCTATTAGGTGATGATACTGGACACTGCAGTTCCACATACAAATAGTGCACTTTTTAGTTACATACACATGGCAGGAGCAGGTATCCTGGATGAGCGCAATCGACCATCGTACTTCTACAGAAGAGACAAACAGGGAGAAAATGATCAGCCATTAAGCTCAATTATAAAAGTCTGGTTTGTTTATGTTAACTTTTGTATGTCATTGCAATCTCAACATCTGGCACTCTCCCCCTCCGTAAGAGAACACTGAGCTTTATTTATTTATTTATTTATATATTTATTTATGTATTTATTTATTTATAAGGCCCTTGTGTTTTTTTACCCCATTCAATTCCTTATTGTTCTTAATACAAGTCCATTTCAAGCCTGCTGAAATGATCTGATTGCTTTGCACTGCCGTCTGTTTTTACTGAACTTAGTTAATACAGTTTTAATTTAGTTGTTTGCTCGGCTCAATTGCAAATGAGGTGTAATGTATCTCAAGTTTAAATAAGGATTTAATCGAATGATGCTTCCTAATCCATATGAAGAGTAACATTACCATGCCATGTGTAACATACACTCACTTGCCAGTTCAGTAGGTATACTAGTGATAACAAAATAATTAAAAAATGACAGTCCTGCACTTAATCCAAGCTCCATGAAGGTCGTAGCATTCAGCATTTGTTTAACATAGCTTAGACAGCTGTTGATTCAAATGTGTTTGCAGATGCTGTGGTTTGTGGTACTACTGAATTGTATTGTACTGACATGTGTTACTATTATTTTGACAACCCTGTTTTAGTCTAGGCTAAATAACAAACACTAATTGAATCCAGTTTAACAGCACCACAAACTACACCCTCTGGAATCATCATACAGTTGAATTACCACCTTTATTACACAGTTTTAACATAAACTGGATATTACAACAGTCAACAGCTAAGATTCAGTGCAGGACTTTGATAATATAAGGCAAGTGAGTGTATTATACAACAAAGCCAGTGCAGAATTTACATGACAGCGATGTAATAATCTATAATATTCAACTTTGATTCAGAATCCATGACAGAGAAAAATAGTCTAATTGCAGGAGAAACTATACAGGAAGGACTGTCTCATAACACAGTGTCTATAACGGACATGTTCAAAAACTGTTGGCTCTGGCACCAAGGTGGACCATTTCCTTTTCAAGCTAACACTCACCTTGTCCTGGGCAGGAGGGGGTGGGTCAGCAGCTTTATTATTGGCTGCATTAATATGATCCAAAAGCTCCGGATTGAGTGTACACAACTCGCACAATTCAACCTACAATACAAAACACAACCACTTAAGAGACTGATTTCACTACTACTTTTTTTTTTTATATATCACAATAAATGTAACAAAACGTGTTTCCATCATACTGACCTCCTTCCCTCGGCATATTTTCCTCTCCTGCCACTCCACCATGACTGTAGACTTTACAGAATCGACGGTTTTCACCGTGGCCGAATGGACTCGACCTGGTTGACACACAAACAGATGAAAGTCAAAGTCAAGCTAACGACACACAGGTATTATTTAGAGGGTTAGCATACAGGCAGTAATAACTCACCATCACTGCGACTTATCTGTACAGAAAGTCCAACCAGAAATCTGGACAGATTGGTTTCCATTTTGGCTTTTTGCTGCTGGGGAAGAAATTAAAGTCCAAGTAGTAACGTTAGCGTACTGTCAAGCTAACTCGCTATCTAGCAATTATGTGGACAGTTTCTCCGTCTTTCGTCGATAAAGAGGCTTGCTATAATGAAACCGCCGTCAAACACGCCGTTTGACTGTAGTTTTGTTAATTTCTATTTCGTCCAACTGACTAGAGACAAAAAACTCTCTTACCTACCTACGTCTCGAATCCAACAACAGCGCCTCAGATTTGAACTGGCGTTATTTCCGAGAGTTTAAGAACCTGATTGGTCCTGAGAGGCGTTCTTCTTCTACGTTTTGTTTTAAATTAAAGACACAGACTGACTCTATACCGCCACCTCCTGGATCCGCTAGGAACATCCGGCAGGAAAATCAACTGTAAACTGCCAACAACAAGTTGTTGGTAGTCCAAGCCCCGGTGACATCTTTTATGGCACTTTTGCACCACAAGTCTGCAGTTAAACACTAATTTGATGTCATAAAATGTGACCCATTTAGAAATGTACCAAGACATTCCATGCGCTGTAATATAATATGCACTGCCATTTGTTAAATCTGTATATATATAGGCCTATATATATATATTTGGGAATTACATATGCTACTAAATTAAACATATTCAGTGTTTTAAGAACAAAGTGATATATGGATAAGTGGTAGATGTTTCTTTGTTATATAAGTTTAAAATACTACTGTTCACAATTTTGTCTGATGAAACATTGATCCTCTCCTTCTTCTCAGTTCTCACTATGTAGTTGATGATGCATTTGATAGTGGACTTGTGTGTAAAAAACGTAATGTAATGTGTAAAAATGTATAAATGTTAACTAGATCAGGCCCTGCAATAGACTGGCAATCTGTCCACGGTGGCCCGATGACAGCTGGGATGGGCTCCAGTCCCCCCCCCCCCGGCCCTTCACAGGACAAACGGCTACAGAAGATGAATGAATGAATGTTAGATCAACTTTATGAAACCTCTCACTGCTGGTTGATTTGACGACACCTCGTACTTACTGGTGGTAACAGCAAACACAGGCCACAGAAGTCTGGGAGCAGCCAGTTTGAGAAATCAGCCAGTAATTGTCCTGTTTTGTCTGTGGCCAACCACGGTTTGAGATTATGCTGCAAATGTCACGAGTCTAGGAACAGCAGGTCACAGCAAAAGGGGTTACCTCGCTGAGAAGTTAGAGGTCTGCGTCCTATCCCCAGCAGCTCTTCATCTAACAGCTCTCCGCGGCTGCCTCTTGTCTCATTACTCCCTGCAATATGTCAAACTGACCCGCTGTCCAAAACAAGGCTGTCGAATTGTTTTGCAGACTCAGTTCTTATGAACTGTAAAATCTAAGCTCACAGACAAGCACGAGGCTTTTGCTATGACTACTTTGTGATGAAAGTCAGCTTGTTTTACATATTAAATGCTTTTGAATCTGCAGCAGCATGAAATGTTCAGTTTGCATCAGCAACAATCCGCGAAGCCATTAGCATTCTGCATTAGATTACATTAGCAGCAATGTAATACAGCATTTTTTTAATTTCGGAGAATGTCACCACAGTTGGTTGCTACTCATTCAGAAATATACCGTGTAGTGACAGATATTTATTTATATTAAATTCTCTGAGACTGCCACTTTCGATCATTTTGTATTTTACGTCACATTTTTTCAGATTAATTATATCATTTCTATCGCATTATATCTTTTTTACGGATGGTATTGATAAATTTGAAATGTGTTTTGCAGATGACAGTGCAAAAGGACACATATTTTTAGGTTAAAAGCAATGAAACACATATAACATTTAATTATATGTCAATATAAAAATACATATACCATGAAAGGAGATTTTATCCACATCAAACCCACTTGTAAGATTAAATTTTCAGATATGTCAATCTGTGCCCTAGGATTTCAAATTCTTTTAAATGTTGATCCATTTAGCCTGCTGCATGTTATCCATGTGACCGCAGGAATCCTGTGTTTGTCCACATGCTCCCTCTCTTCCCACACCCACTGCAAACCAGGCACAGAAGTTCAGTCCCCCATGACATCAACAATCAGGGACAGCTGGAGAATGACCCATAATGCAGTTCAGCCTTGCCTTCAGCGTGGGAGGCTTCCCATTTTTCCTCTTTTCTTTTAGCCCCCCCTAGCTTCCCCGGTACGTGCCCACACCCTCCCAGCCTCCAAACCTCCTAACTATACACAAGCCGGACTTATGTATACACATTCCCTGCGAGTAAACGCTGACACATGACAAATCAAAGGTCTAATAAACAGCTTGTGCTGAACAATTTTCCCCCCACCGCCAAAGGATGAAAAATAAACAGATCCCTGTCGGTCGGCCGTCGAGGCCATTTGGTAGGTCTGTCTGTCGATGACTGGGTGGCCCAGGGCTGCTTGGTGTGAGGCCTGGGATGGAGCCACAACTGTTTCCTGTGGGCAGCCCAACCCCCAGAACCTCTCCACAACTGGCTTAGTGGGTGGTATTCCCCTCCTCCTTCTTTTTCTCTCATCCCCCAAACTCCTACACCCTCCTCCTCCTCTCTCTCTCTCTCTCTCTCTCGCTCTCTCTCTCTCCCTCAAACCCTCCTCCCCTCTTCAGTCGTCTCTGCTCAGAGCACACCTCCTCCTCCTCCTCCTCTCCTTTCCTCCCCTCAGTCAATCCATTCTCACAGCCTTTAGTCCTGAGTGCAACACTTCCCAGTGGCCTTGAGTGGATTGAATAAGATAAGCTCAACTTTTTACCTTCTCTCTGCTGCATTAAAAAAAAACTTGTACGTGTGTTTATTTGACCCTGGTCGGCATGTTTTTGTCCACTCTGTGTGAGCTCCATGATCACATGACTTTTTATGGCTTTAACAGTGTTTTTGCTCAGTATATCCTCATTGTGTAATAAAGTTATAAAGCATTGCTTTTTTGCCTGATTACACACGTAGAAAATATGTGATCGTCACAAACAACATATTAAAAACACTGATTCGCATAGGTGTTATCAAAGTTACTCATATCTTCACACAAGTTATATAATATAATTACTTTCTCTTTCATATATCTCTTTGAAATCATATCCCACGTAGCCTGAGAGTCTATAAAACAAAAACAAAAAAAAATTCAAACTTCCTGTTTTAAATTACAGACTAAAAAGTGAAATATGAATCAGTTGCGGGTGTGTGTGTGTGTGTGTGTGCGCAGCCTTCACTGTTATTATGACACTTTGAACCTCTGGCGTTTGAATTTATATAATTAATACCGATAGTTTTATTGGCTTGGAGTAAATCATTTAAGTGTTTCCATGTGTATATCTGTCTCAAATCTGAGCAGAGTTCTGGTGATCCTATCATAAAAGCGCTGTCGTGGCAATGCAAAAATTTCTTGTTCAACTGTTTATTGTTGAATATTCAGCACATCAGCTAAAAATCATTTGATCTCATCTGCTAACGTCATAATAATATGTATCTCTTCAGTAGTGTTACAGTATTATATCACTTTGTACAGTAGCAACTGTATTTTTATGTGCATGTTCATTGATTATTTCTTCTGCACTCATGGCTCAGACACTTGGTGCGTTATCAGTTTTACATTTGCGACGGCGCACACATGTTGTAGAGCCTCCAGGGTGGGCCTTCCCTCACGCGAACTCAGACAGCTCTGTAACTCATTTGTTTGTTCACACTGATAAGAGTTCAATATTTAGCTGAAATGCACTTAAGCAGAGTACACCCTAACACACCGAGTCGATGGACCCTGCACTGCCATGTTGCGTGGCGTCATGTGCAGTCATGGTAAAGAAGCAGCAGTGTCTGGAGGTGCCGGCTTCTCGGGCTGGATGTATGGTAGCGGTGGAGGTTGACTTGAGGAAGGAGGGGTCTTGTATCTGTTGGCCCGGGGACTGTTTAACTGCTTCCCTTTTTCCATCTGTCCGAAAGCATATTTTCTCAGTGTAAAGAAAATTGGCAGAGGCCTTAGCTCAGTTCCCCTATACAGACTAAATAAACACACATGCATACTGTACGTGAGCGGCGCGCACTTGCAAACCACCCAGGGAGGTTGACAGACGAGAGAGGAGCAGTGAGGAACAAAGAAGTAGTAAAATCCTAAGCGAAGAGCATTGAACTTCTGGATCCTGCACTCTGTCGTTACTCTTTCTTATTTCTTTCCATGGTTTTAATGGAATATATTCTGCAAGACTCGTCGAAGACACTGTAGACTGTTCGGTTTGTGAAGGCCTCATAGTGATGTTGGGATACAGACCATAGAAATGGTATGGATCAAGATGTTAAGCTGGTAAAAATAATTTAACCATTAAAATTTTTTGTTATTGCCAAAGGGTTTGCATCTAATTTAAAGGAAAGACAATCTCACATCTTTGTAATATTAAGATTTATCCTCACCCCACTAGCTAGAAATCTGTGTTGCATTATTCTATGAGGCCAGCAGAGCGCACTACAGCTACAAGCACAAATGTGAACATGCAGCCCGTCAGCTGATTTTGGATCAGGAAACTGGATCACTAATAAGACTCAGGAGCCAATATCAGATGAGAATTTTTCTCTTTAAATGTACTTTTCTAAAGGATCAGTTTGATTTATTATTATTGCCCAATGTGGAGCTGCAGCAGGGATTTAAAAGTTCCCCAGCCAAACTGAATAAATACTGAGAGGGAACATTCACCCATTAAAGCATATTAGTATTCTTAGCATGTGGGGATCCACTGAAACATGCCAGTGACTTATTTTGGTTCCCAGCACATCATTTTAGATAGTTGCTATATAGATTACACTCGCACTTCAACCACTTCAGATTAAGCTTTGGAGTAGTAAACAGTTTAGTCATCTTAGACCTCTGCCACTCTGACCTGGCCTCGAGTCAGCGGCCACCCTGGGTTTCTCCATCTGGCAAATTGTGCCACTTTATTCAAATCCGATTTTGGTTCTTTATTTCAGAGTAGTACAGACAGCTCCAGCAACACTACAGGAATGAGTTATATTTTCTACAGGTAAGTTTTAACCTGCTTCACCCGATTTGACAGGTTTCCCATTAAAGGATTGTGGTATTGAGATTAACAGAGTCATCACAGTGAAGACAGGGAAGTTCATTTGTTAATTGGTTTCCAGTAATACATCTCATATACCAGTCAGGCTGGTGTTAGAGTCTGCCCATCCAGTGAGTTAAATGTTTCATTAAATAAAACCTAGGCTTGATGCCAGTGTTGGAAAGTACATTTACTCAAGTACTGCCATGTTTTGTACTTTAGTCACTTGATACCATCCCCTATAGGAGATATTGCACTTTTTACGCCAATACATCTATCTGACAGCTTTACTTGCTGTTTCTCAGGCACGAGATGTAAGACTCTACTAAATTTCAAAGAAAGGATACAATTCTAGGGGGAAAAAAAAAAATGTTGCGCAGCTGTGGTTTGCTCTGACCCCGAAGCTGTCTCACATCTCCATCTCCTCCATCTCCTCCATGGACAGTTTGGTTAGTTAATACATTTACGACATAGTTGTTTTTGTATATACTATGTATTGTCCTATTCTTTGTTTTTTGTTCCTTAAAAGGGTCTTGTACTTGCACGTCATGCTGCTCAATTGTGCCTCTGACTCAGAATCTGAATCCACTTCCAGGTTGCTAGCTAACTGACTGAAACTGCTAACTGTATTAGCCAAACAGAACATTTGCATGTAATGTGTCAAAACGTAAGAATGCCAATATGGTGACAGGTAAGTGCTGGACTATAACAAAGTAGGACAAACAGTTAGGGTATTTTGGCTATCCTCGCTAATGCTAATGCTAGTGGACAGCTAGCGACCTGTGACAGCACCCACCTGTTAGTCAAAGCTGCCACATTATGCGCAACTACGCAACTCTAACACTTTGTACAGTTCAAGCAGGGAAGATATGTATAAATTCACCCTTGTACGGTTGTCATGAATAGGGATATTAAGTACAGAGTGTGTAAAGTTGGCCATTCGGGTTAATAGGCACTGACACACTTTTGGATTCAGCCTCAATTGGTCATTTGAGCTCCAGAGGTTGCCGTTTGGATTAAAGTGACTTTTTCTTGACTCTCTGAAGAGCTCTGGTTAGCTTAAAATGAGTGGCAACCCAATAGTTTGGCCTTAGACCAAACAATTAGTTCCTGTAAATAACTTTACTTGGACAAATCAAGGCTGGTGAAACTGTAGCCAGTTTCAAAACCTGCCATGTAACCTAATCTTGACTGCACCAGCAGATTGCTCTTTTCTAGTTTTAACAATTATATGTGAGTGCATATTCTGGAAGCTAACATGTTATTTTATAATAGGCGGCTATGATAATATTTTTAGTTTTTCTTCATAGTCTGGGTGTGTTTGAGTATGCGGGACACTTTGAAGGTACTTTTATGACTTTGCGGTGTTGTGAGCTACAGTACTGGAATACCATTAATGTCACTGCTTTACACCCACAATCTCACACATGTGTTCAGTCACAGAGCGCAACTCATTCCTCTGTTTCTCCATTTGGTTAGTAACTAGTCCACAGGGCTGCTCTGTCACTCACAATTTCCCTGTCGGTCTTCATCAGTTTCCACCTTAAAGTACGGAGAGCTGAGAAGGTTACCTTAGGCCGAAACGCAAAACAAGGTTTGTAGCTTGAAGCTTAATGTAAACCTGTCTGCTGGAGTTTTAGTGAGAAAATAAATCGTGTCTCAAACAAAGTGTTATCCATGACTGTGAAATTAGCCCATAAATTCTATTCTTGAATTCAATCGGTTTCTTTATATGAACCGTAAAGATTGAAATACAGCAGGCCTGCATACGACCTCTTTAAGGGAACACCAATCAAAACCGCAAACCATGAATAGCGCAGAAATGTGTCAGTGTGCTTTTGAAATTAATCCTTAAAACCCACCAGCGTTTCTTTTCTTTTTTCCCTCTTTTTTTTTATTGGACTCACCAGAGAAGTCATATGTTAGCTTGTGTAGCGCAGGGTGCAACATGTGGACCCCAAAGTTGTCAAAGAAAAACTACACCTACACGCACAAGTTTTACAGCCTTCTCCAAAACCACAGCAACAAGACAGACGGCAAACATTTCCATTGTATCAAGTAATGCAGAAACGTTCCTAAATCTGTCCTACAAATGCCAACATTATTATTATTACAATACTGACACTAATTTCTGGAAAATATCTTGAAACAGATCAACTTGTATTGAAAACAGGATGAAGTAATCCTACTGCAGGGTGTCTCCTCAGTTTTAAGAAGAGAAGACTTACAGGGTCCAGCTAAAGGCAATAATATTTTCATCTTATGAAGTCAGTTCTCAATTAAAGGTTGAGAACCTCTGACTCATTTAGCTTGGATTAATTTTACCAGCACTGATGATTTATGAAACAAAATGGCTAGTTTCAGTTGCAATTTCTTCTGGCAAACTAGCTCTGGCTCATGATAAGCAACGTCTTGCTTGTTAAGAGAGGCAGCAACAGCCTTTGGTTTGAGACAAATTGAAGACTATGGTTGCCATAAGCAAAAAGCTAATGAAAAAAAAGTCTTAGAAGTTCAAATTTTATAAAAAAAAAAAATGTTACCGAAATTAAAGAAACCACATTGCTGGCCACACTGCGAGTTCTGAAGTGTGGTTAAGAAACGCCACAGCAAACTTTGGTTTATCATCAAAGACAAAAACAAAAGATTGAAAGTAGTCATCTTGCACATTACCACTTTAACCTCAGAGAGACACAGTCATTTTAATAGTGTGTATCAAGACAGGACACATCGTCTTGATTCATGTGAACTTGAATTTCTTGGATAACTGTGACTAATGCGGCTGAGTCATGATTTATCTTTGCATTAACGCTGTCAGAACTCATGTTTGTGATCATTACCGGCTGCTTGATTTTGCTAACTGGACCTGAACTGCTGAACTTAAGTCCTATAGAGTCACACTATTACAAGCTTCCTACACCGTAGTGTTAGTTTTATTGTTAGTGCGCACCAAATGTGTTAATGCAATTGTTTGCCTTCTCCATTGCATAGACAATGATTTGGCAGAGCCCAAGACAAATGATATTGAAAAACCACGCTCATGCATGGTGTCAATTATAGTTTATCCTCTGGTTTGCCTAACGTTCTGTGGAGTAAGGCTCTGCCTTATTGCTCCCCAGCCTGCCCCAGTCCTCCTCCTCCTCTTCTCCTCTTCACCACATGAAATGGCTGTCTGTGCCAGCCTAGCGCTGAGCCTTCATTAGCTTTTACTACCCCACTTGGATGTGTTTAGCTTTGCTCTCTTTCTCTCCCTCTCTGCGTGTCTGACTGTGTGTGTGCGTCTCACCCTCTGTATGTGTCTGTGTCTGCATATGTTTAATTACCAACCCCCGCCCTCTCTTTGGAGTACCCCTCAATGCCATGCCACCATATCATTACACTGTGGCTGCAATTTAAACTTCAGTCACACATACACTCACACACACACACACCAACGTACCCTGGCTGGCCTGCAAATTGTAAAGGGGAGACAGTGGGGCACTGTAGAGAGCTGCTTTAGTTCCTTTATTCTCCTCTAAGATGGAGTCCTCAAATGGAAACACACATGTACAAAGAAAGTGGTGCGGAGAAAGCAAGAAAACACTAAAAACAACAAAAAATGGCAGTGGTGCAGAGTACTACAGCACAACACATCACAACTGATCCACAGCTACGTCTGGTGTTCAAAATGTTATTGTTTGAACCAAACAAACCACTTATAAACACAAGGCCTCTGCCTTACGAGGCTCATATTTAGGCCCTTCTGTAAACAGCACAGCACAGAATGAATCAATTAAAAGGGCATTACGCTGGTTCCTGTTTATTTAAAACATGTTTACACTATATGGGCCCTCCCGCCTGTCTGCATGATTGCCTGGAACTTAGTATTCCTTCTCCTCCTCCTCCTGCCACCCCTCGACAGGCCCGGTCACGGCCAAGGTATACCAAACACACACATGCACACACACACACACACGGAGGGCATAGATTACAAACACATTTGTTATGTTGAAGAGCGTTTTCGGTAAATATTGATCCCGTCCTTCCTCTGTTTCTGTGAGAGATGATTAAAAGAACTCAGTCGGAGCAACAATCTGGTGCAGTGTGCAATCACAGTGGTGGAACACATATAAATGCAAGCAGCGGCGACGCAGCTCAGCTCTTAAAGGAGCGTTGCGTTTGAGAGAATTGGCTCAGACTGACGAGTCAATGAAAATGTTGATGGATCTGGTGGGAGAAAATGTTCAGATTGTCTTTTTAATGTTGCCACAACAGTTTTTTAAAAGCCCTTTATTACAGTAAGTTGCACTAATGTGAACAGTAGGGTTACCCTCATTTCAGAACATTAGCTACGGGGCTAGAGGAAGTACACAATTAGCTTAGCTTAGCAGAATGACTTGAGATGGAGAAATTGCCAACTTCTGGATTGTTGTGGTTTTATTTGTGCATTCATGTGATGTCGAAATAATCTGACAGATTGGTTCCCAAATGGCATAATTCATGGTCTTCTCCTCGTATTGCACTGTACTGTCTTGCACTTTCTTCTGTGTTACATTAGTTGCACACTTGCACTTTATGCAGACATGTCTTAGTTCTGTGTTATTCTGCCCTGGCTGCATGTCGTCTTATGTCTGAAGGAACATTGTTTCGTTTTATGTGTACAGCATCCTCTGCAAGGGGTTAGAACAACAATAAAGCGTCTTGACCTTGACCTGCGTCTTGGAAAAGGCTGCAAAAGTCTTGGCACATGATTTGAAAACTTATTGCAATCTCATTCTGCCTTCATTTGGAACCCGTGAACTCATGCTTAGCACATGGACAGTCATCTACACAACTCTATGCAAGAAATGTACAATATGTTAACTCACTGTCTGTCGCTACCATTTTTGTGCCGGTTTGTCAGCAAACACGTCCCAACTTCTGAACTTCACCTAAAATTTCCAAAGGTTGTGAATACCACAAGAGGGGGCTGTTTGTGTGGACTTTTCTAGTGGACAGGTAAACAAAATCCCATCTGAAGGCGGCAATGTAACACAATATAAGACTATATTTCATTACAGATACAAACATGTTTATGATTATGACTTGCAAAAGTAAGAAATCAATCATGGCATTAATGTCATGGCTCTTTATTGGCACGCAGATACTGGAAACTTCAACTGTTGAAGGCTTGGATCAAAAAAAATTACAACACATCTTTTTTGTTGCATCCATGCGTCTTCCACGTTTAAAAAAAAAAAAGTGTGAAAAATGACTTCCCAGTCTGGGAAATGAAACCACCCGAGGAGCAAATGAATGCACTGTGATTTTTTTAAATTCAACAACAACTCTTGAGCAGATATGTTTCAGTTCGTTATCAGCGTTGCCCCCCCCCCCCCCCAGCTAACATGCATACACTTCCAAAACACTTTCACACTGTGTTGTGGCTGCAAGAGAGTCGTTCTATTGAGACAAAGCGTTGCTGTGGACGTGAAGAGAAACAATCCCAATTCCCCAGATTTGTGTGGTATGTCACCCTGAAGTCTGCTTTCTCACTGGCTTTACAGCTAATTCCCCCATTCTTCTCTGCTGCGCTTAGTGCAAAAGTAGAAACACATACACCACCCCCTGCTTCACACAGACACGCATGCCAGTGCATGTTTTTTTACGTGCGTGCGCTCACACACACACACACACACACACACACTTTTCTTTACTAATCAGCCCTATTGAATTCCAGCAACAATAGGCGCTCATCCTCGGGCCACCCAAGCAGTGCATAAATGCACACACACACACACACACACACACATGCAACACCAGCATCACCAGATCATGAGTTCAGCCTTTTGTTCCTTCATTGTGTTTTTTCTTCCACCATTGATCTCACCTTCACACACAGGTCAGGAGCTGGCACTGGAAGATCGTGTTATCTGGACTATCAGCCTCTATCTGGGCCCACACACTGGATTCACACACAGCAAAGACTGAAGGAGGTCCTTAAACCACTGCTACAAGCAGTGTCCTTGCTTTTTCTGAGAAAAATACATGTTGTGTGTTTGTGTATTCAAGAAAATGAATCCTTTGTAGATATCTGTGAGGTGCAAAAATAAGCGAACCCTTGCTTTCAGTATGCGGTGTGGCCCTCTTGTGCAGCAATAATTGCAGCTAAATGTCTCCACTAACTTCTGATCAGTCATCTGGAGCAGCTGTGACCTTTAAGCCTATTCCTCAGTACAGAACCGTTTCAGGTCTGAGATGTTGATGGGTTTCTTGTTTCAGGTTCTTTCTACTGGAGTAAGATCAGGACTTTGACTTCCAAACATATAATTTTGTTCTTCTTTAACCATCCTTTTGTAGAACGTCTTGTGTTCTTGGTGCCGATGTCTTCCTGCATGACCCAGTTTCTCTTTAGATTCAGCTCACAGGCAGATGTCCTGACATTTTCTTTTATAATTTATTGGTATAATTCAGAATTAATTGGTTCTTCAGTGATGGCAAGTCGTCCTGGCCCAGATGCATCAAAACAGGCCCAAACAAGGACTCTACCACCCTTGTGTTTCAAAGACGGGATGAGGACCTGATGCTGGAATGTAGCGTCGTTTCATCTCCAGACATGATCCTCTCATTTAAGCCAAACAATTCTACTTTTGGCAGAAATGTTCTTTTTGGAGAGCAGTGGCCTTGTCCTTGCCTCTCTGCCGTGCACACCATGGTCGTTCAGCGGTCTCCTGATGGTGGATTCATAAACATTAACATTTGACAATGCGAGGGAGGCCTTCAGTTGCTCAGAAATTACCCTGGGTTTCTTTGTGACCTCTTTGATTATTATGCATCTTGCTTTTGCAGTGCTCTTTGTTGGTCAACCACTCCCGTCTGACTTTGGATTTGTGGATTCCAAACTCTTTAGAGATGGTTTTGTAACCTTTTCCAGCGCCTCAGAAAACTCCTTTGTCCGTGCCATCTTACACTTCCACAAACATGTGTTGTGAAGACCAGACTGTGACAAATCAAACAGCATTACTCATTTTACTTTTTCTCAAATACTTGAGAAATAAAACACATGAACAGTATGCTTTGTTCGGTATCCAAACTGAGGCATTAGAAGTTTAAAATTCTCATGCAAAAAATGATTACATCCCTTCTGCAAGTCCAGAGATCAGAGTCTTACACACAGAACAATGCCAGTAAAGGTAGAGACCTTCAGTTCAGTATCTGGTTGATGCTTAATAGTAAATCCTGTGGTCCCTCTGCAATCATAACAATGCCCTGTTGCCTTATGAGTGTTACGTTCCTAGACGGCAAAGGCCTAACTTCTCATCTTATCTGCAAAAAGTTGTATTACACAGGTGGCACCAACCAATGATCAGTATAAACAAAAGGTTACCTATGTAAGGAGGTGTAGAGAGTACCCCAATCTCACCTATACTCTGCACCTTCTACCACAAATAACATAAATGGAGCACATAGATCTACACGTCTCAATATCACATTAGGGAGGTAACAAAAATCTAAGTAAGCAGCAGCACGAGCAGTAGAGAGCAGAGAAAGCGGAGAGTGGGTCCTGCGGCTGGGTCCCTTTTCATGTAGGCCCTGGGTTGTAATTGGACAATCTGGGGCAGAACCAACCAAACAGCAGGCACCACCAGACTTCCCAGGTGGAAACCAATTGTGGAATCAAGCCACAACAACAAAAAGGGCGAGGGGATGGTGAGAGAAATGCAAAAACAGGCTGCCCCCTGTCTGGGACGTAACATTTAGTATGAAATGTGGCCTGTTTTAACGCAAAACCATGATCTAAATCGAGTCCTTTAACGTAACCTTACAGTGAAAGAAAAGAAAAGTGAAGTTCAGAAGTAAAACAAACATCTCAGGGGGAGGAATAATGGTCTATCGCCAACCTCGTTGTTCCAGACTGGAAACACTTTTACATCTCACCAGAACATTTGCTCTTGGTGTTTAATATTTATCAGAGTTAATTCCAAACCCTCTGTGTCACAGCACACATACCAAAGGATGCCTGGTGCGCCTTGAGTCGCCAGGTTTGATAAAACTGCCGTATTTGATGGCTTGGGACTAAAAACACGTCGTCTTATCCCAATCACGAAGAAATGTTCAGGCCAACCCCGTAAAATTAGAAAGTGTACTGGTATGAGTCATGTTGTGGGGACATAAATTGGTGGGGCCAGCTTCCCTTTTGGGGACACAAAGCAACATAGATCATAAAATCTTAGTATGATTCCTTTGTTTTGGAATAGGGTACGGTTAGATTTAGATTAATGAGCGTTAAGGTTAAGATAATAGAGCTGTTTACAATGCAGACATTCTTATACTGGCTCCGGCCCTGTCATAACCCATTACTGGACTTGTTTTTGTTTTCTTATCGCTGAGCTGTGACATTAAATCCAACACGCGCTCCCGGGGTGACATCACTCAGCGAGCACATTTGTCCTCATTAATGTACAACTTTAAATCAACATGGCCTGCATTGTTTACAGCTTTGGTGTTTTTTTTTTTTATGTGAGTTCACACGCTAGAAAATTTCTGTTTGGTTTGCGCCACATATCCAGGTATGAACACTGGGTTTCATGTGTGCGTGTGTGACTGAGTTTCGGTTCAGATGTGGATGCGCATGACAGCAACTTCAAAAGACCGAGGTATCAGATTCAGACGTGGGCCGCTCTGCCGGGGCTGACAAACGAGGAGCTGTTGTGTGGGAAGCGAAGGAATTTACAGCATCTACCTTTCATCTACACAGGTGGGCCCGCGTGTATACATGTGTGCATTTGTATACGAGGAGTCAAGGAGGTGTGTGCGTAGTTTGTTTTGAGTTTGAGTTTTTAAGAATGTGTAGTGCACGCACAAGCAGGGTACACAGATATTTGTAGGGGTGTGTGTGTGTGTCTGTGGGTGTGTGTGTGTGTGTGTGTGTGTGTGTGAATGCAGTGGCAGAGATTTAGACAGGCGAGTCACAACAATGATTCAGGCAGCCAGTGATCCCAGGCACTTTCCAGGTGGTTCAACGCTCCAGTTCAGTAGTTCTTAATGTTAAGTCATTGTTCGTGAAGTGCACCCCTACGCAAAACAGGATTTGAGCCAAATGTATGTCAGTAAAAAAAAAATACACGTTAAAAAAAAAAAAAAAACAGGTTTGTTAAGGGAAAGCATTTTGAGAGATTTTGTCCTTGTTGTTTCTCTGCATTTCACCCATCCACTTTGCACTAAGCACAGGGAGGGAAGTTGTTCCCAACAACATGATGGCCCGTACGGGGATTGAACCCGCGACCTTGGCGTTATTAGCACCACGCTCTGACCAACTGAGCTAACAGGCCCACGTGTGGCTGATACAGGTTTCACATTGTTGCATTTCACTAAATATTCAAGCGATCTAATATCACGACAGACATCACAGATAGTCCTGAACTGTCTGAGGACAACTAAAAACAGATTTTTGTATCAGAGTTTTTTGTCCTGTCCCACTAATCAGCTCACATACCCTCACACTAACGTGTTCTCCTGTCTGTGTACAAAACTGTACACCTGTATAAAGAACGTCACACTAGCTCCACCTACAGCAGCAACAATCACATGCACTGATGCTTCAATAATCCAATGACGTCATACACCGATCAGGCACAACATTATGACCACCTTCCTAATATTGTGTAGGTCTCCCTTGTGCCTCCAAAACAGTCGTGTCTCATCACAGAATGGACATGGGCCTTCTGAGGGTGTCCTGTGGTGTCTGGCAACATGATGTTGTTAGTGGGGGCCTATTGGGGTGAGGGGAGGGGTCCCTGTGGATCACGCTTGTTCCAGTGCAACACACAGATACTTGATCAGTTTGGGATCCAGTTATCGAATTTGGAAATCATCTGAATATGTTCTCCACCAATGTTGTCTGGTGACCGACAGGAAGCAGAGGATAAAATAATTTAACGCTTGAATTAAAAAAGTAAATGCATGCAAATGTGATTCTTTTCTGTCTTAATTATGTTCTATCTAAATGAAGGCGTCACATTTTAATGAAGATAGAGGAAAAGCAAATCTTTTGTGTACAACATGACGTGGGACATAGGAACAGTAATGAAGCTGGAAATGTGAAGTTTATCCTGATAGTGAAGGTAGAGGAAATGCCATGCAGTCATTGAGATTTTTGGTGGCACGGATGCACTTATCCAGCCTGCTTTTTGTTAGGATTTTACCGTTGTGAAAATGTGGTGAAGAATAAAATAGACAAAATCAGTTATGCACGATCCTCTGTTGAGTGAGAATTGTTGGTTAAGAATTAGGGTTGAGCAATCTTAAGCATCAATCTGACTTGAAGTATCAACACATAGTCCTCAAGCCTTTCATCTGGCACCTCGACAATGCGTCTTGATAACAGAGAGGGCCAATTAAAAGAGTACATTTAACAGCAAACACTGCGAGCCTGTAAGTTAGCTCAACTTGTGATAACACCACCGACCCATTATCTCCTCGCAGGCAAACGTACACCGGGGGAAAAAAAAACGGCCAGACACCACAGAAGCACTTTTTTTTCATTCAATTTATTTTGTTAGTTAAATTTCTATAGCAGGTGAGGGAACATAACGGTCACACGAGGGTTTTTCTTGAGCATAGTTTTCAGAAGTCACAGTGTTTCAGACATGGACGAGAACAGTTTAAAAATGACACATGGAGAACGAAGGGCCACGAGGAAACTCAAACACAAGGTGACACACTCCTACACACCTTCTCCTTCACGGTCCTCCAACTGCCCCCCTTGCTCCACACGCGCACACACACGCGCGCGCACACACACACACACACACACCCACAAAAAAAGGCCTCTGCTCTAAAGTGTTGTCAACCCCTCCCTCCCCTGAAACCCACCCCCCCGCCCCAATCCTCCCCAAAACAAAACAATAAAACAAAAGCAAACGGCAACAAATAGATATATTTATATATAATATATATTTACTCTTTAAAAATAGAACTTCAGTCTAGATACTAACATCTGTACAAACTACAAAAATAAAATTTTAATATAAATAATTTATATGGCATGACATTAACAATTTTTTTGAAATAAACTACAAACCAATGCAGGAGCCCCCCCCCCCCCCCCCCCAAAAAAAAAAAAAACCCTCTCCCTACAAACTCCTCAGTGACAACACCTCCTGGCTGTCTACGGTCTGATCGGACTGTAAATGGTGCTTAATTATTCACAACTGCAGTAGCTACTTGACTCTTATTTCCTATTTACAAAAAACAGAAAAAAAAGCTGCCACTTGTGAAATGACATGAAAAATGAAATAAAAATAAAAACTGAACTGCTTGTTTTTCCCTGCGATTTAACCTGGCAGTGACGAGACCAACACTGAACAACGACGACCAAAACTGTAAAGCAAGTTAAATGAAAGTCCTAAAGGTGAAAGAAAATGCAAGGTGGGCGTACGTGAACAAGAAGGGGATTAGAAAGTGAGTCAGAGCACTCTCAAGCAAATTAAAAAGACAAGTTTACACGTTGTAATAATTGCACAGGGTCAACTTGTTACGACCCTAAAGCAGCCAGAAGAGAGAAAAAAAAAAAAATACAATAAAATAAAAGAAGAAGAAAATTATATAAAATAAAATCACTCCCTTTGCATTGGATTTTAAAATTCCCTTTCGAAAATAATACAAGAAGGTGAAGGTAATACGCTTTTGTCAAATATAAAGTGACAAAAGTGAACGTCACCCACTGTAGAGCTTACAAAAACTGAAAAAAAAAATTAAAAAGATTAAAGATATCACAGCTCCTTCAAGTAGTTTAAAACTGCAGTGGATACCGGGACACGGATTTAACATGAAATATGAATCGGGTGTGAACCCTGCTCGCACGATCACATTCAACCGATGCTGACGGGCCTAATACGGCCTCTTGATGAACATTTCCAGATTATTTACACCAACGTGAGAACATAATACTGAGCTCTGAATGCTGTGATAACAAGAAAAGGGGAGGGGGGGGGGACATATAATGAAGGCACGGCGGTTACCACTGTTAAGAAAACAGCAATTCTCTGCACTTTCACGCTGCGGCAGAGAACATGTGCACAACAGAGAGTGTGTCAAAGGCAGAGAATCTCACAGTATGCCACTGTGGAAGTTAGTCACTTATAAAAGAGGAGGGGACTGGGGTGGGGTGGGGTGGGGGGGGGCGGGGTACTGCATTATTTTTTTTTTAAGGCAAATTGCTTAAAATTATTTTGAAGTGTAGCAGCAAAAAAAGAACAATACAAGTAGAAATAAAACACTGACCATGTATGTTCAATAGCCTAATATCTTAATAACATCTCACTTTTCGTGACAACATATAGCACATTTCTTATTCTATACAACGTGAGGGGAAAAACATCAGCCGCCCCACGTGAAAATAATCTTTTACATCTGAACCTTTACACAAGAGTATACCCAAGTTATACAGTACTCTTTTAAATAGCTTCCCTCTTTTTTTTAGTATTAAAATATATACTCATAGATTTATATAATTCTTAAAAGAAGATTTTTTTTCTTATTATGTCCTTGAAGTAAATCCTCTCTTTTTTTTTTTTCTTTCTCTCCGTGTGAAAGTCTATGTACAGTTGAGAGTTCAAGACGTTGACGTGACGCCACACACGAGGCATCGAGGCGCTCCGGGATGTGACCAGAGACTCGAAAGTGAGAGAGGGCACGGCGTGCGTGAGAGAGTCTAGCAATCTTTGGATGCCTGGATCCTCAGCCCACCTGCAGCAGACAGAAGACAAAACAGTATTAGGAAACTCCTAAGACGTAAACAGAAGGCTAAAAAACTTGTCATGTTGTTAGGCCAATTGCAGGTTGAAAAGAGCTCAAAACTTTTCTCACCTTGCGTTTTGCCGAGCTGGTACTCTGTCTGGCCCTGTGTTGCTTCCAGGTCCTGGAGCTCTAGAGAGTCTCTCTTACATGAAGAAAAGTTTGTTTTGTCGCCGTGAGTCCTCTTAGCGTCCTCAAAGCAGTCCGACTCGCTGTCCGTGTCAAAACCTTCATGCATATAGCCTTGGTACGCGGCCCCCGGCAAGGTCGGATGCACAGCCACCGTCACGGAGGCTGTGGCTGTTACCATGGTAACAGCCCCCCCAGCGGCGGCTTGTTGCGGCGGCAGGGCAGAGCTGCCGTGACCGTAGCTAGGCCCTTTAGTCCTGTTTGGCTGAGGCCCTCTGCCGTTCTGCAGCCTGGGCCCGCTTTGACAAGTCCTCCCAGTAAAGTGAGCTCTGTCACCGGGTAAGTGTTGGCCCGGCTGAGCCTGAAGTCTCTGGGGGCCCCTCTGTTGCTCCCGCTTGTTTCCATCCCAGCACGTGACCTGGGATCCAAGAGGCGACTGTGCGTTGTGGGAGGGTTCACTTAACGGTTCAATCCTCCCACCAGGGGCTGTTGCATTTTCTCTGAAGGGCTTCACCACCTACAACAAACACACGTTTAAAGTTAACTCACAGAAAAGCACTTGATTTAGAAGAACAGACACAAAGATGAGAGACTGGGTTATTTTGCATGTGTGGTCATGAAGCGTACCGTGAGTTTGGGGAAGCTGGGGTTCTTACTGGCTTCCAGCAGTATGTGAGAAGTTGCAGGTGGGACGCCGGCGTGTGATGTTAGGTACGCGCTCCTGTCACAGTACTTGTAATCCTCCTCCCCGATCCCCGATGTGGTCGTCAGCTCGGAGTAATACTCCGAGTCTGACGACTCCGAAAATGCTTGTGGTCGAGTTGATCGCGGGTTGTGGTGGCCTGTGTAGTACCCATGATGGGTCATTGGCGGAGGCAGCGAGGGCTCGGGGGAAGGCGTGGGCAGACAGCTGGCGTTGTCAACCGGTGTGACCTCAGCCGGAGGGCCCATCATGGAGAGGAGGACCGGGAGGAGAACCAAGCCATTCAGCACCCCCAAAACGGTCAGGATGGCTAACACGGCGAAGAAATACCTGAAGGATGAAGAGACACAGGATGTTAGTTTGGGCATGAACCAAAAGAGGCAGTTTCCAAAGCACCCCGTGTTTACACTGAACAGGTCTGTCACTCGTCTTCCAGCCTATACGCTCGTGAATCAGAAAGCATGCACGCGAGGTCACACAGAGCAACGATCCCGCAGATGGGTTGAGAGTGTCGAAAACATTTAACATCTGACACAGATCTTTACTTGATCCATTTTACCAGTTCAGGTTTTCTGTAATAATAAAACGGGCTGGGCCACATGGGCTGATGTTTTATATGGACGGGAACACACATACATGTGCACGCATGACTCCAAACACACGCACACAGTTGGCACGTGAGGAAGGGAAGTAGCTCAGAGGAAGAAGTGAGGGAAAGCCCAGTGTTTGTGTATCAAAGGCAAGGGAGGGGGGGGGGGGGGGGGCAAATCTGATTCCCCTCTCAGTCCAACTAAAACATGCTTTGATGCCTTCACTGCTGCAGCTACAAGACTTTCTCTTGCGCCCACACTGGTGTGCAAGGCAAGCGTGAGTGTGTGAGTTTTTGCTTTTTTTTTTTGCGCGCGCGTGTGTGTGTGTGTGTGTGCATGCATCTCAGTGGAGCTCTGGGGAGGCCAGGGGTGGAGGCAGGCCACAAGAAAGAGCTCCCCAAGAAAATTAGAGAGGACTCCACTTAAACACTAACAGAAAGCAGAGAGAGAGAGAGAGAGAGAGAGAGACAGTGAGATGCTAACCACCAGCCAGACTTTAAGAGGTAAAAGAAAGAGGGAGGAAAAAAATGAATGTTGGTATGAGGAGGGGAAAAAAGCCAACAAGGACGGGGATAATAGCCGCCGAGTGTTATGGAAACGCGGACTACTCCGACGATTATTACGACTCCTTTACTTGACAAAGATCACGCTTGGAGAAAAGTTCACGGTTTTCATGTTGGAGGTAATTTCACAACCCTTACTCGCACTCATTTCAGTCAACCTCCAATTTCCCACCGCCACCACACACACACAGATTTTGCCTGACAGGCTTTCCCTTTTCCTCTTCTGCCGCTGCCCTGGTTTTCTTCCTCTATCAGAGGCCTAGCGTGTGCCACCGTGACCATTTTAATGAAAATTTTCTGCCTTTTTGCCTCCTTTAAACCGCACGCGGATATTTAATCAAGGGGCTTTATCTGGCAACGTTCACACGCAAATGCTGAAACAACAAATAGGATGTAATTGTATTCGTGACGTGGCCTTCGAGCCCACTCGCCCATTTGACTGCTTTTTCATTTCTTTACATGGCGGAAAAAAAACAAGGGTGAGACTGAAAAAAGAAAAAAAAAAAGGAGAGTGAGACGTTGGTGGGACCTCCAACGGCGTCTCACTGTTAGGAATTCTGTTGTTTATATAAACTGTAATCTTTTCCATTCGTTGTCAGGCCCGGGGAGTCGTGTGTGCATGTGTCTGTGAGAAAGAGACCGTAAGTGTTTACATGCGTGTGCATATGTGCATTTCTGCCTGCGCGTGTGTGCGTCTCCGAGCGCACGCTTATGGCTGGCTGCATGTGCATGCATGCTACATAAATGTGTGTGTGAGAGAGGTCTCTCAGCAGAGTTGAATTAGGCTCGCTGTTTATTCAGTGCGTTACAAGGCCAGGAGATGTTTACAGCAGTATATTTATGCTACTCCCCAGCTAGCCAGCTTTGGCTTGCCCCATTCACCCGACCACAGCTACAGCTAAACAAGACCTCCAACAGAGACTAGACCCCTCTGTCTCCCTTTCTCACCCCACCCTCTGAAAATGATCCCAGATTACTGTGTGACAGAAAAACAAAAAAAAACAAAAACCAAGATACTGACATTCTCTCCCTTAAAACCAATCCCACGTCCTCTCTATTCCGAGTTTTTCCCTCCACTTCTAAACATTTACACCTCTTTATCCATCTAATACAACACCGTGGAGGATCCATTCATCATCCATGAATCCACCCACCCACAAGGACCTCATATCCTTGCAAGGAAGCCACCCTCAGAGTTTCTCTCCTCCTCCCTCCCTCCGCTTCTGTCTCTGTTTCTTCAGAAAAAAAGAGGAAAAAAAAAAAAACTGTGCTTTTTATGTCACGGAGGCCTGTTGCAGTCTGTGAGCTCAAGGTTGTGGTTTCGGGTTTGGGCCGAGACCACATTCGGCTGAAAAACATGGAGCTATTCGCCTTTTTTTCCACTCCGACCATGAAACAGTGGTAGAAAGCACACGCACACATATGAGCGCGCATATACACGTGATTTACACTCATGTAGACACACACACAGACACACACACACACAGAGAGGAGAGAGGGAGAGAGAGGGAGGGAGAGAGAGAGAGAGGGGAATGGTGGTCTTTTGGTGGGCTGTAGACCATCTGACTTGCTGACCAGTTCAAATTTAGCTCCTCTTTTTATTACAGCATCCAACACGGAGGGAGAGAATGCCAAACGGATGATAGGAATTTTTACAGATTCCCTTGAGTGTGTGAAAGAGACGGAGTGAAAGAGTGAGAGAGAGACACCACCCAGTGGGCAGCAGAACACTTCCATGTTTACAAGCAGCTGCTACACACCCTTGATGTTTTCCCCATTTGTTGCTCTCTGAGGTTGGGGAGACGGATGTGTGTGTGTGTGTGTGTGTGTGTGTGTGTGTGTGTGTGGGTGGGTGTGCCCAGAGTGACAGAACCAGGTGCGTATTTGTCACTGTTTGTGTGTGCGCGCATAAATAGGGGGGTATAACGTTTCCACCTGCATGCAGTCCTGAATACCCCCTCCCTGACGAGGCTTCCTCCCGCACCCGAGTGAGGCATCACAACTGGTTCCACACACTCATCAGAGGAAACCACTGACTCTTTTGAAGGGTGTAAACACCACTGCTGCCAAACTGAGCACTGTCCCCCCCACCATCGCCACAAAAAAAAAAAAAGCACAAAGGCAGCACAAAGCATGCACTGCTGCACACACACACACACGTATAGCGCCTCACCTCATGATGAAGTCAAACTCCGACCCCGCCAGCATGAGAACGCCCAGCAGAGTGGAGATCGCTCCGTCAACCACCGGGGCAAACATGTGCTCCAGAGCCACCGCCGAGCGCTTGTTCCTGTTGCCAATCGCTGTCAGGAAGCCCTGCGGCAGAAGGGGAAGGTGGGGAAGAGAAACGAGTTAGAAATCTTGCCGATTACACAAAACCCGTGCTTGCGGCGAGGCTTGGCAAGCTCCGGGATGCCTGCGTTTGGTTTTTTACTGGGGATTACTACGCTACAAGACAGTACACCGCGTTTGAAAGCGGGTTTGCCAGCTCGGACGAGGAAGCCAGAAGTTTCCTAGTAAAACTTTTAATCGCACTTATTTTACCTTAATCACTTTCCATTTCAGAGTCTCTGCTTTTGCGCTGATTTTTTTTTTTTTAAACAGCTTTCTGCTCAATGAATTAACCCTGACGGTTAATACGAGTGGGTGCCCCCTTGTTTTATGTCGAGGCTGTTTACTTACCAGTGCAATGTGAACGGTGAACTCCACTCCGATGCCCACCGAAGCGATCAGTATGACCACAGGAATGGCGCTGAGCTTGATACCAATCAGACCCATGATGCCGAACAACTCCACAGTCATCATGGCCAAGATAAACACCTGAAGAACACACACGGAAATGAAGCGTTACCAACTTCTGTGCGGAAAAATGTAAGAGTTCCAACAGGTAATGATTCAGTAAAAGTAGAGTGATAGGGTTGGATATTCAGCTAAATGATAATGAATAATTAAAAGCAAACAAGAACATATGATGATGTCATTCTTTAGCGACTGAGCTGAGCCCTTTTGCCGCTTCACCCCACACAATCTTTGACCCCGTTCTCAAGATCTCAAGCGCATCTCAAATTTCCCACCCTCAGGCTAATGCCGGCCCCTTTTTCCTCCCTCCTTCATCTCTTTCTCTGCTTCCTTCCTAGAGGTAGATGAAACGGCTAACGGCGCCCAAGACAACATGCATCCGTCTGTTTGTTTTGCACACGAGACGGCAGCGCGTGTAGCTGCTTTTATTGTTTCCGACATTTTAACGCAGCAGCTATCACACAATGCTAATGTCTTAACAGTCGATGTGTGGGTCCGCGAACCGCAATACAAACAGCAACAGCTAGTCTTAGACAACAAGGAGGAGAAAACGGTTCCTGGCCAACGGGAGCGTTTGATCCCAGCAGGGGCTTTGAGCTGGGGCACGGTTAAATTGGAAATGATAAAAGCTGTTTTACTGCTCGACCACATACAGGCTGGGCGAAACCTTCGCGGGCTGACTGATGCTTGGAGACCATACATGCGTGGAGCTGTGCCTCTCTGTCGGAGGAGATTGTGTTGTGCTGCCGTCTCAATCAGCGCTGCTAGGGACGGCTACTTTAAATTAAACACATTCCATCTGAAACTGGCTCTGTTGTTGTGCTACAGGCCCCCGGTGGGGATATGCGGATGTGTGTTTGTGTGTGAGTTCGGGGCCTTTAAGGACCACCGGTACCACCAGCTTGTGTGTGAGATGTTTTCCAACTGCTAACACCAAGATTGTCTCATTCTCTCTCACGCGCGCACACAAATATATCCCTGATGGATGGGTTGAGCAGGCCAAGGTCGCAACTGGGCAGATCTGTCCTGTCCCCAAGTCTCTCCCTCTCGCCCTGACAAAAGCAGCGAGGGAGTTGGAGGTAGAGGCTTCAGGAGGGCAAAGCCTTTCTTGCTCCTTTGCATTTCCTTTTCTAAGGCCGGCCGAGCCTAGATTAGAATGACAAAGGTCCGTGTGTGTGTGTGCATACTGGCCCTCCACAGAGAAAAAGGGGCCCCCTAGACAGAGTTATTGAGCTATGCTGAGGAGCGTAAGAAGAAAGAGAGAGGATGACGAGAGGGGCGATGAGGCTAATGATGTCGAGGTAGGATGAGGTGGAAAAGGGAAGGAAAAGGGGAAAGCATGTGGGATAGGAAGGATGAGGAAGACATGACGATGAAGAGCTGTTGGGAAGCTGATTGCTGACTTACAATGATTCCGGCGGTCCAGGGGTTGAGCAGGAGAATGGCGCAAACCAGGAAGGTGCAGGCCAGCACCACGCTGATCGACAGCAGGAACCAGTGTCTGAGGCCGATGTACTGCTCCCAGAAGAGGAAGGGGTATCCGTTGGGGTAGTTGAACACACCCTTGCGGCTAAACTCATCACAGATGGTGCGCACACTCTCGATGGCTTCCACAAAGTCGCTGGCCTGGCGAAGACCATTCAGGTAGAAGGGGAACTGGGCGAACTCCAGAGGTTCTGCTGCTGGGACTGCACGAGGGACGGAGAAGGTTTGAGATCAGGTCACTGGATATTCAAGCTAGTTTCCAGTTTCGCCAAAACGATACAAGATAAGACACTTACTGCGCAGATTTTCCCCTGTGGTGTCGTACTTGTCGTGAATCCACTCTCTGGGGTGAGGGTAGAAGTTGGCCTGGGAGGCAGCGTAGCCCAGAGGATCATTGCTAACCCAGACTGTCAGGTAAATGTAAAACACCTCCGGGGGGATCAAACCCTCTGCATCCACCAGCCGACGAGAAGTCAGCTACAGAAAAAGGATTTAAAATCACTCATTGAGTTCTTGGCCACAATGCCACCCACTGTGTAATGACAAGGGCATCCGTTTGTCTGCTTTAAAGCCTTTTTTTTTTTTCTCCCTTTCAGGTCTTAAACATACCTGGCTGTAGTTAAAAGGCTCTTTCTTGGAGCCAGTCTGGATGAGGAGTTTGTATGCCAGGGCTCCATCTTCTGTGCCGTTACGATAGCTATCAGCGGTAATCCGGCCTGCTTGCCAGTCGGCATCAAAAGCAGCCTGAAGACCTGCACGCGGGGCAAAACAGACAGGGTTATCGGTGGTTGTAATTTATAACTGCTCTCTATTTTCAGAATAAACGTTGTCTGTCCTATATGTGGACAGTGACGTCTTCAAATATTAAGTTTTCTTTTCCGTCGCTTTTGTTTTTTTTTTCCAGCTGGCTCTGATTGACCCGTTAGCTATTACTTCCTCCTGACTGGGCCTCTGACACATTCTAGCCTAAGGACACACATATGTACACACACGCAGATAACCTATGACCCCAACTCATCTACTACGCCACCCCTGAGTCCAGGTGGATGGGGGTAAACAGCGCGACTGAACTTTCACTCACCCTTTGCACATTCTCACCCCCCACACCCACCCATAGCAGCGCGCTGCTGTCCTTAGTTAAAAAAAATAAAAAAATAAAAAAAGCACACCTGAAAAAACTTGTTGCACCCTCTACCAGATTCTGACATCATTATCAAAAACCCTCAAGGGGACAGCGAGTGAGTTATTACCTGACTCCCTTAAAAAACATAACATTGCAGAGACTGAACTCTTACCTCTGAGCCAGTCCTGGAAGTAGTGCAGCCACATGCGGGGTAGCTTGTTGTCACTGTCTCTGACCACATATTTAACGGAGTTGAAGGCGTTGTGCAGCTGGATCAGCAGCCTTTGAGAGCGGGCATAATCGAATCCGTCCATGGTCACCAGGTACATGTTGTAGAAGGAGAAGTACTTAAACTGGGCGTCGATGAAGTCGTACTCCTTGGTGTCGCGTGGCACAATGTCAGTCAGGTAAAGGCCGTCGTGCACCATGGTGGTGCCGTACAGGCTGAGACCCAGGAGGCCCAGGAAGAGAACAACCACGATGGCTTTGCTCTTGGGCTTGAGGAGCAGGGGGGCATATTTGTCCCTGGCAAAATTGGACAGGTTCCAGTGCAGGAAAGGGAGTGGGACGCACTCTTTCCCTGATTTGGAGTCCTCCACTTGGGCTAAGAGGTCCCGCGTGGAGCTGGAGGTCGGGGTGAAGAGCTGGGAGCCGTAGGGGTCTGGCACAGAAGTGGTGGTGGGAGAAGGTGAGACGGCTAGAAAGAGGAGATATAAGCAGGAAATTAGTGTTTTGGTACAATGAGTGTGTTTGAACTGTAGTGAACACTGTGTACATATAGCTTTTTTTACCTTGAGCCTGAGTGGTGGGGCAGAGGATGATGGAAGGAGGGCTGGTAGAGATCTGGGAGGTAGGCGGAAGGATCGTGACGATGTGCTGGCCCGCGGCGTCACACTGCGTGAACGCCTGCACCGTGGTGGTGATCTGGGTGCTGGTGGTGATTGTCGACCCCGCCGCGTACTGGTGCGCGTGCGCCGACCCAGCCGCGGGCGTGTGCGGCTGCTCCCCGGCATCCGACAGCTCGTGCGGAGAGAGGTGGATGACGCGGTCGGAGCAGGGGCTGTACAGGCAGCAGAGGATGTCCAAGCGCTTGTCCTCGCGCCGGTGGAGGTCCAAGCTGAGGATGGCGGGGAAGATGAGCAGCACCATGGCAAAGTTGAACACGACCACAATGGCCGCCTGGGGAGAGAAAAACAGACAAAGTGAGAAGAGACAGAGAACAGTTTGTGAAATTATAGACAATCCAGCCCAGCTGGGGAGAGTCAGAACTTTTTTAGCGACTGAGACCACAGCCCAGTAAGTAAAGAAAAGCCTCACTCTAAATCACAAGCCAGGAACACTAAGCAAGCCAGGAGGGGAGAGAAACAGAAAAGAGTGCCAAAAAGAACAGCTAGAAAGAATAAGAGAAAGAAGCAGAAGGGATATATATATATGTTGCGAGTCTGAGCAAAACCATCACCTTTCACCACGACTACTGCCACCGCCTCCCCGCTCACCCCAGCCCCTGAAGCTGACATTCTAACTGACTGCGGTTTCCAGTGTGTGCACATCTCCGCGTGTGTATTTGTGTGTGAATGCTTGTGTGCTTCGGACCACCCACAGCTAGTCACAGATCAGAGAAAACCGCCTTGACGGGCCAGTGATATACTGATCCACTCCTCCTCTCTCTCTCTCTCTCTCCCTCTCGTTCCCTCTCTGTCTGCCTCTCTCAGTCTGTTCATCACTCTCTTTGCTCTGATTATTCCCCATTATACACGCGGGCACGCACACACACGTCTATATGCGCGCATACACACTCAGACACACACACACAAAAATAAAAATGCTGGCCCTCTAGGTGCAGTGGCAATAAAACTAGGAACAAAGGCTTTCCTTGCCTTGAATAAATGTCACCACTTTTAAGTTATCTCTTTCATTTTCAAAGGAGCCTCAGGCCTCACGGTGTGCGATTGTGTACTACTTGTTTATGTCTGTGCGCATGCGTGTGAGGGCGCGCGCGCGTGTGTGTGTGTGTGTGTGCAGAACGTACCTGCAGTGAGAATGCTCGCAAGGCCGGGATGGGTACGAGAGCTGCCATGAAGAACGCAATCATGTTGTTGATGGAAGTCAGAGCCACGCTGGTGCCGGTGCGACGCAAACAGTCTCCCGTTCGCTCCTGTGGAAGGAACACAGAACAGAGTCAGAGGAGAGGAGAGGAGAGGAGAGGCGAGGCGAGGCGAGGATGGGGAGAGGAGAGCAGAGGAGACCTTTAAACCTACCTTAAAGGGGATGTTACTTCCAGTTTCTGTGAAGGAGTGAGCCAACAGAAACATGTCATCCACACCAATCCCCAGCGCCAGGAAGGGAAGCACCTGGGATGGGAAACACATCAATGGAGAAAGGGTCAGAGTGAACATTTGAACATCAAAATCTGGGCTTCACATGAAAGGTAGACCACCCCCCGCCCCGTTGTGTTAAAATCTTCTTTTAACTATATAACTATATGTGGTTTTCTTTATGTTGTACCTGCGTGGTTGCAGCGTTGAAGGAGAGGCCGAGCAGCGAGCAAAGGCCCAGTCCCGCTGCCACCGACAACGCCACCAACAGCACCCCGGCCAGCCCCACGGCCCCCTGGGACTTGGCGCAGTCCCACCTCAGCATAGTCACACAGGCATAGGCCAGCTAGAGAGGAGACAGACACATATGTTATTAGAGCAAAAAGGGGAAGTGTTATTACTCAGAGTTAATCAACGAGAACGAGTCGCTACGCTTACCATGAGCAGGTAGCCTCCAGCCACCCTGATGACGCTGACATCGGAGAAGGATTTCATGATGTCATTGAGAGTGGTGGTAGAGAAAGCGTGGATGGATTGACTGGAGTTAGCTGGGATACTCTGGTGAACCACCTGGAGGATAAATAGCAACGTGTTATCAAAGGGTTTAGCTTTAATGTGTTAGCTTAAAACCAGACACACAAAAAGAATTATCGAACACATGGCCTCAAACCGCCAATGCTACCCCAAGCCTCCTCTACGGCCCCATATTATTTTAGGACCCTAAAATGGAAAAAAAAAGAAGGGCTCCGTCCCTTTGAAATGTCTTTGAAAGTGAGTATGAGTGTGTGTGTGTTTTTACATGAGGTAGCGTGTGTGCGTGTGTGTGCGTGTATAAGTATGACAACTGAGGAGTAATGAGCACAGATGCCAGAGGTTGTGGGGTCAAAGGTGAAAAGGATGGGATCACATGGCTCGGGAGGCTACCCTCCGCGCTCCGTGGCGCGAAGGAACCGAAGCGCCGCCGAAGCTGTTTACCTGTACGCACTACGGCATCGGTCGCGATCTCAAACGGATCGCTTCGTGTTCTTTTATTGCGTCAGGAGAGGGGAATCGCGTCGCTGTCAGTTTACGTTTGAGCTCGTTACCCCTCCTCCCTTCCACATGTCCCTCACTTTCTTCCCTCCCTCCCTCCCTCCCGGCTTACCCTCACTGTGGTGGGTGTCAGCTATCACAGCAACAGCTTGTTCCTATAACTAGGGCTCTGACAGAGAGAGATGATTGGCCTACCACACACACACACAAATACACAAACCTGGTGCCCTGGTCTGCCCTGCGATTCACTTTACAAGGGAGCTGAAGACTGATGGAATTCAGACACTGCAGAGTAAGTCTCAGTGGGTGGGTGTGCATGTGTGTACTAAAGCAGAACAAGGCTGCATAAGGACAAAGAAATGTCTTCTCGGTGTCCAAAAAAGTTTTACTGTGTACGTTCATACCTCCACGAACTTCCTTTGCCAGGACTCAAGGATGGCGGTGGCCTTTTCTTCGTTCCAGTTGATGTCATGGATCTCGTAGTCGTCTTTAAAGTGCTCGTACAGCTGCTTTGGACTCATCAGCAGGAACATGCTTTGGAGAGCCTCGGCACTGTAAAACACAGCACAAAGTTTAGGACACATCAGAGACGTCGGGCCCTTCCGGCAAATATGGTTTGCTTCACCTGCATCATCCATCTCATAACCGGCACATTAAACATCTTTCACTCCGACTGTTTAGATGTTCTTAGTATCCCTGAACCTTAATGGCACAAGCCTCTCTGTGAGTGGCTAAAAGGCAGGTGCCGTCTCTTCCAGGATTTGTCTGCCTGTCTGTCTGCCAACGTAAACAACTTAAAGCAGGTGTTATCTAGTCTGTCTGCAGGCCGAGATCCCAGATGTCCTCAGGTTTTCTTG
Source organism: Chelon labrosus (assembly GCF_963514085.1). Classification (NCBI taxonomy): domain Eukaryota; kingdom Metazoa; phylum Chordata; class Actinopteri; order Mugiliformes; family Mugilidae; genus Chelon; species Chelon labrosus. Next base: position 13,369,563 of record NC_140342.1, read on the forward strand.
GCACCAGCACGGCGAGCAGCAGTGCCGCTCGAAATGCGAAAGAAATTATCATAAATCACATCCGATGCTAAGTGCGGCTCTCGCAGATGGGACCGGGATCCTCTTTGATTCTAGGCTCGGTTGGGCCCGCGTGGGTCTTGATCTGGGCTCCGACCCAACGTTGTCACTCCATTTGTATTGGCCACGCTCTTAAATCCACTTGAAATCAGTAGAGTGAAAACAAAACTCTGGAGATCATCTTTTAAAGAGACTCGGGTCAGCTTTAGATGAAAGTAAACTGGAGAGCTTTTCCCCTACATGTTTTCTGAAACGTATTGCAGGGTGGGAGGGCTTTATGTGGCTGCCAATCCTCTTTAATTGGTCTGTCCTGGACCAGGGTTATGCAGGAAACTGATCCCTCTTGGTACGAGGCATTCCTAGCATGTGTTGGTGGAGTTATTAGGGGTTAAAAAGATTCCTCAGTCTTAGCGGCTTTCAACCTAAAGGGCTGACTGGCTGCCTGCTCAGCTGCACTACAACAGTCGTAACTTAATGCACACACACCTTAGCAGTGCGTCCTGGCTGTTCTTGACGCGCCCTCCCAGGATGAGCTCCTCTTGCCAGTGCATGAACTTCCGGCTGAAACCGTGGCAACCCCCCTGGAGACGCCCCGCGATATCAAGGCTCTGTAAGGACAAGGAGCAGGAGAGTAGACGGAAAAAGTTAGGATTTTATGTAGTGTCCTTTGTCCTATGTGCTACGTCTTATTGCATATGATGGCTAAAGCTGCGTTCTTTTGTTTGACTTTACCTCTCCTTCTTCCTTGTTGGGCGCGCTGAGAGGGCAGTCAGGGTCTGAAGGGTCTAGACAAGGCCTGTTCATGTAGGCATGTCCCACCTAAGGAATCCAAACAAGTACATTAAAAACTGGAAAACTGCTTCTTTTTTAGTTATTATTATATATCTGATTTGAAGTTTTTGTGTCTTACCTGGGCTTTGTCTAGCATCTCCTTAAATCCTTCCAGAGACGTGAACTGACTCAGTTCCTCCATCAGCTTGACTGGATCTAGATTCATCCACTGGATGTCTGGCATGCCCCTGCAAAGCAAAGACAAAAGTCCGGTAAGCGGAAAATAACTTCAGAACTCAAGAGAAGGAAGCGTACGATAACTTTCATCACTTTGTGCCTGCAAGTCTCCATGGCTATCCATTCCAGCTAATCTTTACTTTGAGCAGGAAAAAAACTCCCGAGTCCAGTTTCTATCTCGCTCTTTTGTCGCGCCGGGCTACGCAGGAGGCGAGCTGCAGATACAGGATAAAATAGCGTTTATTATCCTGTTTCACGCTGCCACAATGCCCGGGGAAAAGGCACGGTGGCTGCCTGCTCACTTTCATTCCTCAATGCCCTGCACCGAGTCATAACAATTACCTCTGCCTCCCGAACATCTTGATAAGAAGGGGAGGCTGAGAGGATGCGAGGGAGGCAAGAGGGAAAATAGGTGAGGAATGAGAGGAGAAAGAAATTGGGGAGAACTCACGCTATTTTCTTTATTTGACGTGCGCACATAAATAACTCCAGGCTGCAGCCTGTTTTAAGGAGTTAGCGTGGATTCATTTTATTTAAAGCTAAAATATATTTCAGAGCTGACACCGCTCAGAGATAAATGCTTCACCTATAATGACTGTTTAGACTCGAAGAAATGATGCGCTATTGTTGGCAAGGCGCTGAGGTTCCGTTTTGTGATTCAAGACAACACGCAGACAAAAAAAAAAAAAAGGGAAATAAAAGAATCCCAAGTATCTCAACCCCAGCCTCAATCTCCCTCCAACGGCTCATGAAGAGAGCTCCTCTCCTGTTCCCACATACCAGGGTCCCTTTTGCCGCTGGTTGCAAAGACACTCCTTTATCAGCTAGTTTTTGCTTGACTGAACCAGGCCTGGGCCCTTTTGTTTTTTCACAGATTGCTGCTTTTTGTTCTCCTATGTTTTTTTTCTCTCTCTCTCTCTCACTCTTTCTCACTCTCTCTCCCAATCTGCCTCTCTTCCCCTTTCTCCCTCTCTATCGCACTATTTCTCTTCTTTTGCATTTAAAACAGGGCTGAAGCAGAATCCGACCAAAGGGCCGCTGCCCTCGGTGACCACCACGAGTTCTCTTTAGCGCCACGTGAAAAAAAAAATTTTTTAAAAAAAGAAAGAAAAAAAAAACACTTAATAAACAACAACAGATGTCGAACACTTTGTGCGAATTACAGGAATCCTTGGAAGATGTGTGAATCATCAAAGACCCCTTCTCCCTCTCTCCACGCTTTCAGACAAACCGACTGGGACGCGCCAGGGATGGGAAACTTGTGTTTGTTTCTGTATGTGCTGGCTTGTCATGCAACACGCTGCAGTCAGTGCAGACAGATATATAAACAAATAATTTCTTTGCAAAGGAACATCTGCTATGATCTAAACTATCTTTTATAAACTGAGCGCTCGATTGAAATATCACTTCTGACGACAAAAAAAAAAAAAACAACAAAAAAAAAAAACAGATCCCTTTCAGCGACTCAATTTCTCAAGAGAACTTTGTCCTCGGAAAAAAGGGAGAGGAAAAAAAAAACTTGAATCTGCAAATGCCCAAATACGCCCAGACTCCACTGTTAACTGTCTTGTAGCCTCTCTCTGTCCTTCTCGGGGGACTTGAGGCTTGAATACTGCCCATTTTATTTGTTGGACAACTTGGGAGCTGGGAGCCCGGGGCATTACCATGAGAATGCCGAGTGTTAGCCGTGAGCTGACAAAGCCGGCCCCCCTCCCTCCTCCGGGGCCCCTGCACTGATGGACACTCACTCGTAAACTGAAAGAATGCTTACCATTGTCTGACCCAAAGGGCTCCCCTGCCACCACCACCACCACCACCACCACCGCCGCCGCCGCCACCGCCTCCCCGCCCTCCGTTCTACCAACCCACCACCCTGCTACAGCCATCTCCTCTCTCTCCATCCCTCCCTCGCTCGCTCACTCGCTGCATCCCTCCCTAAACTTCTCTCTTTGAATTTCTCTGTCAGGACACCCCCCTCTGGTCCCCCTCTGGGCCCTAAAAGAACTCTATTACTGACCGCCGCTGTCAGTCACAGCACCCACTGACAGACTACTGAAAGCCCAACTGTATGTCTCCATCCAGCATGTGTTAAAAGTTGCGGACCTCTCCAAAAACGCTACTCTGATCAGATGCAACCAATGACAGCACAGAGAGTGAGAGAGCTTCCATGAAATGTAATGTGCAAAAAAAAAAAAGAAATTACGTTGGGTCAATATTCTGAGACTTACGGTAAATAGGCAGAGCCTCCCTGTAGTTTGGCCCCTTCCCAAAAACAGTCCAGTGGGGTGATTATCATACAGGGGAATAGCTTGTCAATCATCTGGGATCAGGAAATAGAAAATAGGAATGATTAAACATCACAAATCAGTGAGAAATACGCACTTGTAGCGTACGATTGGAAAAGAAATGTTTAACTGTCAACTTACCCTTTCAATCATGACATTTTCTATAATAGGAACTCCTGATTTATAGCATATTTTATTAAGGTCCCACGATCTGCGAGAAAGAAAACATATATTTTTTTTTAATTACAGCTTTTGTTATGGACTCGAGGATAAATACAAAAAAAAAAAAAAAAACTTTCCACATGACGGGTCGACTTACTTTCCGAACAGGGACACCTGCACCTTGCTGGCGGACAGGGCGGCTTCCATGTGAACCAGCAAAGCTTCCTGGGTAAGAATATTTGTGCCCTCTTCTTTGGGGGTCTGGATGAGCATCTGTGAGGTAAACACCGACTCCTCTCCCTGCTTCTCCTTGGTGTAGCGAAGCTCTGTGCTCACCCGGCTGCCAGCTAGAAAACAAAGCAGGAGGGAGAAAATGAGCAGTGGAAAAGACAGATAGATAGATAGATATATAATACAATAGACGGATGGACGGATTGACTAATGCACACTCAAAGACAGAGACACACGTGTATCCTATAACAAAGTCCGTTTTGTGCGCACGTATGCACACACACTCGCACAAGAACACACACTTATATTGACCAACGCCCTTGGCCTTCGCCAGTGTTGGTTTTGAAGGCACTTCACACAAGCCAGTGTCTGGCCAAGAGAAATGAGTAATACGGCTTCTCATTGGCTCCTTCTGCGAAACAGATGTGCCCTGTTAGTTAGTAAAACCAGCCTTCCGATGCCCCCAAAAACCCTCCACTGCTCCGCTCAGGGAAGCAGATATGGACTAAGACATTCACCTCGAGAAGAGAAGAGAAGAGAGGAGAAGGGAAGAGGTGTTGCTAAGGACAGGAAGTGCTTAGCGACACGAGAAGATAAACAAGAAAGGTGAATATATCCATGGAGATAGAAGGAAAGAAAGGTGGTTGTCATATCAATGAGGTGGTGATGAGCAGAAGAGAGTTAGAGAGGATGAGAAACAGGGAGAGAGAGAGGGAAAGCTATGTTGTGCTGTGCGGTAGACCCCAGCCCCCTAATTACAGGAGGTTGCCCTGAAAAGAGTTTGCCAGCCGGGGGGATCTGTGCCTGTGCCAAGTGGACATGAAACATGCCGCGCTGGATCACAGAGGGCCCGTCTGCCCCTCTTGCTGTCCCACTACATGACAACCCCGGAGAGAGAAAGGGAAGGGAGGGGGAGAGAAGAGGGAGGCGGGGGAAGTTTGGAAACAAGGGCTACCACCTTCTTAATTCGAATTTTTGTCACTCTTTTGCCCACTTTCACATGCGCCGCACTCAGTCCCCGGGTTTAACTCTTCCAAGCATCTACGCCTCTACTCCTTTTAACCCCTCTTGCTTCCGCCTTTCCCCTCCATCCGTCTCCCTCTCTTTCTGTCTTTCACTCTTTCCCTCACGCTCCCTGCACCTCCCCCAGCCTGGAACAGGCTCCTATAATTGATGGGGAGAAAAGAAAAAACAAACTATTCAGCCTACGCCGCAAAAGTGTGAGATCAGGTTGGAACTCCACGGGCCTCGGAGACACAGTCCAATATTTCTAGGCTTCGCTTTCAAGGCTTTAATTACCTTCGCAGGAGCTCGAGAATATCAGGTCCCCGTGTTTATTTGCAGCCACCGGTGTCTGGCTTAGTGCATCCCAAAAAGAAAACACCTTAAAAATGGGACGTGTTCTCTGTGGATATTCTTTGCACATCTGGCTACGTGAAATGTTCGTCATCAACGTGTTGATAAAGCTTTTATTCTGAAGGAGAAGAAAGAGGAATAAGCAGCTTTTGAGAATTGAGAGGACGGAATCAAAACAAAAAGCTGCACTAGAGCGCATTTGACTTTGATTAAATCATTTTCACGCCGTCGTGTGCAAGGAGTCAGGACTTGGTATGAAAACAGTGATTACACCTACGGTTCCCCGCAACTCTACTTTTGCGTTTCCTCCCACTCAGATTTCCAATCAAAAAAAAAAAAAAAGGCTACTACAAAATGGAACCCTTTCCGTTCGTGGACCTCTTTGACATCTGTTAAACCTTTTTTGACATTTCGTATGTTAACCTCTGCAGCGTGGGGTTTTGATCCCAACAGGAACTGGGTGGCTCGGAGAGACTCTGGCTCTGTAATTACAGGCCTCCTGAAGTAAATTATAGCTATTTGTGTCTCGTTCCTCCCATCTGGACCACCCAGGCAGCCAGTCCTCTCTCTACTCTCTTTCTCGCCTTCTCTCCTCAACCCCTGGTCCGGCCCCAACCACCCAACTCCGAGCTTCACAGCTACTCGACTCACTTCTTCTCCCGCTCGGCTCGCCTCTCACTCCATTAGGGAACCTTTCTTTTTCCACCTCTCTTTCTGTCTCCTTGTTTCTCTTCTCCCTTTTCTCCCTCTTTCTCTCTCTCTCTGACGCTGCCTCTCTCTTTCGGTTTCCCCCCCTACCCGCTCCCTCCACTCAGCCAGCGCTCCACACGGCCTTAAAGAGACAGTTCCCGGAAATTTTCCCACCCTGGGAAGAAAGCGCCTTTGAGTGTGGAGGCTGGGGTTGTAACACCCCAGCGACTGGTGAGTTTATTACATGAGCAATTTTGAAACATGAAATATCGGTCCATGTTTGGCAACGTGATCAGAAATTTGGGGGGCAAGTGGGGAAATTAACGCAAACGATCACAGCTCCGTCCAAATCAGATCCCCAGCTTCTCTGGATGTTTTTCACAAACTCGACCACCGTCTTACAGATTTTAGCAAACAGCCCGACTCTTTTGGGCGCAACATATGAATTCATTTACTAGCTTCACCACCAAAAGCGCTTTCACAACAGTTACGACACTGGAGAAGTGAAAAGCAAGGGAAAATGTCATAACAAGCCCTGACACGGCTTCATGGCCGTGGGTGCACAAATATAATGTTTGTCTGAATGTGTGTGTTCGTGTACCTGAGCATGTGCGCGTGTGGTGAAAACACTGGACCCTGTCTCCACCAACCTCAGTCATTTCCTCCCCACCTGACCCTTCCATCCCCAAAAGCCAAACACCCAGATTCGCCTAACTCGGCGAAATATGTGCGGCTTCTCACATCTGGCTCCCAGGACGAGCCAAGACCACATTTAAAAATGCTGCTATTCTATTCTATTCTATTCTATTCTATTCTGTGTTCGTAGCTTACAGGCCTAGTCCCGGTTCCAGGCCATGCTAGGTCAGACCAGGCCGCCTTCAAAGTTCAGTGTGGTAGATTAGCTGGATTAGGGGGCCTCTGAAAGGCCCCACGCTGCTATGGAGGAAGACCCAAGACGAAGAGGGCTGAAAGTGACATGTATGCTTTAGCTCGCTATGTAGTGCATTGGATGATTTACGCAGCATGACAACATAAGAAGAAATGTACACCTTATCCCTGCACACAACGTCCCTAGAAAAAATACAGCTTTAATCGGAAAAGGCCACCATGGAGTAGGAACAATATGAGAAACAGGAAAACACCATTAGCCTGCGATGGACTACCTATCATTTACTTCTCCTCTCAACTCACAATACAGCTCCTTTAGATCTTTTGATTTCCAGCATTCGTTCTCTTCTTGGCCTGTTACCCAGTGTCACAAAAGCCCCCTTTTGTCACATATGGACCCACCAGAATCAGGACTGTGCCCCACTCTGGGTCCTTAGCCCACCACTGCCCTATGGCATACCCAAGCCAGGGCACCGCCTAAAGCGGGCTGCCCCCAGCAGATGGGCCGTTCCTCTATACAATCCTTCAGCACAGCTCCAGACTGAATGCAGACCCTTTTGTCATTCAACCCTTCAATTTCTTTCAGATGTTTCCCAACAAACAGCAGAATAAAATAAAGAGGGAAGGGTTTTTTTTTTTTCCACAACAAAAGCAAATGGACCGAAACTTTCCCAGCCTGTAAACAATGCCAGAGTCGGCGGTGGGAGGGTGAGGCAGGGGGCAAGAAAGAGAAGCTGGCACTTTGCTATCTTACCTATAGAAATACAGTGTGTCACTTCATCAATCGTCAAAGACAGAATTCTTTCTATATAGTTTATAATTCTTATCAGTGCATGAACATTATCTGTTTCTGTCTGTTTGGATCGTGCAGCTCCAGCATTAGGTAAAAAAATAAAAATAAAAAACAACTCTGCGATCACACCTTAAAAACTGTATAAAACAGCAAAAAAAACAACAACCTGAAAAATCAGTTTCACTTACATTCTATTCAGATGTGCCAGCGGTGTTAGCCACCACACATAAATTTCCGCCAGGGTTGGCATTTAGGCACTTTCTATTTCCATATGTATAGGCTTGCCTCTGCTAATTATGCTAATCATGGGCAGTGTTGGCCACTGTGAAAAATAGTCACATTAGACACTCCACTGACCGCTAATACTGCTTAATGTGTGGTTGAAACATACATTCATCCCTGCCTGAAAAGCAAAATTTTTCCACGTTGCTGGTCTCATTCAGATGAGAAATGAATTTATTGAGCCCAAGAACCATTTCTTTTTTTTTCTTCTTCTTCCCTCCCAAGTACCAAGAATATGTCCAGTCTCTCTCTCTCTCTCCATCTCCCTTTACTTTTTTTTTTTTTTTATACTTGCAGGGTGTAAAGACGGAGGCAAATGGTGCAAACTCTAAGGTGACTGGTGTCGCTTTATTTCGCCAGGGCCGGAGACAAAGGTTGCTCTTCAGTGTGAAGAGAAAGGGCGCCGCACTATACTGATTGAGTTTTTATCATCCCATTTTCAGTATCGTTGCAGCCTCTCTAAGGACATTCAGCGTAGCAAAGAGTCCAGCGCCTTCTTTTATAAAAGCTTTGGCACCAAAAGTAACACCATGAAGTTCGACGTTATCGCTGGAAATGTGTGATACTCGTTAGCCAAAATGATTTGTTTTAGCGTATTAGACCAGTACTTTAAAAAGAGTGGAGTTGGCGTGTTTCCTCCAAAGAGGAAGGAAAAGCCATGTGTCTGTCATATGTATCTATAGCTGCTCAGTGTGTGTTTATTTGTTGGGGGGTGGTCTTGGTCTGTCTGCTGAAGAGTGTGTGTGTGTGTGTTGGGGGGGGAGGATGCTGAGAAAGGGGATGGAATGAGGTAGACTCGGATTGAAGGATGGAGGGAAGGGGGTGAAATAAACATTTAGAAGTGACCCAGGTTGACTCTGGTCTTGTTTGTTCTCTCTACCAGTGAGGTCCTGGGCCCTGAACGCTGGGAGTTTATTTATCTAGCTGGGGCACCACCGCGCACTATTCACCTCCAATAATGCCTCATAGAGCTCCCTTTCTCTGTCTGAACTGGGCCGCTGTGTGCACTCCAATGAATTATAGCATTTACCTGCTGCGCCGCGCTGAGGTTTGTTTAGAGAAACCGCTCCAAACGCCGAAATGCCCACGTGTGCATTCGCTCGAGTGTTTTTTTTCCTCATCTTTCCTCTCTTTTAATCGGGGCTGTTTCTTAGCCTGGCTTCACAGCTAGCTAAGCTAAAGTCTACGCTTTTCTTCCTATCCTCTTTCCGCGCGGCCTTTTTCGTGGGACATAGGGTGCGACTCATATTTAGACAGCTTGAGCCTGTGTACAGCGTCTGTCATGCCTCACCCAAACTCTGCCAAGAAGGATGAGTTTAGTTAATGTCAGAGTAAACACCATCACTTTTACGCTGGGGCCGCGTCTTCCCCCTGCGAACCGCACGCGCTTTCAAAGTGGGGCTTTGTGAAGGGGAGAACAATCCGAGCTGAAAAAGTCTCCACCGTTTGATAGGACGCTTAAAGCAGTCGCCCGAGCGCGGAGCAAACACAAATCATCAGTTTCACAGGTTTCAGTGGAAAGGCTGCAGCTTTAGGAAGGGAAACGCTCTCATAAAAGCGCGCTCTCTTGCCGCGCTTTATGGCGAAACGGAGGAGACGGTCTCACACTTGATGTTTGTTCAAGTGAGACAGGCGAAAACACTCGCAAAAAAGAAGAAAAAAAAGTGTGAGCCGGCCATAAACCTTCCTCCCTGTTCCTGCCCCAACCCCCCACTGTCTCCTCTCATCCCTATCTTCTTCCTGCACCTCTTTTTATGATCTTTCTCCTCCCTGCTTGTGGACAACACAGACACTACCCAGGTCGCACACTCTTGAACGTATAACTGTGTTTACTGAGTGGAAACTTTGTTTTTTTGTACAAAATTAGGGAAAATGGTGGATTATAGGACAATATCATTTAGTTTCTTTGTGTAGTTTCTGAATAAAAACACCTGCAGAGGGATCATTCATCTAGTGTCATCCCTCAGGCAACATATTTAAAACAAACAAGAAGAGATTTGTGTGAGTGGAAGGTAATTTGATGGGTGATGTCTGTCTCATATTCTCTCAGACTGAAAGAGCAGTGAGCCAGAAATAGTTCTTAATCTCCTTGTCAGACTAAACACCCTGATACTGAGGCTTTTATTCTCACCTACACAGGTGTGTGGACCGAAGGCGAGAGTAATCCCTCCGCTCATGAAGGTGCACGTTGCAAATGCACAAGACTCCTTCAAGTCAAACAAAATGATGTAGCGGCGTGTTTGCTTAGGAGAGGTAGGTATGGACTAAACAAAAAGGAACTTTCTGTCTGCTCTCTCTAGACACAGACTGCGCTGCCATGCTCTGCTTCACGGCGTTTCGGTCCCGTAGAAGGGAGGAAGCAATTAAAAAAGCCCTGGTGGCCCTGACTTCACAGAGCAGGCAGACAGACAGGTAGAAACCTAAACACGTGCACACAAAGCACAGGCAGACAGACCGGGACGCAGTCAGGAACTTCAAGCGGGCGGACAGACGGCCCGGCGAGCCGTAGCCACACACCGAAGGTGACGAAGATGACAAGTGTACGTGTTTGTGTGTGTATGTGCGTGTGTGAACACCGTGGGGGCAGCAGCTTCTAGTATGAATATATGATGGGAAGCATATGTTCCTAACACATTCACACACACACACACAGCTAGGTGGCAGAGTGTTAACACATACGGTGTCAATTCACAGCTAGTTTATTCTGAACAAATTAGGATACAAGTGGGAGAGCTTTGTTTATCCTGCAATCTGGGCAAACTGTTTCACACTACAAAAGGGAAGCAAATGACTTGCATGTTCACATCAAACGCGAGTCAAGATACATTACAAATAGAAAAACTAATTACGGATAAAGTTGTAAAATAATTAGGAAAATTGCAGTGTTGCTAGCAAGCATCTCAATCCTCCTTCTTGTGCTCCACGGCTTATTTGCAGTGGTGCGTGTGTGTTTTTATGTGTGTGTGTGTGTGTGAGAGAGAGAGAGAGAGAGACAGAGGGAGAACTAACCTCTCCTTGTTACCGAACCACTTTACTCTCCATTGAGGCCCTAGCAGCTTTGTCAATGGGCTATTGGTGGAAACAAGGCAGGCAGAAACTTTAGAAACATGGCCACGGCCTCTTAAAGGCACAGCATTCCTTTTCAGCCCCCCTGGTTCAACTCTGCGAGTCCCACAGCAAAACAACTGGCACACAAACATCTAAACATCTCCTTTAAGACATGGCCCGGCCAATTAGCTCAAGAGGTAATCCTGAAGCTTTACACTAACCAGAATGAAACCAAAGAGAAAGGACACAGTGGAAATTCCAACTCTTGTGCCTTGTTTTCGTTGGTTGCGACTTTCACTTCCACGCTGAGGCTAATAATTTCATCGGATGTGCATTAGCAGACTTTTGTTTTTTTAATTTTTAAATAGTGCCTGACGAACTAACTTATTTAAATTCCTGCGCAAGTGAAGCGCGCAGCCTCCCGACACTTCTCCTGACACCAGCAGTGTGTGATTCCTGCGACACCTCCACACACAGGTCCTGTGGGAGCCGCCTGTTCCTGTCCTCCAGTGACATGGTGGGCCTCGAAAAACCCTATAGAGTCTGTTTATATTCACCAACTGCTGTGGCGCTTTTAGAGCGTGCAAAACAGGTGGGTAAACTTCAGCTGCATTCACTTATATTTTTTCTTCTTGTGAGGAGGAGAGAAGGAGGAGGAGGAGGGAGGGAGGGAGGGGGGGTAGGGAGGTGGTGCCTGCTTGCCTGCCTGCCTGCTTGCCTCTTGTTGAATGGAATCCAAGAATAGTTAGGGACCACACAGGGAGCTGAGGGGGGGAGGGGTCAGAGCCCTCAAAGATGGCTAACCATTCACACAGTCCATCTGCTGCGGGGATCAGCCCCGGCACTGAAAGCCTGGGGGTTTAAAAGGAATTTGGCCAGTGTGAAAAACCAAATAAAGCTGCCTCTGCGCCTTAAAAATGTACAGATAACCTAAATAACCTAAAGACGGGAATATTTAACGTATTTAAGGCGATGTATAGAAAATCGCAAACCGCAACTGTGGCTATAAGACTAGAAAAAGAGGTGTATGACAGAAGGGAGCATTTAGAGGCAGCAATGACGAAGATACGGTTTTCAGGTGAAATTGTACGTAAGAGAGGAACAACAAAAAATCAGGACACTCAGGAGACATAAACAAGAAAGTCAATAGTGTGTCTACAAGTTAACTTGAATGTGCATTCTTCCTGTATAGTTGTAATGATGTGAGAAATGAGTAAAAATGTGCTGCCAGTTGTAATTTTGTGCCAATATGAAACCACAAATTCAAAGCCAAAACTAAAACTTCAAACCACTCCAAAACTCTTTGTTGCTGCCAGTGTGTCAGTCACTGAACACCTAGTGCCCTCCCACGGCACTGAGATGACACTAACGTGCCCACCCTGCACCTTCCCACCAGCCACTACTGTCAATGAAATTCCACTTAGTGATGGATGGCTGATACCTCCAGCAGAGTGTCCTGAACTTGAAAGCACGCAAACCGGCTATGAACCTATAGCGGGCTATCAGAACGATGACAGCTCACCTGGAGAACCGGCAGCAAAGCAACGATCTTGTGAACAGCTTGCACACAGACTCAGCAGCAAACACCCGAGAGAAGCAAATGAGAGGTTATCTCGACTCACCTTCCACCCATAGTTGCTCGATGTTTGTTTCGATGGCGGCGACCCGGAGTCCCACCGAGAGGGCTCCGAACACTAAGAGTCCGATAAAGAGGACCTTCCCACAGTGCCTCTGGATGTGGCAGCCCAGAGAGAACAGGAAGGCCTGGAACCTCGCCCGGATCCACAGAGGAGCTTTCTGACCTACCGCCTTACCCTAGATTTGAAGCAAGAGGGAGGGCGAGAAAAGGGACATTGTTGTTATTGTCATATCACTTCACATAAATGATGCATCACTGCACAAGCGTCCGAAAGGGGCAGATTTGTCTCTGGTGAACGGATCTGAGAGACACATCTGAAGAGCATGGCAGCATTTGACGAGACACATATTTATATTCACAGAGAATGACTGCACTTTATATAAATCTGAGTTAATGCGCTAACAGGCTAACAACCAGATTTGCTGCATACACTGTCCCGTCTTGTGTGCGTTCTGACTCCTGCTTAAACCTCAAGTCATCACCTGTTCTCAGTCCAGACAGGATCTCCAGGGGCAACTCATGGCACAGTTGATTTAATATAATAAGCTTAATAAAGGAGACACAGTCCTATTAAGAAGAAAAATATATGCAAAATACCCGTAAAGAAAGCTACTGTTGCAGCAAAGGATTGTAGTAGTATCAGTATTGCGTTACTTAAAATGTGTCACTTCATATATTGTAAAGAACATTATTTATTTAAAGCTATATTTTTAAATGTATAAGGAAAGATTTTTAGTTAAATGTTCTCTTGGTGGTGAAGCCTTGTTCTGTCACTGACACGTCTTTACGCGTAAACTAACACACAGCTGTTTACACATGGAGCTGAAGCCATCATCTGCGTGCTCTACACCAGTGCTCATTCTTCACTTTTTCCTATATTTTTTGACACATCTGCTCCAGCCTCAGCTCCAGCGCGAGCCCAGCTGTCCCTGTGCTACGAATGTCACTGCTGCAGAAGACGCCGCTTTGGTGTTGTGGTTTCTCTCAGCAGTGCTGAAACACGTCCAAGCATCCGGGCGGTCCAAAGATGCTTTGTCAGATCAAACTCAATCAGTGAATTCCTTTACAAGACCCACCGCATTTCCAAACAGACCCCGGGCCAGTGCGCTCTCCGCTGGCTGCACAAAGCCAAAAACACGCACAACACGGCTGGGATATGGGAACGAGTCCTCCCTCACTCACCCCCTCACGGTGGCTTTAACATCGCAAATGAATGAGAAGCTGATGTCCATTCAAATAAACAGCAAAGTTAACGTGCTGCCAAAATCGGGGCTCTTGTTTAGCTCGGGGTTCCCAAAATGTCATGCAAGCGCAAACTTCTATATGGTTTTGACCCACTAAACATAAAGCATGCATTTGATGTTGTTCTTAACGATCTTTGGTGTCAATTTATGCAGACTGGCCTATTGTTTCCTTTAATTTTTAAACTGTTAAACTGCACTAATCCTCATTTCGCTGTCGTCTCCTTCTTGGGAACTCCGGTGGTCCCCGGACCCCAGTTTAGGAGCCGCTGCCTCACTACACTACGCTCCCACATGCGCCCTCAGATCGCGATTAAATTAAAAAAAGCTGCTTTTGAAGAGTTTTCTCTCAAATGTGCCGACTCAATGAACGCTGCCTGCCCTTCCGAAGTGAATCCCCTCAAGACTGCGGGCACGGAATCACCTTTGAGATCTGTTTAAGTGCGAACGCAGCGTGGCAGTAGCTGGGTCTCCGGAGTAGGTCTGGGTTCGCAGGCGGCTGGGAGCGCGTATAACTCGGGGGTAAATCTCCAAAGACGCCGGCCCCAGGGACCCCGCGATCCGAGGCCATAGTCCAAAGAGGGTGAGCGGGGCGCAGAGCGAAGCGACACAGAGTTGGTGCTGGAGTTCAGAAACGGCGACAATAATCCAACATAGAAGCGGAGCGCATCCAGCACCGCCGGCGACAAATTAGAAGAAGGGTTTCTAGTCTTCCCTGGAGCCAAACAAGTCTCGAAACTCCATCCCAACATTATGCGCCGAAATCCGTATAGATCCTCCAGTCTTCATTCGTCCCGATAGTTTATGAAACGACGTCTCAGAGAGGAGTAGTAGTAGCTGCTGTAGTAGTAGTAGTAGTAGTAGTAGTAGTAGCCTATGTCTGAGCCGTCCGTGTCAAGTCTAACTCCGATCCCGTAGCGGTAACATTTGGAGAAGTTCGCCTCTCGGCAAATCCTGAAAAGGGAGGTTTGATGGAAAAGTGCTCCGGCTCCCATTGGCCAAGGAAGAGGCAAATTACTTTGCAAACATCGCCTATTATTAGCTGCTAAGCAACAGCTCACCAAAGTGGAGAGAGAGGGGGACCACCCAGGCTGCTGCTGCCTGGGCTGGAGGGAGGGGAGGGGAGGAGGACGGGGAGGAGGTGGAGGGGGAGGAGGTGGAGGGGGGGGGGGGGGGGGGGGGGGGGGGGGGGGAGGAGGAGGAGGAGGGGGGAGGGAGCAAGAGAGAGGAACTCTTTCAATAAACTCTGCACAGCCGCGCACGCACGCACGCACACGCACGCACGCACATACGCGCAAGCAACCCAGCTCTTGCAGCCTGCCCGACTCACTTGCTCTCTGAACATTATTCCCAGCGGCCTGGCCCTCCAGTTTGCAGGAGCAATCGCACATGCCATCTATTGATATAACAGCGACAGTCATGCAGGCAAAGCCCCTCCGCGTTTCATCTGCACGGGCCAATCTGTGAAAAGATAAAAAAAAAATTCATTGTTTTTTTTTGTTTTTTTCAGACAAGAACTCAAATCATCATTTTTTTTTTCTTTTGTATGGGAAGGAATAACAGATCTTTCAACACTTTTCATATCACTCCAGGGCATCTCATGTTGGAGAAGGTTTGGGAGCCTCTCATTTGTTACAAAACACCCAAAGAAGATCCCCCCCTCCCCTCCTCTCTGAAGTCTTTGCTGTGAGTGCAGTTTGTTACAGACAGCTGTGAGATGAAGTGTGTGAGTGCGTAGGTTCTTAGCACCAACAGCTGTAACCTCACCTCTCCTGGCTGAAGGCTTCGCAAAAAAAAAGCCGGTTTCCTACACTCCGGAAAATGTGACCTCTCGCTCCTGCGGGGAATTATTCTGCATATGCATCTTTTTCGTTCAACGCCTCGGCGCTGCCTGGCTCTGTGTGACAGCCTTATCTCTGAGGAGACTCTTGGAAAGTGTTCATGTCTTGCCACGCATGATTTCACGGGTTCAGAAAGCAGTTCACCTATAAAAGCAAGGCCTGAAGAAAGGAGGAAAGCAAGAAAGAAAGAAAGAAAGACTGCTTTTTCATCTCTCGCTTCTCCTTCAGAAAAAAATTATAAGCTAAGTGTGTCTTGGTGGTTTGCTAATGTGAGGCCCCCCCCCCCCACTGGCCCCGCTCACCTAAACGTATGGGGGTGAAGAACAAACGCTTTACCAGATTACACAGTCGTTCTCTGCCCAAGCACCAACCTGTGCTGATGTGCAGGACATTTGTCAGGTGGCTGGTGCTAATTTGAGGCCCTTTAAGGTGACTGTAAAACAATCTGAGGCCGGGGCAGAGGTCTTTGAACACGCGCGATGGCGTTCATTCGGCTGGTGACGGTGGAGAAGACGCAGGCTTGATTGGTGTCACAGTTTGGCCGCCGAGCCGTCGTGTCCATCATCACTGTTTACACGAGAAAGAAAAAAAAAAAAACAAGAGCGGGTCTGATGGGCAGGAGGATTTGTTGCAGTGTGCCACGGACAGAAATGGCATGCAGCTAATTCAGTTTTTCACCCTTTGACCTATGATATCGCAAGCAAATCAGAAGTCCCAGTGTAAAAACAACAAAGAAGACACCATTTTTTGTACCATACACTCATGTTGCGCACTCAGCTTCTAAATAAATATCAGTTTTTCCATAAAGAAGCACAACGTGACGTAACAATAGTCTGGAGATGGGCACACTTTTAAAATTATCTCCATGAAAATGTTGTAGGGTTGTTTGGTAGTGATTTGCGGTAGCGAATGCCTGAAAGTCCATAAATCTAATAATTTCAAGGTATTTTGAATCATATGATTACAGCTACCATAAGTTTTCTATCACATGTTGAATGTAAGTGTTTATACCACTCCCGAGTGATGTTTAAGCGTTAATGGTAAAGCAGTAATGATTAATTGCGTATGTTTTATTTGTATACTTAAACAGAAGTGACTGACACAAGCTGCCTTTTTCTTGTTTTATAGTTAAAATCAGGACTCTTCCTTCCTACTTTAAGTATTATATGTATGAATTCTGTTACAAACTAGAGGCAAATAACTATTACTTCCACTAAAACTAACACTCAGTCAAATAACCAAGTCCAGCACCAAGTCGTTTTATCATTTGTTACCAAAATAAAAAGTTTGTTAATATATTGGGCAGTACACTGGCTAAAAGAGTCCACCACTGGCATTAAAATCCTTAGATTTCACCTTTGTTGATTAGCAAATCCACTTATTTATATTATAAGTTGAACCTCGTTCAGACATATATTAGATTTTCACGTTCACTGATATGTATAGTTGTATAAACATTTTATTTCTAGTCACTTTCTATTTTTTATATAGCTTTTGTATTTTATGTTCAATGTATGTAACTGCTACTGGATGCTTGAATTTCCCTCGGGATTAATAAAGTATCTATCTATCTATCTATCTATCTATCTATCTATGTCAGAAGTGTAAATGCATGTGAACAGAAGTGGGTAATATTGCATTTTAAGTCATGAAAAGCCACAAAGATTCTGCTTCTGTAAAATGAATCCAGCTGGTGTCAAGCTTGTGTTGTGGAGTAACTGTCATTATTAATGCTTGATAAAACACGATATGACCGCCGTGTCACTCTATGAAATGTAGGATCATAGGATACTGTGGGGGCCGCCACTCTCCGCAGAAGTTCACTGATACACCTACTCACCCATCTGTCCGACGGCAGGCCACCATGCGCTCTCGCCACGCGCTCACGTTTCCAGAGTGGCACCGGCCGGCCTGTTTTTCCGCTTTGCTGCCGCTGGGTATGGCTTGGCTGGACTGGGTTGGGTCGGGTTGAGTGGTAGAGGGAAACAGGCAGCTGGAAATGGGAGCTTATGTGGAATGTGAGGAATTGGGCTGTGTGGTAGGGGGCCCCTTCAAGCCTAACAAACTCAGGGAGGTCCGAGGCCTGGTCTGGAGGCCTTGGATAAATAAACCATCTGAGATGACCATGCGCTGTGCAGATATCTGCCATCACACCTCCCCGGCCTCCAAACACAAACCGCCCAGGCCCTCTCTCCACGTCTTCTGTCCCTTCAGGATCCCTCTCTCCCTGCTTCCTCTCTTTATCATCTCCCCTGTTCCACCCTCTGCGTGATCTCCTCTACTCCTCAGACTTTTTAACACCTTTATCTCCCCCTCCGTTTCATCAGCTACTCTAGTCCCGCTCTTCCTTCTCCTCCACTCCCCCTCCTCCTATCTCCATTCCTCTATTTCATCTCTCCCCAGTGACTCCATCCATCCAGCCGTTCATCCATGCATGGCTGGCTGTCCGTCCGGTGTTCTGTATGTGCTATAGGCAGAGCCACGGAACCGCTCTGGCAGTCAGCCGTCTCACAGCCGCAGAGACGCTGAGAGTTCAGGCCCAGAAAGTGTTTATTTTTTAAGACAGAGGCTGCGAGGCTGCTCACGACTGCATTTCTCCTGTCTCGTTTCTCATAACAAGGGTTAGGGAGAGTAAGAAAAAAAAAAACAGTCCTGCAAAAAAAGCTATAACGTTGAATTGCTGTTGCCGTAGGGAGTGAATAACGGCATAGACTGATGGTTCCACCTCTGAAAATACATGCAAATTAAAAAGAACATCCACGTCTTACTTACAAGATCACATCATGAGTGTTAATTCGTTTTTAATGCTGTGCCGTTGAGCGATGTAATGTGATATAGTCTGCGTTCATATGTTCAGCTGCTTGATGGATAGCAGTTAGTATAGCGCAGAAATATAAAAAGATGAGGTTTATTTTAAATAACTTTTCCATTCTTTCACAGTATTCGGAATTCACTGTATATATATATATATATATATACGTATATATATATATATATACGTATATATATACGTATATATACATGTATATACACCAAGTGGAAGAATAACAGTTGAAGCTCAGATCTGGTTCATTCAGGCAGCGGAGATGAGATGCTGAGCAAATTTAAAACCCTAAATTAATGAAAATTATTCCTGATGACGGTCTGATGTGAGGCTAAGGATGCAAATTATGAAATCACTAAGCAATCGGGAGACGTGATGATAATAATTTTGTTACCCATTCATTTGCCTCTGCATGTACTTTTCTACGTGTGAGGGCAATTTACAATAATTCCCTCATGCAACCCACTTCAAAACACCACATCTAGCTTAGCTCTGACTGATACATAAAAGAAGAACCTGGAGGGCGAAAAAAAAAAAAAGTCATGTTACATATTATTGGGAAACTCCACAAGAAAATTCTTCAGCTTCACTCACACAAGTTTAACACATATCATCAAAAAGGCCAAAAAAAAAAAATAAATAAAAAAAGTTGCCAGAGAGACACTTTCCGCCGTGGGCTCCTCTGTCAGTCTCTGGGCAGGGTCCGAGCTGCCACCCACGGTCTCACACAAGATTAATTATGATAATGCATTTCTTTACCCCTTTGTCATCGTAATGAATGGTTGCCTTTCTGGGGGAAAACACACAGAACACAGAGAGAGACAGAGAAACACACTTTTCTTTAAGTCTTTGTTTGTGCGGTTGTAACGGAGGTATTGTCAGATGCGGCTAGCAGGTGGCAACGCAAACTCAGACCTGTGGCTTTAAAAGACGAGGCGCAGATTGTGCCTCTGCGAGCAAGCGTAGCCGAAAGGTTGTAGTTTTTCCAAAAAAAAAAAAGATATATAAGCGATGCAAAAGCTTATCAGACGAGCTCCAGTCTAAACACTTTGAGACAAGAATCAGTTATCTTCTGAGACACAGCATTTAAATTTCAATTTTTTCCTTCCTTCTCCGATAGCTTGCACTTCAGAAGTCGCCAAATTCGAGACATATCTCTTTTATTTCTAACCTCTTGACAAGGAGCCGTGGTGTAAAACCGAGCACGATTTAAGGAGGAGTGAGTGTTGTAAAATTATAGTGCAGAAAAAGGAAATATAACCGAACTCATGAGACAGAAAAAAAGTTTGTTTGTAATAGTGTGAAACAGCCCATCTGCTTGCATTTGCAGCTGTAGATGTTATAAACACGAACTAATAAGATTAGAAGGAAAAGGGCACCCAAGGGTGTAAAGCAGGTCATTCTTTTGCTTCTTAGACGTGATCCCAATCAGCCACCCACTCAATGTTTAGTTAATTAGCCGGGGGGGCTCCGCAGTGAGTGACAGACAGCAATATCTGGCTTAGTGTGTGTGTTGTCTAAGGCATGTCACCGAGGTTGTTATCCCATACATGGGATCTGTGTCTCCACACACACTCTTTGTTGGCTAAGCAACATAAGCAACTGTTGTATCTAAGGCTTGTAAAAAGGGTGTTTGTGTGTGTTCAGACGTTTAGGTTAGAGACGGGGGCGGCGTTGGTGTGTCCGTATGTGTGTGTTTGGCGGCGGTGGGGTGGCATCTTGAAAGGTAGTGTGTGGAGGAAAGAAGAGAGAGAAAAAAAAAAAAAAAAAAAAGAGGGAGGGAGGAAATTCATTTGTGGCCGGAGAACACAGAAGACAAATTGAGGAAGTGTTGTGCTAATGTGTAGGGGTCAGCAGCAAACACACGCAGGTTTCTGACTGACTGCCACTTGGGTGGCCTGCTCGCTCTCCCTGTCTGTCTCCTGCTCACCCACAATCAGCCCTCGAGCCATGAAGCCACCCATCTACTCAGCCAACCCCCCAACCCGGAGCCCAGGCTCCACCCCACCTCTCCGAGCATCTGTGTATGTCTATGTATCACACATTTGTCTCAACCATCCATCCTGTCCATCTGTCTTGTACTGGGGTTCTTTATTTTATATTTCACCCTGAAGCGTTCTGCAGCGGCGAAGGCGAGGCTTCATGTGTTGGCGGCGGATGTCTCAGAAGCCAGCCTGTGAAGAAAAGGCTTCATTTTTTTAGCTTTAGGTTCGTTAGGAACATCTCATTTAACATATGTGTTCTGCATTAGCATGTTTCAACTCTTCCTTGACGGTGTGATGTTCAGACTGACTGAAACCCTCCACGGTTTTACGTTTGGTGCACAGCTTTGTGCCTAATTTCAGCCCTAATCTGACATATATGCAACTTTGGGTAGGTGTGCACTGCTTTAAAGATTTTATTGTGTATTTTTTATGGTTAAAAAAAAAAAAAAGGAAAGAACAACCCTATTTCATTGCTATTTCATGTGCGCCTCTAATGCGTGTCATCTCTGATTCTCAGCCACCGTCTCCCTGCATTAATCAAATCCGAGGAAGGTCAAATACTTCTTCACCAATGTTATCTAACGTGCCCTGGATAATCCACAGACTTTACTTTGGCTAGCTTTCATCGCAACATCTTCTTCAGCTGTTCCAGGAAAAGTACTCGCCAGTCGTACGTTCGGCTTATCCGGAGTGACTGGAACACTGCTTCCTTAAAAAACACAAATCAAGAATACGCAATACTACGTGGTAGCACAAATTTCCATTCACTTCCGTTGAATTCAAATTGTAGATGGTGTGCCCATGAATCCCATGAAACATCCGGAAGGTTCCAAGATTTGGGCGAACGGATCTTTTAAACTACAAACCAACCAAGTGGCTGTATCTACCTGTACAAACTGGTGTTTTGAAGGCACGTG
Source organism: Chelon labrosus (assembly GCF_963514085.1). Lineage (NCBI taxonomy): Eukaryota > Metazoa > Chordata > Actinopteri > Mugiliformes > Mugilidae > Chelon > Chelon labrosus. Next base: position 13,390,810 of record NC_140342.1, read on the forward strand.
TGAGACATTACGTCATTTTAAAATGTGAAGAAGTGTGTTTTACATTCGTGTTTGATCTTTACTAAAAGCATCTGATGCTGACAGGCATTTGCATCGACCGTAACTCCGCGCACAGGCTCCAAAAAAATACACATTTTCCACAAATACACACCACACGGACACAGAAATGCACTTTGGGCAAGCAGTTTCATGAGTTAATAAGTTTGGACAATCACTACTTTTCATTTATTAATATGGTAGATTTCATCCTTGATAAAATAAATCATGTGGACAATTTTTGTGCCGGCAAAATCAGCAGCTGATATTATCTGGTGCTACATGGATTTGTTCAGGATGCGTAATTATAGGAAAAACTTTTGCGGAGAAAATTCCACAAGCAAAAGAACCAGAGACCAACAGACATCCGCCTGATATATGATCTGCGTCGTGACATCCGACCTCGAGATCCGCACGGCAAACCTGCACATTTACGTACACATGTGCGTGCTCAGGGTGTTAGATGGCGACGAGCAGTTTGTGGGACAGGGGATTAAACAATGGTCACACACAGGTAAGCGTGCACACACACACACACGCACAAGTGAATGGACGCAAGGTTTCAGCCATGGTGGCGTTGCATGGGGCGGGGGGGGGGGACTCTGGAGTCTTTGTATAAATATACAAACCTCTACCCAAACACACCCGGCTGCCAGATCTCATCATGTGGTTAAAGCGAGAGGTCATAAGAGTAACGCTGCTAAAAGGTTAATGCAGCCAAGACAAAGAGCGCAGACAGAGTGAACCTTGACTGTGTTTTAGCTCAAAACGCAGGTGACAAATGCGGTCTGTCGAAACATTTAGCCACTTTTCACATGAAGGAACAGCTACAAGTTGTAAAAAATGACAGGATTCATGACTTAGAATGAATCAATATGAATGACTATGATGCTACAAGGATGAAACAGTATACGGGATATGTGAATGAATCAGTTAAGGAATGCAACCTTGAAATACAACTGCGAGGAAGTTACTAAAAGGTGAAGCCATGAAGAAACACTGCGTATAAGGACTTATACTAAAAATGTGACTGAGGTTGGTTGCAGAAAGATGAACACAGGTGAGATAAGGCGCATGGAAAAGGACAGAACTGTGAAGTATTTGTTTGTCAGCTGAATCTGCTTCCGCAGTAAGCGGTTGCGATAGACGACTATTCTCTGGTGAGGCCTTAAAAAGGGGGGGGGGGGGGGGGGCAAAATAAATCTTTCAAATATTTGACTCTTTTTTTTTTATTTGTGTCACATTCTGCAGCTTAAATGAAATATGACGTTTCGGGTGAAGAGTTTAAAATGCAGTGTTACGTTGACGGACGAACGCCCTAGTTCACAGCGCCAAGTCAAATTCAGTAAGTGCTCCGTGTTTACCAGGCAGGCTGGATTTTATACAAAGCTTTGACTAGAATCTACAACATGAGACTACGAGCATCACAGCATATTTAGCTATTAGTATTTGATTTAACAAAATGCATCAACTTAGGAGATAAAAAATGTCTTTCTGCCTGTATTTTGTTTTTCAAAGATTTTCTCACAGTTTGCTTTTCCAGCTGTGAACAGCTCCTCCACTCCCTCCTCTGCAAAATCAGAGCATATTTAATTTGGTCAATCTGAATCATGATTAGGGTTATTTTCAAATCTAATGAGTAGAAATCTGTCAAGTGTCCCTTTAGGGGAGAAGCTGTGCAGCCAGCAATAGATTTGATGTTGAATAAAATGTACTCCAAGAATTCTAACTGAAGCAGCTCTTTATTCAAAGAGTTAAACTTCACTTTGTGGCCTGTATTATTAAACTGCAGTGCGACATAACATACAAATGGCTTTAACGTAACAAGACGGAATAGTACTTGTCATCTTTTAGAGAGTATTTATAAAAAAAAAAAATCAAGACTACAATGCTGTCCAAAGGGAAGTAGAGCGGGAAGACAAACACGGCATCATAATCTCTCTCCTACACACAGAGAAAGAGAGAGAGAAACATCACATAATCGGGCCACAAGAGACAGTCTAAATGACTCAGGCAGGGCCACAGACACAATAGGAAACAGAGGACAGTAAATCATACGCACACATGCACACACAAAAGCATCCCTGCAGACATCCCTGTCCTCATCACCCTCCTTCGTGACTCAGGAACTTCCAACCTGTAATTTGAGAAAAAACTCTACCGACGGAATGCAATAAATCTTGCGACAGCGGAGGGAGGAGAAGAAAGGGGGAAGAAGAGGAGAAAAACAGAGAGAAAAGTGTCGGCCGTGAGTCAGTTTCCTCCTCCGCTGCGTTTCGTGAGTGTGTGTGCGAGGGCGGGTGTGTCGGTGTTAACTGATACAGGATCAAGCTGGGTGGTCCGGGGCCTACATATACACCAGTTTTGTGTACAAATAAACTTAACCCCCCACACCATTGTGGTCACCCCTCCCACTGCTTTTTCTCTCCATCTCTGGTCTTTGCAGCTGCACTGTGTGCATGTGTAAACAGCCACGAACATTCAAACGTGTACGAGCCCGTGTACGAACCCCTCCCTCTGGAACTGGGTAAATTGAGTAATTGAGTCCTGCCATTAGGAGACAGTAATGAGCTGGTAATAGCCAGTGTGGTGACATGATTACGGAGATCTAACAAGTAGTCTCAGTCAAAGTGTCTCCGTCGAACTGAAGACACCGCTGCTTTCTTAAACGCAAACAAGAAACACAAACACGGCGACAGGTTTAAGCCGACTTGTCTTTATTTGGATGTACAAAAAAAGCCTACGAGAAGATGGAGTCCAAGTGTCAAGCAGCGTCCAGGCTTCTGATTGGTCGGTCAGCTGGTGAACCCTTCATGTTTCGCCGCTCTTCCATTGGTTGACGAGGTTATGTCTGTCCCCTCTTATAAAATCTAGATCTCCATCAGCTGGTCCGTTCCAACAATGACCTCATTGGTCCGCTCAGCTGCAGGACAGAAAGACGTTTACAAAGGAAAGAGAACAGAAAAAATATAAAGATTATATCTTTGCAAGCCCAGCTGTGGTGATTTTCATATCTGAAAATCACTCAAAGTTTCTCTAAGGGAAAAGAAAAGCCGCAAATACCTTGAGGTTGATGAAACCCTTCCATACCCCACTAAACAAATTCCAAAAATTAGTCTGGTTTCGCATGACTAGGCCTGCTATGAGATTAGGCCACGTGTGAGGGAGATCCAAAACATGACAGAAGCTACCGATCTGAGAGCAACATCAGGCCTCAAAGCTCACGAGTTGCAGCGTTTTGGATGACGACAGAGAAGAACGGGACAAAAGGCACATGTAGTATAATCAGAAGCTAATTGAACAGACATCACGGGGAAACACTCCTGGCAATACAAGAGAGGTCCGAGACCAATCAAACACTGCAGAGGGCACTTGCAGTGAAGTTCCCGTCGAGTTCTCCACCTGCCCAAAAGATAACTGAAGGTGTTGCGACGTTCACATGCAAAGATACACGTCTGTTCAGCACTGTAGAAACAAATGGCTTCCAACAACTTGAGCTACATGTTACCTGTCATCAAACATACTTGATATATGAGTGAAGTGGCCAACACGTATGCATGAGTTAAATGTGGCGTTGCCTTAACTTGTGACAGCTGGACATCCAGGGGAACAGATTTGTAACTGAACGTCACTTCACACTATATTGACGCCTTGTTTCTTATGGCATCGACACCATCCACTCAGCGGGTATCATTTTGAGAAAACCTCCTTCATAACCAAGCATAAGTGATTCAAAAGGAACATATGGCTAAACTGATGGGTATTGAATTTGATCTAACAGAAGTGGGAGTTAGCAAATCAAAACTGATTCAGGAAATCAGCAATACCCAGCCCTAGAGTCATAGCATGCAAAATCTGTGTTAATATTAAAGAAAAAGGAGGTTTCTCGTAATGTTTCTCATTGTTATTTGGCAGATTCCTCCAACTCTTGGATGTTGAAGACTCCTTTAGTACATCATCAAGGAGAGTTTTGCAAATACTACTTTGCTTGTAACTTTGCAAACAATTCAAACAAAGCAAACAGTGTAAAGGAAAAAGAAACGGAGAAAGGTAAAGGCATCATTCCTTACCTAATGAGACGCTGATCAAGACAATCGACGTATTTAGCAGCATGGCAGAGATTTAAATCTGGCATCTATGGCTAAATCCTCGCACCGGTAGCTACCTGCAACAATTTGTTTGTCCAAGCTAAAGACGAAAGCAACCATTGACTGAGATGGAGTAGATGGACTATAGCAACGAAGAGTGTTGTGAAGCTGGTGGGGACTATAACTGAGGGACTGGATAACTGCCAGTTTCAAATACAACTTATATTTAAGATGAAGAATTATAGTCTAAAGCATTAAGCAACCCACAGCAAGGGCAAACAGACTTGCACTGGTGTGGCTTTTCTTCATTGGAGAACTTTGAAAGAAGACAAAGGACTGTAAACTGTAGGCTTATGTATGTACATGCAAACAGATATAAACAGAAATAAATGGAAAACAATGGCTACCTGGCGTCCAAAGAAACTCAATATGCATGCAACGTGGAGGAGTTAATGAGGTACAGCATGCCTATCCACTGTGTGATCTTTTAATTCATTTGAGATCAGCCCCAGAAACCTGCGTGTGGTCAGTCTTGGGTCACCCTGACCGCAACCTGAACCTCCCAAAAAGAAATACACGACGCTTGAAAGAGCAAGTCTGCCATTTTTCACTATCTCTCCCTCTCTCCCTCTCTCTCAACCCGACGCTAGTTGGGGAGCGGAGCGAGGAGAGCGGCGAGCCCCGGCTCCTCCTCGCATCCCCTCGCTCCCTCCATCTCCAAGTGCCGATCCAAAGCAAACGGTGGCAGAGAGTCATGTTCCATCCACACAGACAGGTTTTAGTGTGAAGGAATCTGTTGCTCAGAATGAGCCTAGCCTCTGCTTTGTGGCGGGGAGGACAAATGGAGCATGGGACAGCAGGAGAGAGGAGGGGAAGAGGCAGTGACTGGAGAGAAAGGGAGGAAAGGTTACTCGACTTGGGCCGGATGACTTGTCAGTAGCTAATACAGTCTGTAGATGTATTATGAACACAGGTATTTGTGCAATAACATGATATGTCTTGGTTTTTAACTTTGATTTTAGAGTCGTATTATATTTTTTTTTATAGCTTTGCTGTGTTTACACTGTTAAGGTTTTCAGTTTCATTGTACATGAACAAAGACAAAGGCATATTTTATTGTATTTACACATTTCTCCTGCTCTTAATAACTGAAGGAAAGCGTTTTTCATGAAGTAAACACCGGATTGTTTTGTAACTAGATAAGAACGACTTCTACTAGGATGCAGCGTTAGACCAGAGCACGGTGTCGCCGTCTCCAAGAGACAGCGGATAGCAAGTTGTTTTTGTCTATAAACTGATGCATGCCTGTGTGTATACGTCAAAGCGCCGAGAGGTGAGGTATGTATCTTTTAAATATTGACACCTGATGGACCTGTACGCGTGAGCACGTGTGTGTGTGTGTGTATGTGTGTGTCTCTGTGTGTGAGGCTGAACTGTCAGGGTGGTCCTTAGCTGCTAACAGCTCCAGCAGCAGAGAGGGTGTTTAATGTCTTTAGCAGCCTACGGTCAGCCAGCAGCTAGATTGGTGAGGGAGAGACAATCTTGTGCTTTCTTTCAATATAGAGCAGAAACGAGAGAAGGTTTTTCTTCAGTGAAAAAGCATCGCGCAGAATAATCCAATCTGACCTGCGCAAACAGAGACGACGTGGAAAAGTAAATTACAGCGGATTGTATGGACGACATATTTTACAAATTACTTCAGAAAATCAGTAGAAAGAAAATGAATGACTTGCTGACAATAGACATTTAGAGGTCTGTTTTTTTAATCTTTGATTTCTTCCTCTTCCACTACTAAATTTTGATATCTATCACATGTTTGGCGAACTGTGCCAAGAAGTGAACGCGCCAAATTATAAAAATAATAATAAACAACCCTGATAATTCAAGGACCTTTGCGGTTTAGTCCTCTTTTCAGTCTCTGAAGAAGGGTCATTCCTCCAATGTAATCGTTGATGTTTAGTTTTTTTCTTCTTCGTATATTTTTTTGTGCGTTTTTACGTATCTGAATTGAAAATAAGAGAGAAAAACTTCAATTTTGTGCTATTTGAATAAACTTCTCTTTACTATATATATTAAACGTGTGTTTAAAGTCTATTAAACAGACAGTTTAAGATGTTTTTTAATAAAATAATGATATGGGAAAGAAAAGATACAATAAAACTAAAGTGCGTCTGGGTGTATGCAAGACAAACTAACTGCCTGAATCAGGCAAAAAAACAGAAGCTTTGGTGCTGTGGGATTTAACATTAGCTATACATAGTGTGCAAAGTTTCCAGTGTCCAACAACATAATGTTAGCAACTGTCCAGCGGGAAATACAAGCCCAAAAAAAAAAAAAAAAAAGCTGAAGCAAGATCAATTTTGTTGCAACAATCGCTCACAGGATGCTCCCAAAAAAAAAGAGCTCAACTGTTTCCAACATTTTTGGACGAGTTTAGCTCAAATTCACACTGTTGTTACTTAAAGCACCCTGTTGTTCACTCAATTAGGCTGCTCAGTCTGGAAGCCGAGCTCGCTCTCTCTCTCTCTCTTTCTCTATATGTGTGCGAGCGTGTGTGTGAATATGTGTGTGTGTGTGTGTGCGTGCGCGGTGGATGTGGCTGGAGGCCGCTGCTGTTGAATTCCGGGTGGTCCTGTTCTGGCCCTGCTCTCTAACCTCTCCATCAATGTGACACACACATACACATAGACACACACACACATACACACAGCTAGCTTCGGGGACAAGAGGATTAAGGAAATAAAAAAAAAATAAAAAAATCTCGGACAAATCAAGACTTCGGGATGAAGAAACTTTCCCCGCTTATAAACGGATACCACACACATACGTTAACACCTTATCTGAGTCCGCCAGAGAGAAGGACTCGGGGAGGATGAAATAACAGCAACACTAATCCTGGCTACTACACGCTGTAATAGATAGCATTTATCTGCAAATTTGATGTATTGGATGGTGACACAATGTAATTTTGCTCTCTCTTGTGTTTATACTTCCTACTACTTAATACACAGTGTGGTGTGAGGTTTCAAACTTTTACATCAACACGAACAAATGGTCCTTTAAGTGCTTGTAAGGATGAAATTCCAACACACGTTTAGAGGAAGGCTGTGCCGTAGTGTTAAGAGAAAAGTACAAGAGCGAAGTATTCTGTGCTGATGAGGAGAAATTAAATACTGCACTACATCAACAGAATAAACTAAGAGCTGGAATTAAAGATTTATCCTTATGTTCGTGTGTGTTTATGCTGGAGGGTCTCACCCTCTGGTTCGATCCGTTGTCCATTTCCCACCAGACAGTACTTGAGGTCCGCGCCCCGGCCAATCACAGCATTGCTGCAGATCACACTGCCCTGGATGTTGCACCTGGAAGTCACACACACACAAATAACACTAATTACATTTCTATTATATTCATAAATTCACATGTGTGCTAGACACTTCCAGAGAGGAGAGGTCATCCATGCACCACGGAGAGCTACCGAGCAGATCTTGAGTCACTGAGGGCTGAATCGGGCTCATTAAAGGTTATTTTTCATCTCAGACGTTTGGTTTCTTTGGGCGATTATTTACACACGCACATGCCAGTACACACAGCAAAGGACATTCATGCAGTACTGGGAGCTGCCCAGTACAGGCAGAGCCTTCCACGGTTGGCTGCTGAGCGTCTTCACTGGCACCGTTGTGCGCTGAGAGCCGCACCGGAGGTTACACTGACATTCAGAGTATTTCCCCGCCGAGACTCCTCACACCTGCTCTGAAAACTCCGAAAAATCAACTGACGTTAATGACACGACATTAGCATATATATTAACTAAAAGCATCCCACGCTGTGTGCGTTTGTGTGTGTGTGTTAAGACGCTGTAGGCTGCAGTACCCACCTGGGCTGGCAGTGCCAACCCACCATGCCTGCTCACATTCAGCCAAACCATCACCATAAAACTCTTGGAGAGAGACACAGACAGTCTTGTGTGTCCTGTGTCGACTAACCGTGAAGGGCGTGTATGTGTAAGTGTGTGTGGGATACAGAATGTGTGTGTGTGTGTGTGTGTTTCAGTAGCTCGGGGAGCCCAGCGGAGAACACATGTTGGTCTTGCCCGGGCAGTGACGCACACACACTTGGCCCTGTGCACCTCACACACAAGACAGGTTTGTATTGGCCCATTCTATTCAGGTGGTTAGGCCTGGAGGGAGAGAGAGAAAGAGTGTGTGTGTGTGCGCGTGTGTGCGTGTGTGTGTTTAAGCGACTACCTAGGAGGTGGTGGTGGTGGTAGTTGGTGATGGGAGATTACAAGATTCAGAGTTTTGTAACATTAGAGAGCGAGGGAGAGAGAGAGACCACCAAAGAAGCTTCGGAGCTGAAACACCACTAATTACTAACACCAGGGCTCCTCCTTGCCGTGACCCCCCCATCCTGCTTCACTTTGACACACACACACACACACACATACACACACACACACACACACGTCAACCCCCACCTCCTGTGCCACCCCCCAATAAAGTTGACCCCTACTATCCCCCTTCCCAAACACGCAGCGCTTTGTCAACAAGCTCTGGTCAGCTCCAAACAAAGAAACCAGAAATGCGAGGGGTTTCTGCGACATGGCTGGGGTCTGCTAATCCCCTCATACTGGCTCTTTCTTTCCTTCTTTCTCCTTCCTTCTTATGTCCTCAAAGCGAGAAAAGAAAGAATTGCAATTTCTTTCTAGCGTGCTAGCTTGCTTTCCCCTCGCTTCTTTCTTCCCTTCTCTAGTCTCCCTCATTCTTTCATGCCTTTGTGCGTGCACCTACATGGGCATGATGAGGGTCCCCATGCTGGCTGGCCGGGGTCCCTGAAAGGCTTAAGAAGAGATGGCGAGAGACAGAAAGAGAAGGAGATGGTGTCGAGGCCTTGATGGAAAGAAAAGAGAGGGAGGAGTAAGAAATTGAGATAAAAGAAAGAGAGCCCGTGAATGAGTGCATTAAAGACCGGACTTGAGGCCAAGATGAGTCTCTTTCCACCAAGATTTTCTGGCCAAGAAACTGAACAGATCAATCTACATGCTAATTCTACAGTAGCTACTGTCGCTCTCTGCACAAGCCTTCTCTGTTGCAACGAAGCAGTCGGTTCTTTCCACTTCAACACCTGGCTACAGATGAGAGGAAGCTTTAATGTGCAGTAATGTTGTATCGCTTCTCAGACTGGGTTCATTTGTCCTTCTCAAGTCAAATCATGATGTTCAAATCATGACTACAACATTTGTCATGTTCTGCATTGACCTTTTGTGTTTCCTCAACAAAAATGGAGTTGTTCCTGCTTCACTTAAGTTGAAATGGCGTGTTTATACTGCATTTGTACATTCTGAACCCATTATCTGGCAGTATCTGTTTCCGTAAATCTTTTATTTCTTTTAAGATAAGAGAATCCTTCTGTATTTCACTCATTGCAGCCACACTAAAACTGGTGGAAATGCCTTTTAGAAAATATACCATTCAAACCCCAAAGGTGTTTCATACATGCAATGGGAAAGCGGCGAGTAAATTAGGGGCTAAATGAAATATATGGATGTTATGTGTTTCACTTCACCAGCTCTGTGTTTGTTTGGAACTGGTCTCTGGCTGGCTGCACACCAATAGATGCATTGTTAACTCAGCGATCCCTATCTGACCCCACAGAGCGCAGAAAACAAAACCTGTTACACCTCCTATCAATGGACACACACATACACGAGCATCTGCCCGACGCACACACACACACACACCAAGGAAATTCAATGGAAAGATATGCAGTGAATGATACCACGGCATACCACGCCTTTCAAATGTAAAAACCCAAACAGTGTCAACACATGGGAAGAAAATGTTTTGTAGTTTTTAATATAGTTGAGGGTGAGATTAAAGGTAATTTTCCTGGCAACATAAAGATGAGTGATTTTATTTTGAAATGTTTAAACACTGCTTCATATCTCTCACACACAGCCTGCATGTGCTAACGGAGCACTTCATTCAATCTTTCATTCGTAAACACGCCTTAGGTAAAATTCTTGTTTCAGGTAATGTGTTCACGAAAGCACTTCAGAGTACACGGCCTCGACAAGTGTGTGCAAGCGTGTGTGCACAGGTGTGTGTGCTCTCACCCCTCCTCGATGGTAACCCCATGCATGATGATGGAGTTGGTGATTTTGACCTTCTCTTTTACAGTGGTGGAGCTTCCGATGGTGGACCTTTTTATGGAGGTCTTATCTGCTACCTGGCACAGAGCTCCGATGATACTGTCTGATCCCATCTGAGGGCGGAGCACAAATGGTAACTTTACAAAGGTGGAAATGCACACGTACACAAGCTACTCAAATGATGATGCAGTGGAAAACAGCTAATTAAGATGGAAATGCAAAAAACTGATATACACTGATCAAGCATAACATTATGACCACTGACAAGAGAAGTAGGTAACATTGAACATCTTGTGACAATTCAATGTTTTGCAGAGAAACTTTTAGACCTGGCATTAATGTGGATGCTATTTAGACATGTACCACCCACCTAGACTAGACCAGACACCCCCACCCCATAGCAATGACACTCCTTGATGGCAGCAGCGCTAGCAGGATGCAGCCTGACACATGCAAAAAAATGCAAAAAAATGCTATAGGAACCGTTTTTGTGTTGACCAGGCCTACGAATTCACTGGATCCCAAACTGATCAAGTATCTGTGGGATGCACTGGAACAAGCCTGATCCACAGAGGCCCCTGCCCTCAAACCAAAGGACCATGAGGCCCCCACTAACAACACCCAGACACCACAGGACAGCCTCAGAAGGCCCATGTCCATTTTGTGTTGAGTCAGAACTGAGGCAGATGGAAGACCTTCGCAATATTAGCAAGGTGGTTACGATGTTATGCCTGGTTGGTATATATATAAGTATAAAATAAAATGTATAAAATAAGAAACTTGCTCATGGGTAAAGATTTATACATACAGATACAGATAGCTTTATTAATCCCCAGAGGGCAATTCAGTTTCTACAGTCCACCATCTAGACATACAACCATTCACACAGCCATAGTATATAGCAGGAGTAACGTGATAAGGTCTGGGTCCAAGTACAATTTATAAATAAAAAGACATCAGAAGCAGAATAACCAGAATTACCTGACATCGCTCAGAAATGAAAGCAGATGAGTGGACTGCTGGCTCCTCAAACAGCTTCGGAGCCTAGTAGCAAGAAGACAGAAGGGTGTGAGATATGATATGAAGAGGTGTTTACAATTAATTAAATAGCTATTAATCAATCTGATGCAACAGGCTAAAAAAATAAGCACCTAATTTGGAGTTTTTGTTAAACTACCGTTAACAAGGTCAAGATTCACCTCAACGTTTATGCTGAGGAAAGTACTGTCAGCAGCAGACAGAGCTTTGTTGTCATGTATAATTATACATAAAGTATGTGATTGAATTTATAAAAAACAAAGCTACTACGTACGTGAACATGCACAATTGAAGATGTTTCTTTAAAACCCTCAGTGGAGGCTACTGAGGACTCACCTGTCGGTTTGCCTCTATGTAAGCAGCTAGAGTGTTAACACGGTAGCACAGGCCCTCGTCCATAATATGAACATAGCAACGCAGCTTTCCTCCATGGTAGGCTTCACTCATGTCACCGTGGTGGTCGTTCCAACAGGAGCGCTCCTGGGCCAGCTGGAGAAGAGGCTCGTCACGGGACGAGATAAGAAGCTCTGGGCAGTAAAAAGATAAGGGAAGAGAGAGGGTGAAAAGATACAGAAATGCTGTTGTTGGAGATTCTACGTGCCCTAGAAAAGGCAACTTCTTATGAGGTCTGAGTCAAAGCCATAACTGGCTTTTTAGTAAGATCCAACTATAGAGCTTAAGTATTCTAGTGCTGTGGCTTTAACACATTGTGTTTCCTCTGATATTGTGATGCTGTGATGGTACGGTGCAAAGAATAACCATGGTTTGTAGAGCCGTCGCTCATCTTCTGCGACTGATCCTCTGTGTCGTCTTTTATTTTCTGACTGTTAATTGTTTTGGAAAACTGCTTGCGCACCAAATACGGTACCAGCTCGCCGCGGATTGATGATATGGACCTAGAAGAAAAGAAGAAGAAAAAGAGTTGATATATAGCCATAATATGACTATGTGTGCATTTATTGTCTTTGCAGCAGTGACGCTGCAAGAATCCTCAAGAACTTTTACTGACTGGGAAAAAAAATGATGCTTGTGTTTCCATATGCAGTTTGTGTTACTAACAGCACATCTTAGGCACTGGCAATTTTCAAATAGCACTTCAGGTTCTCTCTTCTAAAACAACAGCAACAACAGTCTCCCCCTCTCTGTAAATCAGAAGCTAATATCCTCATCTTCATTTATTTTTCCACTTCCTTGCACTGTGCCGTGCTCAGTGTTCCTCTCCACCACCACCACCAGCACCACCCCACACCCCTCCACTTGCCCTCTCTTACTTTCTTTTAAAGGGAGATTAGAATTTCCATCTGAATGACAGGAGAAAAACAACAGTTACCCTGTCTATTTCTCTCCTTGAGCAAGAGACAGAGAAAGGAAGAGAGAGGCAGAGAGGCGCTGTGAAAAGGAGGTCCGAGAAAAGAGCTGAAGAAAGACATGAGTCATCTAACGAGAGAGATGATATATGGAGGTGGCACAGGGTGCACCAGTGATGCAATGACGGAAGATTTATATCTGCATCTCTATGGCAAATTACTATATTAAAGAGAGCTTTAACTAAAAACATTCAGAGGATGAGTACAAGGGATTTTTGTTTGTTGGATTGGCTCTGGACTTAATGTGTGGGAAGAAAATAGTTTGGTGAGGACACACTGTTTAAAGCTGTAACCCTAACAGTGGGCAATAATGGATTTAGAAACTCTGCCTATAAGTAACCAGTTTTTGATGGGAGCTTTTGCAAAAACAAATTCAGATGAGTCAGCAAAGACTCATCATCACCTTGTTTTGAGAAGTTGGGCACCTTGGTGAATGCATTTGAATCTATTCCCGAAGTAATCGAGCATGCTTGACACTTTTGTGAGTACTTTTTTTTTTTAATGTGCCGTCTCAGATGTCCTCTTCAAGTGTGAAGAATTTGGTGATGTAAAAGCAGTGATTATGATATGAAAAGTGAGATGAGATGTCTATTGACCAAATGTTGTTTAGCAGACAGGCATTGCCAGACCTAAACCGAAAAATATATCCAGACAGTGTCTACTTAGTGTGACTGACACATAGGATTTGCAATATACAATGTCTCAATTATGTTTCTTATGTGGTTTCCACATAGCTAATCCTGGGGGGTTTGAACAAACTTCACAGTCACAGACACATCTACCCATTCGCCCACACAAGCACACACAAGTTCACACACCGGTGAAAAAGGACAAAAGGTTCTTTACGTTAAGGTAGGCGAATGTATTGTCCACTAAGAAATTAAGAATGGTGATACTGACTTTGCTGTCAGTGTGACGAATCATCATCATCAGCTCTCATTTGAACAGATTAAATACATGCTAACACTGCAAAGGTTCCAGGAATACAGGCCGAGAGTAACTACAGAAGTCTCTCTGTCGCACTCCTTCACTTCAGAGGCTAAAGGCCTAACAGCCTGTCTCAGTGGCACATAGTAAAACAAATTAACACCTCGCTAGAATACCCTGCTAACAGAACCTTTCAAAGCCCTGCACACCATGTACCCACGTTTAACACTTGCTACAGATTACGCAGCGAACGAGAGTTTCTGCCGATGCGACTGTGGGACATGTGCATGTTCTCTATGTCCATAAATAAGTTTGTTAGTCTGTTCTTCTCACGCAGAGGTAAATTTCCAACGTTCCATATTTACATATTAATCAGTTCATAGTCAGAAATGAGTGAAGGACTCACTTGTTTTCTGTGAGGAAGTCCACCACTGCTTTTTTCAAGCAGTAGAGGTGAGCGTCCACTAGGCCCGTTTTGATGTGCATCCTGGGATGTCTGCAGGTAAGAGAGGGAGATACAGTTAGTTAGTTAGTCAGCGAATCAAAATGATCCTTTAACAGCTGTACGGATTCGTCACACACAGAGGTAATGCACGCTGACCAGAAAGAACACATCAAATATTTCATCAGGAAATGCATCACCACTGTGTTTCAACAGCTTAACCCAGGATGCTACCTGGGGGACAATTTGCTTTGATTCCTTTCATCACCTGCTGTTTTTATGTTTTATGTTTGCTTTTCATTTACCCAATCTGCTTTTGATTAACTTCCCCCTTTAAATTTTTTAACGGCAAACCAGAAACCGCCATAGGCTTACATACAAGCCAGAGCAGTGACATCTGTCTACTGTCCTCTGTCAGCTACCATAGAGCAGAGTTTTCCATGAGACAACTCCCAGTGAGACAGGTTTATGTCGATGACCGGGGGGGGGGTACACATGCACACAGACACCCACCCATGCATTCATTCATTCACACATTTATTCACATGACAGCAGCCCGAGTTTGAAAATGACATTTACGAAGCGAGAGCCAAAGAAAACCATGTGATCCTTCAGGTTTCAATAAACAAATCCATCCTCACCCCTTCGTCCTCTCTTACTACCCATCCTCCTCTTCCTCTACCATGTCAATCATTACATAATAAAAACTGCAGGGTGCGTTGTTCTTAAAAGGAACATACCAGCAGCCTTTCCATGTTTTAGCCCACTTACTACAGATCTCAAATACCCTCCATTACTGCTCAGCCATTTTTCAAAGCCTGCCGCAGTGATTTAGATTTGTAAAGTTGTAAAAGCAAATCGGAGTCTGCGTCTCATTATCACAAAACAATAACGCAACTTTGACAAAATTAAAAGCAGACATGATGCTCTGTGTTCACAGCGGTGATCAGATTTGATTTATTATTCCACAATGAAAGAAAAAGAAACTAATGATAATGAGAACAATTCTCTCTGGAAGTGGTTGTTTCTGGGTGTGACCCGAGATTTCCTGCCAATAAGGAAGTAATACTAATGCCACTTTTGCATGCTATGGTTTAATTCAGCGCTGTGGCTGCTTATCAAGCAAATGACAACTTAAAGGGGGGAAGAAAAGTCTCGGCTTCAGTTCCTCTTGGTGTAGATTTTTAAAGTATCCGAAACACCAATGAAAAAGATTTTCTCTCATTCCCATTTATAAGTCAACTCATCCTTATACTGACTGTCCTATTGTTGATACTAGTGTATAGCACATGCTCCTTCCCAATATCGGGCTGGCTTTATATAAAATGTATTTTCATTGAAGTAAACTAAAAGCCTGTCAGTCCAAATGTCCACTAATAATTCTTGAACGTATAGCTATAATAAAGCCTATCCCCAGACAATGTGCCAGTGGTGATGGCACTGTAAAGACATATTGGGCATGTTTCATTTTAAACCTCACTGAAAAAAATAGAGAAAAGAAAAAATGTTACCTAGCCAGCAGGCTAGACTTCGTGCAGTGCAGATGTTACAGGTTACAGATGTTTTGTAATAGCCTACATTTTAGCTTAATCATTAAATAGTCACACTTATTGCTGTTGCTAACGTTCTTTTCTCAACGTTTATCTGATGAAATAAATTCTTTCTGAAAATTTTCGGTGCATCCCTAAGATATATATTACTGACAAAAAGCTTCAATTCATGAATAAATAAATGGAAAAAAATAAAAACGGTATGAAACATGAATAAAACTAAAAACAATCCCTCCCTTTACCTCATACTCTCCCTCTTCTCGCTCAACAACCTCTACTTTGCCCTCCTTTAACTCATTTTTCACTGGCTTTGCATTATAACTAGAGTGACTCAGGAGGATTACGTGGTCACACATATTTTAAAACCAGATGCTGAAAAGCGTAAATCAAACCGAGTGTGTGTGTTTGTCTGTGTTCAGGCATTTTATTCAAAAGCATAAAAGCACATGTTCATGCACGTACAGATATGCTCCGTGGCAGTTTGTCAAATGTATTTATTCGCACAACTGTTCCCAGGTGTATGCCTCTGTATGTGTATCATGAGCGTAAAGTGAAATTTATGGGAACACCCAGCATGGGACATCGCTGTTTGGCACCTGCAGGGGGGCAGGAGACAGAGCTATGGTAAGTTGAGTATGTGTGTGGCATGGATAATGTGTACAGTACAGTTGGTACAGTAGCAGTGATGTCTCACAGTCAAGGGCTACTTCTAATATCAGATGTGCCAATTCTGACTAAAGGCTCATTTAGAGCACTGCGGGACATAGACGGCGTAACCTACTCACGTAGCCTACGCCGGCGCGAGCCATTTATACTTGTGCTTCGTCAGTCTGGCTCACTCTGTAAAAACTCCACCCAAACGCTAGTCTGCGCTGTGTGTTTTTTGCCAGTCGGGTTAATTTTTGTTTCTCCTTCTTGCTTCACTTTCAACAATGGCAACTTTCGTCGTCAAGTCGAGTCATACAAATGTTTGTATCTCTGAACCTCCTCAGCTGACCTTTCCTCGAAGTGTTCGGAAATACTAAAGCGGAAACACGCCACTGCCGAGCGGACCAATCACAAATTGACACAGAAGCCTAAACCGCCTATAAGACTAGCTAATAATGCACTCTGGACACGAATAGAAATAGATTTAATCAGTCCATTAATCTATTGAGGAGTAAATTAACCCTTACTACTAAATAATTAACTTTAATTCAAACATCTAAGAAATCTACAAATCAAGGAAGCAGGTGAATTTGTCTATTTTTGCTCATATAGGTGTTGCTTTGTGTGCAGAAAATGTTCGGACGATGTAAAACTTCTTTTTTCTTAGTAAGTATAACTCTAATAATATTTTTTTTACTTTAAATAAAACAAATCAGTAACTCAGAAATATGACCCTAAACAAAATGTTTTTGCCCCCAAATACACGATTTACCGATTATATGTTTCATTAATAGTCTGTGATGAAATTTTCTGGATTGGTTTCAGCATACTGGTTAACACTTGTTTTCAGAAGCCAACTACAACAACCATCTCGCTTTTCCCGAACAAGGGTAAACATGTTGCCTTTCCAAACAGGAGCATCATGTGATTTCTGGTTACTGCGAGCGCTGCAGAGCTCTGTGTCGAGGGGAACAAGAATTTAGTGCCTCTGCAGGCAAGGATGACTCAACCCTTGGATTAATGACTGACTACTAAAGTACCACTAAAGTCCTCGGCGGGAGAGAGGAGTCACATCTCACTTGCTCTCAAACACGAGGCATAATGTCTTATTTAGTTACAACTAAAACCCCACAGCGGACGATGAGTCAGACGCAGCAGAATGACTGTTAATACCCTCATTAGGCAGGTTTTCACTACAGAGCCAACGGGGCTGAAGGGCTTACGACTTATTTGGGGCATTGAACTGTTGCATCCAAAACTACATTTGTGTGATTCCCTTAATACTAGCTTAATAGATGTTTTCATAATAGAGCTGCTTCACATATTTTTGTTATAAGCCTGAAGTGTGCAAGAACCTGATGGTGTAGTCGGGCTTCTCTCAATGAAAGTTCTGCACACTCACACTCGGTATGTGAGATCATAGAGGAAACCTAGACACAATCGTATGTTTATTATTTGGCCTATAATATGTCAGAAAAGAATGAAGAGACTCCATCGCCGTTTGCCAGAGCCTAGGGCATTTGCAAACAGCCTCGCAAGGACATCAAACTCGAGAGCTGCGCTTTGAGAGTAGCACACGTTCAGATTACAGCGATGCGTAAGAAATGGAAAGAGATTTTCACATTTGCGAAAGCTGTAACCAGCATGTGTCTGCATCCTGTTGCTAAATAAACTTCAATTAATCAATTATAAAAATGCTTCAGTTCATTTTTTTTTAATGTTTAAGCGTCGCAAACACTGAACACTGGGTGAGGAAATTAAATGAAAAGCAGGCTGCCACATATGCCAACGATTTTAGCTTTCTAGTCTGCCAAGCCATTCACAAGTACTTACATAAGAGTCATCAAGTAAATAATTATCCATAAGTCAAATAACCCAAACGCATAAAAAGGAACTGGAATATAAGCAAAATGTTAAAGGATACGGATACTAAATTTTCAACTTTATGCTTCCTGTCTTTCTAGACCTTAAGAGTTTATTGTTAGATTTCGTGCAAGGTATGGAACATAGAGCGTAGTATAGTCTCACTTTAAGTAGTAAAACTAATTAAACTTTGCATCTATGTATCGTGACCTTTTACTGTACTTTGCAAGGAAAGTTATTTGATATTTGGAAGTTACACTGATATACTTGTGTTGATTGGGTTTAAGCCCTCCTGTCTAGCACCATCATTGCTAACAGATGCAACTAACTTTGGTCCAATATCTTAAAGGTCACTGCAGTAAATATATACTTCTCAAAAATCTGATCTAAGCTTCCTCAGCTGGCCTGCAATCCGTCATTGTTATGACAAAAACCAAGACAGTAAAGTATACTGAAAACCTCAGTGCTTTTGCTTGGATCTTTCCTGCGACATGAATAATTCAGGTTTTAAGTCCGCATATTAATACCAGGTCAACAATTTCTCCAGGCCTCCGTCCAGGAGATTCCGACAGGTGGGGCTGTGAACGCACGAGGGGAAGCTCTGCTGGAGTCCTTTCATACCGTTTAAGCGATTTCCAGGTTAAATTATGGCACATGTGCTGAATGTTTTGGGCCAACACACCTCAGCCATGTGGAAACCATAGAGGAGGGAAGAGGAAAAAACAAACGCAGGTGTTGAGGTTGAACAAGGATGGAAGTATGAAAGAAGAAACGGCTGCTTGAGTGGACGGTTGCACAGAACAAGGGGGAAGGTGGCTGAAATAATGAATGAAGAGAAAATGTAGCGGGGGAAAAAAACGTGAACAAGGAATATTATACAACAAGGAAGTGATATTTCACAAATGAGGCTGTGTATGCAAACGATGCATCACTATTGTGTGTGTACGAATGAGTTGTGACTTTTCACTGGATGGTACTGATGTTCAAAACAGTCCGAGCCCGTTAAAATACCTACTGGTGGGTTATAGAAATCCACAACTCAGGAATTTCTTCTGTTACTACCTTAGGAAATAAAGACCGTATGCTGAGAACTTCTTCTTTATATCTGTTTTGTGTGGCTGTGTGACATGCGAGCGTATAAATGATCGGAGGTGATTTAAATGTTGTACGTCTTTCTGTGCACGCTGTAAATGTTTAGCTACGGGCTCAATGTGTTTCCATAACACAGTGACAATGTGTGACTGCTTTGTCTCCATCAGTGTCCGCCTCGAGGTTGTGCTATGTGTCCCGGTGTGCGTTCATATAAGCATTTCTGTGTGTGTGAAAAAAAGACAGAGAGTGTGCGTGTGTGTGTGTATATATATATATATATATATATATATATATATATATATATATATATGTCTAAGTGTGTGTGTCTGTTTGTGTGTGTGTGTGTGGCTGGAGAGTTCCCTGAGCAGGGAAGCATGCGAGCAGCTGCTCCGGGCCCCCCTCTTATTGGCCAGAATTTACAGTGGCTTTGGCTCCATGAAGTATTTACGAGCTCCCAAAACACCCGCTCTCACACATACATGCATTTTAGGACTCCGAAACAAAAACCTACCTAGAATACTCTTCCTGTAACTAAAAAAAAAAAAAAAAAAAAGAATAAAATAAAAATACCACACACCCACAAAAGAATCTTCACTATAAAGCACAAAGAGAAACCTAAACATCTGCTCTACCAAGGCAAAGACACCACAGATGTATAGAGGTACTTACCATTTGATAATCCCTAAACATTAGCTTGCGCTTACTTCAGTATTACAGTATTCAACTAATTATCAGAATAAAAGTGAATAGAAGTGCCTCATATAACCACCTGAATTAAAACAGACTAGCCCGATAGGAAGGAATAAAGGAGAAGTAAATATCAGCACCTAACAACAGCATAAACACTTTTATTTCACAATTATTTCTCACTGGTTGGAATAAACACATTCTTTCTGTGGCAGGTTGGCCCACATGGGATAAACATCATTTGCCGGGGCAATGTGGGTCAGTTTTGATCTGTCATGGTGATCTTCTTCTGTCTTCTACTGAATATATTTAGTCAGTAAAGTTGGGGAAAACAATCTGCTTCTGTTATGCTTCTGCCAAATTCAGTGCTCCACAGAGAACAAAAACCACATGACAAAAAAGGCTTCTATTCTGATTAGTGTTTCGGGGACGTAAACATGATCACGATCCATCAGCATATATATAGCTTGATGGATCATTTTATTTAGCGTCCGTGTAAACAGTCTCTAATCAGAGTAATTTCAGTCAGGTGGAAGCAGATGCAGCCGAAAATCTGTATACAGACTCAGCCACATACAGAAAAAAACAGGTGGATCAGCCATGGACTAGATACCCACCAGAGGCGATTGCTCTAAGACTACAGGGGAAGCTCAGCCTCCCCTAAAATATCACTGGCAATTTCGTCAAATACTACGAATTTACATTACTACTCAAACTAAAATGTGCTAGAACATGATCGACTTCATGGCTACTTCTTATAATAACACAATCGTTAATAAGTTTTAGCCGTTCGTCTATCGTGATTTTTTTTCTCATATCACGGTCCATTTAAAAACCCATTGAGGCTCGGCTTCAATGGACTTTCAATGGGGCTTCAGAATGGGCCGATCTCAGGGCAAAAAAGCTCGACATTTATTGGACAAACGCTCCAAAATCGTCACTTCCAGGGAAGCCGGGCGTCTCTGGGAGTGAATGGGCAGTGGGCTGTACCAGGACGCCGAGCTTCTGTATGATGATTGGATGAACTGTTAACGTGGCTGGAACTCGTCGTGATTGACAGCGCTTTAAGCCTATACCGGACTATACTTCTGCATCGAAGGATTTTAGGTCAGTCCCATGCTGGTCCCATGCGGATATTTGGCGAGTGAAGTTACAGTAATACCATAGGGTATACTAAGCTACTGCTAATTATCTGTTGCGATATATCGCACTATTTCCATCTGTCAAAATAAAATCGTGAATATATAGCGTTATTGAGTTTGCTACTTGTTTTCATTTTAGTTTTAAAAAGTTCGTTTATTTGCAATTGTAGGGGGTAAACTAGCCAGCCAGCTAGCTAGCTGCACCCACTGTAGTTTAAAAGTTGATAGCTTAAAAGTTGAATGAAGTTTCTACGTTAAACGATTCAAGCTGAATTAATTAAATTAATTTTGGTTAGAAGAATGATAATAATAATACGAAGAACGCTTCTGATAACAGTAGAGTGCATTTTCATGCACTGTAATTAACTAATAATAACTATAAACATAGGCCTATACAATATAAGGAGAATTAATTAGTAACCCTGTTAAATTTAATGATGTAATATTTGGCCAATTTTACAAAACTGGGCTTCCCCTATTTGAAAGACCAGCAGCCGCCACTGATACCCACGTACTGAAAATGGTTTATGAACATTTAAAAAATTAGTAAATGTGTGATCACCCTGTCTTAGACTTACTTCCTCATGATAGACTTCCTAACCGAGAGCCCGTCCTCCAGATCTGCTTCATTGGCCATGAAGAGCAGTCTCTTCCCTGAGTGATCAACACCAACAAAGTCCCTCTGCTCACCTGGAAAAGAACAGATTTGGCCATTTTCTACAGTTAATCAAAGGTAGTACACTCTATCTGCCATTTCTGGCTTTTACATGTTGCACAAAAACATGTTAAAAATGCCCTGTATGAGCATAATATTATGTGTGCAAGAATCATACACCATACCACTAAATAGTCTCATCTCCTACAGTGATTTATTTTCCTCTTACCCGTCTTTTTCTTGCCCTTCTGTCCTGGGACCGTCTCTGTGAATTCATGTGCTTTGCTCATTAGCATGGACAGCGTTGCATTGTGGGCCCTGAACAGATCGACCACCTCGTGGAGCGCCACGTCTGTTATCAGGTCACAGCTCACCACCAGGATGTCCGTCTGAAGAGAAAGGTTGGAAAGAGAGAGGTGATGAAGCTTGTCTATTTCTTTCACCATGCAATGGTAAGAAATAAAAACACGCCTCTACCCCAACAGCTCTGATGTGGCTTGATGATACTGGTTGCATAACTAAGTTTAGCACTTCCTGGCTTGTGCTCTAATTTGGATGTCCTCACCCACTGTCATTTTAAAGACATTCCCAGAGTCACCCCTACACTCACACACGCCAGACAATGCAATGGCACGGCAATGCATGCAATACTCTCTTCAAAGAGCCATAAAACTTAAGCAAACTATATATAAATGTGTGTCTAATTTTCTCCACATCAACACATCACGGCATGAGGTTTGCGGATCTTTCAATACTACAGAAAGTGTCCCACTGAGCAGGATTTTGAGACAGACGTATACACAAAAAGCGTGAGAGAGAAAGAAGGCAACATACTTTTCTAGGCTCTGTGTTAAAGCGACCTGAACTCTGAAAGAAAGAAATTCTGATTTGTGGCATTGTTTTTGTTCAAGAATATGTCAGTTTCAAATTCTGCTGCTCTAAAGTAAGCTGGCACCTTTTAGCTACATACACCGATGAGCCACAACATTAAAACCACCGTCAGGAGAAGTAAACAACATTGACCATCTTGTGACAGTACAATGTTCTGCTGAGAAACTTTTGGACCTGGCATCTGTGTGGATGTTACTTAGACATGTACCACCCACCTAGACCAGACCAGGCACCCCCACCCCACAGTAATGACACTCCTTGTTGGCAGCAGCCATCCCCAGCAGGATGCTGGACACACACACACACAAAAACGCTACAGGAACAACTCAATAAACATGAAGAACAGCACAAGGTGTTGACCTGGCCTCCAAATTCACTAGATCCCAAACTGATCAAGTGTCTGTGGGATGCACTGGAACAAGCCTGATCCACAGAGACCCCTCCCTTCAACCCATAGGACCCAAAGGCCCCCACTAACAACATTCTGTTGCCAGACACCACAGGACACCCTCAGAAGATCCATGTCCATTCTCTGATGAGTCACAACTGCTGTGGAGGCACAGGGAGACCTACACAACAGTAGGAAGGTGGTTAATTCATTACAGCTTAATTTCTTTAAAACTGCGCAGTGACTATTTACAGTATGTCACAGTTTATATTTTTTCCCATATAATTTCAATAAAATGTGAAAACTGAAAATACCCACATTTGATTGGTACAATTGTGTGGTCTTACATTAGCAAGTCCAGCTATTATTTAAACGTTTTGGACTTGGTGTTATCAGGATCTGTAAATGTTATATCAACCAGCAGCAGGGAGCTGCCCAAGAAACATACATTACATTTAACTCCTTTGCGCTACAGTCGTGTTTTTCCATTTATTGTTTAAAGCACCATTCAAGTACTTGACAAATTATATATCTGATGTGTGTACATTGCAGCTTGCATGAGCAACCATATCTCTGTAAAAGGTAAGTGCTAAGAATGAATGAACACTGTTTACACCTAAGCCTGGATCGTATGTCTTTTCATCGCAACACGCTCCTGGCAGAAACTGATGAAATTTCACATAACTTCCTACCCTCCTCTTTTATACAGAACAACGAGCAAGGCCGGCTGAGCTTGAACGCTACACAGCACTGCTCTAACATCGACAGGAAAACAAGCATCTTGGTGTTTGATTTGAAATCAAATCAATCAAAAGGGTTGTTTTCGATAACCTTTAACTACAGACATATCACTTCCTCTACCATCAACAAAATCGAGAGCAAAAGGTACATCAGTTTGAATTGGACATGTGGCTGTCGCCCACATTAGTGTGTCTGTGTGCGGTATCTTTCTGTCTGTCCTGTGTTGAAGGCTGTCAGCATAGGAGCTAATCCCACCATTAGCACCAGCAGCCTTAATGACAGAGACATCTTTACTCTGTCTGTGAAGGAGAAGGAACAGAGAGAGAGAGAGAGATGGGAGCAGGATTAAAAGCAAAGAAGTACGGGTGACAAATCTACAACTACTGTCGAAGGCTTGCATGCAAAATTCCTCTGTGGGTGTCAGAGTTCAAAGGTTCAGAAAAAATACAAGTTCGCCTACAACACTTTAAAGAAAAGAAGGTCCCACCTGCATATTTTACTGTAACCTGAGCGCAGCCTGGTGGAACTCTTCCCCACTTTCTACCATCGAACTCCCATGGGCTGAATTTGGTCTAATAAAACAATATAAAAAAAGTGTCTGGTGCTGTGTCTGGGTTCGCTTGAGATGTTTGCTGTAACCAGTTCACTGGTTATTTATATTTTCAAGTCAACTAGCCTGGCATAACCAGACTCAATTCTTATCTGTATACATGCCTAGTAACGCGACATTTGGATTTCATTATGGGGTATGTTTCAAGCAATACAGACCAAAAAATACAACCAATCAGAGCCAGCCAAAGTGGTAAACAAATACAACTCTGTGGCGCTAAGATGGCGTGTACGACTATGTTGCTGTTACTCTTCTGTCCAGCACTGCATACAGCTTGGCCAAATATTTTGACTGGTCTGGCAACATTTTGCTGGGGCATAATTAGTTCCCAATGGAGTGACCCCAGACCAACTTTCCAGCGCAAATTTGAGCGTGTGTGTGTGTCGGGTGGCAATAAAACCCAATAAAATAAATTAAACAAAACCAATATATGGCATTTGATTTGATGAGGTGCAAAAGCAAGTGCAACTCTCGGATTACATGTGCTGACATGTTCATTTCAAGACCAAATTAGAGTCCATCTGCTCAGAAGTGTTTCCAATCAATGTGATTCGACTCATGTGTTGTTGGTGTACATGTCAGAGTGGCGAGGACAAGGCCACTGCTCTCCAAAAAGAACATTTCTAACCATCTGCAGTTTGCTAAACATCATGTGGACAAGCCAGAAGACTATTGGGAAAATGTTTTGTGAACAGATGCGACCAAAGTTGTTTAAATGAGATGCTCATGTCCGGAGACAAAAGAAAAACACTGAATTCCAGCTTTAGAACCTCATCCTGTCCTTAAAACATGGGGGTGGAAACGTCCCTGTTTGGGCCTGTTTTGCTGCATCTGGGCCAGGATGGCTTGCCATCACTGATGGACCAATAAATACTGAATTATACCGGCAAATTCATAAAGAAAATGTCATCTGTCCTTGAGCTGAATCTTAAGAGAAACCTTGTCATGTCGAGAGACAACGACCTCAAGTACACAAGTCGTTCTAGAAAAGGATGAACAAAATTTATGTTTGGAACGGCCAAGTCAAAGTACTGACCTTAATCCAATAGAAATGTTGTAAAAGGACCTGAAGCAAGCAGTTCATGTGAGGAAACTCACCAACATCTCTGAGAAATTAAGTGGCTCTGTACTGATGAATGGGCTAAAATTCCTCCCAGCCGCTGTGGTTGACTGATCAGAAGTTACCAGAGATGTTTTTTTGCTGTTACTGCAGCAGAAGCGGGTCACACTAGATACCGAAAACAAGTCATGCACAAGTTGATAGCGGGCTTGGGGGGTCGGGTGAAGCTGACTATATTTTAGTTTTTCACAAGTACTGTTTTTAAAATAAGTTTCTTTCACAAAGAAACATTCGGGGTGGTAAATATGAGGGGTAAACAATACCTCAAACTGCTTTTGATTTGGTTTAAGCCTGCTTGAAAACTCTTCAGAATAAATATTAACACTTGGCAATGCAACAAAGAATTAAAGCAATCACTTGAAGTTGCCAATTATAGGAATTGCAGTTAAATGTTAAGTTGAGCACAGTTGTGTGTGTGTGTGGTGGCAGGGGGTGGGATCAGTGGGATCAAGGGTCATGCAGTTGACCTAGATTTAACTCCAATCGTAACCTGGTCTGGACCTGGCGACAGGAAGCTGCCACAGCAAGGCTGGAGGTGTCTGCAGGAGATCTACTGACACTGAGACACTGAGATCTTTCAACTCTCTTCTCCGTCTATCACGCACTGACAAGCTCGCACACATGTTCAGAAACAGAGCACAAAAGTATGCGTGCATGGACACGCATGCACATACACACACAGTCACACACATAAATGGACAAAAACGTGCTTGCACAGTCCACACACACACACACAAGCACACACTCAGAGGCGACAGCAGAGTGGAGTCAGCTGGAGAGACAGAGACACTTTGGCCTTTCAACAGCCAAGATCACTGGACAGGTCAGGACCACACACACTGATGTAGACACACACATAGACACACAAAATAAATGACAGATCGACATACTTGTCCCAGTGGTGGCTGACTTTAGTCTGAAACTACTGCTTACACAATCTTGACTCACTTTAAGGAAACTTTGTTTGCATGCATGGTGATTTTTAAAGCTTTTGTTTTTTTGTTTTTCTGTCATAACATAGCTGGTCTTTATAACTTGAAGGAATTTTGAGTGTACAAGAACTTACTAAATAGAAATTCGACAATTTCACCTGCTTTATGCTATCATTTACACAAGAGCTTTTCATCACAAATGAAAACCGATCAGCAATAACACAATTTGGACAACCAAGTGAAGCCCCAGCTAGCCATCGGCAACTCTCTGGTGTCACAGGTTAGTTAGCACAGAGAAAATGGAAGTCCCATGTCCCATATGGTAATCGCAATATTGAGCTCTGTTTTTGCACACTGCAGATTTGCCTCATATTGTGCAGGACTACTTGACAATTTTTGCTTGGAAATTTGTTAACTGGTTTTGACTGACATTTACGTATAAATAATAACGACTCGGCAAAATGTTCACAGATGAACTTGTTCGCCCAATCAATACACAATTCTCATATTTCCTCCAGTGTTTAGGTTCTTAGGTAATTCCAGATACCATCTGATCATCTTTAAATCTAGACCATTAACTATTTAACAAAACGTATGACTGTGCTATCACATACAGGCAGTCACTGATGCATTCACCTAGACCACCGAACAAATGAATAACTGTTTATGACGCTGGGCTAAAAGTTACAATGACCACTTTTAAGATAAACCGTGCCCAAACCTTGCCCAGCGTAAGAAGTTTGAACTACTGTAGGTCATAGAAAAGGGAAAAGCTAGTTGGAGGCGATGTAGAGTTTGACTGTTAAAACTGGGAAAGGAATAAAGGACATCTAATCCCATCTAAGTAAGTTTGCTATGTCTCTTGCATGAAAAGCCTCAGCCCCGTCTCTCACTCGTCTCCATCTTCACCTTTTGTCTTCCAAGCTGACTAACACATGTATACTAAAGGTGGACCTTTGAATCAGCGACTCCAATGTACAGTATATATGGTTATCTTAGCCCACATACACTCATTCTACCAGGTGATTAAGCCTCAGTGATAATGAAAATGTCAAAGAGGCTTTAAGCACACAAAGCAAGAAGTGAATGCAAAGTACTCCTTTCACTAGTTTGGCTCATTGTGAAAGACCTAAGCATTAATCAGCATATCCGTCCACTTTTGTGTAACATCAGTGTTTGAAGAGTGAACAAAATAAAATATGCTGCTTGTAATCTCTCTTTTCAATAATACGGACCAATGACCTGCTCTGCTCATCCAGAGAGTACGCTGAATCCTGTAAGTATTTTGTTTGATAGGTTTCACCAAATCCCCACATGGGAGAGTGTTTGTGTAAAGACATGAGTAAGTGTATGTCTATACTGTCCTCATGCATCAGTCTGACAGATTGAGCGATCTCTATGCCGGGATTTGGCTGGCCATGGTTACGGACCTTCACTCATCACCCTGCAGTGTGTGAATGTGTGTAACTCGATGCCTCTAATCTCGCTGGCTGCTCAAAGGATTAGGAACTCAACGATTCTCAATGGGAGCATGCTGGAGCTAGTCCTGTTTAAAGTGTGCGAATATGCGCAAATGCGGTGATTCCGAGCATCTATTAAAGAAATCTTTAGCAAAGAGAATAACAGGAATTTGCACACCTATTCAAACGTCAAAGGAAAAACATTAAACTTGTCCAAACAAATATGAAGTTTAAGTCTCCGAAAAATCAAAAGCAAGTCTGATTGATCTCGTTCTGGAGAATGTAATGAGTCATAGTGGTGGGACACATGTTTCTTCAAATGGATGTTTGATGTGGTACACTCTAAACAGAGAAGGTAGCTGGAAATGCATTTCAGACATTTCTGAACAGAGACTGTCGGGATTTACATTCTGAGGCGGTTGGATTTCTGCGAGATTTGTAAAATCACAAGATCACACAACACGCAACACACAACAATCCATCTTGCCAGGTTTCAAGTATGTACTTCAGGCTGATCCACTGGGGTGCAGACCAATCAGTGTCCAGTGAGGAACTACTGTTACAGTAGCTAAGGATGTGTTTAATATATGAAGACGACCACTCCTAAGGGAGACTTTTTCACACAAATTTTCCTGAAAGAATTGCTAATTACGTAAATAGAGACAGACTGCTTGCTAGGTTTTCACGCTCCTCAGGCTTTGGCTAGATGTGTTTGCTCTTTGCCACTCACCTGTGGCATCATATGTATTGTTAATATAATTGCTTGAAGTTGCCTTGCGGTAGATGATTCATCAAATCACCTCAAGTGCCTTTGCCTTAAAAAAAGAAGAAAGAAGCATCTTGTGCTTCATATTGACATTGGTTTGGGATTTTATGATTCAATTTTTATTCTTGGGATCCAGACATAATAAAAAATTGTTTTGATAATGATGATATCAGTTTTAGGCACATGAGCTAGTATTGTATGAAAAAAATGTATGCTTTAAGATGAAAGTATATCGAGCAAATGCATTTACAACTAAGAACAGCATGTTAAAATACACCATCTCAGTCAGACATAACCATCAGTGATCATAACCAACCTTATGTACGAGTTATATTGTAGACAGTAATATGATAAATATATATATACCTAAAACCAGAATGAGCCCTATCAAACTAATTCCTCAAAAAAGGATTAAATACCAAGTGCCTTCTTTAAAGATGTGGCAGATTTGAATTTACTAACTGCTGCATTGCATCAAATTCATGTCTTCTTTGCAGTTTGTTTAAAACAGTAAGTTCATTCAGAAGTGCAGGATTAACAGTGATTATTATAATTATATATAATGTGTAAAATATATTCAGACTCCTTGACAGTCCAAAAACAAACAAGAACAATCGCTTTTGAAATACACCAACCGTTCCAAACTACACAAAACCTTATACAAACACCTCTTCATGGTCACAGGAGGCCTGTCGGAACCATGGCATATACAGAGGGACATCATATACCCTAACATACCCAAACACAAATGTTGCACAGATGTGCATGACTTCTGCATGAGAATAAATGGTGCACCGGGTAAACTGGCAGCACACAGAGTTTTGTGTCTTAGCCATGACCTCATCTGTTTAGAGTGAATCGGATGAAGGGAGGGATGGAGGGATCAGCAGGCAGGATACAGAGGGGGTCTGGAAATTGGAGTTGGGGGTCATGGATACCAACACAGCATGTGTACGTGTGTGTGTCTGTGGATGTTTGTGTGTGTTTTAAAAAGATGAAATGAGGCACTTCAGCAGCCATGGCCATCCGGAGGAGGAAAAGTCATGGATCAATGGTCACCCGGCAGTTCACACACCCACCTAAACTTCCACCGCAATCTTCGTCATTTGTCTACTCTACCTCCGACCTTATTTCAGTTTATTTCAGAGTGGTCTTGACGGTGAGAAACCGTCTTGTACAAAAACACAGGCTTTAAGAGTGCTAGCTGATATCAGTGGGTGTATTAAGCATTTGGCTACCACACAATAAAGTGATATTCAAACATCATTAACACTGGAACACTTCAGGACATTGAACAACATGAACAAAAACACACACCTTGATCTTCTGCTGGATGTGTCTGAGAGCATCAGCGGTGCCCATGTCTCCATCTTCCTGGATACAAACCACATCCAGCTTCATCTTCACGTCCACCTTCATTTTGGGATCTGTGCTCATCATCTTATGGACTTCTTTGGTGGTGATCACTATCACCTCTGAAAACACAGTTCACAAAGCACAAGTATCCATTAGGTGGATCAAAGTCCTCCAGACTAACCACAGGAGAAGTCTACTTGACGCTAATACACTGTGAACTTCAAATCAAGCTAGGACCACTGCTCCGCTTATTATAAGGTTTGTAGTAACATTACTGGACCACTTGATGAATCTAAAACATTGCAGAGTCCGTCTGGTTTAATCAGCCTTGTCTGCATAAAATGGTTTCTACCGGGCATTTGTTCACTCTAGCTGTGTCAGCCTAGTAAAATCTAATTGCGCAGCTTTGGCTAGCAGGCTGCACACTGTAAACTGCTGGCCACACAAGATGATTATGTATAGAAGGCAAGTTTTATTTAGACGAGTGAGGAACAACAGGCTTTTATAATGAGCAGTCCAGTTTACTGGCCAGAACGTCCCTTTATAAGCCCAGGATTTATGGACCCGCTGCATGCCGCAGCACAAGAGTCAGGAAATCTGGACTGTACATGTAGACCGGAAATGCACACCTGACAACGGCGGATAATGTGCTGACAAGCTGATGAAAGTTTGACTAGAAAGTAACAGCCCAAATTAAACTCAATCCGTTTTATGCAGCAAAATGAAACACATTTAGAATATTTTTACACTTGTGCTAAAAACGAATATTACATACCCCAAATTAACACTGAAAGTCCTATTTCAGTCTAAAATCAGGAGGCAGTTTGTCAACAGCTGTTTGTTTAGAGTAAATGTGATCTAACTGTAACATTCAGAATATGATAGCTATCCCAATGACCAACCAGTAATGTCAGAAATTTTTTTTTTTTTTTAAATTGCAGTAGACACGGTTATCTGGGGTTATTTTACAGAGTCACAATACTCATCTGTATGGCTTTCTCTGACATCATTACATGAGAGAAAATATATCAAATGTAACAATATCGTCATCTTTGTCTCAGAAACATTGCAATATATAACGATAAGCTCAGTTATAGTATTTGTGTTTAAGTGGGAGTTGAATTGTTCTTCTAAAAAAAGTCCTTTTTTCCACTTTTTGTTCCAGACTTCCCAAGTGGGCCACATAAACTTACCGGCTGTATTTTTGCACCCTTACATTTTATGTGGAAACCAAGTCTGTCTGTTCACCCCTGTAACACTTCCCACCCCTGCCACTGACACGTACTGTAGCATGGACGGAAGGCACAGACTTCACATGTAGCCACTACCGTCAGATTCAATTTGTTTAAAGGCCTGAGGAGGAAATCTTAGACCTGGCTTGGAAAACATTTTCTCTATACCTTATAACTTACTACCACAAAACTAGGGGTAAAGTGAGTGAGGTGTCAGTCGAGCCTTGACTGTACATGCACAAACTGTCCTGAGAAAAGTTATGATCAGGCAACATAAATGAGAGCCCCTGTATAAATCAGTAAGTAGTGTGCTGTGATTTTTAAATTTGAGTTTTACATTACTACTAGCTACATGAATAACAGTACAATTCAGTAATAGTTGTTGTACTAGATGTGACATGTGTAGCAGTAGTAGATGAAGGGGTAGATAAAGGAGCATTATTAGTGTAATAAAAACTCTCACCTTCAAAGCCCACCCTCTCCAGCAGGTTAAGGGGATACCACATAAGCGGCTTGTTGCCGACAGGCAGCATTGGTTTCGGGGTGTTGTATGTCAGATCAGTCATACGGGAACCCCCACCAGCCGCCATCAACACCGCCTGTAGCTCCATGATATCTGCTGGGGATCACTAAGAGAGGAGGAGCGAACAAAGGAAGGTAGACAAAAAGTTATATTGATAGACAATACATGTGGAAGTACATACAGAAAACAAACAGTGTATTCAGAAAGCATTCAGGCTCCTTCAATGATGCAAAGTCTTCTTTTGTGAGGTTTTCTATTGGATAAAGACTTAAAGTTAAAAGAGGATGATTTGGTAATAATTCATGCACATCACCCCTAGACTTTGGTCATTATGTATTATATTCATATACATGGTTTGCATATGTAATTGTTTAGCGTCACTGGGTTAGTATCTGAATGCGTATCTGTATCTGATATTTTTTGGACACATACAGAAAACGGAAATGATCATGAATCATAATAAGCTCGTTAAATAATCTCCACTGTAATCAATGATGAAAATAATCTTAAGGAAAGTCTCCACGGCAAGTAATAAAACGAATAAACGTAATTGTTATTGACAATGATGCTAAGTGACTAGATATGGGAGCAATTTACTCTTCTGTAATAAACACATAAACTGAATAAATAATATAAGCTTTGGTATATTATATATTACATATTCTGGATGATTAGGGATAATATCTTTATGTAGTCTTTTGATTTTTGCAGTTACCATCCACACCTCAACTCTGTTTTTCTTTCTTAGATTGAGCACACTAACATCCTCACAAACTTCTACAGGTGAACCATCAACAGGTCCCATCCATTCAGGACAATTCTCAGAAAAGGTGCAGAGCATCAGGTCAACTCACAACAGACTATTCTCTGGACACTGAACATACACCCTGTCTGCTGGGCACACTACAATGTGGAACATCACTGCCACTTCCACTTGTCACCTTTCTAAATTTTAATTGTATGCTGTAAATTCAGTGAATTCTGTCATTTTTGTGCTTTCATTTTTAGACAACAACATTTCCTTGCACTGTTAACCATATGTTAATCCCACACATGAAAAATTAACCTTAATCTGAATCTTTTTTTCTCCCTGTCTCTCAGTTTTCATATGGACAACTTCAAACTTGTCCATATGATGTCCAGCCTTCATCCCTAAATACTACATATAGTATGTGAGAAGATCAATGTCATAAATGTGTGTCACTCCTTTTTGGGATGGTGTTTCAGTTATACTGTCTGCACGTGCAAATGTTGTAAACATGATTTCGTACTTACATGTATACTGAGAAGAAAAGACGCACACACTCAAATAATCAGATTGACCAAGCCAGGTGACTTTTCGCATATTTGACACACATCATTCATTACTTCAATACGTCAAAATCTGTTATATTATCAACACAGGCATCTCCTTTACTGAACTAGCCGCAAACTAGCAAACGGTCATGTACGCTACTGATTTAATTCACAATATTTCTATAAAAC
Organism: Chelon labrosus; assembly: GCF_963514085.1. NCBI lineage: Eukaryota > Metazoa > Chordata > Actinopteri > Mugiliformes > Mugilidae > Chelon > Chelon labrosus. Next base: position 13,424,000 of record NC_140342.1, read on the forward strand.
TGCGCTCTAGTTCGCCTGTAAAGCAGCTGAAATGTTGGAAACTGAACCTTAACGTACCCGTCAGAGTCTCTTTGATCCCTGTTGATCGGCTGCCTTGAAATGACAGCGGTGGCAGACGCATGTAAGTTAGTTGCTGTCACTGTTGTTAGCACTTGGCTAACGATTAGCACGGAGCCGTAACCGATAACTCGTCCTCAGAGACCGCTCACAGCCAACCGGACACGTCCTCAGCAGACCAAGCAGTCAATGAGAGGAGCGATAGTGAAAGAAATTAAATTAGTCCCTGAATTATTTCACGTCCACGGCTTAAAAGAAGCTAAGAGCTAGCATTGTATGATGACACCTGGGTGCCTCATTGAAATACGACCGTGTGGGAACTAATTCCACCGTCATATGGTTCCTGGGGGAGAGAACAGAAGAACAGACAGTTTAGTGTATGAAGTCATATGCTTTTGATCATTTTCATTTTGTAAAAAAAAAAAAGAAAAAATCTCGGAAATACTGCCCGGTTGGTAAGAATTGGAACAAACGAAAAATGCAAATACAACATATTTAATGGCATTGGGGGGGGGGGCATTTTCTTTGTTCTTCTTTTTGTTTGTTCTCAACACATCCGCCTTAAAACATTGCCCGCATGTCTTAATAAATTGAGGTTACAGTCTAATGTCTAAATATTGACCAAGGAAGAAATTAAAGATGAAAGCTTAGTTAAACAAAGATTTCCTCACTCATTCATTTTCATTACTAAGAAGCTAAACTATGACCTATGAGGATAATACTTACACAGATGATGTTTATGATTATGAAACACGTGTATTTTTTTCCTTTTTACTGTAGTAAAAGCAATGCCCAGGGTTTACGCACACCAAAACTAGTGTGAGCAGATTAGCAGCCAGAAGCCACCCAGCTACTCCTCCATACTTCAAGCTTGAAAACTCCCAATTCACAGAGCTGAGACGTAACAGCAAATTGAGCTTGGGGAATGTGGCTTTGGTTTTGTTTGCTCTGGCCAGGAGATGAGCTTGACTGCTCGTTACTGCTTACTCGAAACCAGGCGAGCAAGAGAATGGAGAGAAGTAGGAGAGAGAAATAAGACAAAGAGACACACCAGCTTGAGTGTCTGTTGTTGCCTGTCTGTCATAATACGGAACACTAGAGAATACAATCTCAGAAGAAAATGCTATTTGAATGCTGACTGCTTAAATAGCAAGACTGCTTGGCTGGCTGTCTGAGAGCCACACTGCATTGCAGACTTAACTTTATATGAAGTAGAGTCTGAATCAGTAAGAAAAGTAGGAAAGAATAGAGTAGCACAAGCAATGAAAGGTGTTGCAATGAGAAATTTACAAAGAGTTGAGGTGTCCTTTAATTGTATGGGTTGTGGCTAAACACAGAGACTTGAAAGTGTGATCAAGATTAAAGGAACTGCACTAGACTGGTTCGAATCCTATCTGTCAGACAGATTCCAGTTTGCCCATGTCAACAATGATTCTTCCACTTATACAAAAGTAAGTTACGGAGTTCCTCAGGGTTCAGTGCTAGGGCCTGTACTCTTCACATGCTTCCCTCAGGCAATATTATTAGGAAACACTACATAAGTTTTCATTGCTATGCAGATGACACCCAGCTATATTTATCCACGAAACCAGAACTTCCTACTGTAAATTCCCACTCTTAAACTCAGACAAAACAATTGATTCATTATCTAATCATTTAGTTTCTCTGGATGGCATTACCTTGGCCTCCAGCACTACTGTGAGAAACCTTGGTGTTATATTTTATGAGGATATGTCCTTTAATTCTTAGATAAAGCAAGTGACAAGGACTGCCTTCTTTTAAACCATAATATCATAAAAATTAGAAACATCCTGTCTCAAAGTGATGCTAAAAAACTAGCTCATGCATTTGTGAATTGATTAATTGATTAAAAAACTGCAGCAAAAGCATTTGCAGGAATTAGCAAGAGAGATCGTATCACTCCCGCTTTAGCTTCTCTTCACTGGTGCCCTATAAAATCCAGAAAATAATTTAAAATCCTTTACATACAGGGCCCATAAAGGCCTAGCTCCAAAGACCTCATAGTACTATATCATCCCAACAGATCACTTTGATGTCAAAGTGCAGGCTTACTTGTGGTTCCTAGAATTTAGTAGAATGGGTGGTAGAGCCTTCAGCTATAAGGCCACTCTCCTGTGAAACCAGCTCACAGTTTGGGTTCGGGAGGCAGACACCCTCTCTACTTTTATGGTTAGGCTTAAGACTTTCCTTTTTGATAAAGCTTATAGTTAGTTAGTTATGCTGCTATAGGCCTAGGCTGCTGGGGATGATGCACTAAGTACCTCTTCCTTCTTACTTCTCATGCATCGTGTGCCCCTATGCTCTGGTTTATATCCGTTATCAAACTCTCATGTAACATTCTTGTATCACAATTAGATTCTACATGTACGCTTTAGTCGGATATATATCTCTAAACAGATGTCTGTTTATCTTCCTCCTGCTGCTCTCTCCTCCCTCTTTTTCTGTCTTTACCCAGCTGGCCTCAAGCATATGGGTCCCTCCATATTAGCTGGGTTCTGCTCAAGGTTTCCTCCTGTTAAAAGGGAGTTTTTATTGTGAAGATCCAATCTCCTGGCCCTGACAAGCTAATGTCACCTTGCTACGATTATTCCTGCGGTTCTGCTCATTGGGCCCAGGCATGTAAAAAAGGTGAAGAGACAATGGTTTTTGCAGCAACTAGTGAGTTACTTTAGTTTCTTTGCCTGCCTTATGATTGTAAAGATAGTTTTCAGAGAAGGACACACGACTCTCAGCCCTCAAGCTATGAGGGGGAAGCTACCTCTGCATGAAGTCAGAGTAGCTGGATTTGCCCTGACTTCAAAAGTAGGAACTCTGACTTTGAGTGGCATTTCGTTGTAAAGTTGTGACTTTCAAGTTGTAACGCTGCATTAGGAACAGAAGTGAGAAGGGCTGCTGTTTCTCTGTTTACATACCCTTTTTACTTATTTTAAGTAATACCCTTAGAAACATAGGACTAGCTAATGTAACAGCCCTGTGAATATGCCTTCCAGTTTTAATTATTTCAGCTGTTTCTGGTATTTTCTCTGTCATTTTAACATTTTAGACACTGAAACTATTTACTGTAAAATTAGATATGTTTAAAAAATACATGTACTCACAGTAAATTACAGTGCTTCAGTCTAACAGGTCATTGCTCCCCATATGCTCAAGCGACAAAAGGCCCCTTTACATTTTTCTGTTTATCCGCCTGGTTTACAAGGTGTTGTCAGTGTTCAGGTGGCATCTCTCTCGCTTCATAAAAACAGGGATCTGGCAAAAAAAAAAAAAAAAAGCAGAGCTGCAATGAAAGTCAAACCAAACCACTGACACTCATGGAGATTACTGCCTGACTGGTTAACCACAGGGAGCTGATGTGTGCAAGACATTGCACATAACTAAACAGGAGACCCGGGCTGGTGTCGCTGAACGCTCACTTGACAAGATGCAAATGTTTTTTGGTGAATTCCACAAAAGGACAACAAGGAGGACGGTGTACTTCTTTCTCCTTATAAGAAAGAAGACTGTGCATTTCACACTAAAACAAACATTCCCAGTGTAGAGACCGATGTGTCTATATCAGGGAGAGAGGATCAGAATACATGACCTTGGCGTACTGATCGGGTCGAAAATGTTCTTTCACGTAAAAAAGTAAATCATATGTTTCATTTTTCATGGGATTTGAAATTACATGTCAGCATATTATTTTAGAACATGGCTCAGCTCCTCACCTCCTCACTGTACGGAGTTTCTCAGTGTATGCGTTGCATATCTACACAGCCTATTTCTTTGCTGATTTCTTGAAATTGTTATCGTCATGGTCCTTCAATCAAAATCCTCATATGTTTTTATTACTGCTCTTCGTTCTTGAATTCTGTTTTTAATGTAACCTTGCAACATCTGTCCAGGAATAACAATTAATACACATGCTGCCTTTCTGTTATCCACAGGACAGCGCTAATGTATCATCGCTTTCTTCGTATAAGGGTGATAAGAGAGAGACAGTGAGTGCAGTGTCTGTGTGGCTGTTGTCAAAATATCTTTCAAGCTTTTCCTTTTTTGATTTTACTCTCGGGGAAAATTGAAAGACCAGAACAAAAAAAGAGCTGTGAATGAGGTTAAGGGGAATCGCATAAAACTTGAAAGCCCGCCGACGCTATTCATTTTGCACATTGTCCGAGGAAAGCTAACCTGACAAATACACACATCCATCTGAGCGATGAATAGGAAAAATGAATAAACACCCCAAATCAAAGGCTACAGCTCGGCGACTCAACCAGATGGAGAGAGGCATGCGAACAGACCCAGAGACAGTTGTACAGGTCTAATCACACTGTGACTTGAAATGGAGCCCTAAGACTTCCTCTGATTTCCTCTCCCTCCTTGGCCCTGTCGCTGCATCTTGTAAATCATTCTCAATTCACTGAAACAAGCCAGTTGGATTAGCTTGGTTTAGACCATAAACATTTGCAGCGCGGACCACCCAGGGAGAGAGCAGAGCCAAGGCGTGCGTGTGTGTGTGTGTGTGAGCATGTGTGGGTATGCGTGCGTGTGTGAAGCCTCCCTCCGAGTTTAGAGGTGGGCACTGCACACGTCTCACACATTCGCATGCGCACACATACACTTATACTGTGGTTTGTGTTTGCGCCACTTCCAGGGCCAGTGCACTGTGGGGCCCTCGCCGCTGCCGTGGAAACCAAACCCGGCATGTTGGCCCTGTCAGTGTCGGAGATGGACACACACGCTCAGTTCGCAGATAGAGACGTCTCAATGCAGTGGTGCGGATATTGTTTTAGAGCAAAGACATTTGTAGTCATTTGTAACTGCTCGGTTTATTTATGTTTGTAGTTGTTGGAAATGTGTTTTGATTTGTTGTTTCATATTCAGATTCAAAACCATCCTCTTGTTATGAAAGGTTTCACAATATACAAGTCACTGTCTTACTGGTGTAAACCCCAAAATCAAATTTGTCCCACATCTGTCTCAAAACCAGCTGTAAAACGTTCATTGTCAAACAACTGTGATGTAAAACATGTTTTCCAGGGACTTTCACAAATAAATGCATTTTTTTTCTCTCCCTAAAGTTCAACAGTCTGCGTCACCAGACCTTGAAATTCATTCTTTCTCACTTGAACACAGTTGGAGTAATTCTTCTCTTGTTTCTCTCCGCATGCAGAAGGGATCTGAGAGCCAAGACGGTGTCAGAACCAGGAAATATCTGGGTTGGGTTCTGAAGAGCCAGAGTGAGAAAAGTTGGGCAACTCCCTGCTGCAGGGCGCTGGCACTTTTCCTCCATGAGTTGTCTTTAAGTCTCACTGAGGGTCTGTTTAACACTTCTGTGTGTCCATTCACATGTCTCCCAGCTGATCTGCATCGGTATCCATTCTTGTCTACCTAAGTGCCGTTTATGTACACGACTGTGTATTGAATTGGCCTGAACATGAGACTATTCTCCTTTCCTGGAAATTCCATTTGGAATAGTTGCGGTCGTCTTAAAGCTGAGGACCACACAGTTGAGTTTTCAGCTGCAGGTGTTCGGAGAATGAGTGCTGCCTCTCCTGAAACCAACTGCAGCAGCATCAAGTGGTATTTTGTTTCATTCGAAGTGATTATATTTTCCTAAGACAGTGCTGCAGAAGTGAGGGCCGCCTTATAGTCAAGTTTGTATAGGCCTCTCACAAGTGTTTGTATTGCCCTGCAGGAATACAAGTTTAACAGGCATATTAATGGTCGCGGAGAAAGATAAATACCGGCTACTGAGGGGAAAGTGCTAGAATGAAAGAGGGAAGAAATCGAGGATGGACAGGAAGAGAGAAAGACGGAGAGACTGACCACACAATTTCAACAGGAGCTAGCTGTCTGTGTCTTTCCTAGGCCATGTTCTGTCTGAACAGTCTCTCTGGGAGGTCCCTCAACCACACAGGACATGTCTGCACACACACACACAGCCTTTATATGCAGTGTATTAGTAAAAACATCATGCAGAATCCTTTAGCAGTAAAAACTGAATTTCCTTGAGAATGCATGAAACTTATTTGACCGCTAGATCCTCACACTAAGCTGCTTAAACTTTAATTTGCTATAGCTATAGTCTGCATTTGAAAGAACACAGTTTTAGGTCTTACTCCCCATTAGTTAGAACTTCTGCTCACTTTTTTTAGTTTTCTTTTTGGAGAAAAATCTTTACGAATACACTTTAGTTAGTTTAAATAAAGTTGTAAGAGCTTTAGCTGTAATAGTTTCATCATTTGATAAAGAAGCCTAATGCAAAAGCATGCAATATACAGTATACACTGATCAGGCATAAAATTATGACCACCTTCCTAATATTGTGTAGGTCTCCCTTGTGCCTCCTAAACAGTTGTGACTCATCGGCGAATGGACATGGGTCTTCTGAGGGTGTCCTGTGGTGTCTGGCAACAGAATGTTGTTAGTGGGGGTCTTTGGGTCCTATGGGTTGAGGGGAGGGGTGTCTGTGGATCACTCCACAGATACTTGATCAGTTTGGATCTAGTGAATTTGGAGGCCAGGTCAACACCTTGTGCTGTTTTTCATAATTTTTTGACTCGTTCCTAAACTGTTTTTGTGTGTGTTCCTGTGTCAGGCAGCATCCTGTTGGGGATGACTGTTGCCATCAAGGAGTGTCATTGCTATGGGGTGTGGGTGTCTGGTCTGGTCAAAGTGGGTGGTACATGTCTAAGTAACATCCACATGAATGCCAGGTCCAAACGTTTCAAAGCAGAACACTGAATTGTCACAAGATGGTCAATGTTATTCACTCCTCCTGTCTGTGGTTTTAATGTTATGGCTGTTACACACCATTGCATAGAACCATTTTAACATCATCGTTTAAATCCAAATTTCATATAAAACTCATACAAGTAGTAAAATAAATGCTGGCTCTTTCTCTTTAATTCTCTAATTACCAAAAAAGGCTAGAGGTACAAAATTGCTAAATTACTTGTGTCTTCTTTTGGAATGTTTCATGGGTAAGCAATGACTCAGCAATGGATTTAGCTCTTTTTATATATAAACCTGTCCCATTTTATGGACAACACACCCAAAATATTTGGTCATGTTTGATCTCTTTCTATCTGGTGGCCTACATGTGTAGTTAAACTTTCCTTCCCTTTCAGCGAAAACAGCGCGCGTACATGTGTACACACACACGCAGAGAGAGACGCACACGTACAGAGACATGCCTGCATATACACACGGGCACACACGCAAAAATAATCTTCTTTTCAGCTGAAATAAATGTTTATAGCATTCCAAACATTTTGTGTGTGAGGCAGTATGTGTGGTCCTGTCTGCACCTAGCATGAGGTTTGAGGTTAAGGTGTTTGTCTGCTGCTGTGTGAGCATGTCAGTGATGTCAGTGTGTGTCTGTGCGTGAGGGAGAGAGGGAGAGTGAGAGAAATTAAAGATAGAGGGGGTCGCTCATGACTGATTCCAAAACGTTTTCGAAAAAAGGAGCAAAACAGAGAATTAAGAAAGAAAAGTGAACATTTAGCTCTGATCAGCTACAGCTTTACGGAAATTGAAACCTCCCTTCTGATTATCTTCGGGATAAATAAAGTATCTATCTATCTATCTACCTATCTATCTATCTATCTATCTATCTATCTACCTATCTATCTATCTATCTATCTATCTAAAAAAAACAGGTAGTTCGGGATATTACACTTCCTATAACCTGATATTTAAACCTCACAACGCTTTTAAACGAATTTAACGTCCAAATATTAACTTGAAGGGCAATTTTTAAAGGCCAGCAAAGTCACACCCCAATTTCCAATCCTCAGCGTATTTAGCAAAGTCGTCTGTGTTCTCCCATTTTAAAAGATCTCAAAATATTGTCGTTGTTGGATATTTTAGCACATGATATATATTAAGAAATACATTTAGTATTGTCTGAAACATGAGTAACAGCAGTAAAGACCAGTATGACGCTGGCCAAGATAAACTGGTTCATCCAGATTCTTCTTCTTCTTTCACATTTTTTAAACGTGTGTCATATCCTAAAACTTGGTGTCCGATAATGGAAATGGTTTGACATCATTTAATGACGGGAGCACAAAGATGCACCCGTTTACAAGCAAAGTTTAGATGTTACACTGAAGGAGGGTTCATGTCTCCAAATCATCTGCTACCTATGCTTTAACGCCGTCAAAACATATCTGCAGAGATCACGTAGCCACTGACGGGCAGTCTCTCTTGATCACTCTTGATCATATACTCGACGCAGCCATCAGCCTCAACTGTGCAGCGGTGCACGTTTGGGAATCGCTAACTCATGTCTAATGCATCTTTTGACCTTATTAAACGTCCTCATCGTCTGGGAGGTTTGCCGAGGTTGTTATGAAGCCGCGGCTTTGCCAGCGTGATGAGTGATCGTGCAGCTCCTCAAAAACTGTGCTCCAGCACGCTAGAAGAAACTGATGTCACACACGATCACAGCATGTATGAACAGGAGAATACCGCACGCCTTTTTAATTCGAAAACAGGCTCGTCGTGTAAAAGTGTAGTAGCCCTGCCCCAATAACAGTAAAACCATTCAGTAACAAACAGCACACCGTGCCTCTGCAGCATTTTACAGATCTCTGTTCATTCCCCAAAGGACTGTTGCTCCGCGCACTATAAAATACATGGAAACAGTTGTTTGCATTTAGAGACTATTTTACAAGAAAATGCATCAACCAAAAAAAAAAAAAAAAAACTTACATGTGGGCTTTTTCACACATACTGTACAAAGGACCACACACACAAGCATCCATGTATGGACAGAGAAGTGCTGATATAAATGATACTGCTGATTACCTTTACTTTCTTTTTTAATAGCCGATTGTTGTTACTGTAGGCTACACCTCCAGTACAACTGTCGCGCTTCAGTCTGCCAGCCTGTGGCAAAAACAAAAGTGACTCACTAAACCCCTCCTGTCACCATCATGGCTCAGTCAGTTGTCAGTTGACTGGTTCAGCACTTTGGTCCAGACAGAACTATCTCACTATTGAGTCTATCGCCATGAAAGTTTGTGCAGACACTGGTCAGTGGTGGATAACTCACAAGGGAGACTTTTTCCTCTAGTGCCACTATAAATATGGTGTCATCAGGTGGCAATTTAAAATCCTCAATATTTAGATTTTTGAGAAAACAGTGACCTCTCATTAACCACATTATCCACACGAACAAGCCTGTCTTGTGATATTCACAAGGTGGTAAGTGGAACCTTCTGTTACGAAATGTGAGTTGTTATTTTTTTCAGAAGTGGATGTGAAGTTGATTTATTGTAACTTAGTCATAGTTTTGTAATATGTCTGAGGAAAATGTTGATATTCCCAGTGGCCTCATCTTTTCCTTACGCCTTTGCATTTCCTACAAGACATGACCAAGGTGCCTTCTCCACCAACAGCTGCCTAGCAGTAGTGTTCTCATGAACATGGAGCGCTTTGAATACATGACTTCCCGTGTTGTTGATGGCAGTGAATAAGAACTGGTCAGATGTTAGCCTACAGTACAGCGCCAAAAGTATATTAATGAGGCAATAATTGATGTGAATACTTGGATACCAAAACATATATAACACATGATACAGTTAGACCCTGACATCTATGCAGAACTCTAGATTAAAGTTGAACAGTACCATATGATTTCGACCACAGACTGACCGGTCACTCGTACTTTTTTTGATGAGTGAAGATAACTATGATGCAAGTCAGAATAAATGATAAAAAACTAAAGAAGGCACTAATTAACTGTAATTAATCACAGACGCTGTACTTTTATAACCAGACAGTATGGTTTTTGATTGGATTCAGCGCGGATGTGGGCTAAAAAAACATCTCAAACTTCCAAATCATTGACATCATACTCACATTTTACTTGTTTATTTGGCTCACAACTCAACTCAAAAAAGCTTAACACATTTCAGCACGGAGCCTTGCTCAATGCGTTAGAGGAAAAGGCCTTACAGATTCAATTCAGTAATCCCCTCTAATTCTGATTTAGATTATATTTTTTCCTACTGTTTTTCAAACTGGCGGCACAGTGGCGAGGTGGTTAGCACTGATGCCTCACAGCGAGAAGGTCCCGGGTTCGAATCCATGGGTCGACTGGGCCTTTCTGTGTGGAGTTTGCATGTTCTCCCTGTGTCTGCGTGTGTTCTCTCCAGGTACTCCGGCTTCCTACTCCGGTTAATTGGTGATTCTAAATTGGCCGTAGGTGTGCGTGTGAATGGTTGTCAGTCTCTCTGTGTTAGCCCTGCGATAGACTGGCGAACTGTCCAGGGTGTACCCCCGCCTCTCGCCCGACGACAGCTGGGATAGGCTCCAGCAGACCCCACGACCCTTAACAGGAATAAGTGGGTACAGAAGATGAATGAATGAATGTTTTTCAAACTGTTTATACTGGGCATCCTACAGAGATTAAACTAAATCTTGTTAGAAAAGACTGTTCTTATTTTTCAGGGTTTTTCAGGGTTAATTCACAATTTAACTATTCCTAATTAGGAACCGGTCACTTTCCTTATCCTCTCTGGACTCTAGTTCAAACCACAAGTACCACCCACAAGTTTGGTAGCCACAATCACAGTTGTTTGTTAAAAGGCTATTTGTGCAACTTAGTGAAAGGGCAAATAATCCTTGCAAGTAACTCACTGCGGTTACAACATTAGTAATCCTGATGAGAGAGCTCCACCATATTCTGGTAGCCTGAACTTTCCACTTAATAATGACCTGTGAACAAATAAGTTGTGGCCAAAAAAAAACAGCAACAAAAAAAAAAAAAACATTGCCACACAAGGCAACACAACAATAATTCCAAGTGTTTCTGTATCAAAGAATGGGCGCATATGCTTGGACACGTACTGGATTTGCATGCACGCAGACAGGTACACGCATCTGCTCCAGATGTTGAGAGTATTTGGTTTCAGCGAAGGTGGTGCAGCCTCGCATCGGAGAGGGGATAAATCACGGCTCTGGACAGCGGCGAAGACACTTTTGGAGGCCTTTCTGAACCCACCGCATTCGCTGCGTTCCCATATGGCAATATTCACAGATGCTGTTTGGAATGACACTCACACGGAGAGAGCAGGAGCTGTAGGACACATGGCCAGCTATTATTCAATCATACCCATAAAACATCATTTTCTGTTTTCAAGTAGAGAATAAAGCGTGTAATCATATTATTGCACTAAATAAAAACCTTTTTTCTGTCATTTATCTTCACAAAATGGATTTTTTTAATCCCTGAGACATGCACTATTTACTACACCAGACCATCCAGCACCACAAGAGCTTCATCAAAAGCCAACATATGACTCGCTACATGGATATTGGCCTTCACTCACGTGGGGGTGACTCAGAACCACCATTGTGGTTTCGTGAATGACAGCAGCTTCCTGATCTTGACCCCTAATGATGTTGTCCCCCCCTACTAATCTTGATATGCAGGCTTTTTGTGCAGAGGAGGTGTCATCAATCATGTCTTTAAATGTGGCGTCACGGAAACACAGAGAGGAAGAGAAGAGGAGAGAGCGAGGGGAGAGAGAATAAAAGCACAAGCAAGACGAGAGGTTATATTTAAAGTTTACCTCTGATAAACTCAACATATTCATTTGTAATTAAATTAACTTTTTTTTCTTCTTGTTTTGTTTGCATTGGATTTGATTAAAGTGAGTGCTCGCTCTTTCTCATCCATTTTTTTTTTTTTTTTTTTGGAAAGTCTTTTGTCTTATAAATATTTATTAGGGGACGTTTAAAGAAACAAGTTAAAGTGAGGTCCTCAGCTCACACAAAACTGCTGCTGATTTTCTGTTTCCATCACCAAAGCCAGTGAATGAGCACCATCTGCTGGTAGGAAGTAAGTATTGCATTAACTTGCATGACAAAAGCAGATAAGGCATGAATGAATGTGTGCCAAAGCAATGAAAACATCAGGTACTCGACGTGCTCACGTTATGCCTTCATACTTCATTTTTAAAAGTTTTCCATCAAGAAAAGTTTTTCAAGCAGTTCCTTTCTCAGTTGAAGCTGTGATGCGGCTCCACAGGAAGGAAGAACTAGATACTAGATCAAGACTAGATTAGAGCGGTAACTTCAGTGTTTCCGGTGCATTCCCTGCTTGCCTTGGCAGTTTGTGGAGAACTTAGACTAATCACAGATCAAAGAACTTCTCCTTTAGAGCGTTACAGACATCTCCCCCAAGAAGCTGTCTTTTTGAATGCCCCCAAGAATTCAAAAATTCGCATTTACAAATCACAGCTTCTCTGATGTTCTGCAGCACATGAGCAGCGCACGGTGTAATTACTGAGAGTGAGTGCTGTCCGCTCTGAGGGGGATATTCTCGGGACATGATGTGACTGACCTTGTCGCTTTCAACCCATTCACAGTCCTGCCTTGCTTCACTGGTGGATGTCATAGTGTCACCCACAGGGATGAGGTAGCTCACACACGCACATGCACACGGAAAAAAACAACAACACACATACACACACACGCACAGCACATCCCCGCATCCTCTCATAGATCCCTGGCAAAGCCAAAGCAATGCAACTGCTACTCCATTGTCAAACCCCTTAACTCCCTCCCTCCTTCTCCCACTCTTTCTCCTCACCACCCCTGTCCCTACCCTAGTCCCTGCTAGCAGGCCCCGCTCTTTTCTCCTGGTTGTCATGGAGATGGCTAACAAAGCCATCACTTTTACCAATTTCCTCAGAGACAGGTGCTGGCACAATGACTGCTTCCTCGCCGGCTGAAAGGGGAAGGGGCAAGAGGGGTCCATGGGAACTCCAGGCGGACACTCTGAGGGCTGTCCAAGTGTCCTCCTCCCCGGGCCCGGCCGAGAAAAGAAGGCTAATTTGTTGTCCCTGTTTTCCCAGGGAGGGGGGATGCAGGAGAAAGGAGGAGGGGGGAGAGAGAGGCTGGGGGTGGAAGGAGGGCGAGTGGGCAAGAGAGAATGAGGCAGAGAGAGAGAGGGTATATGCAAAGGGGTGTCCACCAGTTTTCAAAACAGACCGCCTAATATCAGTCTCCTCTCGCTTTCTCCTGCCAATGGGTGGAAAGGTCCTCCTTTCTCCCCTTGTTCCTTCATCTCCTCTCACTTCTCCTATTCTCCTGCTACAACTCTTTGGGCCCGGAAACAATGGCGAGTCATGGCATCATGACTGCAAGATGTTTCAATTTAGCTTTCAGCAAGCGTTCACTTTCCTCCTTGTGTGGTGCCCTCTGTGTGTGTGTGTGTGTGTGTGTGTAGCTGGAATCGAGGGTTTAGTGTCAAATGAAGTAGACGATAAAAAGAAGAGTTACTTTTTTGTGAACACTGCATTTGTGTTGCCAAATATCTGTAACACACTTTTCTCACTCTGCAGGATGCTTTTGTTTTTAAGTCATGGCTTGAGCATGACATTTTTATATTGATATTGTTCAACTTTAATGTAGACTTTTGCAAAGATGTCTGAAGGATCTTTCTGTAACATGAGTTATATATGTTTTTGGTATCAAAGTATTCACATCAATTATTGCCTCATTAATATACTTTTGGTGCTGCTCTGTCGGCTAACATCTGAGCAGTTGTTATTCACTACCATAAATATGCAGATTTTGTTGGGGGTATATTTTTACATCAGTTACTGATAAGCCGGTACTCCCTTTAAGTCATTGTTTACTGGTCTCTTTCAGAGCCTGGCTGACTCTCTGAAAGAGGGGCTGTCTGTTGGAGCAGCTACAAAGTATTTATTGCCCCTCTAAGATGAGAAGCATGAGCTTTCAATTTGTGGGAGGTGTGTGTGTGTGTGTGTGTGTGTGTGCATTTGTCTGCTTATGAAGTTGTGCAAGTTTGTGCATGCATGTGTGGTAGCTCCTGTTTGAATAGACCATACAAACGGTTTTGTTGGTGGCACAAAACTTTTTGAGGCAGCATGTAAAGCACTTACGTTCTGTAAAGGACATGCCATTCAGCTGCAAAAGACCCTAACGGTCATTGTATCGGTGTGTGTGTGTGTGTGTGTGTGCATTTGTGTGTATGTGTGTGAGAGAGAGTCTGCAAACCGTTTGCAATGCATGCTGGGGCAGGTTCCTCTATGATCAAGTCCAAATATCGTTAGCCTCTTAGCATAATTGCCTAAATCGTATTTTAATGGTTTTGGAAAACAAGAAAAAACACAACTTTTAGCAGGCACATGGGTATTTTGATTGATATTGTAACAGTGGCCAAAAAATGGCAAACATTATGCAACAGATGAATGGGCAGTTTTGATTAATCAGCATTCTGGCCACAATGGCGTACAAATCCGAAGTTTAATCTGAAATCAAAGAGTCTGGAAAGAGTAAATAATACTAAATGCTTATTACACCAAACCAGAAACCATTTATTAACTGAAATTAAGTTGCACTTGCATTTATTTATTGTATGTGTTAATGTTATTTGCAGAATTTTATCATAATTTGCTGCATAATTCATGATGGTAAGATTTCAGTAAAGATGGAGTTCTCAGTCTTTTCCCTTCTCTCCACCAAGGGCATGATGGGAAAACGCCCAGCCATCACAAACAGCTGGCTGGTTCAGATGTTGGCTCAACAAAATGACATTTTTTAAAGAAACCTCTAATTATTTGTTTAAGTAGGGGAATTTAAATGTTAATAATAAAAATAAAATGCACAATGTGTGTTAAGAGAATTAGGGATGATGTGACAGATCAATAATATGATCTATGATCCCACATTTCTGCCTAATTATGTGTCTAATAATTCATATACAGAATGTTTATACTTTCAATAATGGTAATTATGAATTACCTGTGATGCATTTGCCACATTGATACGTTGGTGTTCATGAGTTGAACTGCAGTCTATCTTTCTACCACTAGGTGTCGTCAAAGTAACATGTTTGAAAATACTGCCAGTGTTGCCATTGATATTATGTAAGAGACCTGCAGAGAGCTGCGAAAGGTCTCTCTCTCTCTCTCTCTCTCTCTCTCTCTCTCTCTCTCTCTCTCTCTCTCTCTCTCTCTCTCTCTCTCTTCCTACTCTCTTACTCACATAATACACTGGTGACATTTCCAGGGGGTTTTCTCTGCCTATTGCCCAGTGCACACTGGTATGGATTCCTTTGTGATCTTGTCCAATTATATGGTAAAGCCTGATAAATTTCATTTGAAATCTCATATTCAGTTTGTTAGAAAATGTTTCTAAATTTAGGATACTGGAAAACACAGGTGGTTGACATTATTATCATTATGTTGTCATTATTTCCTCACATCCAGCTGGACAACTCACCTTTCTGTAATAAATGTAAATGTAAATGTACTTTATTTATATAGCACCTTACAACAACCCACAGGTGAACCAAAGTGTTTTACAAAAGATTGAACAAGGATTAAAAAAAAAAACACACTGGAAAAAATAACTCCCTTTTATTAATGTTAATGTACATTATTGCACATTATTATTAATAGTTCCTATGTATATAATATATATTTACTTCTGTCTCTATTTCCTGCTTCTTGTACAATTGTTCATATGCAAATTCTACAATTTGTGCTTAAAGTATTTTATTTATTTTACTAGATTTGTACTTACAGTTTATTGTTGTTTTATTTAATAAAAGTTTTTCTGTTATGTTATTTTTTCTTTTTACTTGTGGTTCACAAGAGTGTTTTCTATGTGCAGCTGAGCTACTGTGACCAAGCAGTTTCCCTTATGGATGAATAAAGTCTGTCTAAGTCATTGCTGTGAGACACTGTTAGACCTTTATTCAAACATAATAAAGTTTAAAAGTGATTAATGTATTCATAAAGATGTAAACGAACAAGAATACTGAATACGGATTTCCTGCTGTGACATTTGTACATGGTGCCACGAAGTGAACGTCCTTGGTGAGGTGACATCAGCTGACATACGGGAAGTTTTTCAGTCGTCAGAGAAATCCTCTTGTGTCATGTGTCTCAGATCTATGTTTAGCATCTGTTTACTAAGTTTTCTATGACATGCGGTGTGAAATATACATCCTGGAAGATGAGTAAAACGTGCAACATGGGTTTCCATAACAGAGAGAGACCCCCTGTAAACACAAGTTTTCTTGAGTTAAATCACCTTAATCTAAATAATTGAATTAATTAAATATGAAAATATGTAATTAATAAAAGACAGCTCAAAAAAAATAAGTCATGACTGAAAGGTTAAACAAAAAAAAAAGATACAACTATGTAAATATGTTATAAGAAGTATAATGAAATGGTAATATTGAACTGGTTACAGTGAGATCCTCAGACCCCATTAGTGAACAGTGTAACATTACTTCTCTGACTAATTTTCCCTATTTTTGCCACGAGTTGTGTTGTGATGTCACAGGGTGCATGTGTCATAAATCTGTCAAGCTGACTTCCTCTTAATAAGCCCTTCTCCATTACAGCATATGCCTTGCTTAGACCTGGCATGCTTTTTCCTCTTTGCAGCCCATAGTTACTGTTGCTACCCTGTCACCACCAAGCACACCACATGACAGGAGATCACCTTTCTGTTCCCTGTACACACATAATACACACAATGAATCACAGTTTTATAATTATCTATTTGTCCAATGAAAAACAAAATTTAACAATGTTTGAAGAATAATACTTAATTAATATAAGGAGAATATATTTAATGATGTTTTAGACTTTTAATGTGTGAAGTACCAATTCTGTCCAGCAGATGTCAGTGTACCACTGATATAGAACTATATTTCAAACCTGAGGAAGTCGTTTGCACCACAACAAAGATTAGACAGTGGCTTTTGTTTGTGATGTTCATTTTCCACACAGTCATTCCGGTTCGCAGAAATTCCCTTTGGTCGCATCAAAAAGTCAAAGTCCACCGTGTCACTTGAGAATCTGTTTCATTGCTGATGGGAGGCATCACTAAAATATCAGCGGACCCTGATGTAAATCCCAAACTTTTTAACTTGCACAATCTGCAACCAGCAAACACACACACACACACACGTCTGATGAATTTTCCAAAGAACAGAAATGCTGACAACTCATGCTCTTTACAATGTTTTTCTTTCTTTGTCCATTAGGGGGAAGCATTGTGCAAGACGATTTCTCCCTGTCTGTGTGTCTTGTGTGAGTGCAGCTGTGAGGCTTGACCCCCTCCATCCATCTCCCCCTGTCTGTCTCCTCACTTCCTCTGTTGAACTGTAAAAGGATTAGTGTATTGGCTTTCCACATGATCACAGTGATGTGATAGCAATGTGGTCTGACTGGAAGACAATAGTGGATTTGTGACCATCGATACTTACATGTGACTCCTTAGGCTGGTTTACATCCGCTGCTCGTCTGCGGCTCTTGGAGTTTTCCAAAACAAAATGTGTTTTATTTGCTTCGGTGGTCAAGAAACTAAAAAGATCAAAAAGTGGCTGCTGTGGCCATCTGCTGTAAGATGATGGTGCTGAGGCTGATTCAGCTGGGAACGAGCAGCGCTAAAACATGTGTTTTGTCATCTTGTGCCTTTTCTCATAGTGTTTTTTAATGAGAGCCTAATGAACACTGCCTGTGCAGATGACCTACATATACGGTTTGCCTTTCATCCTTAATCACACTCGGAAAATGAATATTCAACAGTGCTCTGTTTCCACTGACTGATCTGACAAACAGCAGCACATGCAGATGTAGATGCAGATGTAGATGTAGATGTAGATGTAGATGCAGATAGACCATAGACCGTTATACCAATAATAACAACCATAGGTCATTTTACATGACATTTTACGTGCTAAAATATATCTTTGCGTTAAAGGTGTCCCTATGCTTTATGGAGATTATACTATCATGACTGTGAGAGTGGATAGTACAAACACTAAGTGCAGATATTCTGTACATTATGTTCATGGTTATGTGAAAAGAAGATTAACTCAGAAAATGTCATGTTATGTCATCTGCTCCTACGTTCCCTCCACATTATGCACCGCAGAGTACATTTGTGTCTAAAAGAGCAAAAACAGAGCTGTTTTACTTCTGTCATTATGTCATTACTGTAATAATCTCATCTCCTTTCTTTGGTCCGGCCCTGCTGAGTGATTCATACACATAGATGCAGACAGTGCAAAGCGAAAATAGCAGCATTCAGTCAGTCAGCCACTCTGGAGATTATCAGGCTGTTGCCCTGCAGGACAAGGCCGAAGTGGAGCGCGCACGGACACACAACCACTTCTTTCTCGGCCGCTGTAGCATACACAAAATGTGGCAATCATTTGTCTTAACAATATTTTCGTCCGACGATTGAATGTGCCCAAAAATAAGGGAAGGCAGCATCTATTTATGGTAAATTGGCAGTTTGGTAGAGTCCAGATGCGTTTACGCCTACAGAATAATCTGCCCCGGTGTGATGTAATCAGTGATGCGGATCTCTGTATCCGATTGCCTTAAGGTGGACTTTTGTGTGTCAAATGTGATGTGTCTTTTACTTTTTTATTTTTTTTTTGCTTTTAATCTATTCATGTCCTGCGTCAGTGTCCTACTTTTAGTTATGCATTGTTCTATTCTGGTATCGTACACAGCAGGCAGGAGATTGGCACAGAGGCAAGATGCAGGGTAACACGCAGTCACGGAGACTGTCTGGGAAGCGACCGACTCTTGCAGATGACCCAGGCAGAACTACAACTGGGCTTGTCTGTAGTGTTTGTTTTGCGTTTGAAATGTCATATACAGGATAAAAGTACAGTTGCAGAGCTGTGACAGAGGACAGAGAGCTTCACACAGTGAAAGTAGTTGTTCATGTTAGATAGGAGGACACATAGTAAACACTCATGCATATGAAATATATATGTATTCACAATTGAACTAATAATTTAATTTATTTAATTTAAGGAATTTAATTTTGTTCAAAATCCTTATCTCTTAAATACATAACAAAATAAAAGAACACCTTTTTGTCTTTTTTTAAAGTTCACAAATACTGCCTGAGCCCACATCAATCTCTGTTCGTCTCAGTTCGCAGGAAGCCGGGGTTGCTTCTGCTGTGAAGAGTTCAAGTGCAAACAGGAAGTGAGATGCTGCACTGTCTGGAAATTTCAGAGAATTTCACTACTTTATGGTTTACACCATGCCGTGCTCTGCTCGTGTTTGCCTCCTGTCAGTCAGTCCTTATTTGCATTCAGGCACGCCATGCTCCTCACAACTTCACGCTCACCCTAGGATTTATTCTCACCGATTAGTCATTTCTTTTCACCTCGTTCTTTGTGTTTGTCTCTGACTGGAACTGCTGTTTTGGACGTGTCAGAATGATCTTTCTGTGCACGCATATTCACAAAGTACATTATGTGTCACGAATATACTGTACTATGATATGCTATGCTACTATTAGATGTCACTCTCTGTCCGTGTCTCACACACATGTCGATCTACTGTAGTTTTAAATTGATCTTTCCGTCACCAAACTGTGCTCCCACATTTTCCTACTTTTCGGTCAGGCTTCAGCTGCTGCAGTGGTAAAGAGACAGCAGATATGTATGTATTTGTGTCCACAAACCGTCTATTGTGCAGGAGAACATGTTCTTTCAAACACGTCTAGACCAACACCATGTTGCGATGTCATCCGTCAGCGGGACGGTAAAACATCCCCACACTTAGTGCCTCTCAAAATCTGCACATTTGGCCCATTTGGAGTTTTTGCTTGTGATTAACTTATTATAACGTTACAACATTCCCAGTCTGGCGATTGAATACACCCGAGCCAAATCCTTTTGTTGGATAACATTTGTAGATTTCCGGAAAACTGTGACAACAGGGTTTTAAGCAAAGGCCGTAAGAGGAGGCTACAGTGCTTATCTTAACCTACTTCCATGTTGACTCAATTTTCCTCTAAAATATCATTATATAACACATCATGCAGTCATTTATTTATTTATTTATTGTTCAGATGCTTTTATTACAGTTGTATTGGAGGCCTTTTCACAAATGCTCTGGGGGGAATTCAGTCTGCCAGTGTGCCAGGACTGTGCTAGTGATAAAGTATTACATTCATAATACACCATCTGCTGCTATTTTCTGTTTTTGGAAACACAGTTTTGCTTGTTATTTTACATAACATCGCCACTTCAGTTGACAAATTAGTTTGCTGCAGAACACGCAGCGCAATATACTTTTGAGATAATTAAAAGAAAAAACAATGTGACAAGCAACAAATCTGAAGATATGAACAGAACATAATGTCACAATGGCAGAGCAGCGCTGATACGTTTGAGTCTTTGTGCGCTTGTCGAATGAACGCATCCAGGCGCTGCTTTGACTACTCGAAAATGGCCTCGTCTTGTACATGTGCACAATGAACACTGAGGTAGCTTGACCAATGATCCACACACACACCAAAAAATACTCTTTTCGAGTTTATATTCACTCTTTTAAATCTTCCAGCTTTCCCAACAGCTCCATCAGGCAGAACCGGCCATATGGAGAGGTTTTTCCCTCTGGGCCAGTGGTGAGAATAATGTATAAAAGGATGGCTGAGAGGTATGAGCCTCTTTTGTTACCGGTGTGTAAACTGGTGGCAGATATTTCACATCAAATGCTGAACTGTCTTTTACAGTGTTGCATTATGATTGGAAAATACAGTATTGCACTAACTCATGGATGACACACCTACACTAATGCGAAGGTTATATAAGACATGGATGTCTCCCTTGTGTTGTGTTGACAAGCAGAAGCCGTACAGGGTGAAACAAGACCTGTGACGGCCTGTCCTTCAGTCCTGTAATGAAAGAAGACGTGAACACTTGCACAAGAGCTCAGACACTGGACACTCTTTTTGTTTCCAAATTGCAGACACAGGCACTAGTTTGCTGATACAGTACACGGCCATATGCATCTGACATACTCGGTTTACAGTGAAATCTGTTGTCTGCCAATTAAGCAATGAAAGATGCTCACTTTCAGAAAAGCCGGCTGCCGGTACACAAAACGGGCCAGAGAACACGTGACAGCATCGCATTTGTAAATACTGTTAGATAGACATTTGCTATACACTTAAGTTATTTATTTCTGCTTTTAATGCATGTGCTCAGATTTATCCTTTTGCAGTTTGATTTACACACATTTTTGGAAAGTAAGAAACAACTTTTGACAAACTTTAAAGATGTACTGCCCTTCCTTGATTACAGATTCGGCCCCCGTGTAACTGTGGATGTGCAATTATAGTAATTCACTGAAATAAACTTGGAGTGGAGTTAGAGGCTATGCAGGACTTTGTTTTGGAGGAAGCCTACAAGAGAGTACATTTTATATGGCCGCCGGTTTGTTCAGGGTTCGCTTTCCAGGATAAGGGTTCCTGAAAAGTCAACTCATGGATTATGCTAACAGAGGAACAAGAATGAAACATTTCTGTTGTTCTCCTGAAAATGTGTCCAAATTAATATATGTGTTGAGATCAAAGCCAAGAGACAGATTGAGAACTGTGCTGTTATAATATCGTTGGACAGTTGGATGGATGATTTGCATAAGAACCAGAATGTGTTCTTTTTCCTTGTCATAACCCGAAGGCTACGTTATCCACGATTCAACGCTAATGCAAACAGTTAGTCTGGAGGCTTGGGTGTGTTATGTTAGTAGCAGCCAATGTGGCCTCTAGCTCATAGCCCCAAGTGGGGATGATGGACAGTCCTCAGTTCCAAGATTAAAGGGGAATTACCATTTTTTACAACCTGCACTTTATTTCTGGCATAAAATACGATTGTTTACTCATCCATATAACTTTGATGTCATTTGGAGTCGTTCCGATGATATTTAGATCCACCAGAGCGCCGCGTATATCCATATAGCAGGAGTGAATGGGGCACCGAAACGCAGCCTCTAAATAACACATTACCAGCTGGCCAAAGAACAACAAACCACTGCACATCCGCAAATAGACAACAGGTAACTCCGGACTCAATGGGTAATAGCACTAGCGTATCATAACAAAATATTGGTGAAATGAACAAGTTTCAGATAATGAGTTATTTAGAGACTGTGTTCCGGTGCCCCAGTCACTCCCACTATATGGATATACGCGGCGCTCCGCTGGATCTAAATATCGTCCGAACGACTCCAAATGACACCAAAGTTATATGGGTGAGTAAACGATCGTATTTTAAGCCTGAAATGAGGTCCAGGTTGTAAAAAATGGTAAATCCCCTTTAAGGAGCATTACACATGTTTGTTTGTTTTTTTGTTGTTTGTTTGTTTTTTTAACATATGAGGAACCTTGGAAGAGGAAAACAGACTTTAATGTCTCAGTCCAAGGAACTGAATTGGCCTTTTAAATCAAGGATTGTTTTGAGACAGTAAAAACATCTGTCTGTAACACACGAATAAATTTCAACCACCCAGACTTCCATTTTGATGTAAATTATAATAACACTATGATAAATCTGAACACTGTGTAATCCTGTGCGTACAACGGAAGCAGTGCATCAGCAACACAAAGTCTCTCTGCACGCAACTTTGCTTAAAAACTCTTTTTCTAACATATACAAACACACACACACACACACACCTCAAAGGACCCAAGGATGTTTACAGCTCAGTTCAGGGCGGTTGCTCTGTTTCCCTTCTAATCTCTTTGTGTCTCTGCTGGCCTCTGATCTCTGGCATTTTCCACATTCCAGCCATCTGCTGGTCTCTCATTTGCCTGGCAGCACCCCAGAAGCACTAAACTAAACAGACTGATGGGTGCCTCCAGTTTTAGTCCTCTGAAAGAAAGAAAGAAAGAAAGAAAGAAAGATTTAGACTCACTCTTAATGCCAACCTTTACGAAAGGACAGTTTCCCAACACATTCCATTACGTGTTGTGAGAGCGCCACTGAAAGTGATGAAAATCCTGCGGTGGCACAGTGACAGGTCACACTGAAGATGTCTGTTACCTGATCAGAAACAAAGACGCGCTGTGTCATAACCACAGACCAAAATGTTTTCTCCAACACGATATTAATCTGAAAGTGAGAGTCGGTGGGTGGAGAGTCAAAGGCTGAGGGGACAACAAACATTTGAGTATCACTTGTCATGGGTCACCACTAGACAAATCATCACTACAAAAGAGTGTAGTGGTGAGCAATGTATCATCAGATGTTTTCCACAGACAAAGGTTATGTTTGTTTCCTGTCTGTCGTGTTAAAGGTGAAATGCAATGATGTGGTTGAAGGGACAGGATGTTAGAAGGTCATGGAGTGGTTGTATAATTTTTTGCATTGGCTCCCCACATCATCTTTCACTTTCTTTTGCCATCTTTTACATCTGGATTTTTTTTCACTCCTTTTATAGTAAGAAAGTCGGTAGTTAGCATCAGTTAGGTGGTAGAGACGTTTCTGAGTTGTTTCAAATATCGTAATATGGCATAAATGTATAATATGTGATGTTATATGATCATTTACCATGTTATGTTGTTTTGTTATGCTATGCTGTGCTATGCTATGCTATTACATGATATGCTATGTCATTTCAATGTCGAAGCATAGCATAGAATAGCATAGCATAGCATAGCATAGCACATCATAGCATAGCATAGGATATCACAGCATAGCATAGCATAACATGACAACAGAGTATATCACCATTTACCATGTTTTGTTGTCATGCTATGCTATGCTATGCTATGCATAGGCCACTGTATTCTGCTAAAAATCTCTGGTGAAACTACTGTACGCTACTCGTTCAATAGACAAATCAGTCTACAGTTCCAACAGTTCATAGACAAATCCACCAGCTAATGAACGTAGCAGGGCATTTATTTCCTAGCACATAGGAGTTGGTTGAGACCATAAATAGAGCTTAAACCAGAACAAGGCTTCAAATGAATGCAAATGCATGACTTCCAGAAGAATATAAAGATGAACTTTTGACTCCCTTCTCCTGGCATTGAGGGAAATGACACAGATGTTGTCAAGAACTGTATGACACACACGACTACTGGCTCTGATTCATGTACAGATCAAGTCCCAAAAGAATCTTTCATCATTTAGCTTACTGTAATAGCTACTTAGTCTACTCTAAATAATTTACATGTACCAACCTGTCCTAAAGCAGTAAGGCGACTGAATGGCTCTCTGTCCCTTCTTTTCTTTCTTCACCCTCCAAAAAGTCACGTATCAGTGGTGATCAGTTTTCATCCTTGAACACTTTCCTTCCTTCACTTCTTTTTTTTTTAGTCTGGATCATCAGAAACATTTACTGGATGCATCCTCAGTTTCTCAGTCATGTTAGTTGCTGAGTGTGACTGTTGCTACATACACTGCATTGCTGCAAATCCAGAAAGATTTACGTGGTGATGATTAGCTTAATCAACACTGTATGAACCGATTAAGTCAAGGACTTCAGTCCATCAGCGTTCATTTCTTCACCCTGCACTCAAGGTTCAAATAAGGCCATATGAGCGTGCTTGGAGTCTATTAAACTGCTTAGGTGACCATGAAATGTAAGACTGCATTTACTGTATCTGCATTTTCCATAGAATATTGATCATTTTAAAATGTCCACAGAGTAATATCAAATGTACTTTACGTATATTTATTACACAAATGTAAATCAGTAAGTTCACAAATTTCTGGTAAGCGCTCCACTATAGCCAGTAATACTTACCAGCTTATCTGAGGCACCTGTATGACAGATAGTGTGACTATTTAATCTCATATTTATTGCTAGAAAGGATTCCAAAGGTCAGTCTTCAAGGGGAGTTTTTACGCAGCAATATTTGAATAGTGCATATTTAATATGATGGGTTCCAGAGAATAGAGACCCTGACTAATACAAACAAACACACTCACAACCTTGCACAGTTGCTAAACCCAACCACAGGAGCGTCACACAAGGTGACAATAATAGTCTGACTTCCTCTGTGCTGTTTACAGCAGCAAGCAAACACGCTGCTGTACACCAAGACTGCTGTGTTTTTGCATTTTCTGTTCAGGGTTTTTTTTTTGGTTATTTTTTCTTTGTTTTTCTAACGAAGCGCTTGCCTGCCATGACTGTGTCTTATGAAAGAGAAAGTGAGAGGCACGGAAGAAGACGAACGCCAGAAGAAGAAAGTGAGCAAAACAAAGAAAAGGCTTTTGGGGTAAAACAACGCATCGCGTTTACAAGAATCACTTACTATGATGTGAACTATGTGAGTGAAAGGGTGAGAGACTCAAACTGAAAAAGACAAGACACAGAGGTAGATAAAGTGGAGGTGGAGAGGAAGAGAGGGAGGGGAACGAAAGGGCTGGGGTTTCCTTGCGTCTCCCATATGCAGTCTAATCAAGGTAATGACGCAGGCACAGGAGATGATGCCAGACACATGTGCATACGCAGTTACTTCTACACACACACACACAAACACACACACACCACGGTGCACTGCAATCGCCCCAAACCATCACCGAGCATTTTGCAAACCGCCCACAGCTAGTAGACTGCATCACTCTCTCCCCTGATTTCTCCTTCCCTCTGGGCATGTTCCCTCT
This sequence comes from Chelon labrosus, assembly GCF_963514085.1. Lineage (NCBI taxonomy): Eukaryota > Metazoa > Chordata > Actinopteri > Mugiliformes > Mugilidae > Chelon > Chelon labrosus. Next base: position 13,449,501 of record NC_140342.1, read on the forward strand.
CTACCTCTCTATGTCTCATGCTTTCTATCATTCCCTCTTTCTTCCCTTTTCTCCTCTATCCACCATTTTCTGTCTGTTAATCCACTGCGCCTCTTCATCCTCCCTTCTCCTTCGTGCCATCCCTGCATTCATTTGTCTTTTATCAACTCATTCCTCTGTAAAACCACGTCCGGTAAATGGACTGTGTGTGTGTATTTACTTCGGTGCTTTTGTTCTGAGCTGATGAAACATATTCAGCGAACAAATATCGGGATTTTCTTTTTCATTTTTATTTTTATGGCATACGTGTGCCTCTGCCTCTGGGCACTTGAGTGATTTTACGGGATTGCAAGCCCCAACCACAACATAAATTACATCTTTGACCCGAGGGTATCAGCTAAGAAAATGACTGCATTTGCTCACAGTTAACCGGTTAACTCCTTCACTGAACTATAGCCTAAATAGCCTAAGGAACTGTAACATGGTAAGGCAGGCTTGTCAATCTTTGTCTTTGTTCACATAGTGATACAGCATACAGTACACATGCTATTGTTTCAGGTTACGTCTTTTTTGGCCTTTTCAAAACCAAGAAGAATGTAAGGAATGAATGAAACAATAGTAATCTGCTTCAGTTCATCTAATTAATTTACTGTGATGTAACTCAGCATTTATTACAGGACAGATAGAAGTTGGGATCAATTAGAATAAAAACACACGTTCATCTTGCTTTCAACCATGCCAGAATGTAAGTTAATATTAACTGCTATGTTCTGCTCGGATGTTGGGTGTTTATAAAAAAAAGGTCTGTGGATCATCTCACAGATACTTGATCAGTTTGGATCTAGTGAATTTGGAGGCCAGGTCAACACCTTGTGCTGTTCTTCATGTTTTTTTTTTTAGTTGTTCCTAAACCATTTTTTTGTGTGTGTGTGCCTGTGTCAGGATGCATCCAGCTGGGGATGGCTGCTGCCATCAAGGAGTGCCATTGTTATGGGGTGGGGGTGTCTGGTCTGGTCTAGGTGGATGGTACATGTCTAAGTAACATCCATATGAATGCAAGGTCCAAAAGTTTCCCAGCAGAACATTGAATTATCACAAGATGGTCAATGTTATTCACTTCTCCTGTAAGTGGCTTTAATGTTATGGCTGATCTGTGTATACGCACAGCCCACTTATTCATGTATGTGATAAGATGTGTCATGTTTGCTGATGTTTTTAGAAATGGCTGGTGGGTAGTCAGTTAATGTGTTGTTATGTAATGTTATAATGTGTCTGAGCAGTGTTCTCACAACTTACGGCTCACGTTACCACTTGAAGGCCAAGCATTTTGTTAACATTTGTGTAATCACAAGCTCACGAGTTCCATTTGAATGCAGCATGTGTTCTTCTACAATGAAATACAAGGACGAGGTTGCTTTACGTCTGTGTGTGATCATGATGGACTTTTTTTTTATATCTAGAAGAGACAGCTTTAGCGTCAGTCTTTAGCACAAAATACTGTTTAATAATTTATGGCTCTCCTTTAAAATGCTTGTAGCAGCCGGAAACATTAAAAAGTCAGCCTGAGGAAGCTCTTGTCAACCGACACACGGCGCTAGAGCTAAGATTACCTCAGCTAGTAAGAGTTGTCAGGTATCATTTAAGCCCTTTAAAAATTCAAGATGAAGGAAATCGGAGGATTGCTTTTGTTTATTTCCAAGTTTCTTTTGTTGTACATCACTGTAAAATGCATACTGTATGTCAGAATGTACACCGATCAAGCATAACATTAAAACCACTGACGGGAGAAGTAAATAACGTCTTGTGACAATTCAGTGTTCTGCTGGGAAACATTTGGACCTGGCATTCATGTGGATGCTACTTAGACATGTACCACCCACCTAGACCAGACCAGGCACCCCCACCCCTTAGCAATGACACTCCTTGATGGTAGCAGCCATCCTCAGCAGGACGCAGCCTGACACAGGCACACACAAAAACAGTTTAGGAACAACTAAAAAAAAACATGAAAAACAGCACAAGGTGTTGACCTGGCCTCCAAATTTACTAGATCCCACAACAACAGCGACATTCGTTTGCCAAACACCACAGAACACTCTCAGAAGGCCCATGTCCATTCTCTGATGAGTCTGTTTTGGAGGCACAAGGGGGACCTGCACAATATTAGGAAAGTGATCTTAATGTTATGCCTCATCTGTGTATACTTCTATTAGTGAGCAGCAGCAGCTAAAAGGAACAAAATCCTGGAATACACCTGAAGAATAACAGATACCTACAAAACCATCAAGCCTCACTTGAAGACTACTTCCTCTGTTCTGATGGTCTTTCCAGGAAAAGGAGGACACGTACAGTTATGCACTAAATAAATGCACTACACTACACATTGGAAGACTGATCAGTAATTACTGATCAATGTTTTCTTGTAACAAACCGGTAGCTTGCACTGAAATGGCCAAACGAGAGTGAAGAGGCCCAGAGTTTGGCAGCGATGCCAGGTGGACAGGTGTGTAGCACTGTAGAGAGGAAACAAGAGAGGAGTGAACTTTAATAAGAAACAGCTCATTTCATGTAAAGCATTTTACTTACCGGCATCTCCACTCTCCTCAGGTGATGTCATGTCAGTCACAAAGATCAAACATATTCAAATAACAAAACCTAAGTGATTCACAACTGAATCTGAAAATTTCAGATTTGAATCTTTTACATATGACACAGTGTTGTCTGTCAGCACTGAGTCAGTCTGAAGTGAGCTGATATTGACTCCTTGGTTACTGTAAAGGTATACACATGACAGCCTTAGTGGCTATCAGATAAACTATTACCCTGATTATACAAGGCTTGGGCTGATTTGTACGTTATTGAGTTTGATTTGATTTTGTTGTACAGTTGAACTGTGAGCTTCACGCTGAGCGGCAGGGAGAATATTGCGATCGGTGAGTGAGACTGACTGGTTAGCGGTTGCAGACAGCACTACCGATGTTTTATTGCAACATCAGCGCAACTGGTGGCAAAGATAGTGAACAAAGAGTGCTAGAGTTAGGCAGATGTCTCAGATGGATTGGTGTGTGTCACTGTAGACACCCAGCTGATTTCACGTAAAGCACTTTATTTACCGGTATCTCTGTTCACCTCAAGTGACATCATGAATACTTTTGTGAGCACAACTGAATCTGAAAAATGAAAACCTGCATCTTTGCATACACCACACACTGTTGAATGTCAATTCGATATGAAGTGAGCAGATACTGATCACTTGGTTTCCGTAAAATGATAAACATGCCACCGGTAATAGGTATCAGATAATGCATTTCCACTGATTTGTGTGTTTGTCTGTGTTACGTGAGTTGCCAGCTCAGATGTCCGTGAGATTAGGTTTAAGCTACGGAAAAACTGAGGAGTCCGTGCTCCAAATGTGGAGCATTCTGAGGTGACAGAGGTGGTAACAGACAGGTCATGTAGGCTGCCTCTTATGCAATGTGTCGTTTGTCGGTGTGATGGCCACCACTCGGCTGTTACCATTACGCGCAATGTTGCGACATACGTGCTCTTCTCCCGGGTGTGTCTGTGATGAATGGGTTTTGTGGTAGGCCTCATATTCTTGCTCATAACATTTACTGCATCGCAGCTGAGCAGCTGAGGAGAATGTACAATGTGTGCAGTGTAAATATGATGTTTACACTACAGTGGTGCATCAGAATTACAAGTATGCGCTGCATATAAATCACTGTTTGTTAGTGTGTCATAGGCCTTTTATGATGATTTTGTTTGGTATACACATATTCAAAAATGGCGGTGTATTATTGAATCACTGTTTAAGATCCTAGTAGAAGCATTCAGGCAAGCATGCAACTAGATTAATTTGAATAAAAGTATTTTGCAAACCAGTTGATGCCATCAGAAATGTATGAATTAGTGTAATTCAAACTCCACTTTCATTCTTTTTTGGAGTGTTCTTCCACATCTTACCGGCTTCCTCAGCAAAGGTCGCTCGTAATGCTTCCTTTTCCACTTTAAACTCTTGCGAAGATCCCAACCTGACTGAACATCCGTCATATCCGGGTGATGTCTGGGGTGCTAGAGTTGCAGTGAAGCATATGATTCACATTCGCCCCATCTGCACTGAACCGAAATAGGAAAATGACGCACCTTGTCTCACACCGAGCATTAAATAATCATCATTAGTCCGTGTGCTGGCCTACGGTGCTACAGCTTACCTGCTGCTACCCCTACGCCTCTAATCTCTTGCTTTTATTTCCAGCAAGTGTTTTCGAACAGGGCTTGACATGGTAGATTATGCATTTGCGTATGATCCTCAGTGATCACACAGGGGACGCCTTTGTTTTGACCATAAATCCCTTTATGTAACATTAATGCATTAGCCGAAATCTCTCTCTCCCTCCCTCTCTTATCACACTGTTTCTACCTGTCATAATGTTTTATTGGCTCTCTGACCTAGAGTGAATTCAAATCACAGCCTGCCACCTTGATAAAATCTAAGCGATAAGAATAAGTTGCGGTGACGTTATATTACTGCAGATATGATAATTCAACAGGGAAAGTTTGGACGTTTATGTCGCAAAAAGGAATGCACAGGGAGGGGGGTTTCCAAATTAATATCCTCTTTTGAAGGAAACTGGTCAGGGTTTAAAAAAAGGGAACTTGCAACATTAAGAATACTTGAAAACTGAACTGCTCGCAGGTTTTATTCAGCTGTGACGGAGGACAGTTGGCTGGTTCATTCTGATTTAAACTGAATGTTTACTGCTCTGCCCTGCAGAAAGTGCGTTCATCCTGTATTGCAGGATTATTCTTTTCATTCATTTGTAAAATATTCAGATCCTATAATCCTATGATGTGAGACGTACTCTGAGCAAACGACCCTCGAAGTGAATTATTAGAAAATTTGAAAATCTTCCATCACCATGAAAGTACTACTACTAAAAATCACACACTGTGGCTATTTTACTGTGGACTGAGTTCAACCAGTTCAATCTGACAGTATTTAGTTGTCATCTGCCTGATAACAGCAACATACAGTGATTTTTGATGGTAATGTCCTTGTCGACCAACAGGGGGAGTCAACTCAAGAATTGGAGTTAAGTGTTGAGTGAGTCTGTTGGGAAACTGCAGCACTTTCTCACTCTGTCAGACTGCATCATGTAGGGTTAGATAAACCACAGACATATGTTACTTAAAAACAAACAATTTCTTTGTTTAACTGTTATTAATGTTTTACATTTGGAGTCAGTTAAAACATAGTTAAAAAAAAGTTATTAAACTGAATGACATTTAAACTCCCAAATAGATATTTTATTCCATTGCACATTTAGTCATACTTTTTCCATAAATCACTGACTTAAGAAAAAAAAGGATGTGACTTTCAAATGTGACTCCTTCGATCAGATGACAACAACAAACATCTGCGGCCTGTCAGAGAAAGAAGTGAGAGCGTGAATAAGTCGGGGACGTCTACCCTGCTTTCTGTGACCAAGAAAATCCCCTAGAATGACAAATAGAAATAGAAAAGTGTTGAATATGCATCAGCACTGTGCTTAACATGTGAAGGAGCACCACATGAGATGCACAAGGGGAGCTCTCATGTTCAAACAGGCGAGGCCGTCCTCGCGCACACCAGACGCGGACGCGAGCGGCGTCTGCATTTAAAACAGCCGTGTCCCTCAGAAGTGTGCCGGAGAGCGCGAGAGAGAACAACGGCGGAGATTAGCCGGGTGAAAAGAAGCTTCCCTCCTCCCTGCACACACACACACACACACTCACACACACACACACACACACTGCCCTGACCTTTGAAGGAAGGCGACAGATGGGTCCTTTTCTTTGGCCAGGTCCCTGCTGACAGCTGTCCAGGATACAGGGAGGTGAGATTGGGGGGTGTCTGCGTGCGGGGTTGGAGGCACAGGGAGACGGCCAAAGGTCAAACAGTCCCTAGAAGAAAGAACCGAAGCGCACGCAATTTTATGTGGATGCGTACAAAGCACACACGTGCAGCCTAATCTTGCATTCATGTAGTCGCATCCATATTCATAAACGTTTCCGTCTGCCCGTCTCTATTTGCCTGTCCATCTGCCTGCCTCCTTGACCCATCATCACTTCTGTCTCTAATCAGACTATTGTTTTTGTCTCAGATAAGTCTGGCTCCCCTCCCCGCCCCTCCCCCATAGTCTCAAAGAGCGCTGGATACCAGATAACCGAGCACTGCTGATTATCACTTTTAAATGCAGCAACTCCAGCTGCATGTGGTTTTTTCTCGTGGTTTCAGGTCACTCCTGCAATACACGATGCACCGTGCTTCCCCACCATGTGCAGGGGTTTCCCTTCTGTCCGGACATGTCAGAGCATGTATTAGAGGAAAGAGAGAGAGGGAAGGAGAGAGAGAGGGAGGGAGTGATCAAAGAATGTGTTTTTGGCAAGGCTGACCACATTTAAGCTGAAGTTTATTTTCTCAGTTGTCTGGCCAAATGTGTGATGATAATAAAGTAAGCAAAAAATGAATATCTTATACCATAAAACTAAAGATTCAAACTGAATGTCATAAATATACCTAAAAAGTACCTTATTCAAGGGTATTCTGGACACTTTTTATTGAACTATTTTTAATGAGTTTGTTGTGGAGTTCAAAGCCTCTGCCAATCGCTAAATGAAAACCACACAAATAACATTTCCTGAACTTCAAGGCCCAGCTGAATTCTTAGAGCTACCCAGAGGATAGCGGCAGTCAGTTTTCAACCCTGCTTCTCAGGAGTGAAAGTAATCAAATGCAGACATTTTTGTAAATTCTGTGATCTCTCTTTTTTTTTTTTTTTTTCACTTTTCTAAATACAGCTCAGGCTGCCCACTTCCTGTTTCTGTTTTTGCATTCTGTGTAACTCAAATAGTATACTCCGAAAACAGACAAGTCGGTTATGTTTGATGTTTGCATCTGGCGTTGCTAGGGAAGCTGCTCTCAAGAAAAGGAAAAGCACAGAAAAATATCTGCAACAATAGTTTTTAAAATGTTTTTTTTACTCCCTAAAACTCCACTACTCAATATCTCACAGATAAATTTAACAATACATCCAAGCCGCAGAGAACAATTAACTCAAGTCAGCAGCTCTGCAGTGGTTTTTGCGCCAACATTTAGCGCCCACGTTTGTCAGACAAAGGACACTTGCAACGTGCACACGGTTCCAATCATACTGCAATTCATGCTAGTGTTATGATTCCTGCATCTGCAAGAATCCAATTCACGTAAACTTTGACATTAAAGGGTTCGTGCGAGGCTCTGACGTTCAATTTCGCGGGCTGCGATACCACAGTGGCACCAGCTGCACGCATGTCCTCCAAACAGACGAGAAAGTAGCATAAAAACAACACCTACCGTCGTGTCAGCACCTGTTACTTTGCTTCTTTGTGAAGAGGTATTACGGATCCTGCATGTTGCCCTGCGACAAACTTGTGGTAAATTTCATACTGTACACAGAACACTGAACAGGATTTCTAGAAAATTTGGAAAATACCCTGCCAGGTGTTTAATGCCGCCTGTGCTTCTCTACAGAACCAGCACCCATTTAGTTTTCCTGGTGTACTTGGGCAGGTGATGGCATTTAGAGACAGTTATACTGCGTGGTTCAGTCTCACTTCTCACGGCAGGCAGCTGTTCTCCGTGAAAAGCTCTGATTACCCCACCAACCACTCAGTAGGTGGTTAGTGGGGTAATCAGGGCTACAAATTAGCAAAAACTAGTGGATTTCGGCAGGAGCTACAAAGTCACAGTGATTATTCTCAGACATTTGGAGACTGGAACAGAATGAAAGCCTGTGCATGCTGGACTTTGAGTTTGAGGGAGCAAGAAACAGAACTGAACAGTTGAGTGTTCATTTTCTTTTATGTGTGCTTCAGGTTTCAAGGCCGTCTTCAGACCAACACGAACACTGTGTAAAAAAAAAAATCCCTTGATTGATGCACAAGTCTTATATCTTCTTAACTGCAACTCCGTGTAAAGCAGTGGCCGGTGATGTGCAAGCATACAGTCCAGGTAGAAAGAGACTATGAAGACAAAGGATAAAATGACCATTGTGCAATAATGTAACTTTTTAAGTATTTTCATGGTCTTGTAAAATTAATTGCTGTCAATTTTTTTGGCAACTGGCGAAGAACAAATGGATGTGTTGCTCAAACCAGACGTTCTGGGCTGTAATTTCATCTCGTCACAGGTACCTGTACCAACACGCCCTCACCACTGCAGCCCCTTTATGTTTTTAAAGCAACGTATTTTCTTTGTAAAAGTCTGGAAAATTTTTTGGCACTATTCAACAACGGCAGTCAAAGTATTTTAGAGTATTTGTAGTCTTGTTTGGATGTCATTCTGCCCAAGAGACCAACAAATAAATAAATAACAGAGCAATTAAAGCATACACAGGTTAAAGTGCAGACAGCTTCAGCTGAGGTGCCTTCATTGCTTCATATTAGTTTCGGAGTTGATTTAATGATGCGGGCGTGTGCTTGTGTCGGTGGATGTGTTTTGTAGGTGTGTCCGTGTTCTGCGGGCGTGAGACAGACTGGATCTGTTTGCCCAAAGAACTGGATTTTAATTCAAGGGCACGTCAGAACAACAGCAAGGTTACATAGTTCAAAAGAGCTGACAGTGGAACAGACACAACTGATAAACACTTCAGTATCAACAATCCCGCTGCGAAGAAGAGCCGCACCCTCCACATCTGAAATGACTTCAGTTAAAAGTAAATGATGAGCAACAGGAACACGCAAGACCGTGAAAAATGTTTTTGTTGAGTTGAATTGACTGATGATGACATAATACCCTCTGCAACTTCCTGCAGAAATTTTATTCCAGTGATGTTTCTGTCACTTTGCAGTTACGTTTTTTTTCTTTCCCAAACCAATTTTTGTTTAAGATCAATTCAGAATCCTTTTAAGGCTTTTCGCCTTCCATCCCGGGAGCTCGTTGCTCAATCATTCGAGCGCAGGAATGTGTTTTCGCGAGTTCCTTTGTCTGATGTGTTGTACTGCTACCTAGACATGCAGTACATATTGATTGGCCTTGATCCCGTGCGAACCCCTCGAGGGTTGTCCCAACCTGGAAATCAATATCCGCCCCGGCCTACCGACGCTGGGGCAAACAAAGATGAATGGGATGTGTTTCGTGATTACTGCTCTCTTTGAAGAATCTGTTAATATTAGAAGCAGAGAAGAGGGAGAAAAAAAAAAGTTTCCCACTGGAATCCTCTTTATTTAAACAGGTGGTTTCTTTTACACAGGGAGGAGCAAACCGACTCTTTAAAGTCTGGCGGGTAGGATAGGGGAATCACATGAACACACAACAATAATTGCTCATAAATCTATCTAGGTATGGATGAGGGGAGCGACAGATGGAAACTGCAGACTTTGCTCTTATGACACGGATGAAAGTGACAACTTACGTACACACACACACACACACTCTTTCTCTTTCTGTATTTGTCTTGCTGCCCTCTGCTCAGATGACCATTAAATATACAGTACCTGTATAGTGCGATCTTGCATCTCTGCAGAACAATACTTTCCACACACAGAGAAACACACACTTTCACAACACTTGCACTCACATGCTCTCATAATGTTTACTGGACCAGTAGCACAAGACACAAGACAGTCTCCTTCCACACTTGAAATGTTGACTCATATCTGTCTGTCAACTTTTGGCTTTTATAAACTCAGTTATCTGCTCTGGCCAGCATAGCCTGGTTTATTGGTGACCTCAACAGCAAACTGTTTCATACAAGTTTCAAGCTACTTGAGATGTGATAAAGCAACGTCAACACCTGTTATTGGTGTTTGAGTTCAAAACTAGAATTCCGTATAACTGAATGTTCAGATTCCCCCGAAGAGCTGAATTAAATTTTACCACAAACGTTTCAGAAGGAAATCTGGTGTGTGACTTCAATGCGGCGATTAAAAATAGCATTTCAGCAGAAGAAAATGCACCACACTCGGCACAAAAACACATTTTGCAAAGTGTTTAGATGTAACAGCTGGTTTGGTGAGGCATCAACACATTCCTCGGGCCCCGCTAACCCCCCCTCCCTCCCTCCCCTCTATCTTGTCTTCTCAGGCAGGCGCACTAAGAGGACAGGTGTGAGCCTATTGCCTCCACACACTGCACACAGCCGGGACTGGGATTTCAATAATGTCATTCAGTGGATCTGAATAGGAGCCGGTAGGGGCCCCGCTCTGTCCTGCGCCTCCGGTTGACAGACGAGCAGCCGCGTGTTTTGTGCGGAGCCGAGGGGCCCCGGCTCACTCAGCAGAGAGGAGGAGGAGGAGAGGGTTGGTGGGTTTATGGTGGGAGGGGAGGGGAGGGGGGGTTAGCTGTAGCAACGTAGTCAATGAAGACAAGAGGAAGAGAAGATGGAAGAAGAGGAGGTGGAGGAGGAGGAGCTGTGGCTTGGATGGTTTCTACGACCGCAATAGGGGCAGCCATTGAGGCTTAAGGTCATGTGTCAAGTCAGCGCTCGCTGCTTTCGTCACAACAGATGGAGTTTTTGTGCTTCCGTTTCATTTTACTTTTTATCTGTTTATGCTCTGCGTCTACTTTCTGCCTCTTAATTGAGCTGTTTTCACGTACATACTCTGTTTTCGAAGTAAGCCCATTTGTCTGTATCCAGACTAAAATATGTGTGTACTCGTGTCTGCGTGTGTGTGTTAAGTGCATGCAGGGCAGGGCGGGGGGCTACGGTTGATCCCACCTGCTGAGGACCATACAAAGCTCTGCAGTGTCAACTTGCCACAATGCCCCAAAGCTGCTGCTCCTGCTGCCAGCCTGCTTCTTTCAGGGATCGGCTGCGACCACAATAAAAACATTCTCTAAAAGGATCACTAAACCCTGTCTGCCAGGGGTCGCATGAATATTAATACATGGCACACGCAACGGCTGTTGCCGCCGCTCGAGCCGCTCCAGTGCATCCCCCCATTACAAAGCTTAGTCTGCTTTTCCAAATCCTTTACAGCTTGAGCAACAGCCTATAGTTGAAGGGTCAGTCTGCTGAAATCATTACAGGCCCAGTAGCTGCTGTTACTCACTCTGACACTATGTTAAGTTAACAAAAGTTGCAAAGCACAAACACACGACTAGCTACAGGTTTTAGGCAGATTATTGTCAAGCAATTAATACAATAGTTAAATATTTTGGGAAATATGCTTTTGAATTCTTGCAGAGTGTCATTTGAGAATATCTATGCTCCTCTCGTGACTTTTATATTAAGTTACGGTGACAGTGATAATAAGTAAGTTACTTTTTATAAGTAAGTGTAAGTTGTATAAATAAGTTGTAGAAGTGTAAGCGTGGAAACAACTAGCCTGGCTCTACCCAAAAATAAGAAAATTGCACTATAAAGCCATCAAAGCTCATTGATTAACATACCATATCTTATTTGTGTGAAAATATAAAAAAAAAAATCACACATTCTGGTTTCATGGTTATGCACGGGATTAGCAGGACAAAATCACTTACGGCCATGGACCGCATATAAAGATGAATGAAGCATATTGGCAGCGCCTGACTCTGTTCAACCCGTGACAGCACCAACTTGAAGCCTTAAAACTATTTAAACAAATGAGTTATATGAAAATTCACATCTGTAGCGGCATGAATTGGGTGTTTCTGCTATTTCTGCTCTAATAGGTCTACATTTTAACATATTGGTCTATGGGGATTGACTCATGTTTGGAGACAGCCTCAAGTGGCCATTCGAGGAACTGCAGTTTTTGGCACTTGGGCCTAATTTGTCAGACCCAGACGTCGCTGCTTGCTAACATCCTCCCGTAAAACTGCACTGTGTTGCTTTTATCATTAAGATTCATAAAACATCGGCCAAGCTAACCAGCTCCATAGGCATATTCTCCAATGTGCCAGGCTATTTCTTTGCCTTAACTGCAAATATCTTCAATCAAATGATACAATTAGTTCTTTGTGGTAAATGTCCCATATCTTTAGTCTACAATGAAGTGTCCTTCAATTACAACACCAGAGAGAGGGATAATGAGAAAAATGAAACTATCCGAAGCTGCTTCATGCATACACATTGCCATATTCACACATGCAAGAGTCCCAGTTATGCCCCAGGCCAGCTATCCAGACCACAATTTTAAAAATAACTTTAGCACAAGAATTCAAGAATTCCGCTCTCACAGACCGGGGTGAATCATCGTCCTGCAGGCAGCGACTAAAAGCTACAAAATATACCAGCTCTGGCGGTCTCTCGTAGCAGAGTGTTTTATTAAATATATGAAAAATTTAGAGCCCCTCCAAGGGTGATTGAGCTGAGCACGCTCAGAGAGGTTCACTGAAGAAAAGAAAAGCACAGTTCATCTAGAGATCAAGGGGAGCTACCTGACTGGCTGCCAGTTGTGCTTCTTGTGCGTGTGCATATGGAAAATATATATATAAATATATATAGTCTATAGCTATATATAGATATATATAGACTGACAAGCTGGAAGCTTTTGAGTGTAAGTGGGAAGTGAAGGAAGTACATTAATGGTCCACTAATGTCTGCATCAACCATTACCAGAAGCTCAAAACTTTAAAATATTATATGAGGCTCTGAAAGCATTGGAGCTAATTGTAAATCAACCCGACTCATAGCATGCAATATGACTAAAATAATGCTAAAATAGCCCACAGATCATGTTCCCCCTCATGTTTATTTCCTGCACGGTGTCACTTCTAGTATCTTAATAATCATTCAAGTATAAATTAGTGAAACACATTACGAGCACGGTGATCCATTAAGCAGAGGATGATGATAGTGAGGACGACAGGTGTGGTGGTAACCCTGTTATGTAGGCTGATCACGTCTGAGCTGTGACATCACTGCGCTATTCTCCCTCTCTCTCTCTCTCTCTCTTCCTCTCTTTTTCCGTCTCGTATTTTGCTCTCCGTTTGGTATTCTACTGCTGCTGCTACTCCGAGAGACTCCGCCGTATTCCCAGTTCGTTTTGAAGTTGAAACAAGGGAGGGGGGAAAAGAAAGGAGCGTGAGAGAGCAAGGGAGAGTGCATCAACGAAAGAAAATTTGGGTAGCAAATGTCAAGGCAGGAAAGGAAAAGAAGCGGAGGACGGAGCAGTAGTAAGCGAGCACAATGGAAGCAGCAGTTTGAAAAAGGTGGACAACGAAAAGGTGGAGACGAGAAGCAAAGCAGAGAGAGAGGGGCAAAAATAAAGGATGAGAGAAAATGGTGCAGCCTGGCCTCTGAGTTTTATTCACCAAGGAAGTACCTCTGGGAACTGCCTGTCTGGGTCTGAATGCATGGATGGTCGGCTGGCTGTGTGAAAAAGGAAGCTATTATGTCTCTCTACTCTCTCTCTCTCTCTCTCTCTCTCTCTCTGCTATCTTCCTGGCTCTCTGTCTCTCTCTTGGCACACCGTCCACTGTGCTGAAAGAAGCATGATGCGCGATGCATGATGCATGATGTCATACTGTCCTACTCCATCATTCATGCATTCTTTCTCGCTCTCTCCCACTCTAAACAAGAGTACCGAAACGGCACTGTCGACCAAATTGTGGGCCGACGAACAAACAAAGGACCTCCAGAAATATTCAATTAAATTTAATTGACTTCCGCGTGAAGAAGTGCTGATCTCAGTTCGGTCCGAGGCAGAGAAATGAAGAGCATATTTCCATGACTGCGCCCACAGATCAGGAAAGTTATGCTCTGTGGCGATGTCTATTAATTCCACAATGAGAGGCCGCTCTGCCTCAGTGTCTGCTCATTTAGAAATGCAAGAGCACTACTCAACCTATCCGTTTAGGTCAGAGGAGACACACTGCTGTACTGCCTCCAGTAAAGGAATGCATATTGGCAGTCATGAACCATTCTAACCTAATTTCCCTCTTGCGTAGATCCGCTCCGACAACAGATGCATGACGTACTTCATCTGGAGCTTGTATTGATTATACGTCTGCTGCTCTCCCGGGGTATTGATCTGGGTGGGGAACCTTGTGGCTTTGCTAAATAAACATGGACACAAAATGTTGTTCAGTTTTTATATTTGGAATGCAGGTTTCTTATTAAAGCAACGACCATCAATGGATCCGCAGTAAAGTGAAGTGATTATGTGCATGAAGTGGCTCGGTGAGATTACCCTCAGAGAAAAGTGTACGGTTTGCACGTGGGTTGAGCAAAGATTGAGGGGATTGCTGCAAAGAAATATACTGAGACAAGATAGCAGACTTCAGCATTCATCAGAGCTAGAACAGAGATTAGCCTAATCACTCACTGTATGGAATGGGATTTCTGCTTTATGACTTAAAAACGAATTTCTAAAATCCGACTGTGATGTGTGAAGCAGGATTAAGGAGTAAAGGTTCAGCTCTGTGCTTCGCCCTGGGTTAAAATGTGAGGAGTGGTTTGATCACTAAAGCAGCGCTAGAAAAGTTAAAGAATAGAAAACAATTCGTGATTCATAATGAATTAACTTCGACTAATCCGGTGCCAGGCTGCAAAGCCATTAAGGATTCCTGACACAGGGCAAGGCCACCTCCACCCCGAAACCTAAAACATGTGCATGCTCTGGCCCTTTAAAGAGATAGGCTAATATATTTTGTCAGTTTTTATTTGAAAAACGTCAAGATACTCGGCCTGTTGGTTGGTTGATTTGTGGGACTGCGGAGAGGGCAGAGGGTCATCCGTGGTGTTAATTGCTTCTGAGGCAAAAATGATCAGTTAATAATCAAGTCACTGTGAATGTGTGGATGAAACATCTCTGCAAATGATGTTCCAGTCGCTGATAAACAATGCACCCCATATTGTTATGTGCTAAATGCATTCATCTACAGTTACAGGCCGTGATGAGTCACAATGTTGAAAAATTTCTAAAGCCACGCATGTCATGTACCGTTGCATTAATACAATGACGCTTGCGCCAATATACGCGACAATCGTCAGCATGACAACAGTTACGTACAATGCCCACGTCAGTCAGGTTAGGGTACATTATGTCGAGTCATGCTGCACACACGTCTGCATCCTACTGACCAAGTTACAGCTGCTATGGCAACTGGATCATGATCCTCCTTTTCCTTTTGTCTTTTCCTCAGAAGAAGCTGTGGCATTTCCATACCTTATATGTCTCAGTATATACTATACACGATACCTATACATCTATAATACCACATATCTCCACATATATCGGATTTATAAATATGTGCATATTTTACTATATTGTGTAGAGAAATTTTTGTGTGTCATGATTATGCTACCTAAACAGATACAAAAGTTGTATGAGTTACAAGTTTTGGATATTTCTGTCTCTCAAGAAACAAATAATCATGAACTCAGATTTAAATGCAGGTGCAATTTGGGTTTAAGTGAAACACTGACGGAAGTAGCTTTAATTTAGTTGTACGTGCAGTGGTAGTATGAACCAGGCCACACTCTGCATATATCCTCAAGCGCAAATAGCTGACGGATATCTTCCTTGTTCCTGCTGTCCCCCGCCTCCAGCTCTCTTTAATCACCATGATTGCATTATACTAATTAACAGCCTTCTCCAAACAGCTGAAGAAAACAAATGGAGTGGTTATTCTCAGATCTGTAATTGAAAACAAACTCTCAGCACGGCCGGGGTTAGTTCGAGGGTGAGTGTGTACGATGTCGATAAGAGGTTTCACTGTCCGGGCAACTGCAGGAATGAGGATAACAATGTGAAAAAATGTGCACCTTATTTTTCTTGTCTTGTTGTAAACTGTCAACCTCTTCAAGTCTTTCCGTCTTGCCCAGTGCATGCTGGGATACGCTCCAGCAGCTTGTGGCCCTCATGGAAAAGCAACTGAAGGAAATGAATGTGTTTTTGTTTGGTGGTTGTTGTCAGACCAGTTGTTTTCTCGGTTATATGCCACTATGCAAACATTGTAGGATTTTGAGATTTATTTTATTCAACCTTCAGTGTTGAGTGAGACTTGGATAGTGGCCATCAGTCATTTTCTTAAAGGGATTGTTGAAAATTAAAATGAAAACTCAAATGAGGCTGCAAAAATCAACACACACAGCAATAACAAATGTTTTTGTATGATCAATATTATGTCCATCCACTGGTACAGATGACAGATCTACACTCTATATACATATATTTGAATAATTAGGATTGCAAGAAGATATTCTACAACTGTAAGGTCATGAGTTGAAAATATTTTCACTTGGTTCTTTCAATGGGAAAGCACACATTTATCACACAATAGAAAAACACACACTCACAGTGACATTTCCCAGAGCCATTCATTCACAAGACAGCTACATCAGCTGTCACAGCTGGGGCCTAAAATCCCCTCTCCCAAACCTGGCTGAGAGATTCAGTGAAACCGATTGATTTCTGGCTCTGTGTTTCTCACTGCGCGAAGCTGCCCAACTCTGCAAATGTGCAGCTGCACCGGAAACCCACTTAATAGCTGTGTCATGTGTAAATCCTGCTACTGTATCACTGCATCGCATGTTTAGAGCTGCCTGAGACAGGAACTACGAAGAGTTCACACCAGTACATCATCAGCCCTGCATGAAGCCAGGTATGATTCACCCAGGGAGTGTTAAATACAAACACGAAGATAACGCAAACCTGGCAACACGAACCCACATACGCACCTCGTTAAGCAATAAAACAGCATGGGGCAGGGCGCACTGTGAGGCCTGTGGGGGGGTCTCAAGAAAAACACTTACACAAACTGTTAAACCAGTTATTCTTTTAAATAATTCATCCCTCCATATACTAAAAGTGATCTATTTAATTATAAAGTAAGGAAACAGATAAGGAATGCTAATTTTCACACTAGAAATCCATAACATAAATGGCTTTACCCATAGAGAAAGTTGATATATATCTCATGGCTTTAATCAAACACGATCCAAACAGGTCCATCCTATGCAACATATGGCTCCCTAATATGAGAAGTGTAGTTGTTTTCCTCTCCACCACAAAACCACACAAAATCAAAACACATTTTTATAGAACGGTCCAACATGACAAGAATCTCCTTGAAAAATTGGCTCATTCAAAGTATTCCCTGGTTTATTGAACTGATTTGGGCAACACAGATGAACATGAAAGTGTGGTTGTATGAACAACCTTCTCATATAACATCTCTTTACGTACACAGCCTTGTGCTCTTTCAGTCTTTATGCCAATTACATAGCATTCAGTTCAGACTGCCTTTGGGTCCTGTGGGTTGAGGGGAGGGGCCTCTGTGGATTAGGCTTGTTCCAGGGCATCTCACAGATACTTGATCAGTTTGGTGAATTTGGAGGCCAGGTCAACATCTTGTGCTGTTTTTCATATTTGTTGAGTTCTTCCTAAAGCGTTTTTGTGTGTATGTTCCTGTGTCAGGCTGCATCCTGCTGGGGATGACTGCTGTCATCAAGGAGTGTCATTGCTATGGGGTGGGGGTGCCCGGTCTGGTCTAGGTGGGTGGTACATGTCTAAGTAACATCCACTTGAATGCCAGGTTCAAAAGTTTCCCAGCAGAACATTGGATTGTCACAAGATGGTCAGTGTTATTCACTTCTCCCGTCAGGGGTTTTAATGTTATGCCTGATCGGTAACTGTGCAGCGAGGTGACTGCAAAGGGGCTTTTGTTTACACTATTACAAAAAGGCAGGATTTTCCCAGCTACTGTTTTTAGCTGTGCACCTGGGAGTATACAAGACTCAGCATGATTCTCAGGATGAGAAAGCAGGGGGCCTGGTTTCTGGAAAATTCATCAGATAGAGAGAAAGAGAGAGAGAGAGAGAGAGCGGTAGAGAGACAGTAAAAACGAGGAAGAGCAAGAGAGGCAGGTGGTCACTGGAGAAAACATTAGAGACGCTTCTCAACAAAGCAGGAATCCCATCTTTTTTTCTTATACACACCTCAGTTCGTGATCTGAATGGAGGAAATTCAGTTACAGCAGTCATCCGGTCACATATTGACCCATACAGCTTAAAGTACCTGCGTCCAAACATTAGCACGCGCACACACAAACCCAGAGAAATACACACAAGTTGGTATATGTAGGAGAAATAAGCACTCTGGATATGAATATGTATTAAAACCGGGTGACTCACCAAGACACACACTTGCATTGTGATTATGGGTTGTTGGGTTACCATGGCAACACATCCTGTAATGTGCTAATGCCCCATTTCGGTGTCTTAGTATGCGTGCGTTTTGTTTGTGTGTCAGTGGGTGGAAGGTGACAGGAATGTCACACTCGCCTTTCATTTGCACGGAGCTAGAGAGAGGCGCAGATATTTTCGATGTGACACGGGGGCCGCATAGTGTGAGGTTCACTGGAAAGAAATAGCTGCCAAATGATTGGGCATTTACCGCGTGTTACTAATCTTTAACTTGGTATTTTAACTCGAGCACCGCCGCCGTGGAGTCGGACCGCCTGTGTAGGAATAGTCACACGGTTCGAGTGAAAACTTGTGATTGTGATTTATACACGTGTGACATGTGATTAAGATGTGTTGACACTACAGAGCAATAACTTCCACAACACACAGCGCCCTGATGGAAACAAATGAATTACAGCAGTAATAGTGAACACTTAGGAGTTTAACTGTAATAACATAAATATATATTTGCCTTACAATTAAGAATGGACACAATCTATTTTAACTTAGATTGCACTGTGTTGTTCATTTAGGAATTTGATCAGGCATAACATTATGACCACCTGCCTAATATTGTTATAGGTCTACCTTGTGCTTCCAAAACAGTTGTGACTCATCAGAGAATAGACATGGGCCTGTCCTGTGGTGTGTGGAAACACAATGTTGTTAGTAGGGGCCTTTGGGTCCTATGGGTTGATGGGAGGGGCCTCTGTGGATCATCCCACAGATACTTGATCAGTTTGAGATCTAGTGAATTTGGAGGCCAGGTCAACACCTTGTGCTGTTTTACGTGTTTTGTTTGTTTGTTTGTTTGTTTTGGTTTAGTTGTTCCTAAACCATTTTTGTGTGTGTGCCTGTGTCAGGCTGCTGGCTGCCATCAAGGAGTGTCATTGCTATGGGGTGGCGGTGTCTGGTCTGGTCTAGGTGGGCGCTACATGTCTGAGTAACATCCACATGAATGCCAGGTCCAAAAGTTTCCCAGCAGAACATTGTATTGTCACAAGATGATGCAGCAGGATGGTGAGATTAAACATGAAAGTAAATCTACAATAGAATGACTTCATACTAAAAACAGTGGAGTGGCCCAGAGCTTAAACCTTAACCCAACAGAGACAGTGCAGACTGCCCATCTATGGGGAATAACATTATGAAACAAACATAAAACTAAGCTATTCCAAACCGAAACAACAACCTCCACTGAAAGCAGACCCACGGACCCACACATTCGTAATAGCCGTACGTATTTCGAAACCAATCATGCATGTTTTGTATGCAGACTTGAGTTTTGTCCCTGCAAACACCGGCCTGGAATTTCTTCAGCCTCCCAGTAAGTGGGAGTGCTGACTGCTTACGAAAAAGAAAAAAAACCCTTCAGAGCATGACACAGACTGATACGCACTCCCTGAAATGAACTCTGTCCAAAACTCCACTCAGACTCCGGACTGCAGGGTTAATTTGTAACAGGCTGTAAACACCACACATTGTGAGTGAATTCTAGAGAAAAATAAAATGATTTGTAGGAGAAGGATTGGCACAAGTAGAGGGAAATCATTTAAAAGTCAATCTGTTCTGTATTTATTCACAAAAAGCAGTTACCGTGGCAACGATGTGACAGTGGTGGTGTGTGGACAACAATGTGATAGCAGTTGTGTAATCAACAGAGTGTGTGTGTGGGAGTGTGTGTGTGTGTGTGTGTGTGTGTGTGTGTGTGTGTGTGTTTTTGTTTATATGTGTGTGTGTGTTGTTACCGATAAGAAGGTTTCTACACACCCATAAATCTTAACCCAGAAAATCATTTGCAGGTAAAAAGGCGGGTGTGAGGAGATGAGAACGTAAGCAGTGTGTCATGTTTGTGTGTGTTATTATCTAAGCACTTTATATGATCTTGTCAGTTTCTATGATGGCCACAGCAGCTACTATCGGTTTTGAACCGATTGTTTTGAACCTGCTATGGGAACACTGATTCTGAGATGTGGGGAATTTTCTATAGATTCACATTTGTTACTAGTGAAAACAGTCTTTGCCTTTGTCCGTCCACAGTCCCTCTGGGCTTTTTGAAACAGGAGAGAACCAGTTTGGTTCTCATTTGCGAATGAAGCTCCGGGGATTTCGACCAAAAAAGAGGTTGGTGTCATGAGTGGGCGTGTTTTGTGAAAACAAACAAGCACAATGGAGAAAAAGTATGTGTGTGTATACAGAGTTTCCCAAAGAGTTAGCAAAGGCCAAAGTTAAGCCACCTATCAGACTGGAGTGTGGAACTGGTGCTGTGGTTGAGATGATTATGTGATTATGTGTTTCCCAAACAGAACAGGAAAGATGATCGCATCAGTTCTCTGTTTGTCGACAAAACCAACCAGAGAGATCAACTATAGGTTCCTAACTGACTAAAGTAATAGTGCACACAATAACTGTTTCGTATGTGAGGTGATTTCTATAGAGAAACAAAACCGCCTGAGACTAAGGTTACTTTAATCCCCTTTCACCGCAGAGGTCCCTTTATCCAGATTAGGCGGTATCTATTACAAAAACCCAGAAGCAAATTGCATGCAGGTCTTGCTGAAGAGGTTTGGCCAAAGTTTTAGCCACCTAAAGTGAGGCCAGGGTTGAGTTTGCCAGTTTCTACTCAACCCTGGCCTCTCGATTGGTTCTGTGGTTCTCAAACAGAACCAGTGCTCTGATGATCGAAAAGACCTGTCATCAGAGAGTTCAAATTAGATTCTCTACCGGTGGATTGAGGCAGGGTATCAATCAATAACCCCAATGTTTAGTGATAAACATAAGGAGATGATGACATTCAGACTCGGGTTAACAGAAGATTACGTTGGCAATATTATGAAAAGATTCATTCATTCATTCATCTTCTGTACCCGCTTATTCCTGTTAAGGGTCGCGGGGGTCTGCTGGAGCCTATCCCAGCTGTCATCGGGTGAGAGGCGGGGGTACACCCTGGACAGGTCGTCAGTCTATCGCAGGGCCAACACAGAGAGACAGACAACCATTCACACGCACACCTACGGCCAATTTAGAATCACCAATTAACCTAATGAGCATGTTTTTGGATAGTGGGAGGAAGCCAGAGAATCCAGAGAGAACCCACCCAGACACAGGGAGAACATGCAAACTCCACACAGAAAGGCCCAGTCGGCCCATGGATTCGAACCCAGGACCTTCTTACTGTGAGGCATCAGTGCTAACCTATGAAAAGATTTATTTATATATATATATAATGGTACAAACTTAGTCTTCTGTTAACTTCTATTTCACTTCCCTTTTTTATCTTTCCCTGGAATCTAATTTAAGAAAGGTCACTGTGTAAACTGTGCACTTTGAAACTCAAGGGAAACAGAAATTTTACTAAAAAACTGTCTGAGAATATGGTTTAATATGTTGTTTGATTTGATTTTACAACACAAAGCCACATTTTCATATGAACATGTGTGAGCCTTTGTAGATGTCCACAGATCAGTAAAGATTCATAAGAAAACCATGTCAACAGATATTTATCACAATAAATAGATAACTTATCTGACAGCTGCCATAAATGACAACTCTGCATGCATTTAAAAGTACAATAACATTTAAAAGACAATTAGAGCAACAGGAACTGAAATACATGTCAGTCAAAACTACTAATAACAAATTTCCATGCCAGACTTCAATACAACTGACAGTAAAGATAACTTATCTTATCTTATGCTGTTTACCGTTTTGCTGAAGTCTGACATAGAAATTTGTTATTAGTAGTTTTGACTGACATGTATTTCAGTTCCTGTTGCTCTAATTGTCTTTTAAATGTTATTTCCAACTACAATGCCCTTGTACTATTGCTCCTTTTGACCCACTGTTTGTTTTTCAAGGGAAATGCAAACTGGTAAACCCTGAAAAGATTACAGGAAAGGAGGTGAACCCCCGCACCACCAAGCAAAGAAACCTTTGGGTCTTTCAAGATAAAGTAACTTGTCACTTTGGTTTCGCATTCCCTCCAACGCACACACCTCTGCAAACACGCACTCAGAGCACAGACGTGAAGCATTGTTTTCTAGGATCCTCTCATTAAAAGTCTGATTATGAATACACACGGTGGGTTGTTCCCAAGAAGGTAGCGCTCGTGGGACAGCACCGCATTTTATTGAAACACATTAGCACCGGAAGGCTGTTGTGGGGAGCTCCAGAGTTGGGTAGCGGGGCGTTTTGCTGACTAAAAGAACTATTGTTGTCCCTCCTCCACACTTAGCTGAAATATTAAATGACAGAGTGACTTATCTAGTTCCTCCTGGCAGAATTTCCCTCTGTCAATAGTGATGGCGTACATAGAAAGTTTTCGTGTTACAAACTAAAACCCACAGGTGTAAAATACCCTAAGTGACAAATTTAAAACAAAATTATATTGAATTATTTTAAAAAATAAGCCCCATACACTGCAGGTTCAGTTTTTGCTTTATGCATCTGAACTGTATGTTTTTACAGTGTATCTTAACTAGCTCAGTGCTACATCCATGCTACTACTACTGCTGGCTAACATTTTTATGTCGTGTTTCAAGAGAGTAACTTGAGTTTTGCTTCGGTGGGATAACAATGCACAAACCTTTTGCTAAAAACAACACGGTCTTGCTAAAAAACAACAGCTAGATGGTTATTTTAAACCCCTTTCACCGTAGAAGCTCTGCTAGCCGGATCAGGCCATGAAAAACAACCGGCCCTGGCTTCTACTTTGAATAAAATGGGCATAGTCTTTGTTGTGGTTTGTTTCTGTTGAATCAAATGTGGTTAAGTTACAGTTGAGAGTTTTTTAAAAACAGGTTCAACAGGTTAGCAACACAGACTTATTGTTAGAAGGACGATATTTACTTTTCAGTTTTCACTTTTAATTGGGCACAGACTAAGACTTATTGTATCTTAATAATTCTACCATGTGTCCCTTATCCCCCAAAATTGCTGAATATTTTTCATTTTTTTCAAGCAGAGAGTACAATTTGCTAATCTTTAATTGCTCCTTGGCAGTGACAAATTGCTCGCAACATATATCACATATGGCTCCTGGTGGTAAACCGCTGGCATCTACGCAATCCTGTTCCTCAGACTGAGCTCGGGATGGGATCCAAAATGGGAGGTGGACAGAAAAAAAAAAAAAATCATTCATCATGGTTTGAGCCTTAGGGGCTCACGGGGTCTGAGACCGCTACAGTAGTAAACAGAGTCATACAACTATTCTAGCTGTCGGCACAAGACAGCTTGAAATGCAGTACAATAATCCCATTATCACGCCTCACTGAATTTGCTTCCAGTCAGTCAGTCAGTAAGTCAGTCAGTCAGGTTGTGGGTTTTTCCCTCATTCCTATTGGATTAGATTAAATTCTTTGTATCGTTTTATGCTGTCAGAGTGCCACGGGGTTTTATCAATAGACAGTGTTTCAGTGTGCTGTTCAGACAATCGCAAAATGTTATGTTTGTCCTTTAAACTGTTCTATCCCAAGGTTTTAAAATCAGTTTCTTACATACATGCTGTATGTCATGTTAGTGGATCCCAGACATAAACCATTTTGAAGTCTGTGCCGCACTAATGGTTCTATGTAAATTTACACGAAAGAACGGGGGATTTCTTCAGCAGAAGTTCTCTAATGTAAACAAGTTTTCTTAAACCTGTGAGCGTACTTCCCATGATGTAAATCAAATATTTTCCCTCTGCATTTCCGAGAAAAACAGAAAGCTAATGTGGGAATAAATCTTGGCCGGACTTAAACTCTCGTGCGTTGATTTAACATCAGCTTTTCATGTGAGCTGAACTTTGTGCCATGGTTAAACTTGGCCCTCTCTCTGTGTGACTGTGTGTGTGTGTGTGTGTGTGTGTGTGTAATGATCCACAGTGTGGGAATTTCCCTGTTATCAGTCAGTCATGTCTGGAATCTCTTTTTAGGACTAATGTATGTTTGGGTTTGCCGAAAGCAGAAAGAGAAACGGTGAAAGAGAAGAGAGGAAGGGAAACAGGGTCAGAGCCAGAAAAAGAAAGTGTGTGAAATGAAAATATCACACATGTATGTCGTGTCACGTTACGTTTTTATCTGTAATCTTTTCTCTTCCTTTCTGCATCCGGACCATTTCATCTAGCAACAATCTTTTATAACATTGAGAAGTTTTATATTCTTGCCAACTCTTTAAGAAAAAAAAAAAAAAAGTCTTGACACTGAATTATTAGCTAATAAATCCTCTTGGGGATTTTTTAAACAGCCCCCACACAGAAACAGTCACAGCACAAAGTGTCCCATTGAGATGTGTGAGAGGGCCCGGGGTGCCTGGTCCTACAACAAGCTCTTATTCTACAACAGATGGACTGGAGTTCAAACATACTTGTAGTAGGAGGCTTTTCAGTGTCCTGATTGTCAGACAGGCAGCCTTCAGAGATCGTATGGTGAAAAGAAAAAGGGCTTGTCTCGAGGCTTATAAAAACACTTCACTGTGAGAGGGGAAAATATTTATCTGAAAGAGGCTGGAGCTAAATCTGACTTTGTGATCTTGTGAGCTGTCGGATCAAAGGAATAATTACGGCCATGCAGAGATTAAATTTGATATTTTGAACTAACACAAAATCCCCTTGTGGTTTTATGCGTCGCACACTTCCACCACACTTTCCAAACACACCATCTGACAGCTTTAAAACGTGCACCGCACATTTCCCATGTGTTGTGTGTCCCATGATGACTGTCATGTGCTGAGATTTTCCTCTCAGGAATTCCAAGGATTTTTCATAGCGTCATAAACTACATCTGAAAGTTAATATCTCACCTTGAACACAGTAGTATAATGAAAGTGCAACTCAACAGAAGAACTTGGAGCAACCATAGCAACTAGCAAGAGAGGCTTGAGTTAGGGTATTTGTTCTCAAATGTCCAAAATCAATTTTTTTTTTTTTTTTAAAGAGCGTAGACAACAAGGCCTAAACTTCTGTCCAAGAAACAGCTGCTGAACTTGTGTCATGTCAGCAGTTTGTTCACTGTGGCTACATAAAAGTTCAATAGGAATTTGGGCCAATTCCATATGTGGTCCTAAAAAAAGATACAGGTCTAACATCTGCACTGGTCATCAATTCTGCACTTTTGGGAATAAACCTTGGTTTATACTCCCACAATGAGTCTATGTGGAGTCTATGGCGT
The DNA here is from genome assembly GCF_963514085.1 of Chelon labrosus. Taxonomy (NCBI): domain Eukaryota; kingdom Metazoa; phylum Chordata; class Actinopteri; order Mugiliformes; family Mugilidae; genus Chelon; species Chelon labrosus. The sequence continues at coordinate 13,474,765 of NC_140342.1, forward strand.
AGGAAGCGGCGCCGGTGAAAGCATTTGTACCTGTGCACTGGCGGCATTCCAGTAGCCATTGCCTCACACGGATCCAGTAGTGAGCAGCTCATGTTGGAGCTGAAGTTAATAAATGCGTATCAACAGTTGATTTCACTAAATTTACTGCAATCTTTCTGTGTCGCTGAGACACATGGACAAAGAAATGCATTTCAGACACATCAAAGATGTTGTGGTCTGCATTTCCACAATGTGTGTATCTTAAGGCTCTTTTAGAGTACTGTGGGACCTAGACGCCATAACTTACACACATAGCCAGCGTTGGTGCGAACCATCAATACTTGTGCGCTCGCCAGTCTGGCTTGCTCTGTAACAACACCACCCAAACTCTAGTCGGCGCTGTGTCTCATTTGCCATTCAGGGTTAATTTTTGTTTCACTTCCTGCTTCACTTTCAGCAGTGGCCACTGAAAGTTTCACCGGAATTTCGCCGAACACGAGTCATACAAATGTTTGTATCTCCGAACCACCTCAGTTAACCTTTCCTTGATGTGTTCCATCTGTATTGATCCAAAACAATCAATTTGAAAATTTCAGAGATGGAGAAGCAGCCAGAAATACTAAAGCAGAAACACGCTACTACCAAGCGGACCAATCACAGCTCTTGTGGTCTGCGTCGCCGCGACGTATAGTTACATTTCTTGGGAGGTGCACGTCAGCTACGGTGCTAGGGCCGAGAGCTACGCCTATTCCTATTCTTAATCTTTTACATGTGCAAAATAAAGACAAGAAGTGTCAGTTTTGGACAACAATTCACACTATCTATTATTCTAATCTAATATTAGCATTTAAAAGAATAAAAGCAATCAAACAAATTGGTCAGTTTTGTGCAACATGAATTAAGAACTAAGGCTTACTGTGTGAACATAGAGTTGAAAAAGATAACTGGGGTTGTGCTGTCATATAAACTTAAAGCCAAAATAACAACATTAACTCTTGTGGCTATTTGAGTCCAGTTTTTCAAGTTACAGATGAGGTTTTCAGGTCAGTATGTAGAAAGAGAAAAAGTATTTTTTATTTTTTTTTTACTTAGATGGTATTGTCTGGTGTCACTAGGCCACGGCATTTTTCTGTTGTCAGACAGCGATTATCATTATAATCTGTATGAATTTAGGTCAATGCAGATAAAACTGCTGCCTCGCTTGTCTTTTGATGACTTTGCTCATTCTCTTTTTTTTTTTTTCTTTTTCAGTTTTGGTGTTCGTCATGTGACTGGCTGACCTTGTTCAGCTGTCATATGAGTGGAGGAGCTGGTGATCCGTCCAGTCTCAATGATCACATTCAGCAATGGATGAGTTGTCTGTCCCATCGTGCTTCCCTATCACATGACTGTTGTTGACCACAGTGTGGTGAGGTCGGTCGCCTGAGCCTCTCATAAGAAAACCTTCACTTTCAGTACACGAGTTTAATGGTGAATCAAGCACGAGTCTATAAACCATCCCTTTCAGATTTTTAGATTAGATTAGATTCAACTTTATTGTCATTACACATGTACATGTGCAACGAAATGCAGTTTAGCATCTAACCAGAAGTGCAATAGGCAGTAAGTGCACGTGACATAAATATTATGGTAAATAAGTATGGTACAGTTTGTTTTTACAGCATATGGACAATATTTACAGATTAGAACCTATGTACAGATGAGACCATATACACAGGTTAATGAGCAAGATATACAAAACGATTGAGTGAGGTACTATGAACATATTATACAGATGGATTTGTTCGTTAATTGTGAGTAGACTATAAACAGGATCTAGCATAACATAATTTACAATAGAGGAGATGGCAGATGATAAATTAGGCGATACAAAAACAGATGACGTGAGCAATTTACAGTGCAAAAATAAATAATAGCAGTGGCTATCTAAGTTACTAGACTAGTGCAATATTCGTTACATAGTACTGTGCAAACAGATTGTATAAAGTGAGCATGTGCAGAGTAGTCCAATAGTGCAGTGGTGATGGTGTAAAAGTCTTTGGTCAGTGATTGAATGATGAGTTAAGGGGTGTGAATTGGTGTGTAGGGGTCAGCAGGGGTCAGCGGGGGTTTGAGTTCAGTAAGCTCTGGGGAAAAAGCTATTCCTCAGTCTGCTGGTCCTTGTCTGGAGGCTTCTGAAACGCCTGCCTGAGCGCAGGAGGGAAAATAGTCCATGTGCCGGGTGGGAGGAGTCCTTCAGAATGCTGCGGGCACGACGCAGACAGCGCCTCTTCTGGACGTCCTCAATGGCAGGGAGTGGAGTTCCTGTGATGCGCTGGGCAGTTTTCACTACGCGCTGCAGGTGTTTGCGCTCCGCAGCAGAGCAGCTTCCATACCAGACTGTGACACAGTTGGTTAGGATGCTCTCAATCACGCAGTGGTAGAAGTTCACCAGGATGGCTGAAGACAGATGGTTCTTCTTCAGTGTCCTCAGGAAGAAGAGGCGCTGGTGAGCTTTCTTGACCAGGCTGGAGGTGTTGGTGGTCCAGGACAGGTCCTCCGAGATGTGGGTCCCCAGGAACTTGAAGCTGGAGACACGTTCGACGGCCATTCCGTTCATGTGAATGGGGTCATGCGTGCTTCTTCTCTCCTTCCTGAAGTCTACAATGAGCTCCTTGGTCTTGCTGGTGTTAAGGAGCAGGTTATTGTCGGCGCACCATGTGGCCAGGTGCTGTACCTCTTCTCTGTAGGCTGTCTCGTCGTTGTTGGTGATGAGACCAATCACGGTGGTGTCGTCTGCGAACTTGATGATGGAGTTGGATCCATGCACAGGTCTGCAGTCGTGGGTGAAGAGGGAGTACAGAAAGGGGCTCAGCACACAGCCTTGTGGCACACCGGTGTTGAGTGTGACAGTGGTGGAGGAGATGTGGCCTGACCTCACGTGTTGTGGTCTGTTGGTAAGAAAGTCCATGATCCAGTTGCAGAGGGCGGTGTTGGTGCCCAGGGCTCCAAGTTTGGTGATTAACCTGGAGGGGATGACAGTGTTGAATGCTGAGCTGAAGTCAACAAACAGCAATCGTGCATAGGTGTGGTTATTGTCCAGGTGTGAGAGCACAGAGTGCAGAGCTGTGGAGACTGCATCATCTATGCTCCTGTTGCTACGGTAGGCGAACTGGTGTGGGTCCAGTGTGGGAGGGAGGGAGTCCTTCAGGTGCGCCAGGACCAGTCGCTCAAAGCACTTCATAATAATGGGTGTGAGTGCTACAGGGCGGTAGTCGTTGAGGCACGTCGGCTTGGAGTGTTTTGGCACTGGCACGATGGATGTCGCTTTAAAACATGTTGGCACAGCTGCTTGGGCGAGGGACAGGTTGAAAATGTCCGTGAAGATCCCGGTGAGCTGCTCCGCACATGCTCTGAGCACACGTCCTGGGATGCCGTCTGGTCCAGCAGCCTTGCGTGCGTTGATTCTGCTCAGTGCCGTGTGGACATCAGTGGGGGAGAGTGAGAGGGGCTGGTGGTCTGCAGGGAGCGTTGTCTTGGTGGCGGTGTCTCCGTTGTCCCTCTCAAAGCGAGCGTAGAAGTAGTTTAGCTCGTTCAGGAAGGAGACGTCCGTGGCTGTGGGGGTGGGGTTGCTGGGCTTGTAGTCGGTGATGGCCTGGATGCCTTGCCACATGCGTCGGGGGTCAGAGTTGGAAAAGTGACCCTCTATCTTCCGCTTGTAGCAGTGCTTGGCCTTCTTGATGCCCCTCCTCAGGTTTGCCCTGGATGTGCTGTAGGCCTGTGCATCCCCTGATCTGAAGGCAGTGTTACGGGCCTTCAGCAGGAGCCGCACCTCCTTGTTCATCCATGGCTTCTAGTTGGGGTACGTGGTGATCTGCTTCTCTGTCGTGACGTCATCGATGATGGTGGTGATGTAGTCCATAACAGAGGAGGCATAATTGTCAATGTCCAAGTGTGAGCCACAGGTGGCTTGAGAAGCAAAAGTACTCCAGTCCGTGTGTTGAAACCTGTCCTGGAGTACAGAGTCTGTCTCTGCTGGCCACACCTTGATGGTCCTCACTGATGGCCTGACACGGTTGATGAGGGGTGAATATTTGGGGGTGAGGAACAAAGAAAGGTGATCTGACTGTCCGATGTGGGGGAGGGGGGTCACGGTGTAAGCGGCAGCCATGTTTGTGTAAACATGGTCCAAAGTCTTGTTTCCTCTGGTGTGGCAGGAAACATGCTGGTGGAATTTGGGGAGTACAGTCTTTAAGTTTGAGTGATTAAAATCACCCGCAACAATAAAAGCAGCCTCCGGGTGATCAGTCTGTTGTTTACTAATGGCCGCATAAAGTTCGTTCATTGCGAGCTTAGCATTAGCATCCGGTGGAATATAAGCAGCAGTGATGATGGTGGATGTGAATTCCCGTGGTAGATAGAAAGGTCTACACTTAACCATGAGAAACTCCAGGTTAGCTGAGCAGTGGCTTCCAAGAGTAACAGAGTCCGTACACCAAGCTTTGTTGACATAAATGCACAAACCTCCGCCTCTGGTCTTGCCGGAGTCATCAGCTGATCTATCCGCCCGGTGTGTGTAGCGTCCGGCTAGCTCGATAGCACTGTCCGGTACACTGCCGTGTAGCCATGTTTCGGTGAGAATCATGACATTACAGTCCAAAAGTCTCTTACTGTGGGTGAGGCGTAGTCGTATCTCGTCAATCTTGTTAGCCAAAGACCGAATGCTGCTGCCACTGTAATTCTTAATTTTTACTACGCTCAAGCTCCTACCTAATAATCGATTTAGACACTCTTCATGGGTATAATTAATCATCAGTTTCCAGATCATTCCCATTAGAAATCCCTTTAGAAAACTTAATCTGGAGTCTTGGTGTACCCTCTGTATTCTGGCCATCTGTTTCCCAGCGCTGGCGTTTCTGTCCAGTCAGCAGAGTCTCTTCCCTCCAAAGACATTAGTAGATTAACAGTCTCTCACACAAGGTGTCTCCACATAAGTCAAGGGTGTGGACATGATGTTTCCAAAAAAGATTAAAAACCCCGACTCATTGGAGGCTAGAAAAGAAAAATGAAGCAGTGAAGAAACAAAAACAGTAGTCTTGTGACAATATATAGGCTGTATAAGAAGTAAATATGTGCTCTGAAGTCACGAGTCTTCACATCTTTTGCTGAGACCATAAAGTAAAATCAGACTTTAGTTAGTGTAAAGGAAGCTGCTTAGTTCCAAGCAAACACTTGCAGAGAAAAACAATGTTCTTAAACTCTCACTCTAAACCATCTTAAACTCTCAGTTCTTATGCGGTTCAATAAGCAGGAAAGAAAAAGTATTTTGTAGTAAAATATGCCTTTACCACATGCAGATTAGAAGAGCATCTGCATTATAACTGATGATGAAGTCACACCTGCATGATACAGATATTGCAACTGCAACAAACTGCATCTTTAACAGTCATAACTGATGGAAAAATCACATAGCACCACGGATGTGTTTTTATTTTGTTCTCTCTCACAAGTTTGTTGTTGTGTGGGCACTGTACTAAGTTTCCTCAACACCTGACAAACAGGAAGTTATGTGTATCATGCGTGTGTGTGTGTGCGTGTGTGTGTGTGTGTGTGTGTGTGTGTGTACACCACAGGATGTAACATAATCATAGTTGATCTTTCCACGAAGTACAACACACCTACGAGAGACCCCATGACTCTAAAAATAGCCTCTGTTTCCAAATGTGTGCATGAGTTTATTGTGTGCGGTAAAGTGTGTGTCTCTAGCAAGTGCATGCAACACACACAAGCACTCGCCCACGCACACACACTCACACACTTAGACAAGTGAAGGACAGTCACAGTTTTGACTTGGCTTGGTGCTCAAAGCCCTGACAGCCATCTGGACAGTTTTGTTGTATTACCAGCACGCTTGTGTCAGAGGACAGGAACAAAACGAATATAGACTTATTATTCACTAGTCTGTTACCACTTCAAAAATGTGTACAGAAGTCATGTACAATATTGTACATTATTCTCAAACAGCATGTCATGTCATGTGTCATGTTGCACTGAGCTCCTGTCTTCAAATATTAACTGACTCCAGCACAATATACAGAATCTGTGAAAAATGCAGAAGTGGTGAATCAGTCTAGCCACCACAGCGGCAGCCAAGATTCATGAGTTAAGACTTGCTGATGTTATTGCCACATTGGGGCAGAAGGAGAAAGGATCATGGAGCCAGCATGTTGATCTGAAAACTGTACGACAAAGGGCCGTGACACACCGAGCTGGCAGTCAACCTTTGGCTGATGTCAGGCCATGGGTGAGCATCTGTGTCCTGCACAATCGGCACCGATCTGAACCCTGCTGGCAGCTTTATGGCCTCGAGAGAAATCAATCTGATGCTGTTCAGTTTAGAGAAACACAAGTGAAGTAAGTCGATGACAAAAAACAAAACAAAAAAAAAATTGTTGACCAAACGAACAGCGTGCTTCAAGAGACGCCAACCCAGTACATCGGTTTGTAGCGCTCCCTAGCTCGTCCTAACTCCTCCGGATTCCCTTTTTGAACGATGAATACAGACTGCTGTCACTATGGATAACAATGTCCTCTTACGTAGGCATATAACAAATGTGCTAGTTTGCTTTTGGCTGTTATTTTTTTCAGTGTGTCCAATGCTGAGTTGACCTTTTTTGTCTGTCGTCCTTTGATGACGATTCGGTGTGTCTAGGTCATAGGACTAAGGAACTGAAGGAGCTAAGTGTCATCACACTATGCCTTTAAAAAAATATATTATTCTATTGTTAAATGTTGATTAGGAGTTTCAAAAAGTACTATAATACATCTATAATGAGGAAAACATGAGGAAACCAGGAGGCACGTTATGGGTGACACCCCACATGACGATTATTTTGTGTGAACTGATGGTGCCTCCTGAGGGAGACATGAATTGCTGTGTTAAGGTGGTGGATGGGAAAGCCATAAACATACGAAATCTATCTGGGAAGTGAATGTGCGGGGTCTGAACAATGCATTAGGATGTACCATGTCTGAAGTCATGGGAAGGGAAAAGTCTGATGAAACTGAGGCAAATGACTCAGAAAAGCGTGTTCCTGACAGGAAACAAGGGCCAGCTAAGAATCTGCTCAGAAGCAAAAACCTACCCGCACCCACTGACACAGGCCTTGGCTTGTGGCCTTGGCTGGAATTCACAAGGAAAGAGCATTACAATGGCTCACACACACATGGATGTAAGGGGGGGCTGGGAAGAGAGAGGGAAAAGCTCTTGAGAAAACAGAAGTTACTAATTAAGTGAAATTGTCCCTCAGCAGTCAGATGCCGGCCTGAATTCTTCCTCTCTTCCCTCATCTGTCTCCCGGTCTCCAGATGTTTTACTTCCTAAAGCTTTGACTTTGGTTTTAGTGCTGTTTCCTGCTCTGCTGTCACAGCAGGAGATATTGTGGCTGATCATTAGTGTGGATAAATAATGAGCTCAGCCGAAAGACCAAAGACAGAAAAGAAAGAGGCTGTAGAAAAACAGGAAAAATACATCGAGTCGGGGGATATGAGGCACAGGATATTTATTTTTGTAGATTTCAGAAGGCCCCATCTGTATATAGGATATCTTGGAAAAGGAAGTCTATAAGAGTCCAAAACAACCAGTGGACATCTGACTCCTCTACATGTTTATTCCGTTCCATCATCGGGATGAATAATTACTGAGCTCGTCGTTTAATAATATAAATGCGGCATCCTGACAATGTAAAATGCCATGTCCATTAAATTTGGGTTTAATTGCGCTGCACGATGTAATGAGGCATCCATGTAGGTTTGGTTTTCAGGCACTTCTGTATTTATAAGAGGCATATCAGAGCTTTCAGATAAACACAATTACAGCCTCTTTGTTGACGTGAATGGTTTTTATAAAAAGGAAACTTGTAACGGACCTGTCTGTCGTATCTTTAAGGATGACCTTCAAAAAATTGCTTACTATTCAGAACCAAGGCAAAGCGGCACATTGCTGAATTCATTATTTTGTTATGGAAGAGTAGAATAATACCTTTAGAACAAGATTACTGTCAGAGTTTGAAGGAAGCAGTGGCTCAATCTGACTACTTGGGGGGATTTTACACTCCAGGCAATGCCAACCTAAGCTAGAATTAGCATTGCTTCTACCTCTACCCAAATTCAACAATTATCACCCATTCAAAACATTGTCTCTTGTAAAACTGAAGTGTTATTTTCGAGGAAGCAAAGTCTGCATCTAATTAGCAATAATTAGTAGAAAAAGAATTCAGTGTGAGTTGGAGTTTCACCATTAGCGTTAGCTTATGTTAGATAGCTACAGCTAATGAAACAGCTGTCATTTCAGCTAACAAAATCCACAGTCTTCAGATAAAAATTTTATAAATCTTTTGCCCCCTCGCCCGATGACAGCTGGGATAGGCTCCAGCAGACCCCCGCGACCCTTAACAGGAATAAGCGGGTACAGAAGATGAATGAAGGAAATCTTTTGTTTACTTCTGTGTGACATTCAAAGACTCACTTTGTCAAAAAGTAAAAAAGTGTGTCGATTTGCTAAATTTAGAGGACTTTATTAACAATCCTGATGCTAACTGAGCATCGATGACTGCATAAGGATCCCAATAAGCAAAGATCTAAGCTGTTACTTCACAGACTTTTAAATTTAAAGGTGACTCCTTAAGGCTGGTATACTTGCACCTAATGTCAACAATACATTTAACGACATTTGTCTATGATGTTATGGGACTGTCATTAATCTTTTGTTAGAAGAACGTTTTCTTGCCACACATCCGCCGTCAATATGCCAAGTTAGCATGTCTTGGATTAGTCTGCCCACTGCCACAAAAGGAACAAACCAATTTCATCCTACCATCTGAACATAAGCTGTATTCAAAGCTCACAGATGAAAAGATGACACAACAGTCTTTGAGACCACTTCTTTTCTGGAGTGATTCACTGAAATGTGGAGAGAAAGGCTGCACACGAGTGGAGAAACCTTTGTGCTTTTAATGGGAAACAGAAGGAGAATCGTAAAAGGAAACGCACATTTCCTGCAGGACTGGTGTGTGACGTACGTAAGTGTGTGTGGTGCTCTCATTGAAGCCTTTACAGGCAGGCGTGTGACATCAGCAGCAGGATCCCGCATGAAGGATAAGGCGCAGCCAACACAAACACGCACACACACAAAAAAAAAGATGTGGCCAAGGGTCAGTGAAACAGTAACAGAGGAAGGGGAAGACATCTCCGCCTTTGGCTTTTTCAGAAATGCCACCCACTTTGCCTTGCCTCACATTCCCCTCTTCAAAGGTTTTATAGATCAGAGCAGTCATTTTGCCCATAAATGTGAGCCACAGAACAAGCAGTCCTCACAGGGGACATAATCACTCAAACGTCTTCCTATTTTAAAAGACAAAGAATAAAGGAAATGTTGAGTGAGGATCACACACACTTACGTAGTCATGCCCACACATAGAAGAGACACAAAATCAACAGTTGCCGCACAAAGCTAACATTTGGTTTATGGATATTCTTTCCCCTTAACCGAGTATTGAAGTAGTGAATCCAGCAGTATGAAGAGAACCACACGTAAGTAAGCAGAAATAAAGGAAAGTTGAGCCCTGGAAGAAACATTTCCTTCACTTCACCGTAAGGCAGGAATAATTGATTAAGATATGAGAACCATGGAAGCTTCCAAGGAGGGCACAAATATAATTATATACAATAAAAATGGAATTAATATTGATTGGATCCACTTACACTTAACCCTGCTGTTTAATGGGGATATAAAAAGAACGCTCAAAGCATATACTTAGATAGATCAAATGGAATAAAAATACCACCACCCACACTACAATAGTTATTTTAAATAAATTTAACAAAACACAAGTCAGCTGCTATTCTTGTATGTCCCAGAACTTCACAGGTGTATCCTTCCATGGGAACTCTTGGGTGGGCGACCTCACCTCGAGCACGATGATATCATGCAGCATGTCAGGGGGAAGGTGTGACTAAAACGTATTTTCCGTTTACATTTTTAGCACGGGGTCAGTACGAGGATATGAGGCAACCACTCATTTAGACATATTTGAGTGGTGTTCGGTTTACAGTTTGCCTAAGAAAAAGGATCACTTCTAAAGTATTGACTGACTAATGAATTCCATCAGATGTTTCTTAGTTCATTATCATAAAACAGGTCTGGGTGCAGCTGCCGGTCGTCTGTGACAGGGCCATTGAGAGTCAGCAGCGTGTCCAGTCAGTCTTCCTCCCATACGCTGCACAATTCTTTTACAGTGACAAAGTGACATCATTTTGATCAAATGATATGGAAAACTATCTGAACAGTAATGACTGGTGACCCGTCTGATGCTGTAAATCATTGTTGTGTGCAATGAAAGAAAGAAAGAGAGAAAGATGACTGGGCCAAAGCAGCAGGCTCAGGATGCAATCATATTCCTGAGGGAAGTTTGGCACAGTGCCACTGAAGTACAGTACGGCAGCCAGGATTTAAAGCTGAAAATGCAGTGCAGTGTGTATATCTTACTGTTGTCGTGTTTTCTGCTGTGGAGGTGTTACAGTATATTTCCAGGCCTCATCGCAAACTTGTGTCAAGGACATACTTTGACATATTGCAATACATTTTTTATTTTATTTTTTTAGAAATGCACAAAATTCAAATTAAAAATCAAAGTGGTCAAAAATAAGACTCAAAGACACCATATAATGATGTTTGTTTTTTGACTTCATTTGTCATTCTGTAAAAAGGAAGGGAACAGGATATTTGTGTCACGGACTGCTTCGCATACTATCACTTCCTTTACATCTGGCATTAGCTCCACAAGCGGAGAGGAGACACGATCAGAAACATTCATTCTCCCCTTTTTAAAGAATAGCTCTGGTTAATTACGCCCTCCTTAGGCCTTTGATCACTTGATGACTGTGCGTGTGTGCGTGCGCTTTAACGTGTTTCAGCATTTTTTGCGCGTGTGGCTGTTTGTCTGACAGCCAGCAGGCCTTCTGGTTACTCATGCGTTGCGCTCTGTGATTCAGCTGCAGTGTGTTCATGTGACCATCTGCAAAACATGTCTGTCTGTGCGGACACATGTAAAATCACACTTCAGTTCATGTGTTGTGTGACTGTCTTCTGCTCAGTGCCTCAGAATCCTGAAGAGAGCGGTGTCGTAAGGCTGCAGGTTTAAGGTGCTTTTACGAATGGTAGTTGTTCGCAAATGCGCTTTCAGCGCTTGTTTGTTGTTAACGGTAACAGCTGGACACTGTGTATTTTCATGGCATTCATCAAAACAAAGTGCCCGGATAATATCGCATGTTTGACGTGTTTTAACAGCAACAAAACGCATGTATTCACGTCATACACTGCAGCTACTTCCTCCTCATCTGGAGATGGAATCCATCAGCTCATACCGTATGCAAATTGAAGGAGTTCACTCAAAAACTGATCTTTTTTTTTTCTGCACATTTTTAATAAATAAGAACAAAATGTGACTTTATTTACCCGGTGCCAGTTGAACATTGGAAGTGGAGTTTCAGTGCAGGCTGAACAAGTAACTTCTAAGTTTGTCACTTTCATGACCTTCTGCACCAAGTTTCTACTTTAAGTGTTTTAAGATAAAGCATTTTCCAAAACAAAGTATACAAACATAACTGTAACAAAGAGACCAAGTTGTTTTGTACCAGTATTCAGAATTGTGAGATAACAGGCTATTTTGTGCTGGTGGCTGTTTTTTATGTGCAAGCTATTAAGAGGAACTCATAACAGCTTGAATTTGAGAAAGTATACACTGTTTAGTTAATGAAGTTATTTATGCCAGTGTAAGTGCTTTGAGGAAGTCACTCCTCAAAGCATTTACACTTCCTATTCGTAACCTATCTGTATCCGTAACCTTCGTACTGAGGGCTGCGGAGCAACAAAAAGAGCTGGCTCATGTCTCAAAGCTCCTCTTTGTCAAGAACAGTCTCTTACGGTCAAGCAGCAGATCTGGTTCAGGCCTTAACCGTGTCACATGAAAATGAATGATTACTCAGCCTTACAATGGCTGCCCAGATCATGACTGTCGTTCTGGCATGTTTTTGCCCATTTTCAGGGAAGGAAATGTCGACTTCCTGTAGAACAGAGCCAACCAGTAAAAGCCCAGGATCTTTATACAGGGCGACACACACCAGGTACATTGTGCAATGTGGTGTCATTTGTTGGTTCATTACCCGTAACAAACACAAACGATACGCCATCCAGGCTAAAGCAGATCTGCTGGAATGTGCTGACCTGCCAGGCAAATGTGATTAAATTTCATGCTCACACACTAGGTTTATTCTCCTAACAGAAATTTATCCTCACTTTTTACAACTAGATCATTTTTACATGACACGTTTATCATGTCAAAGAAGAAATATGTGCTTTCCTGCCACTACCTGCAACTAGGAGTGTACTCGGATACTTGAACTAATCTGTTTTTATCTTTGCCGTTCCAAAAGCCTGTTTTACCTTGATCTGTTGCAAGACTCTCCTTCATTTAATATCATTCTGAGTTCCAGTCTTCTCTAATTAATGCATTAACTGTAGGAGGTGAGCAGCCACGGAGAACTCATGAACCACAGAAATGTTTCTAGGTTGCTTCACGATAAGAGGACAAACAAGCTCGAGAATCCACACTGAAATGCGAGTAGGGCCCAGACTGAGCAACCTTACCCAGCATTTTTACGTTTATTAAGTATAGGAGCTACCTTTGCAAGGTACATACTGTTAAATAAAATTGGGACATACTATGTAATCACAACACTGCACCTCTTAAACTTTGACCGTCTTGTTCAATGGTTGGTGCTACTGACATCGGAGATACAACTAAACACTGTAATTCTCTCTGTAAAGTGCCATTACCGTTGGTATTATTGTGCTGTTGTCTCGACTGTGCCGTCTTAGCAGCTGCATATTTTCTGCTGCACCAGAGGATCGTGGGTCAGAGAAGCCAGAAAGAATATTCAGGTTTGCAAGCTGCAACTGGACTTTGTTGGTCATCCTGGTACTATGCACAGAGACATACTGTACCAATTGTCTTTCTGTCATACTAAATAATATAGTTGCATGGGTACTGGAATGCAGCTATGATACACTGCCAAAAAAAGAGGTCACACACTAATATTTCGTTGGACCGGCCTTAGCTTTGATTACAGCACACATTCACTGTGGCATTGTTTTAATAAGTTTCTGCAGTGTCACCAGATTTATTTCCATCCAGTGTTGCATTAATTTTTCACCAAGATCTTGTATTGATGATGGGAGAATCTGAGCACTGTGCAAAGCCTTCTCCAGTGTATCCCAAAGATTCTCAATGGGGTTAAGGTCTGGACTCTGTGGTGGCCAATCCATGTGTGAAAATGATGTCTCATGCTCCCTGAACCACTCCTTCACAATTTGATCCCTATGAATCCTGGCATTGTCATCTTGGAATATGCCCGTGCCATCAGGGAAGAAAAAAATCCATTGATGGAATAACCTGGTCATTCAGTATATTCAGGTAGTCAGCTGACCTCATTCTTTGGGCACATAATGTTGCTGAACCTAGACCTGGGCAACTGCAGCAACCCCAGATCATAGCACTGCCTCCACAGGCTTATACAGTAGACACTAGGCATGATGGGTGCATCACTTCATCTGCCTCTCTTCTTACCCTGATGCCCCCATCTCTCTGGAACACGATACATCTGGACTCATCAGACCACATGGCCTTCTTCCATTGCTCCAGAGTCCAAGCTTTATTCTCCCTAACAAATTGAAGCCTTTTTTTCCGGTTAGCCTTACTGATTAGTGGTTTTCTTAAGGCTATACAGCTGTTCAGTCTCGATCCCTTGAGTTCCTTTCTCATTGTACGTGTGGAAATGTTCTTACTTTTACTATTAAACATAGCCCTGAGTTCTACTGTTGTTTTTCTTTGATTTCATTAAACGTTTAAGTGATCATGATCAATCAGGATTTTTTTCCGACCACATTTCTTCCTCAAAGACGATGGTTCCCCACTATCCTTCCAGTTTTTAATAATGTTGGACAGTTTTTAACCCAATTTTAGTAGTTTCTTCAATCTCCTTAAATGTTTTCTCATCTTTTCCACAACCACGGGATGTGTCTTTAGACATGGTTGTTTAAGAAATGAGAAGCTACTCATTGCATCAGTTGGGGTTAAATAACTTGTTGCCAGTTGAAAGATAATCGACCATGCAGTAATTATCCAATAGGAGGCTTGTACCCATTTGCTTAGTTAAATCCAGGTGGCAACTTTTTTTTTTTTTGGGCCAGGCAGTGTATGTTCAAGAACTAAACTTTAGACCGTTCAGTCGCTACTTTCAACATTTCTTTCTTAGGATTTCTGCTGTGTTGAGTACGCCTAGTAGACAAGTTTCACTGAACTTGCCAAGCAACCCAAAGAATGGTGGAAAATGTAGAACTGAAGGAGGCCATTTATTTTAAAAGCCATGATTTGCTGATGAAAACTACCATTCTTTTGATCTCAAATTCCTAGAAACTGAAGACTTAAGTTTAGATTTAGTTCATACTAACCACTATAAATTCTTGAACACAAAAAGTGTAACAAGAGCAAAGGTTCATTTTCAATAAACTTTATTTTGTCCCATTTTCCCCCAAACATGTTGCATACAAAAAGGTGATCGGAATTTCCTCGTGTGAAGACCTTAACATTTACACAATAAATAAAAAAACATGTATAAATAAAAAATAAATAGACAGGACATTATGTGCCAAAAAAATAAAACTCTTCTGAATTGGCAGATGGCTTTCACAATGTTGGGGTTTTTTGAAAACACATGTACGTAATACTTGCATTCCGGGTCACAGTTTTTAAGGATACAACTCTGGGTCAAGAAAGCAATGTAAACCGATAAGGATTACAGTACAGTACAACCGAGTACAAGTTTTTTTTTTTCTCCATAGTAGATATTATTGGGATATATACTTATAACAGTTGTTCTAAAAGCTTATACCAGGTAGTGAGGGTGTAGTGATACTGGATTTACTTTTAAACTTGGCTCAAAGTGCAAAAGTAAATCCCACCTGTAAAACCCATCTTCAATCTTGTTTGTAGCCAGCTTGACATTCACAAAGGGCTGTTATTGCACTATACAGACATCCCTCAAAAAGGCACTTTTATCCCTCCCCCCGCCCCATCCACATTTTCCAACCAACATTTCTGCTCGCCAGCATGTGTGGCACACACTCACCGACTGTATGTGATTTAAAACTGAATCATTTTAAAAACAAAAAAAATGCATTTTGGTATCAAGTTAAAAACAAATAAAACAGAAGTGACAGTAAAAGGTTTCGTTTTCCAGATGACTTTTCAAAAAAAATAAAAAAAAAAAAAAGTGCAAAATTGTGTTGCTCCCATAGCCCCTGTAGTACACCGTGTACCACATCAGTGAAATTTGTTTCCAATAACAGGACAAGTGATGTTAGAGCAGAAGAAGCAATGAATCAAAGCTTTAGCATCACCATCGTCAAATAAGGCCAGGAATGTTATTTGTGCATGTGAGGTCAAGATCGTAGTGTGATCCTAAAGCTGGCTCATATTTTCTTTTTCTAGAAAAAAAAAAAAAAAAAAAAAAAAAAAGGGAGGAAAATTGTGTGCACCATGGTTCAAAGAGGCCAGAAACCAATTTTGGGTAGGAGGGTCTCCCTCTTTCTTATGCTCTCTCGTATTTCTTTCCAAAGCATCTTTGCTGAAAGATCAGTTGCAGTGCAAGTAAACAGTGTGCTGCTAAAATACCTTTGGAAACGGAGCCTAAAAGCATTTTAGCTACATGTGAATCCCTGTTCTGTTGCAAGCAAATAAGACAATTTTAGTGTTTAGAGACTTTGAGAAACCATGCCTGGGTTATCGGCCATCGGGGGAGGCTGAAAGCTGCAGAGTCAGTGGCTTTGAAAGGTCCAGCCAAGAAGCAGTGGTTTCTGAGCGAGTGAAGGAAGGTAAGTGGGTGTTTGTGTAGGCGTCTGCCTGTGAGGGATCCATCATTTCAGGCCAGGTATGAGTCTCTTATTTTACCTTCCAGGTGGATACCTTCGAGGCATAAGCTGGACAGGCACAAACCTTTGAGGCAGATGCTGCACAGGGCAAGTTCCTGACTGCTTGATGTTTGTCAAGGTCAGTGCATTTGAAAATCTGCCTAGGCACCATTCCAGACAAAAATACTGCTCAGAGGTGTTGAGCAGCCTTCCATCCGTCAGCTGAAGAGGCGTCAGCCCCTCTCGGCGCTGCCTTGAGAAATTCTACCAACCAGTCAGACTGCCTAAGGAAAGGTGTTAACCAGTCAGGCTGCCTCTAAGGCATGTGCCACTCAGGCAGCCTGGGAGGCACCGAGCTGTGCTCTCAGGCATCAGTGTGGTGTTGGAGCAGCTGGACCACATATCGGAGTCTGTGTCGTAGCTCAGCCGTGCAGCCCATCTCATTCAGCATGCTGAGGAGGTAAGTGTACGAGATGCGTTCTCGGCTGATGTAGGTGAGCAGGTAGGAGTCGTCGGATGACTTGCACAGGATGATTTTGGTGTGGTCGGTATAGAAGTTGACCTGGAAGAGATCAACAAAAAAGCATGTCAGGAAATGAGAACCATAAAGAAATACCACTTTCCTAAATGGCTACGGAAGGTAAAATCTGCTGATGATTGTATCAAGGACTATAAATAAATGAGTTTATTCGAACCTGTAGCGTGCCGTTGTTGAAAAGCATGACTAGAGCGTGGTCAGTCTTCACCCACTGGAGGAGCAGAGGAGGAGGAGCCGAGACCTGATCCTCACAAGGAAGATCTCCACCCTGAGGAGGACAGGCAATTCAGTTTACTTCACACAAGTTTTGGTTGAATAATCATGTGTAACCACTTTCTGTAGGTGTGAACTTTAGTGGTTTTCTCAACAGAAACATACCTCCATAAGGTTCTCCTCCATGTAGTTGGCCATGAGCTCTACAATTTGTTTCTGGCTGCGGAGCTGCTCAGGTAGAGAGTTGGTTGGGAAAGTAAAGTGCTTGTTGTTGGTCAAGCAGTAGTGGACCGTCCTGTAGGGAAGAAGAAAAACGTTTAAAATGGAAATTAAAGCCCTCTTCTATAATTTTTTTTTGGTATGGGGTGGCTAGCTTGTGAAATTATCAGTATACTTAGAACATGGCGCTTACCTGCGTTGGTCACAAAGACTTAGATGTGTTCCCTCATTGAAGAGCACGCCTATGCTTTGGTTCGAGAGCTGGTAGCCAAATCCATATTTGTTAGAGTAGTCAACCCATTTAGTCACCCACAGGAAGGATTGAGGTCTGGATAAACAGGGTGGGTTTCTGTTGGCTGGAGAACCAGACAAAAAAAAATGTCAGGATTGCAGAACCATTTTGAGGCAGGGATGCATGTTTACTTTTTATTGTTTCCATTTTACAAAAAGAATCTGGGCTGCAAAGTTGTAAACTTCTACTTGATCTAACTTCCCAAACAGATCAAATGTACTCCTATGTCTGTCCTACCTGTAGGCATTGTGGCCAGGCAGCCATTGAGGACTTTCATGGCAGATTCAGCAACAGCTGCCGGAGTCAGTACATCCTCACATGCTGGAGAAAAAGCAAAAGAAACACTGATTACAAAAAAGTTTTCAAAAGACAATAACACATGCATATGGTTTAAAGGAAGTGTAACCTACGTTCAGTGCTGCTGGCCATGGTGCCCTTGAATGAGCGCGAGATGGACTTCCTGGATTCCTCCTCGGCGGGAGTCTGTTCCAGAGGCACAGAGCTGACCAGCTGACCGGTGGGGGAGGGAACCTGAGAAGCAACACAAGGTAAGATTTATTACACAAAATGTACATCATAATGAGATGTAAGCAAAGTGAAAGCATGGGGTGGAAAACCTCAAAAAGCCAAAAGAGGCAACCACAGACTTAAACAGAACTATATGTACATGTGAGAATGTCTGAATAAGATCCGTTTGTGCTTGCACAGTTGCAAAGCCCGGGCAGCTCTGCTGCTCATTTGTCCAAATTCTGCTACATCTTAAAGCTGCTTCACTGACTTTGACTGCTTTAATGCTGTGCTTCTCATTGCCACTGCAGAAGGTGAAACCAGGTTCAGTACTACAGTTTGCCGCAGAGTGCCTTGCAAGCAAGTCTGACACATAGTTTCTAAACATCATGTTACCACAACCCCATTTAAGCAATCTGCCTGTAGTCTATTCATTAGTATGTCTGCCAACATACATTTAGGCTCTAATAACAGAAACTAGAAGGGCCAGCTGAGCACCCTTATGTTATGGCATTCGGTCTGAAGTTCCGGTTGTGATCACAATCAAATGGAATACGAGACAATCCAACTCAAACTTCCTCAAACTATGACAGAGTGGCCTTGAGATATATACACACACACACTGAATTTCTACAGTAACAACCATCATAAACCACTCCGACTCTAATTTGTTGACAATCTGAAAGACTTCTGGGACAATACGGCAGCTTATACTGCAATCCAACAGACTTCTAATTCTTTTGAAATGTCTGTATAATTAAAAGCATAATCCACTGTCCAAATGATTAGGCTGCCACATATTCAGTCAGTCTAAGACGGTCTTTGCAAATGTGCCATTTTCAAAACAGTTGAAGGGAAAAAAAATTAGAATTTATATTAATTAAGACGGTTTTGCCATTTAAATGAACAAAATGGCATGGTTGTACATCAAACGCTAGATGCAAAGCAATTTTCAGTCGTAGCAGAGGTCGTCTGCAATGAAAATACGATTCTTCAGTTTTTCCCCTTTTGCCTTAATATCGCTTCAGAACTGCGTGAGAACTGCATGTATTGGTTGCTGGAAATACCCAGTTGTTTCGTGTAAACTAGGTTGATTCTTTTTTTTTTCTCTCCTTTGTAGGAGCAAAAGACAGATGCACAGATGAAGATAAATATGTACCTCGTTAGGTCCCACAGCCTTGTAGCTGGTCTGCCGGTTGATGGAACATTTAACAATGCCAGACACGAGCTTAGAAATGTCCTTGTCGTCTTTTTCCTCGCACGGAATCTTCTCCGCTGCAAGAGCAAAGAACGAAGATGTTCAATCACACGGGCATTTCAAATATTTACAGAAGCTATTCAAAGAACTTAAAAGAAAACTGACTGGATCCAGTTCTTGGGCATTTTTAAAGTGCTTATGGAACAATTAAGATGACAGGTGCTGCATATTTGAGTTACACTGACGCAAAATGGATGACCCAGTCTTCTCGTGTGTCAGTCACTTCACGGGGGGCTGCTTACCTTTTGCTTTCTTCTTGCCAAAGAAGCTCTTGGCCATTTTAGTGAAGAATTTCTTGGCAGGGCTGGGGGGGTGGAGCTCTGGCACCATCACACAGCTGCTGGGGGGAAGTTTGTCAGGAGTGAAGCCCTGAGAGAGAAGAGACACAGAAAGATTGCAGACGAGAAGGTTAAATATGATGTGCAATATTGTTTTTCTGCAATTTCAAGCAGTTTTCCCATGATGAAATGATGAAAGCTTGCAAATCACATAGTGCCATAATAGTGACAGAAGTGGCATCAACGTACTTTGGTGAAGAACTCGTGGCTGAGGATCTGATCCAGTGTGAGTCTGTCACTGGGATTTTTCTGTAGGATGCCTGAGATGAGTTTCTGTGCAGGAGGGGAAAGCGAGGAGGGAAGGTTGTACCGGACTTCCTTTATGCACTTGTACGTCTCCTTCAAGTCGAGAGTCTCAAAAGGAGGGTTGCCGCACATCAGTGTGTACCTGTGAGGGAGAAACCAAAGCGGCCATTAGCCAACCTCAAGAGATACCATCTTTTGTTTTGCCCGCTGACGGAAACAACATGAAACTTTTAATTTGAAATCACAAACAATTTAAAATAACAGTATGTTAAAATAAGAGCGAAGAAACACTCACATGACACATCCGAGGGACCACACATCCGATTCTGTGCCGTGGCCCTGTCTGTTGAGCACCTCCGGGGCCAAATAGTTGGGAGTCCCACAGATGGTTCTGAGAAAAAAAAAAAAATCCAGTTTAGGTTTTAATGCGTCAGACGATGGCAATTGGTTTCGGTTTTGATGCATGAAGTGCACACAACAAAGCAGCGGTTGAAAAAAAAAAAAAAAAAAATTTTTTTCCCCCCCTGCTGCACACTCATTCTTCTGGTATTCCACAGGAAAGTGTCAAACAGGTATTGAAACTGTGCTCTAAGCGTTACATACAACTGCCACTTGGAAACCGGTTTAGTTAGGTACTTACTGAGGGAAAGCTGTGGGAGGATGAATGTGCTTAGAGACTGATGTAATGGTTTTGGGTCAACATTCTTTGCTCAAAAATAGGACATTATAGTCCAAGATAAAAAAAGGAAGAGCTCAAAGGAGTCTAAATTGACATGTTCTTTCTCTATTTAATTCAAAGAAAAAAAAAAAAAAAAAAAAAAAAAGAATCTCACTTTTTCCTCTGTTCGACTGTCTCCAGTTTGGCGGCGAGGCCAAAGTCTCCCAGCCGCAGCTCCATGTTCTCATTGACAAAGAAGTTGCCTGAAAGGGACAAAACCATTTGACAGGTCAGCATTCCACACATAACATGTGCGCGCCCAAAAGTCACAGCAGATTCCTGGGATGCTTGTGTGATTGTGCGCCACGTTACAGATCTGTCCCTCACATACCCAGTTTGAGATCCCGGTGCAGGATTCCTCTGCTGTGTAGGTACTTGAGGCCGGATATGATCTGTTTGAGGTAATACCGGACTTCTGGCTCCGTGAGCGTGTGTCTCGCCTTCCAAATGTGCGCCAGCGACTGTAGAGACAGAGCAATGTGTCAGCCCCGCAGTCCCGTCGACTGGATTGTGCAACACCGCTACACATAAACACACACACGCAGCCCTGCAGTAGCATGAAAATTTAGATGCCGTCGTGATTCAAATGATGAACAACTGAACTGGCCGGATGCTTCAACCCCTGTAGGCTTTTTCGATCATTGTTTACAACGTCATGTGACATCACTGCAGCATGCATTTTTAAAAGGCCTGTGCTGATGAGAAAATTACCATACCACAGAAGGAAAAAGCCTTAAAATCAGGTTGAAAATGAATACAGCATCTACGTGGAGCAAAGCTAGGGAAACTGTACATGCAAGCAAAACAGAGGAAAGCTGCGCAGACCGTTCTAGAGATTTCTCAAGTCTCACCTTCCGACTGCAGAGCTCAAGGAATATGTAGATGTTTTCCTGGTCTTCGAAATGGTGGGAGAATTTCACCACATGCTTGTGCGACAGGGTTTTGTGCAGCTCGATCTCGTTCGTAATCTGTCAACATTCAACAGTCGATCAGTTCCTGTGCACTGATCTCCAGATTTCGGGTTACACACAAAAGGGACAACGTGAGACAGACACAAGGAGGCGTGATCGTGATGTACCTTGTCTCTCTGGTGTGGTTTGGACACCCTGCTCTGAGGTATCACCTTCACTGCATACATTTTGTTGTTGGACAGGTCTGTCATCTCGTAGCACCGCGCAAAGCCACCCTTGGGAGACACAGAAGGGACAAGTTGACAAAAGCAGCAGGTTAGAAACCTGCAACGGCCATGAATAATGCGCCTCAGTGTCTTTGACCTGAGGATCAATAGCTTCAGACTAAGCAATCAAAAATGATTAATTGCAGTCATTCCGAAAGCCTGGAGTGGGTGGCATCAATTGAACATAACAGCAAATAACCAATTGTAGATTAAACACCACCGTGCGAAGGGTTAAATCTGCTCAGACGCATCGTTTTCTAATCAAGGTAATCAGCATCTTTTGTTGCCTTGGATGCTTACAGGACAATAGACCCCCCCCTTAAATGCGTTTACTGCCTATTATTGGTGCATTTTTCTTTATGCTATGCCATCAAGACTACAGGACAGGGGGCTGAGATAAGGCAGACCAAGCTGCTGCATTCATTAACCGTGAAACTGACGGAGACGTTTCCAGCTCTGCGGCAGGCACCAGAGGAAAAAAGAAAAAAAAAAAGAGAGAGTGAGAGAGAGAGAGAGAGAGCTGGCTGGTTGCCCGATGCAGCGTAGCCTACCGATGACGAGCAACATGTTGATAAAGTCTCTCCATTCATACACCGCACATCATACTGTGTCACAATTATAACATAAATTATGACGGTGTAGTCGAGCAGATAGCGGTGTGGTTTAACGGTGATATTGGGTGCCATTAAAATGCCAGGGTAGTCGTAAATAATCAAAGATTAATTTTTTTTTTTTTTTTTAATAAGGTGTGAACCATGTGTGAGCGCAGGACTCGGGCACACCTTGCGCCTGATTCATTCAGCAACGAGAAATGACGCGCGCAGCAGGGGGAGACTCATACATACATCCACCACGAGGTCATTTCTCTCTTCTCATATCCCCAACACACCTGGAAGATGCCCCATGGCTGATTCTAATCACCCGCAGGTTCGCTGTGAATCTAAAACGGCGATTCATTAAGTCAGACTCTAGATTCCATCTGTCGCCTCGGACAAAACCGGTGAGACGAGTCACAGACACGCGTAAAACAAACAAACAAATAAATGACTTACCTTCCCCAAAAGCTTCCCTTTACTGTAGGATCTCCCCGTCTTGGAGTCTGTCACCACCTGAGCCAGCTCTGGTTTGGTTTGCTCGGGTTTATTCCGGCTGTTCTTCGCCGGGGCTGAGGACTGTTGGGGTCCACGCTCCGGAGCAGGCTTAAATAAATCCGCATTCATGGTGTGGCACGAAATACGCTGCGCCGCGGAGAAACAACCGGTATCCATTGAACACTGCGGTATAACTTATCTCTTCGTATATTTATATATCTGTATATATTTATATCCTTTATATTTTTCAGTAGGCGAGCTGATGCGTGAAGATACGTCCACGTCCTCCAACTGTATCCATCTGGCGTGTCCGGGCACGGCGCTCCCCGGCTATATAGAGGCGGCGACGTCACGGGAGCGGTGGGCGGAGGGAGGTGGCGCACTGGTGGAGAAAGTCCAGACGAGTTGCCCAGACATGATCTTTATCTGGAATCTAAGAAATATATGAATGAAACAGCTCATGAAAAGAGAAATGATTGAAGTCACGCTGAAGTAGCTCATGTCTCAGGGGACAGTAAACCCGGAGAGGAGGTCTTCCACCTAAACGCACAGTTTATTCAACGGGTTTAATAATCTCCAGTTAATCTCTT
Organism: Chelon labrosus; assembly: GCF_963514085.1. Classification (NCBI taxonomy): domain Eukaryota; kingdom Metazoa; phylum Chordata; class Actinopteri; order Mugiliformes; family Mugilidae; genus Chelon; species Chelon labrosus. The sequence continues at coordinate 13,497,937 of NC_140342.1, forward strand.
ATGATTTTTTTGGCTTTATTTATGGTAGATTATAAACAGAAAAGCTAGATGATAATAAACCTTGAAAATATTTGACCAGTATTAGTGAAAATTTTTGGATTATTCTAATCCGCTCCATAAAATGAATTGTGTCTCCATGGGTACAGCTATCACAAAACTTACATTTCCAGTTTGACACATTATAAAGGCTAGGCGACAACACGTTTTAATTTTTTATTTATTCATTTTTAATTATACTAAAGTGTTGCAATGTGTAAACTCTCGCTCTTAAATCTAGGGTTTGATTTCCCTCGTGTGTGATCCACAGCGATATGAATACGTCAACTGCTGAATACTGTCGCCACCTGGTGGACGAAAAGTGCAACTCTGAAGCCTAAGCAATGCTGAATCTCCAGGTATAAACGGATCTAAATGGATGGTTTATTATGTAATGACTGTCTGCATGCATAGGAGTGCTGCATCATAAACACTAAGGTCACTGTGATATCTTAGGTCCAACTATGTAGCGATCAGGCAGTTTAATAAACGGTTGAAAAAATAAATAAACGACAAACGGTGACGCAGAGAACTCATGAAGTGTTTTATTTGCTGGAAGTGCATTAACAACCTGAGGGCAGGAGACGATCTGCACAAGACGGTGACAATTACGCCAAAGTAAAATGATCCGTACATTTAAAAAACATACATTCTCAAAATGTTGGACGGCAATTTTTATTGCGTACAGTGCTGCCATACATGGAACTTATAACAGGAAGCTGTCACATCAAGGAATTACTGTGAAGTAGAGCACAACAGGAATACATCAAACTTCAAACACACATTCAGAGTGTAATGTAAATTTATTACACCGAGGTGATGCATGAGTACCACCGCATGAAGGACGTGTACGGCTCAAGATGATTACAAAGGCTTTCGGTTGTTTGCAGTGGTAGTATTTCCGTTTTTTTATCTTTTCTGCACAAATCTTTGATACTCATTGCCATTAACTCTTTATCACACATTTCAACTAAATTTCAATTAAATTATTTTAACTAAATAAAAGGCTTGTGTGAAGAAGTTCTGTTCAATAACAGGAGTAGGAGCCGGGCTTTGGCAAATGTACTCTTCCAAACATCTTAAACCTCAGCTCAGTATAGCTGCACTGAATTAGCACGGGAACAACAGAAGTTTCAAAAATGACATTAATCCTGGTCCTATCTAAACCATGACAAGAGAGGAGACAAATACAGGAGCTACATTAAGAGCTACATTGTGGTCCTTCAAACCTTTAAATATGATTTCACCAAAACATATGAGCCTTTAGACTGGAATCCACCAGAGTATGACTCTCTTCCCCTACAATCTGCTGAAATAAAATTAAATGGTGGGATACTTTGCTGCGTTGAGGTTGCCATCTGCTGGACAGCGCCCAAATGTTTGTACTGTTATTTTTCTTGTGACTTATTATGAGATTTAAGCATTATGGCCCGTGACTAATAGGACACCAGCGGCCCGGGTTTTCAAACCAGGGCCAAAATGAGGTCACCCAGGGTTTACATATGATTCCTGGTGCAATATTTATAAGCTTTGTATGCTGGACTTTCAATGTTTAATATTTAAGTCATGCTTGCGGCAGCCCTCGTAGCTCTCGTTTGGTCCTGCTGCGGAAAAGTGGCAACATTTAGAAGTCCATCATTTCCTCTCCTCTTATCTTCTTCTCTTGGGACTCTGTCCAGGCTTTGTTGATCGTTCTCTTCATGTCGTCATCTCCCTCCGAGTAGATCTTCTTCAGCATGCTCATCAGGCCGTCGCTGGGGTCTGCATTCTCTTCCATAGTGGGTTTACTGTCGAGAGGCGATAGAAAAATACTTTACCCATGTGTTCTTGTTGTTAAGAATTGATTAGTCATTCTAAAGCTTGGTTTTTACTGCAACGAGTCTATGTTCTGTAATTATGCCACTAAGACGCTGGGTGTGTTGATTGTCTCCGTTTGTGACTTAAGTTAATAAATGTTGATCAACAGTTACTTTCACTGAAATCATTGCAACATCACGGCTCAGCTAAGCCAGGTTGGTGGCATCAACAACAACAACAACAAAAAAGAACGGTGTGGAGTGAAAGGAGAATATGAGTGCAACTGCGCGAAAGGAAATTGTAGATATAAAAGGAAAGGTCACGTCACCAGTTTGGCAGTTTTTTGGTTATTTTAAGTCTGACAAGAGTCAGACCGATGTTGTCTGCTAACTTGGTGGCGAGTGAGCATATTTTTGTCTCTTGTCTCTCTTGATTAGTAGTGTAAGAGTCGGTTAAGTTTCGTTTCTCTGCCTGCCGAGTGAGTGGCTGCTCACTCGGTTAAGCAGGGATCCACGAGCAGCGCGTATGAGTTGGTTAAGTTTCGTTTCTCTGCGTATTGTGCATAAGTGAGTGAGTGTCTGAGTGCCTGAGTTTGATAGTGATCAAGTCGGGTAGTACGTTTTGTTTCTCTGCCGAGTGAGATGTAAGGTGTTTGAATGGTGCCGTTTATATCAATCAAACGTGGTAGGACTCAACTGAGCCGGTTAAATAGACTCTAGATCCAGGATTCTTGAGTCGTCTTTGATGGACGGTTATATGAACCGAATCTTTTTTTCCACCACTACTGAATATTAATTAAAAATGAATGAAAATTAAATGCTATTGAATATGTCATTGTTATCATTTTCAAAAAATTAAAGTGACGGGTAAAACTGGGTTATGACGGGATTTTTATGACCCTGTCAGTCAAAATGACACACAACGAAAAAGTCTAGCGCAAACTCTGACCAAGAGGTACACGGCAGCAGTGCCATACGACAAAACAACAAAGCCATATAAAGAAATAACGGATGCAGTTCAGCACAGTTGAGAAGTCTGGGTAGAATAGGTTAAAAAAACGAATCAATAATTATCAATATCGACTGATATGAAACACTTATATCATGATACATTTTTCAGCCATATCGCCCAGCCCTAATGGAACACAGAGAAGACGTAGGAGGACTGTGCTTGTCCTGCCTCTTAGACATCTGAACAAGGAAATGGATTTTGGACCAAACACAGCTGTTGCGGTCCGTGTCGCTGTGAGGCATAGTTACATTTCTGGAGAGGTTGGGGTTAGGGCGTATGGTCCGGAAGTGATGCACGACCATAAACCAAGCTCTGCGCTGTACGAGTGTACCCGGCCTCCCTTTAATCACGACACAGTGACATCTGGTTCACAGAACTGGCACTAAACTTCAAATGTGCAAATGTGCTTCAGAAGACGCGCTGCTCTGAGTGATTAGCCAGATGTGGATGAGAAAATTAACAGGGTTTCTAATGGTTACACAATTATGATTCAATCTGGCACAACGCCTCCTGCCAGTGTGTTATTAGTTACTGATGACACATTTGCACATACAGTATATCACGCATTTGAAGCAACTGAGTAACTCGCATAACTTTAGCTGAAATCCATTCATATATTTTGAACTTACTCTTTCTCCTTTGACCGCTTTTCCACTGTTGTTAGGCAGTCCCACTTCTTTGCGGCCTGCTTCTTGCACATGATCAACACCGTGTCTGTTTTTATCTGTGGCAGGGAGGAAAGACAGTTTCATGGTTTTCAGAAAGACAAAGGTGCCAAAATATTTTCAGATGCAAAGAGAACTGACAAAATGGATACCCCGATGTGATATGACTGCAGGCTTAAGTAAAATAATCACAGCCATGTGATCTTGATGTGAAAATACAGTCTATTAAAACTCACTCCTGTGGATTTGAAGATGAGTACTGCCCTCTAGTGGCTTCACGATTTTTAATGATCAGTACAGAAATAATTTAGAAAGCTTCAGGCCGGGATGAAGTAATACAACAGCATATTATGGCAAAACTCTAAAGCAAAGAATGAACCAGGATTGGGAAACAGATTGGCCAAGATAAAATACTTGCATTCATAGCAACTTATTTATGTCTGACAAGCAGCTCAACCTTTGAAGCTTTGTGTCTGGCTCAAGGAAATAACTGATGGCATCTTTTATCAAAATAATACAAACATCCCTTTAAACTGACGTCTAGGCAGTGGTGCACAAAACAGCTGGGAATGTCAAAATTAGGAACGCACGGCAGACGTGTCAATAAGTAATCAGTAAGTTGAGAAACTTTGAGCCTCACTTCTCAACAACCTTTCGCTCCAGTGAGTGGTTTGGTTACTTTACAGCTAACTCATATCAATCCTTAACGCCAGAAACACCGGACCTAACCTTGACACAGAGAGAAAAGCATTTGCATGTGGCTGCGGCGGGACACAGGGCTGTGAAGAGATGACTGAACAGAGATGTAATGTAAAATATGCCATGATTATCTTGTGGCTAAAAATACTGCTGCTTATTTGGGGATAAAGAATGTCAGTTATTCTGCGTTTCATAAGCACAAGATGGAACGGGGAGCACATGAATATAGTGCGAACTATCGAGCCAGGACCAAGTATATACAGCTGCCTGCTTGAGAGAGGGGCAGGACTAAAAGCATACTTTTCTGTTGGCCAGGAAGCAAAACACAATGTTCAAGTCTCGTGCAGAGAAAAAAGCAGACCCACATCATCATCTACTATGTTTATAAAGAGGAAGACCACAGGACGGAGAGTCTCAACATCAGACCAAATAACAGTCTGATTAAGCTTCATTCACCTTTTTGTAGCTGTCCTTCTCATCGATTGGATGTAGCAGGTTGAGAACGGTCATCTGATGGTTTTTTCCACCTAGATCCTTAACCAGCACAGAAAATGACCTGCAACAGAGACGTTAGAGAAGTTAGTGGCACATAATGAATTAACACAAGGAATGTTTTTTTTTTAAGGTCTCATCACTATACCTTTCTGTAAAATTGACCTCCACATTCTCAGAGGGAATTTTGTGCACGTCTTTCAACGCAAGGTAGAGTTTGACAAATTTCTCCGACTGGTCCCAAGCTGCATAACAGAAGCAAAACTGTGAATAACTTTGAAAATCTTCTGCAGCTCTTGCACATACCTCGACCGTGGCACTCTCCAACAAATGCTGCTAGTCTCAGTAAACACTGGCCCCGTACCGTAGCTGGTGATCTTGACCGTGTAGGCTGCTTTAGAGGCCGAGGATGGGTCCGCCTCTCTCCTGGCCTGTTGCTCCTTCTGTTGTCGTTTCGTTGCCAGCTCCTTCTCCACCTTCTTCTGCTCCTGTTTTAACAGCTCCTGCACTCTTTTCCTCTCCGCCTTCTCCAAGAGGGAGCCCAGCTCTTGCAAGTCCGCCTCCAGCTGGTTGATCTGTGTTTGGGAAAGAAGGATTATCACTGAAACGTACACACAAAAAGATGATATCTAATCTAACCTAACATAAACTCAAACCAGTCAAGAAGCCTTTGTTTTAGATTTAAGGTTGGACACACATCAGAGGTGACATGCTTTGTCAGCAATCACATTTCGATAACAGACACGTCGACATTACTTAGGTCAGCATACCAAACATCTTCTTGGTAAAGGGTTGCAAAAAATGTGTCACTTCTTTGTATACAGAATTATTCTTTTCACAGTTACTAGTAGGAGGAAATCATAAACTCCAACTCAAAATCTACCACCTCCTGATTTTGACAGCTAAAATAATGGTTTACAGAAAGGCTGACAAAGCAACCAGTAGGTTAGGAATTTATCGTTGCAGTGCCTGTCATAATAACTACAAAGCTGGTTTCGCTTTTTGAGATCAGTTCATACATTTGACACAGGAGTTTAAGCTAAGATGCTGTACACAATTAGCTGCCACAAAATGACAAGGCATTAAGACGTTCGGATATTAACAAAACCGCATTTATGTTGATGCCATAATAAGAGTAGCTCTGGTGTTCAGTAGCGTGCTAACTATGATAACTTCAACTATGTTGCTAGAATGTTCTGGTAAACTCCACGCAAAACTACCGGCAGAGTTAGCTAGCTAGCTAGCTGCTTAGCTAGCGACTGACACATTTCATCATTGGATACATGATATTTTTATTTTATGTTTTTTCTGTAACGTTACCTAAAATGTACCATTGCTTAAAATCACAGATAAAAAGTGACAGATAACCATATGGCGGGTTGCAGGTTTTAGCATTAGCTACCGTAGCATTTCTTTCAGCATAGTCAAAAGATCCAGCAACATTACCTAAAACCCGAAAAACCTTTGCTTTGCTATCAGTGTGTACCAAACTGAATGCCAAGTATACGTTTACCTGTTCGGTTAGATCCATTTAGGTTTTGTCTTAATAAGCTATATTCAGGTTAGGATGTGTGTTCGTGCCTCTTCTCACAGAGCTCTGAAACTACAGTATTTTCTTCTTCGTCGTCGCCCTTGGCTTCGTCTTTCTTCTTCGTCGTAACAACAAACCAGAGTTAAAGATGTATGCCGCCACCTACTGGACCAAAGTGACATCGTTCAAGTTTTTAATATAAGAAATTATAGTGCAATTGCCCTTGTTTGATATTTTTTTAGATATTTGAATAACAAGATTTCACCATCTTTCAATGATCTTGTTTGCTTGGCATGAATAACACGAGCTACGGCATTAAATCACACTTTATTTTTTATTACACCTTTCATTCTAACATGACATTGGCTGATAATTTCAGGAATCAGTCAGGAAACATTTGAACCACTTTATCGCCAAATAAAAACAGTAGTAGCTACAAAAATAAGCTACAACTACTCAACATTGTTTGAGTTTTTAACAGAGGTGAGGACGATAAATAAAAATTCTCTTAAACGACACCATACAGTATAACTGAAAGATAACTGTCCATGCATAAGCTAGGACAAAAAAACAAAAAAAACAATGCCACACACATTGCTCTCACCTTGGGTAGTTCCAAGGTCAGTCAGCACATTTATAACTTAACTTCTTTCCCAGATGGTTGAAAAAAAATGTAGTTATCCTTTGCAGCTAATAACACTATTACACATTGCTGATCTTTGTTACAACATTTTATAATAAAGGAAGACACTTACAATTATACAGTTTTTACAACAATGTTTATTTATGTATCTCTGTGAGTTAAAGTTGTCTGGAGTCACATGATTATTGTCAGTTTTCATATTTGGAAGAGCCATAAGAAAACCAAATAAATGTCCTGTCCTGGATAAACATAATTTACAGAAGTCTGAAATTGCCACTGAAACGACCAGTTCTTCATGATGCACTCTGACTGAAATGTACAATGATGCCCCAGTCACCACCGTGCCCTGAGAATCCCAGACATCTGGTTATGATCAGCTAAATGACGGAAGACAATTCGACTCAGTCGCCATCTCCGCTTCACACCCCGAGGTCGGGAAGTCATCACACACCTGTTGCGTATCCTCACAGGACAACTGTCTCTGGGTAGTGCTGCAATCTCTTTGTCTGCAATTTCCTGTGAAGATATTGAAAAGAATATTTTAAGAATTCTGAATTAATTTGCTTTTAAAGTGGGATCTATTTTATTAATTGCACAGTTATTAGTGTCATTTAAAGGCAAACTGAAAACAACTTCAGTTGGCCACAAAGCTTACAACATGATTTTAAAGGAAAAAAAAACAAAAAAAAAAAAACACTGCAGTTCAGCAAGAGATCTGAAACATGACAGAAGCTACAACTCAAGAGAGCACCATCAGGCCTGAAAGCTGATGGGTGGCACCATTTTGGATTTATACCCAGACCTATCAAGGAGGGCATTATACATAATCACACATGCTACCTGAAGTTCTTTGGGTAGGATGGTGTTCTTTCTCAGTGCATTGATCCGTAACCTCTCATCGGCATATTCAAAGGCCATCTGCCTCCTCTTGACGTCCCTCAGCATCCTCCAGTCGACATAGTAACTTCTCACCTGCTCCACACCCTGCCAGCAGCTCCTCAGTACCTGCACAGTGTTCATGCAGTTATTGGCTGACGACTAAACATGAGCGCAACATAATGCATATCGCTCTAAAAAGGATGTTTCGTCCCAGTTCTGAGCACGAGTCAGTGCTATCTTTGGGACTGCCAACATCATCTCTTTACATAAATGTACACCGATCAGGCACAACATTATGGCCACATTGTGTAGGTCTCCCTGCCTGAAACCAGTTGTGACTCATCAGAGAATGGACATGGGCCTTCTGAGGGTGTCCTGTGGTGTCTGGTAACAGAATGTTGTTAGTGGGGGTCTTTGGGTCCTATGAAGGGAGGGGAGGGGCCTCTGTGGATCAGGCTTGTTCCAGTGCATCCCACAGATACTTGATCAGTTTGGGATCTAGCAAATTTGGAGGCCAGGTCAACACCTTGTGCTGTTCTTCAGGGTTTTTTTTTTTTAGTTCCTAAACCGTTTATGTGTGTGTGTCAGGCTGCATCCTGCTGGGGATGCCTGCTGCCATCAAGGAGTGTCACTGCTATGGGGTGGGGGTGCCTGGTCTGGTCTAGGTGGGTGGTACATGTCTAAGTAACATCCACATGAATGAATGCCAGGTCCAAAAGTTTCCCAGCAGAACACTGAATTGTCACAAGATAGCCAATATTATTTACTTCTCCTGTCAGTGGTTTTAATGTTGTGGCTGATCGGTGGGTCCTGGCGTATCAACATTTCAATCATGTATTCATACCTTACAAGTATATCTAAATCATTTTAAGCCATCTTCTTCTTCGTTCATTGGCCTTGCAAAAACAAACGGATGCTAACAAGATACACCGATGTAGGAGGTAAGGAGATCTCTAAGACAGCGCTTAAGCGCTTATCTTAAACAATAGCTCAAAATATTTAACGGGACAAGAAATAAGTCACGGGCTGCGTTTCAAAGACTTTGATATCAATAGAGTGCTCCTTGAAAATATAGGTTACTGTTCGTAGTTAACGCTTAAAAACCGTTTGACACTTATCAAGCTAACTAGCATTAGCCACGATGCTAACGTCAGAAGGCTAGTTAGGATCCTAAATCTGGAAGGGCCATTTTCTTCACCCTTCCGTCATATATATGCGACTGAGTATTAGTTAAAGCGCGTCCACAACAAAATGTACATTTTTAAATAGCGTGTTACCTGCTTTGGGGCGCAGACCGTGGAATAGAGGGCATTTAGCCCTAAACATGCTATTCTGTGGGTCGCCATATTGGATTTGATCTGTTGTGCAAAGCCACCTACAGAGGGCAAAATATATCTGAAATATACCGCCATCTATTGATCAGGAGTGTCAAATCTGCAAGTTGTTTGGACCATTTCGCTTGAAGAAAACACACGGAGAAAACGAGAACAACATTTAAAAAAATATATATTTACACTTCTTTGTTGTTCTTCAAGATGCCTATGCTATTTTAAACAGGATAGCATAGCACTATTTTATTTTTCATATCTGTAAATGAATGTCATCTTATATAATTACAGGCATTTACTTATGACTGCTTCATATAATATGTTATATTTTGTGTATTAAATGTTCAGAAAGTTCAACTTTTGACACTTGTGGGTACTGTACTTGCTAATCTCAGGTTTTATTATATTTACATTTAAATGAAGACATTTGATGCTTAAATTGACTTGATATTAGTACAGATATGAGTATGCAAACTATTTTTAAGTAGCTAATTTTCCTTCAGCCAACAGTGCCACAGCTATTTGCAATTATTTTGAACTGACTTGACTTTATCTTACCCCCAGTACGAGTTAAAAACCTGTAGGTGGCAGTGTAGATCTGTGATAATAAGCTAACACTTTCTCACCGTTCACCAGGAGCAGGTTCCCCTCTTTATGCTGAAAATCTAAACCTTGTGTCTGTCTGAAATCCTCGTCTTAGATCTTGAGAAACCTAGCCCCATCTTATCTCCCCTGACACTCCTAACAATGGAACCCTTATGTTTAAGGAAGTGCATATTTAAAGCAGTGTACACACTCTGGTCTTTCAACATGTGGTTCAGCGCAGGGTGCTGTCCTTAAAGTTTTATGTGAGAAAAAAAGACAATAGAAGCAGATTCCATTTTCTTAAACAATCCCCATTATCTTGCAGCCTCGGGGGGATGCGTACTTGGATAAATATTAACACATGACAAACTGCAGGCAGTGCTTCCTCTATAAAGAGCATCATTATAAAGCAGGCTGGGAAATCTACACAGGCCTCGGAGCATTGAATTAAATTAGAAATGACATAAATGTATTACTGCTTACACCCAGTTCTACAGAAGCTCTTAATAAGTATATTTATCATAGCGCAAAATTATTATTAATTACTTTTCTGGGTTAGTAGGCAACAAATCTTTCCAAAACACTGTAATTGTGAAAATATATGGTTGTCAAGCAGGAAAAAAAATATTTTTGTACAGGTTTTGAGATTAGGAAAACTCAGCATTGTTATTTGACAGCAGCAGTATATCATAGTTAAAATTGCTTTAGGCCCTCAGTTGGTTTTGGCCCACTGTTTAAACCCCTGAGGTAGCCGATCCAAGATCACCACCAGGAAGGTAAAATAATTCTCTCTGTCATTTTGTTTATCTTCATAGATGTCAAATGCACGAAAAGGATCGGAAAGGTGAAACGTTTCCATAAATGAAATTTATGATAAACGTCAGGATCCCAGCTTCTGGCAGAAGGAATAAGCCGTTGTGTTGTTTGGTTTAAATACTTTTCTCCTGCATGAGTTCAAACATTCTTCAGTCAGACCATACACGCCTTGATTAGGCTCTTTCTGATTATATTGCATAATGATGAGGCTATAGAGTACTGAAAAAAAGTAATGCATGCAACATTATACAAACTAAATGTAGAAAACAATTAGAGTATGTGGAACATTGTCCTCACTGCTTCTTTGAATGAGGTATCAGTTACTTGGTATGAGCAGCAGCAGCTTTGCAGAGGCATTGTTTGTGTAAAGAAAGGGTGTATGTTGCTAATTGTGGCTCATACCAAAGCTGTTACATGCTGATGCATTGGGGACAAAGAGCTTACTTGGACTTTTAGACAGCACAAGCATATAATAAATGAGCACATTAGTGCAATTTCATATACAATTCCAGTGTGAAAGTGTCTTGTGCTGATGACTTACTGTAACAGCAGAACAGTTGTGTGCGTCGCTTGAGATCGAGACCTCAGGCCGGGTCATAGTGAAGAACTGAAAGCCATGAAATGCAAAATTGATGTGTGGCAGAGATAGGCTGAGATTACTCAGTGAGACAGCAGACAGGTGGCCTCATCCATAAAAATGACAGCAGTGCGGTGAATGCGGCGAACGGGATGACACCATGTAACTGAGCCTGGGACGACTGGGAGCACTAGCTGTGCTTCAAAATTGCCGCACCAAGTCGAATGAAGAAAAACAATATGTACAAGCTTTACTGTCATGCTGTAATGCAGGGGTATAGGGATGATGCGTGTGCAAGTAGATAGAGCTAGAAATAATGCAAAAATAGGCGTCACAGTGCACAACGTGGATGACCTGTATGCCAAATCGAAATACTGTTTTTAATGGAACGATGTGTTACAGATGCCAAAGCTTCTGTCATTAATCAGATCATTTATCAGTGCACAGTAATTCTCCGTTGTCTTTATAAAGCTGCTACTCCTCGTTTCCACCCTGCAGCAAGTTCGGGTGCATAAAAATAAAGCCCATGCCGAGTGCCAGAAACTGCAGTTCCTCTGATGGCAACTTGAGGCTTGCTCAAAAAGTGAGTCACTTCCATTGACTGTGATCAATCCCCACAGAACTCTTTGTTATAAGGCACAGTGTTACAGCAGAAATAGACGTTTAAAGCATGGAACAAAAATAGGGTTTGGTGGCCATAGGCATAATTTTCCCCAATTATGATGGCATGTGATGACTGTACATTGGAAATATTTCATATAAAATTTAATATAATGGCTTAAAATTAATGGCATGGCCGCTTTGAGTCACAGGTGGGGGCTGCCTCGAGACACTATTGGTCTGCCTAGGAATCCCCCGCCTGCCTAAGCCCATTTATGAATTAGCCAGGAGCTAGGCAGAGTTAGGTGGAGTCAGACTGTGATGGTGACATCCAGAGACAGCACGCTGAGCTTCAAAACCACTTTTGCAGGAATCCTGTGGGTGATGCTGTGGGTTTGTCCGTCTCTATCCACCGTCAATGGTTTTTCTTACGAGAAATAAGTAAGAGGGAGGTCGTCCTGCCAGGTGTTTAGCTTTACTTCAGCTCACTTCAAGGTCACATTTTACAACATATTAACACACTGGATCCTTATTCTGGTCAAAAAAATCGAATGAGGAGTTGCACAAACACCGGCATAGTTCCTGTAGGAAAGAATAAGCTCAGGGCGTACGTAACAGCTCTCTCTGTGCCCTCTGTGTGACACATTCGACCTGAAGCAAAGCTCCGCTGATCAATACCACACAGCAACCGGCTAACCTATCTGGTGTTCATCAGTAGTACCTTCCACTCTTGCGGTTTGTGCATTCTTTCATCCCACCCTAAACAGGATGATTAAAGCAAATAAGGACCCCTGGCTGATCAAACATTAGGCTGATTCGCAACATACCCAACGGAGATGAAAGTGCGACAGGAACAATATGTCTGCATATTCTCCGCATGGCTGTTTGAGAGAGTTTCATTCAGGCACCATTTGGCCGTGTTTGCTGCCAGTGTCTCTTGCTTTCTTACCTTATGTGTGAGGTAGAATACACAAACACACACACACACAGGAAGCAGTGTAAATTCCTGTCTAACAATGAGAAGTCTCTAAACAGAATGACATTTTTATGGCTACCAGACTGCTTGTAAACAATAAACACACTGTTGTCTCTCTTAGTGGGTGGGCTTTTCCACTTTTGACCTGTGTACAACATGACATGTGGACGTAAATCATACCCAGCCCATTGGATCATACTACACCAGGCAGCAGTAGAACAAAAAGTAGGGAAATATTAAAAAAAAAATGTGGCTTTTGAAGGCTACCATATACGGGATGTGCTCCTTTGGCACCTGTATGGAGTGCTGTCACACCCAGCTGAAAAAAACAAGATTCTTCCCTTATATTTCTATCTTATACGTGAAAACAGACATGACACGTCTTGAAAGTGGAGCACCAATTTGTATGAATGGTCATAATTATCAAGTTTGCCAGATGCTTCATATCAGATGGCGCACCACACACTGTACATCACCGTATATTAACACATTGTTTATGTTTGTGATAAAATACACTGCCTGGCCAAAAACAAAAAAAGTTGCCACCAAAAAAAGGTAACACACTCTAATATTACGTTGGACCGCCTTTAGCTTTGATTACAGCACGCATTCACTGTGGCATTGTTTCGATAAGCTTCTGCAATGTCGCAAGATTTATTTCCATCCAGTGTTGCATTAATTTTTCACCAAGATCTTGTATTGATGATGGGAGAATCTGAGCACTGTGTAAAGCCTTCTCCAGTGTATCCCAAAGATTCTCAACAGGGTTAAGGTCTGGACTCTGTGGTGGCCAATCCATGTGTGAAAATGATGTCTCATGCTCCCTGAACCACTCTTTCACAATTTGAGCCCTATGAATCCTGGCATTGTCATCTTGGAATATGCCCGTGCCATCAGGGAAGAAAAAAATCCATTGATGGAATAACCTGGTCATTCAGTATATTCAAGTAGTCAGCTGACCTCATTCTTTGGACACATAATGTTGCTGAACCTAGACCTGAGCAACTGCAGCAACCCCAGATCATAGCACTGCCCCCACAGGCTTGTACAGTAGACACTAGGCATGATGGGTGCATCACTTCATCTGCCTCTCTTCTTACCCTGATGCCCCCATCACTCTGGAACAGGTTAAATCTGGACTCATCAGACCACATGACCTTCTTCCATTGCTCCAGAGTCCAATCTTTATGCTCCCTAGCAAACTGAAGCCTTTTTTTCCATTTAGCCTCACTGATTAGTGGTTTTCTTAAAACCTACACAGCTACACAGCTGTTCAGTCTCAGTCCCTTGAGTTCCCTTCACATTGTACGTGTGGAAATGCTCTTACTTTCACTATTAAACATAGTCATGAGTTCTACTGTTTTTCTTCGGTTTGATTTCACCAAATAATAATTAATAATATGTTGGACAGTTCCACACCCAGTTTTAGTAGTTTCTTCAATCTCCTTAGATGTTTTCCCTGCTTGATGCATGCCAATGATTTGACCCTTCTCAAACAGACTAACATCTTTTCCACGACCACAGGATGTGTCTTTCGACATGGTTGTTTATGAAAAGAGAAGCTACTCATTGGATCAGTTGGGGTTAAATAACTTGTTGCCAGCTGAAAGATAATCGCCGATGCAGTAATTATGCAATAGGAGGCTCGTACCTATTTACTTAGTTAAATCCAGGTGGCGACTTTTTTCTTGACCAGGCAGTGTATTTTGTAACTGCTAATATAAATAAATAAATTTTGATTTTATTTAATTAGATATTCATCTTTATTTAAAGTATTTTATGTGCAGTGAATGCTGGACCACATGCAAATGCCATATTTTAATAATATTTCAACTCTATCCTTGAAATAAAAAAATAAAAAAGCACAAAATACTGTCATACTGTAACTATTTTAATTTTTTTAAGGTCATATAACTATAAAATACTTTGTTTTTTAAACAAAATTGCTCTACACTATTTATATCCAAACACGTCATTGCCACTCAGTGTCAAGCAAGTATTATGTCTTGAAAGGCCAGTCTATACAAATGTGGTAAAATGATTACGTTTCGCCGTAAAAATTCCACAGTGTAATCAAATGCACACAGTACCTGGTGCAATGAGGGAAAAAATGTATCGGCGAGACATTTCCTGTATTTCTCTTGCTGAGTAAAATAAATAACTCCCTCTCTCCTCGAGACATCGTAAACTTCACAAGCGGAGCCACAGTTTTTCGAGCATTCAACTGGCCCTTTATTCTGTGCCGGATGTCTCTGGCAAGCTTTTTGCCAAATGAAAAGAACCAATTGCTTTACTAAGTCATTGACAAAGAAAACCTTTCAGGCTGGATTTTTGAACGTGGAAAACTTATCCAGCACTTTTTTTTTCAACTGAACTCACTGTTTAACTAAACCCTGCTAAAGTTTAGCTCCGCAGTGTTTGCGCTTAAGTTGCACAGATTCTTATGTCTCCAGTTTGTTTATCAGAATTTTATATATTCGTTACATCATTTTTTGGTAATATCTCAGGCAGTCTGGTGCATAGACCCAGCAGAGCACAGAATCCGCCACCTTAGCTGTTACGATACCCTTCCTTCCTGACACGTCAGCATGGGGAATCCTTTTCTTCTTAGTAATCAGAGTCCATTTGAACTAGATGCAGCTCATTTAGCATAAGGCCATGACCCGGCTGACACAGAGGTCCCTGCCTCAGCTCAGGAATGTCTAGCGTTCCCCCAGGAGAGACAGAAGAAGAGACCTTTCAGAGAACATTCACCTTACTTCCTTCACATTCAGCTCTTCTTAATACAGATCTTTCCTGGAAATAGGATGCCTGATCTATATGCAGCTTCCCATGAAATAGAACTGAATGGCTGCCATGTATCTAAATCATGAGTTTACCCCAAAATCAGATATATATGTTTTTCCTTTTGCCTGTTGCCTGTTGTGCTATTTGTCTATCTCTCTAATATTATGGAACTAGTTGGTATTGAGTGTTGCTCAAAGTTCAAGAAAACAAGGAACTGAAAAACTCGACTGTAGTGTCTCTTTTCAGAAATCATGTCCTGGTTTCCCAGTTCCTCCAGAAAATCTACAGACCTTGTTCAGTGTTTGCAGTCTTTTTTTTCTCTTTCTATCCGACTACACCTGTCAGTCTTATCACTGCAGAGAAAGACGTGTGCATCTACCCCTGTGTAAATGCATAATTCTTCACACAAATGCCAGGGCCATAATAAGAAAACCTTTCAATAAATACGTCTGACTTTTTAGGCTTTCATTCATGAAACGTGACATTTCCTCAACTGCACTGGAACTATTTTCCAATCAGGATACTGTGAGCATCAGTCACACTGTATGCACGATTGCCTCATAGCACCTGTTTTTATCATTTATTATTTTTTTTTTGACCCGGCAGATGGATTGCTAACTTAACATTATCAATCACGTTATTGTTAGACGTGGAGGTTTGGAGTCTTTTGGGTCCCATCTGCAGATATGCTACAGTCACTCATGCTCAGTCAAGGGAAGCCCTTTTCTCTCCTCTTCTGATTCGATCACTGCTTCATTTTCTGCGTGAATAAAATATTTGATGCATTATCCCGTAAGGAAATGGGTTTCACCGTATTTGCCGAGCATATAGCTACTGTTAAAATTAAAGACGATTCCCTCAGTTTTATGGTTACGGATGTTGAAGTCAAGGCGATGAACAGTAGTACTACGAGATGATAGTATCTGAATTTAGACGACACATTTACTATAGCAGGGAGAGAGAAGTGCGTGTGTGGAGTGCGAAGAGACACATCTGTGATTATACTTAGTTACAGGACCACCAGTGCTCTAGGAAGTCGTCCGCAAGCTTTGAAAACAAATCTTTCGTGACCCAAGAGGATCAGGTGAAGGGTAACTCCTGGTGCTGATTTACAAAGCTGTAATAATTTCCTTTGTGTCAGCATCTGAGGAAATGTTGATTCATTTGACCTCTCCTTTTCTGTGTTTGGGTTTGAATCATATTAATGTGCTCGGGAATTTAGTCATTCACAGTTCTCTATACAAGTACAAGGGGGCATGCATGGTGTGTTATTTGTCACTGTCACTCTCTGTAACTGAGATCCTCTGTTTTCCAGTAGAGTGTCTGTCAGTCAGAGGCGATCTTAACCTTGCTTTTACTGTCAGCTGAAATCAGATATCTCCCACAAAGGTGTTTTTTTTGTCCCCCTTGTGTGAAAATGCAAAACGATTGAAACAAAATCTATTTGAGTGCGCCCATTTATCACAAAAACAGCAATAAGGCAGGGATACACTGTTTCCTGTCAATTAGATTTCTTCTTGAAATCTAACCAAATCCCCTGGATGGTTACTTTTATGAAGAGAGTCAAATAAAACATCCACACACTCCATTCTTTACGCTGTTACATGAGCATCAGTCTCGGCAGCAAGTCAGATGTAATTTTACCTGCTTCAGCTTGTCCCTTTTTTTAAATTCTCAACTTTTCTGTCCTCTCCGAGGCAAAAGAGAAACCTGAGGAGCCCCTAAGAGATCAGAAAGCATGAGCTGTTTATGCCAGTTATGTCAGCTGGTGGAATCAGGGGTCAGACCTCCACGCGGCGTCTCACGGCAGGATGACCCGACCCTGAGGACTGGTATCCACATCAGCCCAGGAAGTTTGGTAACAGCTGCTGACACCAGCTCATCTCTCAGGCTGCTGCTTAACTTCCCCTGTCTGTTCCAATTAACTCAGCCACTAATATGCTTCACCGACTCCTTCTATAAGAATTAGCGCTCATTAATTATCATTCTGGTGGCAGGTTAATCTTATTTTGTGATTTCTAGAGTGTGTAGGTGCCTATTCATTTGTACTGTAGTTTAAACTAATAATACTTCCCTCCTTGTTTTCGCAAGTCTGAGCCCAAGCAACAGCCACTTTTAAACGTGTTTAGATTACTTTCAAAACCAACGCCACATTAAAAATAATCTTTAAAGACGATCTGAAAGCTCTGTGCTCACAGTAGTTGAACGACATTAGTGGATAATCATTATGCAGACCGGTGATTACTCCACATATGTCGCCTGTGCTGTTCTCTGCGGTTGACATAGAACATAAAACTCAACTGTGGTGGGCATTAAAGACAACTGCAGACAGGGATTATAGATGATATGTGTGCGGAAGTTCGTGTCTGCACAGCATGGAAGGCATCAAAGTACTGAACACACAACAAGGGAACACATTCAACCAAACCTTCATGTGGCATTCATTTGTTTTTCCCTTAAATGACTTCAGCTTTATCTGCACCGCGTCCTCTAATCTGATCTCCTTTCCGCCAAAGTCGCACTGGTTCAGTTTAAGTCGATAAAAGACGAAAACAGCCTCCGAGACGTTTGACAGCTGTAAACAAGCAAAGTGGGGTCAGCGTTGGCTTCCTCTGATAGGATCTTGGCGCTTTTGTGTAAGCAATGACAGAACACTTTGCTCATATTTTGTGCATGTTGAGCATAAACCAATTTTTTACCACAGTGACTGAAACTTGTCAGCTCGACAAGTGGCCGTTCTATCCAGCACAATAACCCACAGACGAACCAGACCACCGGCCGTTCTTTTAACACATTACATTATCTACATAATCTGCTTGTGATATTTGGGTCCGTCTGTCAGTTCCCATTTCTGGACTTCATAACGCAGCTCCCCTTCAGGTCAAATCAGCCCTCTCAATCAACAGTTTCCAGATCCACGAGGAAACACGCAATCAGTGATGTTTCAGCAAGCCTGTGCATGATTAAATGCACCATCTGTTTCAAAGGGTAGAGTTAATTTGCTTTCTGTGTATTTACTCAAAAACAAATGGTTTGCATTAAGGAAAGCGGTTGTATGAGTGTGTTATAAACGTCTGATGCTGATCAAATGTATTTACACTAATGTGGTCAGTAGCCTCAGACTAGTGGCTTTGTTATGTGGCGGTTTCATCTGATACCCAGTAAGGCCAAATGTTTTCATGGTGGGTGCTAACCCCTGTTCAATACAGAACAGGGCCATGTTTTAAAGTAACTTTGAGGGATCTTGAAATCTTGAAAAATATGCCTGCATTTTGCTGAGGTTAGATGAAAGCATCAGTAAAACCCTCACACCCTTCGATGGTGGTTAGCTCAGCCTTAGCATAATGAAGATGGGAGAAGCTAAGACTTTCTGCAGTCCTGGCAGTTTTTAGGTTTTTATGAATTAATTGATGAGTTTCAGAAATGCCAGTAGGTGCATTTCGGTGTCTTTCCACAGAACCAGAAAGAGCAATGCTAACATTAATACTCTGCTTTCAGCCTTAGCTAACCTCCTGGGTTTCATATTTAACAGAGAGACTTGACAGCTTAGCAAGAAAGCCAGCTGTGGACTTTATCTGAAGCCTTTGTGACATCACCCGTCGCTTTCCTGAAGAAGTGTTTTGAAGTTCAGTATGGTGGCTAAAGGCAACCATGTCCTTAACTGTGCATAACTTTAATACAGTTTAACCAACAAACTTGCACCTGCACGCCGCGCAACAGTTGTTTTCCCTCATCCATCATGCAGATTTGAAAACTGAAATCCATTTTTGTAATATTGAAAAAGATATGTTATGATGAATGATGCTTTCATTATCTCACTTAATGAGCTATTTGGCATGTAATGTTTCATGTATCAGGGGTAATTAGAGCAAAGCATCAGTCAACATAAATGCTTTCGTAAACTATAGTAGAAAGTTGAGGAGCACAGTAGGAGGAGGGCCGCTATTTATCTTGGCTGGGAGGAAAAAAAATGTGCAGCAAGAACTGAGGAGTGAACAATAAATGATTTCCTCTATGTAGCGATCAATCAAACTGAAATGTAAAAATCTTAGTTTGATCAAAAACACAAAATATTAAAAGACTCAGACATAACTTTGTTGAATCTAATTAGTAAATGCTCCACATCTCACCTTGATGACTTGTTGATAAAAGACGTCAGTAAGAAAAAGGAAAGCATTTTATACTATTACAAAAGTCTATGACTAAGATGATATAATTTGGAAAAAGCACTTAGGTTATACAGTTATGATGAGGCTTTTTATTTTATTGCAACTGCTGGTATTGCTTTCCTCTTATAGCTTCATTGGGAAGAATGTGGCATTTTGATGATTTTAACGGTTGACAAAAAGGGGTGGCACGGTGGAACAGTGGGTAGCGTTGGCGTTTTTGCAGGGGTTTTCTCTGGGTCTTTCTCCCATCATCAAAATCCTGGGTGCAAGGCGCCGGGTCAGGTTGGCCCACAGTGGAGGTGCGCAGTCCCAGCGGCTCAGGACTAAACCTCCATCTGACCATGCAATTTTGTTGTATGATGTATAGTGTACACATTGTATAATGACAAATAAAGCACTTTTCTTTACCTTTACCTATAAAATTATGAACTTTAGCTATTTGATTGTAATAGTATTATTGTGCCAGAAAATCTGCGCTAGAAAAATGTCTTAACTCACCTTTAAAGGATGCATAGCAATTAACTGAACTTTAACAAACCTTATATATGTAACCAGATAAAAAAAAAAAAAAACATGCAACAGGATGGGACTGAAATACGATTAAAAACAAGGCTGCAAAAAGAAAAAAGAAAAAAAAAAACAGGATTGTTACCCTGCAACAAATTATGTCTGTCTTGACTGCAATGATCTCTTCAGGATTGTTTTCTCCTCTTCTCTTCTTGGAAGTTTGCGTGTGCGCTGCTTTTAATGAAAGAAAATTGAAACCGCAAACCATTTCAGCTCACCAGATCCCGGCATAACTGACAAGTAAGTGTACTGTCAAAGCCGATGTTTCCCACTGTCACCAGGAGAACACAGAACATGGGCAATTTATTTTAATATAGGGTAATTGCCGTTGTAATCTCCAGATATGTTTCAGCAATTTGCGCTTAGTGAACTTGATTCTGGAGCTCAGAATTAAGATTTTCGATCACAAACTAATGGACTAAGTTTAATTTCTGTATGCATTCTTCTCTGCAGATCCCTCAATCCAACATCTGATAGCAAGTCCACACTTAAGTCCAATTAAAATACTGCATAAATAAAGGACTACGGTACTAAATGTTAAAATGATAAGTGTTTACTTCTTTAATGTGCACTCCAAGGCAGGAGCAGACAGGACTATACACTGACAGATGCCAATAGTTCAGCACCTGCTTATTAAACACAGACCGAGACCGAGATCCGTGGGATCAGCCAGGTATCCAACAACGACGCTGACCTTTTTGCACGCCATGGTTTGGGTTTTGATGTTGTGTCATATGCATTTACTCTTTAGCTTAAAATGCACAAACTGCTTCCAGGCTGGCATAAACAGAACAGGGATAGATAAAAAAAAAAAAATAAGAAGAAAAAAAAAAAGTAAATCAAAGTTCAGAGTTTGCCGTTTTCCCAGAGAATGGAAATAGAGCACAGACATGCATCACATTAAAGGAGACATAATATAAAATAAACCCTGCTGTGGAGAGTTCTATTACATCTGCTGCTTGTGGGGGTATGTTTCCCAGCGAGGGACAAAACCAATATGCACAATAGGAAACAGTCACAACATAGTGACATGCATGAAATATTCTCTCATTGTCCCATGAAGCACTGCAGATATCATCACCTCCCACACAGCATGCGTATGAATGAACTTTTTATGTGGCGATCAGACATTCTGTTTATTCCTTATGTTCACTGAAACGGATGATTTCTCTTGTTTTGTCAGAAATAATCAATGGCTTTTTACATTTGAACACGACAGGAGAGAGGATTGATGGGTCAGACAGGGAAAGAAGAGATTTAAAATGAGTGAGGATGGAAGACTTTCTCTTTATAGGACTCAGCTACTAAGTGACAGCAACTGACTTACTGCAAGAGTGCAGGAAGAAAGACAATGAAGGATGTTTTCATAATGAAACAACAAGGAATTCCAAAAAAATGTGAGTGTTTTGATGAACGTTCTCAAAATAGACAAAAGGACTTGTGGAGGGTTTGTCAGAAGAAACGCTCCCCTAATACTTGCTGACATTTGTGGCAAACGTGTTGACAAGTCTGGTATTTGAGATATTTCTCTTGATGTGTGCACACATGCATGCATGAGAGTGTGAATGTCTGCTGTATTTGTGGTGCTCACACTTTGTTGTGTCACCACATTCCTTGATGCTGATTTGTCAAACCACTGCCATTAATCGGGTAAAGACATTCCAAACTGACCTCAGACAAGCAACGGCTGACATCGGTGAAGACAAGCAAACACGGAAAGACACACAAGGTCACAGGGATTGGCGAAAAGACATGACAATGCTCTGGCGAAGATCTGCTGAGCCAATCAAATCGTTTGGTCTGATTTTATGGGGTTATGGACAGAAGAGTAATGTAGCTGTACATGTCATGTGAGCGCCACTGAGTTGAATTTATTACAACAAAATGGTTCTGATTGGCGGTAGGTCTATCCAATTGCATGCAGAGGTATATCTGTCTGTATTGGGTTGAAGCGCCCCATGATGCAAGGCTACACCAGGCTAGCATATTACCTGCATCCTACAGGTAGTTATCTTAGCTTGGCTTTGCACAAAGACAATGCAGAAGAGAAAAGAGAAAATAAAATTATAGTATAATGAGTGTATCATTTAAAAAGAAAAGTATATTTTCTAACCTGTTCTCTTTGGGTGGCCAATGGACCTAAAAAAAAGGTGAAGCTGTAAATGCAATGCCAGACATTCATCTACAAAACCAATAGGTATATCAGAACAGTCTTATCTCTTTTATCAGCGCAAATTTGGTTCCAGCAATTTTACCTTCCACTCAAAGTTAATTAATACAACTTCAGATTCGTATCTACAGATGCCGCTTTCTAATGACCGAAAAGCTTTGAACCAGTTAAACAGCGTCTTTCAACATGATGAAATTAAATTCAAGGCAGCTTAATTAATCATGGCAGTCTTTAATCTGAAACACAGAGTCTAATTGAAAGTTTCCTTGTTTGAAAGTTCTCTGATAAAGCTAAATTGAAAGATGTGTTATAGGACCAAATCTGAGGCTGAGCATTACCGCTGAAGTCCCAAGGTTATATTTTCACTTCTAGAAGAAACATAAACTCTCTGGAATGACTATGTCATTATCAAGCATCCGGTGAGTCATTCATCTCTGTCCCTTTGTCCAGGGACCAGTTTGCTACTAAAGACGCAGCAGACACAGCGGCTGAAGGACAGATTTTATCTTTCATCATGTTGTTTCTCATTGCCAACAATGGCTTTGCTTTTGGTAAATAAGCTGTTTAAAAAAAAAAAAAAAAAAAACGTAATCAATTTATGTTGTTTCATCATCGCCACTGCACCCTCAATAAATACTGAACAACTTAAAGCAGCAACAGTAGAGATTTCTTTTATAAAAATAATTAAATCGTGCTAAACGTTTGGTTAGTAATGTTGTGTTGCCCACACATTCAGTTAGCTATAATAAGCCACATTATGTCATATTTTTAACATTTGTCATATTTTCTTCTATTCTTAGCTCCATATTAAAGAGCCAGGAAATGGATCAATGAGAATTTGAAATATATGACAAAAGCAACTATAATGATTTTGCTCATTCAAGAAAACCAGTTTACAGCCATTTGCATTAAAGGGGAACTGCCGTTTTTTAAAACCTGGACCTTATTTCTGGCATAAAATACGATCATTTACTCACCCATATAACTTTGGTGTCATTTGGAGTCATTCGGACGATATTTAGATCCGCATATATCCGTATAGTGGGAGTGACTGGGGCACCGCAACGCAGCCTCTAAATAACCAATTTCCTGCTATTCCCCATTGAGTCCGGTACAGTCAATCTACAGACCCCGGATGATGATAACAGGTAACTCCGGACTCAACAGGGAATAGCACTAGCGTATCATAACAAAATATTGGTGAAATGGACGAGTTTCACGGCAGATAATGCGTTATTTAGAGGCTGTGTTTCGGTGCCCCAGTCACTCCCACTATATGGATATACGTAGATCTAAATATCATCCAAATTACTCCAAATGACACCAAAGTTATATGGGTGAGTAAACGATTGTATTTTATGCCAGAAATAAGGTCCAGGTTGTAAAAAACGGTAGTTCCCCTTTGAAGGCCCATCCATTCTGAAAAAAAATAATGTCTCTTAATTTGCCAGTTGTTCTCAAAATATATGTATTCTTTGTGATAAATTAGTATTAGTTCACTGTTGCATCTCACTTATCATGAGACCACCTGTGGTTTTCATATAATACCTTCCTGTTTTTGTCTGGTCCCGAGTCTCTCATAAAATATTGGTTAAGACTGGACCTGTGGTTGTTCAGCATGTCCTGGGGTACAATTAAAAGTTAGAGCAGCAGTTGTTCTGTACAAACAACCACACCTGGCCCCTCAGCCGCAGCTCCAGTTTCACTTGAACAATCCCACCGTCCTGTGTGTTCCCACAGAAATTGGAAACCATAAATATATTTAGAGACAAACAGCCGCTGTCAGCGTAAACTACTGCCAACCTTGACACCTTGTGCTCTTGGGCCGTTATCATAGCGGCTAAATGGTGATGTGTGTTTTCTGCCGGCACTTAGATGACATTGCAAGATTTGACTATTTATTCTATATTGTTCCTTAACAGAAACCATCTGAAACACATTCTTCTGGTTGCGTGCTTTAAAGTGATCACAGTCTGAGGGGGTAGGTTTTTGAAGCCTGCGGTTCTTCTGTCGGCTTGAAGAAGTCACCCCCGCTGCTATGTGTCTTCACAGTGTGCTTAGCGGTGGCCCATTTCACAAAAATAATGTTAGAAACATTTCAGACAGAGGATAGGATCTAAATGCCAAATCAAGTCAAGACTCTCTGGCTTCTCTCTGCCAGCCATCCAACTAGAAATAAGTGTTTCAACGTGATCATTATGACCATTTTCAAGAACCCGTACCCCAAGACGTTTTTCTATCCCAGAAATGCCCCTGCTGCTAATTTTTCTTATTATTTTTTGCCTCCAACTGCTATACCCACGTC
This sequence comes from Chelon labrosus, assembly GCF_963514085.1. Taxonomy (NCBI): domain Eukaryota; kingdom Metazoa; phylum Chordata; class Actinopteri; order Mugiliformes; family Mugilidae; genus Chelon; species Chelon labrosus. The sequence goes on from NC_140342.1 coordinate 13,522,570, forward strand.
ATTATGAATACAGATTTTCCCTTTAAGTAAATGTGTATTCGTCTGTGCTGTTTTGACTTTTAAAAGAAAATGTATTTCGTCAAATATAACCTCTCCCCAGTGGTTCTGTCTCTCCTAAGCCCACTCTAGGTTTTTCTTGGCTTCAGTTTTGCTCCTTTTAACCCAACCTTTATTTGGTCTCTGTGTTTAAGACCCCACTGCCTCTGCTAAAGAGATTAATTTTAAATCCCATTGCTACCTCCGCTACTGTAACTAAACACACAAGGAGAAATAAACAGTTATTAGCATGGAGAGTCAGCGTGAGGCGTGGGTAAAGGCTAATTAGCTCCAGAAGGAAAAAAAGAAGCCAATTATCTCTTCTCCTCCTCTTGTCCTTCTCCGTTTTCATTCAATCACTTAAATAGGAGAGAGGCGAGGAGACACTCCCCAACTAACTGCCCATTGGCTTGCAGGCATTTGAGGGAGATTTTAACTGTTAAAGAGGGAGGGAGAGAGCAAAAGTCACTGGCAGTGTAGAGATATTTGGATCACTGGTCCTGGCCTGTCAGCAGGTGGCAGAGGGAGCGACTCAGTGAGTGACGTCCAGTCCTTCAGAGAAGAGGGAGAAGGAAAGAAGGAAGAGGAGAAGAAAAGTTAAAGGAAACTCTTAAGGGTAAGGGAACTTTGTAATTTTTCTAAGTCATTTTTCATTTGTATATTTAATTGTCCATTTTTTTACTATAGTCCAATAAACATGTAGGTGGTATGTGATGTTCTCATCAGTGTCAGATTTAAAGTCGTTTATTGTATGGTATCTCTAAACATTCAAAGTGAAAGCTATTTGGATGACAGTGGTTTATCCATAGTTTTTCTTATTCAGCTTTGCTCAGGGCAGATCCTGACCTTATTTTGCCTCCATCCATCAAAACTCCCCTCTTTCCCCCCCTCTCTCTTCCTTACTCTTTATCCCCGTTTCACCTCTTCTTGTATATCTCATACCCCGTGGCCAGGTGGTTTGCGAGGCTCGAGTGAAGCAGAGCACATCCATAGCCTTTCACCTTAACTCCGCCGTCCCGTTACGTGATTCTAAAGGTTAACTTGACACCCAGAATTTCTATCGCGTGTCCCGGGACCGAAGCTGTTCTTGCGCTGGTTCGTGCTTGCATGGCAGCACTTTGTTTATGAGACAATTTGTGGAAATTGTGGTCAGTGATAAATCTTAAGATGTGATGGGTTTTGAGGCACTTAACAAAGTTATGTGAGCCTTTGATTCTTAGTGTGCATACCAACAGCATATTTGTATTCTGTGTTGTCTTCTTGATGTCTCCCACATTTGCCCTTCTGAAACCACGACTGACAAAATGTTAAAAAGTGTGCAAAAGTTAGATAGTCCATTATAACGTTTTGACATTTGGGATCTGTAAAAATTTTATTTGAAAATGTATAAATACAGTTGTATAAAGACGATTATCTTATGATTACTTTCCCACTGGGAAACTGTTAGAGTCACATCTGCAAAGGTGCATTGCAATGATAATTTATGATTAGAATTTAGTATCCACATATAATTCTGTATTATTGGCCAACAAAGCTGCCAGCACTGATTTTCCTCCATGATAATAACATAAATATTTATAGTAACTATGTACTGGGGTGATAGATATTCTCACAGGGCTGTTGATCCGGAAGATTTACCTTTAAAGCTACTGTGCTGGCTCAGGGAATACACAGAAGCCCCCGCAAAATGAGCTACAGATGTGGGCCTTCAGCCGTGCAAAATGATAGAAAGATGAGGAGAGAGAGGGAGTAAAAGAGGGAGAGAGGGACCCACAGCCCTGAGTGGGTGGCTTATAAAAAGTGTTCAGATTGCATAACTGCTTTCATGGAAACATCAAACCTTAGGGAGAGATTTTTTTCTTTCATTTACTTTCTCTGATTGAAAATGACCCCTAGGCATATGAGAGTTACCAAGCACAACCTTTTATTATTTCAAAAGGCTTATCTCCGTCCAGAATTTAGGCGACGTTATTAATGCCTTTTCGCTGGGTTCATCTGACAATCCCACCGAGAGGAAAGGACTCTCTGTGACTCTTATGAAGGAAGGTCCTTATCGAGGTCTCCTTGTGGTCTGCATGGCAGCAGGAGGCAGACGGAATCAAGAAGATATGAGCTCTGCGCTCAGACGATAATTGCTTTCAGCTTGGTTTTATTCATTTGAGTTTCCATGTTCTGTCTGCAAGCTGCTGCACGGGGAAGCAGGAGAGGAAGGGAAAGCAGCGTCCTCCAGTTTTGCAACCGCACATAAAGGCATGACCTTACTCTTTCTCATCTCCAGGCTTGGTGGTTTGTTCCAAAGAGATTTGCCCTGAGTTGAAACCTGGTGAAACAGTCAGCTTTTTGTCTGAAGCTTAATGGCTCTCCAGAGAGGATGGGGCAAATGTGCACAGGCTGACCAAGTCTTCTTCTACTGCTTCACTCTTCCTGTTACCCAATCCGAACTTTTCCTACAGCTCTCTGCATTTGTTTCATTTGCAGTTGTCTTTTCATGGTCCATTGTTTAATGAAGTCACAGTTTTCAAAGCCCTGAAGGAGAATTTCAGAAATTCACACAAATGCACACGCATCCCTCACAGCTTGTGAAGATGCCTTCGGTGAAAGGTGTCTGTTTATTTGGACAATTTTGTCTCTAGGTGATTATATTGCCGCTGCTGTTACCCTTAGAGGTTCCCTCCTCCTGTCCCTGTGAGCTATAAATACCAAGTTTCACATACTGTACACACATGGACAGAGCTCTTCTCCTCCTCGCATAAAAGAGAGAACACACATCACACATAGTCCACAAACATTTTACAGGCCCATTGACATAGCTCCGCTTTCACATAGAGAAGTTATTGTCAGGAAGGAATTTTCAACGGGGTTTATGGACACGTTGGATTTTACTTGCAGCGGCTGGAAAGCCAGGTTGAAATGCTGTCTGGATGAGCCATGTGCTGACTGAGAGCATCCTCCGGAGTGAGGAAATTCTGTTTTCCTGCTTTGTCCCCGCAGTCTTTGAGAGACTGTTAGCAACCTTTAGATTAAAAAAATGTGCTAGACACCCGTGCCAAGCCTGTGCTTAGTATCTTTACCGCACCATTGGACTGGATCCAATAAATCCCCTCTGGTTTTACAATAATCAAGTAAAAACTGTCTCTCCTGGTTTGAGTCATGACAGTCACTCAGTGCTGCAAACATCTAGTGTTTCATTCAGTGGTACCTAATCACGATTCACATCCAGCCACCATCTGTTCCATCCATCCATCCATTAAATAATAACATTTAATGTATTTATATTATCCGTCCATATATCTCTCCTCTAACGTTACTTCATCTATTGAGTCTGTTATTCACACATGCTTTCATTCATCCACTCATCTGACCAGCCATTCATGAATCCTCTCATTAACAGATTCTACCCCTACTGTTATCTCTTCATCCATCCATTGTCTGTGTACCTACACATTCAACCATGTATTACCATCCGCCCGTCCGTCCATCTTTCCAACCATCTAACCATCTTCTACCTGTTCATCCATCCATCCCATGATTCTCAACTGTAACCCCACTTTCCTCTCCACTCCCCATTTCCTCTGTCTCTCTTTCTCAACCAACCATCTCCTACCTGTTCATTCATCTGTCCATCCTTCCATCCAACCATTATTTTATCTCTTCATCCTTCCATCTGTTCATCTACCCATCTATTCAACCATGCATTTCCATCCATCATCCATCCATCCATCCATCCATCCATCCATCCATCCACCCATCCATTTTCTAATGTGACTGCCCCGCTTCCCTCTCCACTCTCCATTTCCTCTCTCCATTAATCCCTCCATCTGTCTCTCTTTCTCACACCGGGACATTCTCAACAGTCAGTAGCGGCCCTCTGCTATGCTTGGAAAATCACCTCGCTATCTCCTCCAAAAGAAATAAGAAAAGGGCCCGAAGGCGGCGAGCATCAAATAAAACCTTGACAGGGAGCTATAAACATGCTTGTTAAGCATCTCTGTGCGCCAGTGCTCAGTGCCATTACACATGGCCATAGTATACAGTCTATAATGGGGCTAACTTCTAGACTGTCAGTGATTCAAACACACTCCGTCCATCATTCCTTCTCTCACCTATTCACTCTCCCTCACTCACTTAGTCTGTCTTACTTTCCAGTTTCCATCTTTATTTCTCCTACCTTCTCTCCATTTCCTTCTCTTAATGTCTCTAAGCATCCTTCCTCACTGGCTAGGTTTTGGCCACAGATGAAACACCCTCAAAAGTCTAAGTTTTGACCACCACATAAACAATTTACCAGCGATGCGGCACCGACCTCAAGCTTTAGACCAGAGGCAGTCAAATAGACAGCTAAAATAAGCACGGAAGGTCAAGTGTATTGAGTTTGGACTAGTTAGAAACGGGTCATGCTAATTACATGTCTATTTGTCTCCATTTTTGAATTACAGAGCTACTTGAGTTACATCCTGTATAAATCATCAGATCTGTGATCCGTGTCCCAACATTTTCTTTAGCTGGAGACAAATGGCATCAAGTTCAGTCAGCGAAGTAGCTTTCCATTTCCACCAGTGAAAATATGTAAGCCATATGACTCAGTTATTCTCAGTTTCTTAGGATCCCTGTTAATTTGATAATAGTTTCATAATCATGGATAGAGGACTGGCAGGTTTTAGGTCCACTTGTTGACATTTTAATATCTGGCTATTGCTCTCTTTGTCCAGTGGGATTTTTAGGATCAGTTACGCTCCACATAGTTTCTACTTTTCCAGCTGTTTTAGGGTTTGATGGTCAAAGACCTAAAGTTTTTTTTACAGGGGTTTCCAAGTGATCAATTTCTTGTCTTCGAGATTCCACCATCATTTCCAAATAACAAAGATATTTTACTCAGATTTCAAGAAAGTCCAGCTAAAGCATTCAAATAAAATGAAGAGCAGACTTTTAATAGCATACTATTAAAGTTCCTGTCTCAGTCGTTGACTATGTACAGTACCATACAGAGTTGGCATTTTACTGAATGTTTCACAGAATAATCCCATGTATTTTAAAGCAATTATATTCATTTAAGCACATATGGTTCTGGGTATTGCCGTTCAGTTTCCAGTGTCAAGCGTCACACACTTTATGCTGAACTTTCACTCTGTTTGAGGTTTTGTGTTTCCAGAGACCACACAGGCTTAGATCAGAAGTTCCTTCTGCCACTTTTGCACCAGAAAGCTAAATTCAGACCAGAGTCCTTCTGAAGGTTAATACAGGCACACTATTTTGAAAGCATGTAATTTGGCCTCTTTGGGGAAGCCAGTGCAAGGTTTTAAGTTCACATGACATCAGTGGCATTACATATAATGACATCATCATCACCGAGGACAAGTCTCTGAAGCCTTGAAACGCCTTACTGAGCACAATTTATGGTTTAGAGCAAAAGGATCTCTGGCAAAGTGATGACTGCTCACTTTCTGGTGCCATATTCTGTGAATGAGAGCATCATTAAACGCACACAAGCGCACACACACACACACAGAGTGACATAATGGCTCAAGTTTCCTGTGATTAAATATACAGTAGCGAGCCCCACTGAATGCTGTGTGATTTCTGTACGGCCCCGACAGTACTTCTTTCCTCACTTCTCTATGAAACACTAACACTGTGGAGAGTACAAACCTGACCCTCTTTCAACCCGGAGACTCATGTGCAGTCAGGCGCAACGACCAACATCTATAGTTTCAGCCAGAGATACAATCTGTACAAAATGTATAGGGCACCACTAAAAAAAACAAAAAAACAGATGGACTATTTCTTCTCACTCAACCCACTCTGTGAGAGTCTTGCAAATTAGTTTAATGCATCTAACAGTCGGCAACACACTTTCTTCTTTCTTCTTTTTGATGACTTCTACTGAGTGAAATGAACAATGCTGGGTTTCAAAGAGAGGAAAGCTGGCCACTGCTTAGGGGTCCTCAGACTCCAAGGAACCCCACTTCATGTCATCATAACAGTATTAATGAGACATTTGCACCACAGAAATGCGTGCTTCATTTACATGGCCAATGTGTCTTCAACCCGAAGGAAATCATTCTGATCAGAGAGTCCAAATAAACTAATCCAGTGGTCCATTAAGATATATATCCATCTACGTGCCTCTAAGCACCTATCAGAATATAACTTTTCTGACATTTGCAAAGTGGTTTCGCTAGCTGTGGATCATTTATTCTGTTTGTAATGTGAAAGGAGAAACAAAAGAGCCTTTTTTCCCCAACTTCATACAATGGGAAGTTTTTTTCAATCTCACTACCCACATCGATTTCAGCTTTAACCATCTTCTTACTTTTGTTTGAACTACTTGTTTTTCTTGCAACATGTACCCCTAGTGTTTTATTAAACTTCTCAAATGTTTTTAAGGTAGAATAAGCATCGAGTCAGTTGTTTTCATTGTCACACATCTGATAATTATTGTCTTCAATGATGAATGTTTTGTCGTGTTAAATGTGTATGAAATTGTGAAAAACAATGTGTTGAGCATCATATCCCTGTACAGTCACGTTAGTTGAGAGAATGTGCATCCGAGACTTCGTCAGGCCGAGCTGACTGATTCTTGCTCGCTCTTGTTCATATGAAATTTAAAAGCCAAATTGATTACAAATGGTAATTTTGCCAAAATACATTAACCTTCAGCCGTTCTGTGTCCAGTGATTGTGTTATTGTGCAAATGTGCCACATGGTGATAAACTCAAAAGTTGGAATAATCCAGTCTGGCCACAACAACAAAACTGCCAGGCAACTAACTAACTAACCCACAGAGAGAAAGTGAACAAGTTCTAATAGCAGATCGGCATAACAACTGATACAACTGTTAATATTTTTGTGTTTTTCCTGGAACTCTAAATGGTATCCATTGCACAAAATACCTTTCTTTCTTTTTACTATGTCATGGAGACAATTCTTTTATTATAAGTTTTAGTTTGGAGAGAGCCAATACCTGGTTTCATAAGAGTTTTACAGTAAAGGGTTCAACTGCTTCTTTGAATGCTTGGATGCGTTGTCCAAATTTTGACGGTTTCAATAAATAGTGCTATTTAGGCGGATGACATTTATTGCATCCAGTAACATTAATTCCATAGCTAGACTTGAAACCAGCCTTATGCTTTCCCCACAAATTAACCTGAGATCATCAGCCAAATATGTGTGTATGTGCATGTAATATGTGAGCACTGGATGATTTTCACGTATCAGGAAAGCAAACAGAAAAAAAAAAATTAACAAGTATTTGCTCTTGTTTTGCCCTCCAGCAATGACCACTAGACTCCTGTGGAGGGCCCTGGGCCTGGTGGCTCTACTTTGCACAGTGTCACACTTCAGCTCCGCTGACAACCAACTGGACCCTTCAGCTCCAGAGCAGGGAGTCACCTTCAGCCACGTCTATAAAATTGATGTCCCAGGGAGCTCCGGTTGTAAATTAGAAGCACTGCCAATCCGAGACGAAAGAGGTCATAAAAAACTACTTAAATCAGAGCATGCAACTGAGAGCAATTACAGATAGATTAAGAATAAATGTATGCATTTTCTATATATATACTGTAAGTAGTTATAGGTGCATCTCTGGGTTGTTCATTTATTAAACAGTGTTTACTTCCTCCTGTGTATGACCATTGGGACCCATTGCAGTGTATGTGGCAATTAAAAACAATATTTTTGTCATATTTTGACAGAGTCTTCAAAAAATGGAGAGAATGACATTATCTTTAGACACAACATTAAGCTGCAGACTCCCCAGTGTGACTGTGAGGAGTCTGAAAGCTTCAAGTCTCTGTTGTACAGAGTCAATGGACTGGAAGAAGAAGTCAACTACCTAAAGACACAGTGTGCTCAGGGATGCTGTGGAAGCGGTGGTGCTGCAGGTAGGCTGTGTCTAAATCTATCATTGGCAGAAAGCTGAGATGGGAAGTTCATGGGAAAAACAAGTGGAAGCTGGAGGCAGGAAGAGGCAGTAAATCTCATTATGAACTTGGTATTTTATGAGAGTCAGTAATTGAATTATGGTATGCATATTTGGAGGGATTTAGTCAGTATAGAAATAAGAAGTAAATAAGTTTGCAACGATCAACAGACTGCACAGCTTTTTCACTCAAATCTTTCTCAAGGTGTGGACAGAAGTTGTAGTGGCCACGGTACCTACCAGCAGGAGACCTGCAGCTGCCTCTGCAACCCAGGATGGGAAGGCCCGGACTGCTCCGAGTCCTCCTGTCCTGACGAGTGCAACGACAACGGCCGATGCGTGGATGGGAAGTGTGTGTGCCATCAGGGCTACACGGGAGACGACTGCAGCCAGATGACGTGTCCGGACAACTGCAACGACAAGGGGCAGTGTGTGGATGGGAAATGCGTGTGCTTCCCGCACTTCACCGGCGAGAACTGCGATATCCAGAAGTGTCCTAATGACTGCATTGGTAATGGCCAGTGCGTGGATGGGAAGTGCATCTGTGATGAAGGCTTTTATGGAGAGGACTGTTCATCAGGTGAGACATTCAAATACTTAACTCTGAAATTGAAATGGTTTTTAGACACAAATTCTTATTTTGGTGAAGAACAAATATGCACAGTCATCTGATCTATCTACCTGTCTGTCTATCTTCTGCAGTTCTGGGTAGCTTGTGGAGAGAGAAAAACTTTATAGTCTTAAACTTCAACAGTCTTAAGACAAACTGCCATTTTCTTAGTTTGCAATATTACCTAGATAGAAGCTGTTCTTCTATTCCCTCAGTACTTTGCTGTCTATGTCATTTTGTTATCAAGATTGGACAATATTTTGTTTTAGTACAAGCCAGGGAAAAGGTCACACACTGAACCTGCTAACTACTATTTAGCTGGCTAATTGTTGTTCTGACATAGTCTATTCGTCCTCACACATCATCCCAGAAAGGTTTTCTGGGATGTGTGGCACATTCTTGCTATGTTCTGCAGAGAGGACCAATGTCTGAATGAGCAAATTTCACCTTCAACTGTTTATGTGTACATGTTTTCTTTTTTTTTGGGGGGGGGGGGGTAATATCTCTTTATGACCCACGCTTCCATTTATTTTCATCCGTGTGTTTCTCAGGAAACCTAGAGATCCAAATGTGACTTTGCTGTAGAGTCACCTCTACGGCGGCTTTGACATTAAGCTGAACATTTTAACTGTTATTCCAAAGACCACAGATGCTACAAGGAGCTCTGGGACCATTAAAATTATATCGCTTGCCCCTGAAGCCCAGTTCACCTTCATATAAATTTCCTTGCTGTGTCATTTAGCGTAAACTTTTAGGACCTGCTTGAATTATTGTAAAGATTGTAGTTGCGCTTGTGTGACCAATCTGTTTGGGTTTAGCATTCTTAGCTCATAGAGCAGCAATGGGCAGGTTTTTCTAAGTGGCAGTTGTCCCTCTGGCTTTGCGGCTACATCAAGCCAATAGCAGGCACCAGAAAGAATAATGACTCCTACCCACCTGCTACTTAATGTATTTAACCTCGATCTTTGCTAATCAAATAGATAAAAGGTTCAATATGAGAGTTATTTGCATTGTAGCTGAGTGCATTTTAACTCAATTAAACTGGCTCGCAACTTTCTTTACAATCCAAAAAAGCCTCTTTTTATGTTTTGAGGCTTTTGGTACTTGTGCTTTTCTAATAATGATTTGAATAATTTTAATGACCAGCAGCGGCGTCCTTGAGGCTATTGTAACTTAAGATAGAGAAATACTTTCCCTATCTATTTGTAATAATTGCTCAGTTCAGTGGTTTTTCTAACTGAACCTGGTGTGATGGCTGTTATCATAACGGCCATTGTGACCTACTTCTATGGAATTCAAAGCATCTTCCCTGACAGTTATTTCAGATACAGCAGCTGAAGTGGCCTTTTCAGTGGGGTGACCCCATGACCAGTGCATCTTTGGCCTCCAGACAACTCATGACATCAGGTCACACAATACCCCAGGAATATAAGAAGAGCCATCAGTCTTTTGGGGCTCCATCTGGCTTTTACCCTGCAGAAGAATCATCACCTTTTCTGCCAAATGCACTGTGCACCAAACCACTATTACTGCACTGCCTCAGGAGCAGAGTACAAAATTGCATTTTGCGGCAATTTGAGGGCAAGAAAGCAGAAATGTGAGCACTGGCGGTGAGGCGTGAGCACTGAATTCACACTGTTCCAGTCAATTCTACACTGATGTTAAAGATTTGGCTGCAAATAAATGGCACAAAGTGTTATTTCAAAATAATAATCTGTAAATGGAACCATCAGCCTATACTTGTCTTGTGTTTCTTCCTCTACAATAAATACAAAGTACAAAGCACATGCTTTGATTTTGATATTTAGCATCGAGTAGATCCACAAAAAGCAGCTCCTCAAGGGATTTCAGGTCCTGAACTACAGTTTTAGAAACTAGAATAAGAGCATAAATGGTCCAGACTGCGCTATTGCGGGTCGGCTATGTCGGAGCTCGGATGACGATTTGGTATCCGCAGAGGCAGAGGAAAGCTCGAGACTGCTCCGTGTGTAGGTGCTGTTGAATGGAGTCCAACATCAACAGTGGCGTGGTGTCAGAGGAAAAGTCATGGAGGAAGGGAGAGTGGGAGGCAAGGAAAAGAAATACATTGTGTTGATTTTAGGCGTTAGTAATAACAGTGGTAATAGGCTACCAGGGAAGGAGGGCACAGAGGCAAAACAGTGGAGGCGTTCTTTGTTTTATGTGGCTACTTGCCATTTCAACACATGGATGACGGATGTCAATCTGCTCTGTGGGTGATGATGATCGCTACATGACTCTTGAAGCTTGTATATACTGTACATCCACTGTAGTTTCTTTCTTGCTTCTGTCTTTGTAATTAAAGACATATTCTTTGAGCTTTCTTAATAAGAACATATTTTTTCACTCTGGACCCATGTCTAGCCATCAGATTATTGAGACTAGACTATTAATGCTGCAGTGTTTAAATCTGTATCACCTCAGTGTCGAAACATTGGACATTATCATTGTACCTTTTTTGGCTTTTTCTTATGGACACATTTAAAGAGCTTACATTCAAAATAATGTCCCCTTAAAACTAAAGAAGTCGGCTGAATCACTTCTCAATTCGTCCTGAAGAACATTTTATTTTTTTTTCAAGAAACCCAGACATGTTGTTTCAGACATTTTTTTTCTTCATAATTTTCATTCAGCGAAGACACAAATCATTGCCTTCCACTTTTCCGATCTTAATGTATTAATTTATTCATCCCAGCCGTCCTGGATTATTATTTGAGGGTAAAGCTTGTCGATAGCCGCCGCCCGGGGCGACGTTAACTGCTCCTGGATGGAAAAGAACTTCTACATTTGAGGAAAAACATTTAGCTTCCTGACTTTGCCGTGTGGAACAGCATCTGAATGTGATGTGAATTCCTTCCCTGCCAAAGTTATAGCCTATAAGCCGTAGATATAGACTTCTTCACGACCAATTTCACAATTATTCCCTTGAAACATACTTATCTTTCCGAGCGGCGTGTTTTACTTCTTTAAGTCCTCCACCATTTATGTTCATCTATTATACCCACAGAGAGCTCATCTTGTTTGTGGAAAGCCTCTCTCTCTCCGACACTGCTGACTTGCTGTCTTCTGCTTTTTTGGCTGCTGTCTTGTTATTGTGCTCCCCTGTAGTTATATACCTTCTCACTGTAATTCTTTCCACCTCCTCCATCGAAGCACAGCGTTCTTGTATAACCGCTCAAAAGCAGTGTATTTTCAAGTAATCTCTTCCTCAGACCTCAGTAATTTTGCCCGGTCCGTGACTTCTTCCTTGCTCCTCGTAACAAGCCGTTGGAGAGAATTGATTTCCAGCGCCCTTAAGCAAACGTGTGGCCATGCGCATGAGGTTGAAAGTAATGAAGACTGACAGAGAGAGAAAGGCAGAAAGAACCAGATAACAGTCAAAGAAGCGATTGAAAATAATCTTTTATTCTGCCTGTGTCTACCTCTTTCTTTTCCCTCAGTTTTTGGACCTCAGGGTCTGCGTTTGGTCCAAGTGACTGACGTCTCTCTCCTGGTTGAGTGGGAGTCAGTTAGAGGGGCAGAGTATTACATGTTGACATATCACCCCAAAGGTGATGAGGGTGCTCTGGAGCAGGTAGGTTTCCTTCTCCTTCTCCTTTTATTTATTTTTTATTATTATTAATTTTGGTCGTATCACCATAGAACCATATTATATCAACTCCTTCCTTTGGACTTTGGCTTTCTAGGTTCAGATTCCCAACACAGAGAACTCCTATCTCATCACTGGACTGAGCCCTGGGGTTACCTACATTGTCCAAGTATACGCCGTCATCAAACAAATCCAGAGTGAAGCAGACAAGCTTGAAGCCACCACAGGTGAGCACAGATAAGAATGATTTTTTTTTCTTCTTCCTCAAAATAAGTCCTTTACTGGTGAGAACTGGGCTGGGTGCTTTTTTTAAAGAATCCGAGGTTCAGAGTAAAAGCAGATGTGACCTATTACGTGTGGCTGTGGGGCTAGGTGGGGCCTGCAGGTCAGGTCTGAGGGATTTCGTCGGATTTTCTCTGGCTTAAACAGACACATTTGAGGTTAAAGAGAAGTATGCGTGGGATGAAGCATGAAAGCACTTAAAAGTAAAGCTCTTAAGTGTTTAGCGGAAGGAGGTGCCACGGACAAAATTGAAAGTCACCTTGTTTGAGGTGTGTGTTCATGAATGAATGGAGAGCATGTTCCACTTATTACTTTTGTAGGAGGAGCAGATTTCAATTAATTTATTTTATTCTTTTGTCTACTTCTTTGGCAGAAATGTTACTTTAAAGAGCAACAAACAAGCTGAAGCCTGTCATTACTAAGTGTTTTATTAAGCACTGGTTTTGTTAGCCACTAAATCTTAAGGTAATTACAAGGAAATGGCTCCGCGGATGTGTTTAATATAAACTGAACTTTCTCACAGATGTGGTAGGAGACAGATGTGCAGAGAAACAGATTATTTCACGGAACCGACTGGGGCGAGCGGGACGTCGAGAAAGTGGGAGAGACTGTGTCTGACTTTAACGTGTGCGGTTAGCCTAGTGTGCCACGGAAAGCCTCCCAGAGCACAGCATCCCCATGGGGGCATAAGAAACCACGCCATCATCTGGCTCATGGTTGTGTGAGGGGAACACAGCAAAGGAGCACACATTTGACCGGTCGCATAGTTTTCATTTTCAACTTCAAGCACGATACGCTTCAAAAGACGGTGAATGTTTGTTCCCTTGGAAAAAAACCCCGAAATAGCTGGCTTAAATAAAGAAATGAAAGCTTTTCATTTGGTAACGTTTGTTTCGTTTGATGGTTCTGTTGTGTCTTTTTTTCATAATGTGCTGCACATTCAAGGCGTCCCTCCTGGCTGTGAGAATATTCAGTGTTGTCAGATGGTCTCTGTCTGTATGAAGTTGTATATGTTTCATGTTTTCGTGAAAAAAAAATAAAAATCATGTCTCTCATCTTCACTTGGATTACATTCGTCTATAGAGATGAGACTGTGGTGCAGTGCTTGAAAGAGTACTGAAATACAATTTAAACACGAATTCCTTCACCTCAAGCATTTATGTACCACTGATTATTAATTACAAACAACATCATGCAACTTTCATGTGGCCTTGCAAGAAATAACCAGATAAGAGGACAAATCTTAAAAAAAAAAAAAAAGGCCAACAGTGAACAACATTCATTCATTCATTCATCTTCTGTAACCGCTTGTCCTGTGAAGGGTCGCGGGGTCTGTCATCGGGCGAGAGGCGGGGTACACCCTGGACAGGTCGCCAGTCCGTCGCAGGGCTAACACAGAGAGACAGACAACCATTCACACTCACATTCACACCTACGGCCAATTTAGAATCACCAGTTAACCTAACCAGCATGTCTTTGGATAGTGGGAGGAAGCTAGAGTACCCGGAGAGAACCCACCCAGACACAGGGAGAACATGCAAACTCCACACAGAAAAGACCCAGTCGGCCCATGGATTCGAACCCGGGACCTTCTCGCTGTGAGGCATCAGTGCTAACCACCAGTATTTTTCACCTCCAATAAAAATACTGCCAGCATTCATAGAAATAGAGAATGATGCAATGCATAGTCTGCATAGTGGTGGTAAACATCCTGGTCTTGACAGTGACTTAGCTGTTGTCACCTGTCTGAATGATATTCGGTGAGCCACGTTGCCAAGAAGTCCACCACAATCTGCTTTACATGTACAGTTTCGTTCAGTCTCAGTGCAGTCTTCAAAGATTTCAAACACTGAAATCAAAAATAACAGAAAGGTCTCAGTTTAATGTAAGTGCCAGGTTGTCCATTAAGCCTGTGATTAGTTAAAGTAGATGAAAACATTTTGATTTACGCCAATTGCTAATGGTACGCATAGCCTGAAAATGATTTAACTGCACTGCACTGACAAAGAGTGATGTCCTCTCACAATCACTGACAGCTTTTCCTCTAACTTTTTATCATGTGACATTTGTTTTTACTCTGGTTGTTTTTCATCCAGTTCTGGCAATCACTCAGCACGATCATTTCCTGTCATACACTTTGTCTCTGTATCCAGACATGATAATGAGTCATAATTAAAAACAACACGCACTTCCTGGCTTTATGCTGATATACATGTTTGTTCAGCATAAATCAGTTAGGGCAAATACAATAAAAAAAATAATATATGCAAATATGATATTTCCTTGATGGCCAAAGGGGACCTTTCTGCTTGGCCCCTACCCCAGGAATGTCACATTTCAAGTTGCAAGAGAAGTCATCTCCTATCTCGAGGACATGTACGAGCGGAGCAAGGCAGATGCTTTTGATTACACAAGATTCAATGCAGGCCTTCTAATATGAACTTCATGTCTCCACCAAACATTGCATTCTTCCCAGATGTCTCGACTATTGATGATATCCGAGTTCTCGGCCAGACAGAGGTCTCTATCCAGGTGGACTGGAAGAACCCACAAGCTGAGCTGGACTACTTCAGGCTCACACACACTGACCCTACAGGACAGGAGGAGGAGCTGAACGTACAGAGGAGCCAAGAGGCACGCACCAGGCACACTATTGTGGGTAAGTATTTTAACAGAGGGAAGGCGAGTTTGCACATAAGGGCCTGTGAACATTTCTGGAATTGTTGGACCTATATAGTAACCTAAAGTGTTTGACCACTTTCAGCATAGCTTGTCCTACACTAACTGGAGTGTGTTTTAGTTTACCATCCTAACATTAGATCATGCAACTCAGTTGACTTTAAGACCCTCCAGGCTTAATGCTGTACTTCAGAAAGTGAATGAATCTTACTCACATACAGTATATAGACACACACGAGCACATATTAAATATACACGCTCATGTAAACACATGCACCCAAGCATTTGCATGAAACTATCATAATGTATAATTTAGAACTGCATAAAATAAAGGAATGTAATGCAGATGCATGGAAAACAGAAACTGGAATATCCTTTCTGTTTATGCCGCAGATCATTACATTAAAAAAGACGGTACATTAAATTCAGAGTAAGACAATAATTGGCCTTTTTTCCATCATTCTCTGAGCAACTGTGATCTGATTTTATGCTTGCACACAGCGTACAGTAAATCTGTGAGCAGCAGGGCAAAGACGTTTGTTCCCTTGCCGAGACGTTAGGGGTGTGCTTCCTCATCTTCATCTAACTGCTCACCATGGATGCTGCTTATTGTTCCATTACTCCCTGCAATCTTTCAAACTGACAAAAGTGGATGACAAAACTGTCTGTCGTCTTGTTTTGTAGATGCGTTTAGCATAATAATGTAAGTGCTGTGCTCACTGACAAAACACATTTCATTTCCTGCGACTGCTTCATAATAAAAGTCAACTCGTGTTTTGCCAGTTAAATGCTCACAGTCTGACGCCGAAGATAGCAAGTGTTCAGTATGTGTTAGCAGCGAACCTGCCCACTGCTGTCCGTCTGTGATTTAGCGTTCTGCATTCAGATCCAGATGTCTATTTATAGAGGCTACATTTGCAATAACTTAATACAGCATTTCTTTTTTTCCTGCAAATGTTGCCACAGAAATCCAATTTTATCAGTGAGCAATTCATTGTGTTGCCTCATTCAGCAGTAAATAGTGACCTAATGGACAGTTATTTAAATGAAATCTAAATAAATATTCAAGACTGCAACTTTAAATGCACATAATGCCCAAGTAGTGCAGAACAGTGGGTCTAATACTGTTACTCTAAGACCTTACAGGAAAGGAATTTGAGAAAGGTAAGACATAATCTGATGGAAGTAGATTGCCTTTTAATCATTTTATATAATCCTTCACTTGTTTTGAGCGTTATAGTGCAGACTGAAGCTCAGAGTTGAGGAAAAAAAATGTGTCTTTCCACAGGTCTGTATCCAGGAACAGAGTACCAGATCTCAGTGCAAGCCATCAAAGGAAACACTGAGGGACAACCTTCTTCTGTCACTGGAGCCACAGGTCAGTGTCAACACATCACCGTTCACATGTCGTTTAACCCGACGCGATTGCGTCTCATTATTGGTAAGCACAAAATGAGGCCCAATCTTCCTGAAACTGACTGCTGCCTGACGTTAATTGCGTCGAGGCTGCGTTTGTGCTACCGCTGGCGGTGTCTGGCTGTGGATGACACTTAAAATGATAGATCAGCCACTTGTGGAAGTGAAACACATTAAAGAAACAGCGAGGATAACCACATTCCACTTAGTTTTGAATTGGGTGCAGCATCAGAGACAGCTCTTAGCTCTTGTCATTGCACCTATAATTCACCGGTGGTCACAGCCTAATAGGAAAAACACACAATCTGTTATATTCAATACTGACGTGCCACACTATACAACCTGCTATTACCATCCACACACAGCCAATGATAATAGCATAATGGGTACGACCAGCAAGAGGCACGATTGTGGGTTAATGACAGAGGGCTGGAATTTACAACCTAATAATCTAGACGATTTGTAATGGCCATGGCGAGTATGGTCACCCAGAGGAAACATGATATGAATAGTGTAACGACTGTAAGTTGCTCCCTGATGGTTGAGGTGAGAAGGTCAGTGATTTACAGAGTCCATCTGGTAATGTTGGATGCGAGCATTTTGGTTAACCGTGATTCGGACCGGTTTTAGTACGTGAGGAGGAATTCATTCTGAGACTTCAACAACGTTCTCAACCGTTGGGCTGCTATGAAGTAATTATTTAAGAGACTGACAAATGGTCCGCAGTGACACAAAAGGTTTTCAGTTACTGCCATTATTCTCTTATTCTTATTCCCCATCCCATCTTTTTCCTCCTTCACCTTCACTCTTTCAGAGCTTAAAAAGCGGCCTCCAGGTTGATGGTTTTTCAGACACCGAGGCAGCCGATTTAATGGTTTTTAGTCAGTGAGGTACATGCATTATCAAGACTCACCTCTTCTTTTGAAGCCAGTCAGATACTCAGGGGCCTCTGCTAATCTTTTTTTTTTCTTTCTGTGCGAGCGTGCAATGCACTTGAGCCGTAATTGTACGCGTGTGTGTGTGTGTGTGTGTGTATGTGCGTGTGTGTGAACTGGTTGAATTGGCTAATCTACACCAGACAGACAGTGGCTTGTCTCCACTCCAGTAGCTACAATCCCTCATTTTAGGTGTAGCACGAAAGGGTTTAGAGGTGATTGAAGAGGATAGTCGTCAGCACTGTTTGCAAGAGAGGATGTGTTGGTTTCATGATGACTGGCACGGCGTGGCAGAGTCACATGCCTTCGACCACGAGGAGGAAATATGGAAAGTACCGTGCACAAAGCAAATAATGAAAAATACAACAGTAAGTGTAAAAATGACGATAAAGACAGTAAGGGCTCAATATATCTGTGGGAAAGTAACAGCAAGAATAAAGCCCGATATAAAATTAATGAATCGTGTCAGTTTTAGTGACATTATGTAGCTTTGTGATATAAAACTAAGCTTTGTCCTCAGTAGCTCGTAATTATTACCATCTGCCTTATATTCCCTCTCATTCCCTTTCACAGTTGGTTCTTTGTTAATGTTATTTTGTTCAGTTTCTTCATATTTTCCCCTCACCATTGACTGTATGTAAAGATGCACGAACCCGTATGATTCCTGAAGGGTGATTTTGAAGCACAAAGTTCGGCCGTCACCATCTTGGCAGTGCCTGGCTCCACTTAACTCCAAACTAGATCAAAAATTGTCAAAGAGGTGTAGTGTGCGTGGAGTTGAAGCCTAGGCCACCTACCTGTCACTCAAACCATCCACGTAACTTTAACCCTTGATACAATAAACAGTTATAAAGATCAGTTCACCCCCATACAGATGTCCCGAATGGGGAAATTAGCTATAGGGACCGAAAAGGTTGTTTGTACCAGGCTGTAAACTTAATTATTTCTGTAATAACAGAACTGCAGCTTTTGGCACTTGGTGTGTGCTTCATTTTTCAGACCTAAAGCAAAGAGCTAGGTTCATTATTTAGAAAGTTTTATTTTATTTTTTATTTTTTTATGTTTTTGCAAGGTGGCCATGGCAGTTCCAAAAGCTATATTTAATATTTACTGCACAGTTGGACACCCTGTGTGACCCTATAAATCATAGTCTCCCAGCTTGCGGTGTTTTGGAATTATGGTCGTCTTGCAGAATATGCACAGAGTGTTCCCGTAGGTGGCCGTACAGTGTTCATTCCTTGCCATCAGCTTCAAGGTCTGAAATGATCCAACGACAGAAAACATTTAGGAAAATGCCCGGACAAAAGGAAGCTCAATTTGGAGCAGGCGTCTCACGGTCACCGACCTGCCAAAAGATTATAAGGCGTATGTAAACACAGCATACCACGGCTGCTACTGCTGATTCAGATTCAATAAAGTCACCACTGAGGCCAACATAACCGAAAGCAGATGGCTTGGCTTAGGTAAAAGGGTTGAATCTTGAGTCTTCATGTTATCTGGATACGCTGTAGCGCCTCATGTCCTCCGGTGGGAGTAACCTGTCTGCTCAGACGCGTCCGTCAGAGGTTTTCTCGGGATCACCGTTTAAATTGCGTGTCGGAAAAATGTTGAAGATGTGTAAAAGTAGCGAGGATTCAAAACAGATTCATGAAAAGTAAAGCTGTTTATCTGCCCTGCACCTGTTTGATTACATTAGTGTGGCACAGCAGCTGTTTTAAGCATGCGAATATGCATATTAATGCGAGAAGTTCTGTTTGTGAGTGTGTTAACATTTTGGAAAGGTTATACTGTTCGCACTATTAATCAAGCGCGGTTTAGCAGCCCTTTTTTTCCTCTCTTGCTTACATTGCACTATTAATCTTAATATATCAAAGTAAATGAATATTGTTCTTGTGTTTAATTGTATAAATTTGGACGTGAACTAAATTACTTTTTGTACGTTTATCACTTACCCTGCAGTATTTGTTTATAAGTTTACAGATTTTCATCATTTAGAGATGTACGGTATGTACTGTGTATGAATGATGAGAGGATGATTTATAGTGACAACAATGGGGATTTCATGTCCTTCATATCATATGTTAGGTCTGGATGTCGCAATATATGTATGTCAGTTATGTCACAAAGAATTATGGGCTCCTTCCCGTACATATAGATTCTTGGACAAGCATAAAAAAGTCTTTGGTAGCCAAGGGACCCCACAACTAAACATATGTCATACCTGACATATTATAGCCTCTAAAAGAATGGCACCCTATTGACTCCATCTGCAGATATATTGTACTGCTTTCATTGTACAGTAAGGCCGTATAGCTGTGAGGCTGCAAATGATGAAAGGCAGCGTGTTACTGTTTGCCTTGTGGTCAATGCTTCTGCGGAACATGCCACCCATAATGGATAAGCTGTTTTCCAAATGGCCAAAGCCACAGCTTGTAGCCCGATAGCCACTGACGCTGCACAGCTAGTGAGCTAGAACGTCTGGGGTAACTGGATCCATCATGCACTGTAAGTTCGGAGCAAATGGAGGCTCGCAAGGAAAAGGAAAGAAAAAAAAAATCTAATAACATATAGAATGTGTCAGAGAGTCAAGGCAGCAGCTATGCCGCCTATAAGAGCAAAATGAACCGCACTTCTTCGCTCAGAGGGGAACAAAAAACACCAAAGAGAGGAGAAGGAAACATGTGTTCTAAAGGAGAACAAGGCGTACATAATTGAGTACAAGCTTTGTTCAACGCAGCAGTTTGTCACACTGTTAACTGGCTTTTCTTTTTGGTTGTTTTGCTGTTGTGAATCAGTTCAAACCCCGCTTTTATTATTTTCATTTCAATGAGAAAACATCTGTCGACGGCGCTTTCTGTTTCGTCACAAACTCAGAGTTTGCAATGAGACAGAAGGCAGGGTTCAGCTTCCCCAGAGGGGCCGCGCAAACAGCACTTGTTATAAATATTTCAACATTTTTAATGAGTTTTTTGTGCTACTTTGGGTCATGCTCACTGAGCTCTGTTGTAATAATAGTTAGTAGTTGTAAGCACAGTCTAAATGTTCACAGCCTGTATGAGAACGTTCAGCATGGGGGCAAAAAAAAGAAACAAACTTCTACTGATTTGACTCTTTTGCAATTTTCCGTATTATTTAAAGCGATGTCAGTGCAGGTTTTGATGGATGACTACATGTTGTTTCAGTCACATCCCTGCCAATGTGTGTCTACGTGAATGTGTTTCTATACGACTGAGCTGCCTGAGTGTTGCTCACTTAAGGTACTCAAACTCCTGAACGACCTCTCATACTTAAGGATTCGCAGGAAACACTCGACTCTGATAAAATGGAGCTATTATAAATTCCTTCTGTGGTATAGCTCATGACAGACTGTCAGGCTGTGCAGCCACAAGGACAGGAAAGTGACAGAGGGAGAAAAGCGGAGAGACAAAGAGTTAGACAGTTGCATAGTTCCTTTCTTCTCATGGATGCATCATCCATCAGTTTTGCCGATGCAGACTGCACACTGACACAAGACTGACCTCGACTGAGCCGCCGCCAGAGAGGAATCATCCTAAATGATGATTGCTTTTACATTTCCCTTCACTTCCTCTGTGTCTCTCTCACTCCTCGAGGTTCCCTTTTATTTTCCTGTCTTCCTCTCTTTGTTTGCTGTCTCTCTCCACTTCCGCCGTGATCACCGCGACAGGCTCCCATCCACACGCGTAATACCACCAACTGCTCCGACTGCGTCTCCCATATGTCTCCTGTGATTCCTCAAGCCCGCTGACTTTACAAACAGAGGCTGCTTTCTGTTTTGCTTCTGTGTCCTCTTCCCTCCGCAGTTGCTGCGTGCTGTGGAGTTCAATGAACAGGACAGGAGCCTGGGCCGGTTCGTGCGCTGGTGATGTTGTTTTGAAGAGCTTAACAGAGCTCTCCAGCCGAGCCAGAGTACAAATTCTCCTTCGGTGTATTGTCATCGTTGGCGTCCGTACAAAACAAACCGCATTAACAACCTTGCGTGAACTAATGTCAACAGTACGTGGGAGAAAAACATGTGGCGTGAATGTCTCCCCAATACATTGCGCTGACTAGAAATGACAGCCGCTGACATTTCCTCAAAGTGCTCTATTGTTCCTTCTTGACAAACGCTGCCGCAGAATATTTATACGGCTTAGTCTGAAGGGACCGGTGCACCAAATGAGAACAGCTTGTCAAATGGTCAAACAGCTTGAGATACCGCCTCCCCTCCACACATTTCCTTTGTCAGAATTGCAGGGACTGTCACAACTTTTGTAACAACTCAACTCAGCTCAACTTTATTTATAGAGCACTTTAAAAACAACCACAGCCGAAACCAAGTGCTGTGCATAGGTAAGATGATAGGAACATGATACAAACGATTAAAAACAATAAAACCGCTAAAAGAACGAGGTCTCATGCTGGGTTGAAGGCCAAGGAATAACAGATTCTGGTTCTGAATTTCATGCTCACTTCAGCTTGAGCTGGCAATCAAGCTTCCAATTTTTATTTCCTGTCCAACTTTTTCAATCATCGTGCATGTACAAGAAGAAGAGCGACACTCTGAACGTGCCCGGAAATACTCTCTCACACCCCCACATGTAAACAACACTGAATTTCTCCAGTCTCTGTCACTGCTGCCTTTTAATGTGACCACTCAGGACGGCTGTAAACACATTTTCATTTCCTTACCTGCCGCTGCTTTTGAGGATCCTGCTTTTTGTGCATTCGCTCATTTCACTCAGACACATATTAAAAGTTTTAATCGTGAGGAAGAGCCTTGAATTACCTGCTGTACACACAACATTTACTATTCTTGTACCGTGCTACTCATGACCCATGCAACTGCTTCTTCGTTTGATTGAAACTCTTGAATGTGCAGCATAAATGCACGTACAGAGGGTCCAAACTAGCAGAAGCCCAAGAATCCTTTTTACACAATAAGTTAGCATTATAGGAAGTTAAAATTAGATTTGAGGTCAGGACACGTGTGAAGTACAAACGCAACATTAGTCATGTTCAAATAGGTGAATAACCATTATAGCTCCCAATAACTAGCGAAAGGTGGAAGTCGTGTGGATGTAAACCTAAAACCATAAGAAGTGGAAGATCACATGAAGCATTTTGTAACTGTGCACTAGACACTGATGGGCAAAATTGTTTCATTTAATTATAAGGATTAGTTTGGTCTATACATGCCAGTAGGAAACAGTTTTCATGGTGATACTGCAAGTAAAACAGTGATATTGCTCCTGCTTTCTATTTTCTAAAACCCTGGGGGCATCTGGTTTGTGCTTCAAGCTAAAATCAGTGAAAGAACTTTTTTTTTTTCAGTTCTCCGTTTGAGTCTTTTTATCTTTCTTTTCTTCCTCCAGACATTGATGCTCCGACAAACCTTGTCACCATTGAAGAAACAGAGGACACCGCGACAGTCTCCTGGGATCAGGTCCAGGCTGAAATAGAGGGCTACATGCTGAGCTACACTACTGCTGAGGGATCCAGTTCAGACATCCCCGTAGGCCGTGACAGCACCTCATACAAGCTGATTGGCTTGAAGCCTGGAGTTCTCCACACTGTCTACATCTGGGCCTTCAGGGGAGACCGAGTGAGCAGCAAGACTTCAACAGAAGCTGAAACAGGTAAACTTTGAATGGCACCCTGGCTCATTACGGGAGCTGATCATGTGTTCGTCCATTTTTGAAGAGCTTCACCGAGCATTAAGGTAAATGGTGGGCGCTAGGTTTAAAAAGTCAACTGAAGGTAAGACACAAAAGATAAACCTTCCTTTAGAACGTGGTGGTGCACCTGCATTGCACACTTGCTTTGATCCTCTGTACAATTTCTTACTGGTTGCATAGTGATCTGTGATTTTCAGACAAGTATTTGAAAGCACAGCATTTCTTTGCTTTCTTTGAAATGGGCAGCCTGTGAAGAGAGGGTGTTTCATAAGTTATTTTGCACAAGACATTCTTACATCAAAGAGTCCTTATGTGCAATCCACCAAACATGTCCTTCTGCCGGTTGTTTTTCTGAACAATGTTCTTGTCGTATTGTGGGGGCCGCAAGTAAAATGAATGAGCGATGACATTTCACACTTAGCCAACTGCCAAGACGGAAATTTGATCTCTCGCTGAAAAACGTCCATTTAGCATAATTAGCCAGGAAAACCTCATTTAAAGGCGATGCAGTTCAGCCTGGGGCTGAGTGTACCTAAGAAGTTTGAGGACAGACAATTTTGCTCGGTCAAAAGAGACAGCTATTCTTTTTCTTTCTCTTGTATTCTGCTGTCTCTTAATCTGGCCGTCGTGAAGGTTAGCAGCTGCTGCCGTCTGCTTGCATTTATGTCTCGGAGGAAAGTCAGCAGAAGAACGGTTTTGAGTGCTGACTGGCATTTCTCCAAATAGCTGCAGAAATTCGGTTGAGCATGAGGATCAAAAACTTCAAGGACTGTAAGGGAAGAGATACTTCTCACACTAAAGCGTCTTTTAAATACCAACAGTATAAATGTTCAACATGGTCGTGAACCCAATGTGAGAACAGCAGATGTTGATGTGTTCGCACAGGACCCTGCAACTAACATTTAGTCATTGATTTGTTACACTTTTAGTTTTCAGAATTGCACCTCTGTCCGCCAGGCAACATCTTTCCATTGCTTCCATCTATTGCTTTGAACTGATGTGGTTGCTGAATATACCATGTGTCCCTTTCTTCTATTTATATATACAAGTTTAAAAAAAATTTGTCCTAATTCAGATTTCAGATATTTCCTGGTTCCCTCTGACGAGAGTTGCAGACTTGTTTGCTCCAATAACCTCACTCATACATCAAACAGCAGGAGACAAATTAAAAAAAAAAAAAAAAAAAAATGACAAGGAGGGAAGAGAAAATAATGGGAACTTTTTAAATGAGACAAGGAGACCACTTAGGTGTGTGAGTTACTGCAGAATGTACCCTGGAGGTTTTTACAGTCACTCATTATGAGATCCGAACAAAGTCCAAAGGAGATTTGTATGGTCCTAGATGAATTAAATTAAAACTTATTCCTTGTTCCCCTTCCAGCATGACTTCTCCAGAAGCAAAGTCATGCGCACTGAAATATAAAGGCAGTAACTACACATGCAGAGAAAAATCATTCCAAATAGTTCACACAATACCTTAAAAATGCAGATACTGGCTCCTGTATCTATGAACTAAATGTGTTTTCTCATCTTTCTTAACACCTAGCACAGGTTGATTTGAGAACTTGATTATTGATATTCTTCAGGGTACTGTTAAAATTTATGTTAAAGTCAATATATTACCCTGATGGACGTGTTCACTTGGCCACTGAATCACATGATATTCACTAGAAAACAGCTGTGTGTGTCTTGTTTAATTTAATTTCATTGGTTGGCAAAATTAATAACCAATATGTCTTTCATTTTCAGAAGATTGCAAAAAAACAAAAAACAAAACAAATTTACCAAGCCAGTATAATATATACTATATTTATATATTGATGACTGTATATTTTGTTTTAATAGTTTTAAATATAGTAAAACAGAATCAGTTTTGACCTGAAGGTTAATTCTTTCTATTGGTATGAGGAAAAGAAACAGAGTGACACATCACATGGTATGGATGTATGAAAATGGTTCAGATTTTTGTGTCAGTGACGGCTTTCTTTTGTAGATGTATAGTCTGCATGTGTTTATTAATATAGTTACTCATAGAGATGTCAAACTTTGATTGAAATGAAAAACTGTCTTTAAAGTTTAATATGGTCTTTTAGGCTACTAGTGAAATACTTTCAACAGAAAAAAGCACCAACTAAAGAATCATTAAGCCTCTCCACCCAGTCCAATCCAAGTTTGACATCTTCTCCAGTGTTTGTAACCTCTTGCACATTGGATGCAGGTGCAAATACACACTGCGTGTAGTTTCTGTTATGTTTGCACCAGATGTAGTGATGTCTTTAAGTAGTGTCTACTAACTGCAACTCCCCACGCAGAGCTGGATGCTCCTACTAACGTCGTGGCACAGGATGAGACAGAGTCCCACATCTGGGTGTACTGGGATCCCACTCAGGCAGAAATTGATGGCTACATCCTTACCTATAGCTCTTCTGAGGGCTCAAGCGAGGAAATCCCAATCGGGTCTGACAGTACTTCATACATGCTGACTGGTCTGAGGCCTGGGGTCCTCTACACTGTCTACCTCTGGGCCGTCAAGGGGAGCAAAGCCAGCAGGAAGGTCCCAACACAAGCTGAGACAGGTCTCAGATCCACAACTTTCTGTTCAAACCCAAAGCACTAAATTATATGAACTGCTAATGTCAGACGTGAAGGAAACCCTTTTTCCTGTGTTTGACATTGCAGTATGTTTATACACTCACATGCTAGTTCATTAGGTACACTATTGAAAGCCAATACATTCATGAAGGTTATGGTATTCAGCATTTGTTTTGAATGCATTTGTTTTCACTAGTGTACCTAATGATTTGGCAAGTGAGAGTATATTTCCATTGAATATAATGCTATATAGATGGGTGACACACTAGAGGATGAAATGTGTCTTACTAAGCTGTTTAGCCACCAAAGTTAACAGAACAGCTGCAGTTCTCCTTTGGAAAATATTAATTGTCTCTAGAACCAATGAAATGAGCAAATATTCCATTCAC
Source organism: Chelon labrosus (assembly GCF_963514085.1). Classification (NCBI taxonomy): domain Eukaryota; kingdom Metazoa; phylum Chordata; class Actinopteri; order Mugiliformes; family Mugilidae; genus Chelon; species Chelon labrosus. The sequence continues at coordinate 13,548,709 of NC_140342.1, forward strand.
TCATTTGGCCTTGGAGCCTGCTGTCTAACACATTAGTTGATATCTCCAGATTTTTCCTTTAATGTTTCATCCATCTGTTGATTGTCTTTTGCTTTTTTTTTTTTGTGGTTTGCATTTTAATACCCTCCGCTAACGTCTTCCTCTAGAACTGGACGCTCCTGCTAACCTCTTAGCCAGAGATGAAACCGAGTCCAGCTTCACCGTGTCATGGGATCCGGTCCAGGCCGAAATTGATGGCTACATCCTAACCTACACCTCCTCTGAAGGCTCTAGCGAGGAAATCTCAGTGGGGCCTGGCAGCACTTCTTATAGGCTGACCGGTCTGAGGCCCGGTGTCCTCTACACTGTCTACATTTTGGCCACCAAGGGATCCAAAGCCAGCAGGAAGATCTCGACTGAAGCTGAGACAGGTGTCAAACATCAGTTCTTGTTACACCAATTTTCATGTTTAAGCGCCCGGTAGCTTACTGTATATGCATGTTGTTTTGACTAGACAACAAGGCAACTGTCTCGTAAACCCCAAAAGAGAGAGAAAAAAAAAAAAGCGTCTCGCATGGTAAACCCATCAGAATTCTTATTTATTCAAAGCGGATATCAAATGCGTTTCTACTTCAGTTCATCCAACCATTTGCCAACTTCTTCTTTGGGTCATGGGGAGCAAAGGTATCTTTTCCCCCTATAACTTGCTCCTACTCTTCCGGAGCTGCCCCATGCCAGCTCAGAGGTGCAATCCCTCCAGCATGTCCTGGGACAACCCTGCAAACCTCTCCGTCAGTCATGCCTGTAGAGTAACGAGGTCCTCGGGTTTCAGGTCATTATTTCCAAGTGACCAATACTCTTGCTTCAGTTTGCCACACTGGCAGAGGAGCTGCTTCTTTTGTGGTTCCTCTCGGATAAATGGACATTTCATTCTTTCATTCAGACTGAGGTTAGCCGTCAAGTTCTGTGAAGAGCAACATTAGTTTCTCTGCGGTCTAACTTGTGTGTAAAATCCCAGGATCCTCTGGGCAGCTGTCACGTTAACTCCGCAGCTCGTGACAGAGAAGAATGATGGAAGCCCGGGAGATGTCCAGAAGGACTCCTTACTCAGTTTTACAGCCTTTTTCAGTGGTACATCAGCAGTTCTGCGGTAGCCACAACAACAACCACTCTTCATCTTCAAAACACAGCGCCCTGCACCTGCATAATGCTGCATAATAGAGTTGAGTGGTGAGATTATTCTACGCGGAGAAACAAGGCATTTTAAGCAGGTTCAGCAAAATATGGTGAGCAATGAATTCTGCCCGCAGCATCCAGATGCACTTCTAATGCGAATCTCCAACTGTGCAAGCGCCGGAGTACGTCCACTCTGCAAACTCGACGGTCGAATCTTGAATATGATTAATAACATATTCAGTCGGTGAGTCTGGTTCCAAAATAAATACTGATTCCGAAGTTGAGCCTCACAATATTTAGTCAGTACCTCTCAACCCTGTGCATGAGCTCAGACTCTTTCTACCCAAGACGATTCACATTCAGATGGCCACTGTTTTTTTCTATTGGTGTGTTCCACATCATCAATATCCGTCTGGGCCTGTTGGCCTGGATTCATGCAGGATGTCTCAACTCTTGCTCGCACCAACTGGATGTTCTTACAAAGTCTTTTGGCTCATGAAACAGACACCATCTTCAGCGTGTCGTCAGAGAGAAAGAGAAATTATTGGATATAATCACAGATGTCATAAAAACACAAGTACAGAGACCCCTTTTGAGGCTGGTGAACTGCCTGACTCGTCATGTATTTTACATCGTCTAAATCAAGGCTGTGAATGAGGCACAAATGAACCATCTGGTTACATTTGATTTAATGTAAGTTGCAGTGTGTTTATGTAATCACATTTTTTCCTACATTTACTCCAGCCATGGTACTAATCCTCGCAGCAAATTTAAGCTGTCTTGTTCCATTTCAACTGTTAGCGAGAGACGAAACAGCACATCTTGTAGTTTGCATGGGTAGTATGTTAAAACGCTTCTACTAACCTCTTCCTCTAGAACTGGATGCTCCTGCTAACCTCTTAGCCCGAGAGGAAACAGAGTCCAGCTTCAGCGTGTCATGGGATCCGGTCCAGGCAGAAATTGATGGCTACATCCTAACCTATAGCTCCTCTGAGGGCTCTAGTGAGGAAATCCCAGTTGGGTCTGACAGGACCTCTTACACGTTGACTAGCCTGAGGCCTGGAGTTCTCTACACTGTCTACATCTGGGCCGTCAAGGGGAGCAAAGGCAGCAGGAAGACTTCAACCGAAGCTGAGACAGGTTAATACAATATGAAAAGGCAGATTTGTCTTTTGGTGATACTGTAGCCTGCGTTTCTCTTGAAAGTGCCCTTCATAATTTAACACCTAACTGAACATTTTGTGGCAGCCAAGACCTCTGATTTATTTTGGAAAAATATAGTATATAGGCTCTCCAAAACTAACCAATTTATATATGAGCTAATTCTGAAATAATCTACTGTATATAAAGAGAAGATGAAACACATCAAACTGGGTGATATCCACTATCTTAAGCAAAGCAGATAAAGACCTGCTTAAATGGGTGACATATCTAAAGTAACAAAAACTGCTGCCAGTTTCTGTGAGGTTTTCACATACCTTTCTTACCAGTTACCAAAATACTGTCCAGGGTCAATGAGTATCAAAGCTGTGAGACTTTTTGTATTAGGTCCCAGGTGTTACACAGACAAGTTTGGAAAGGCTACTCCTTTATTGCTCTTAATAAGGAGATGTCTGTGACAGAAGATAACAAAAGATAAGAATCTGGCAGGGTCTGCTACTTGAGGTCATAGTTTGGGGTGATATTTGTTGTAGAGAGGCAGAGATCGCTTCATGGAGCAGTGTTCTGTGCAAATGCAAGAAAGCCGCAACCTTTCAGATAAAGAGAGATGATGAATTAACGGTGATAAAAGGCGTTGAATTAGACTGGGGATTCCTGCTTTAATGTTGTTGTAGATGAAAATACCATGTATCTGTGTAGTCACATGGGTCAGAGGTTGCACATCTAAGAAAATGCACCTGAGTAAATTGTTCAAGAGGCAGAGCTTGTTCTAACAACTTAACTGAAACTCCGAACTTATGTACAGGAGTGTTTGGTAAACTGTCACAATCTGTATTCTTCAAAGGAGTCTCAGTACTGGTTGTTATAGAATGTATCTGATGCTTTTGGATCTACGACCCGGGTGCAAATATGAACTTTGATTTGTTTATTCTGAACTACCTCTTCCAGGAAATGCTTCACGCAGGCCAGGGCAGGTCACAGGTTAGGTCACAGGTTAGGTCTCATATGGGGTAAAAAGCAGGAGCACATGGTAGATAGGTTAACACAGGGCTATCTTTGTGTGAGCCAGATGACCTATAAAATCTCCTGGGAGCTCTAAGTGAACGCTGGATACTTTTCAATTAGTCAGTTTTGGAATATAAACAGTTCTGGTCGTAACTCATCAGAAACGGTCAGCGGCTACAGGCCAGCCTGGTTCAAACAGGAAAGTTTTCGTGTCAGAATATATCGTCTGGGATATATAAAAAGCTTGTGTTATTACATTTATGACTTTATTGGAGCCAGTAACAGGCTCCATTAATATGTCAGTTAAATCTCTTGCAAACCAACATCACACAGTTTCACAGACATTTATTTGCACTAATGATCCCAGTGGTGCTACTGAATGTGTCACTCCTCACACTGTTTTGCCCTTCTACCAAAGCGGTGGCTTAAACTGACAATTGGATGAATTCTAAATAAAAACAGAAGAGTACTTTGGTCTATTTTGCGCCCTTCCCCTAATTTCTTGAGCCACGGGAGGTCGAAGGTTCCCGCTGTTCAAACAGGCATCTTCGTGTCAGACGAATTATCTCAGAATCCGTCTCAGGTCAGGGCTTCGAAGCATTTAAATAATGTAGAGGACGGCTGCCAGTTTATCTCCAAAAGGCAAACTGGAACTGTGCAGGTCGATGGTAGACATTTTACGGTGCTGTGCTTCAGGTGGAGAGAGGCTGGCAATCTGAAATGTCAAACGCATTATTCTTACCGCCAACATTTGAGGTTCATGAAGGAAATGTAGAGCGATGAATAAATATGAGAAAGGTTAAACTAAAACACAAATAAAATACAAATGATCAAAAACAACATTTGATTTAATGGCCCGTATTCTTCTTTGGGGTTATTCCTGTATTTTTCTCCAGCTTTAGTGAATGCACTCACAGAAAAGCAGCACATAAATCCTTTACTTACCCAAACCAGAAATTATTTTTTAAGCAATCACGAATAAATAAATGTTCTTGTGCTGTAATCCACTCTGATCTACACTTATACCTACAGACATTGATTCTCCTAAGGACCTGAAGGCTACAGATGTGACGACGGACTCTGCCTCTTTGTCTTGGATTCCTCCTCTGGCTGACATTGAGGGTTACATCCTCACCTACAGAGATGAAGACGGCAACAGGGAGGTACTGAGCCATGACGTTTAGCATTTTCTCTCCCCAAATATCATATGCTTTGATCATCTACTAAAAGGTTCAGTGTTTTATTTGTGCTTCTCAAAGTACTCTTACACTGAGAAAATAGGTGAGGGGCGCAATGTTGAATGTGGAAAAGCGTAGGGGGATGCACAAATCCTCTTACTCTGCACTGGGTGAAAAGCACAGCCCGTGGAAAGGGTCTTCTCCTTTTCTAATCTTTCAAATAGCATTAAGATAGCTGTTTTCACTGGTTGAAAAAAGGCTGAGGCTAAAGGGGCATGCTACGTTTTGTAGAATACTGACCTCTAGTGGCCACAAATAGAACAAATATGTGAGACGTAACCTACATACCAGGATTATATGTTGATGTTTGGTGCAATAAACATAGGAATATATAAGAAGCAAGATTAAATATACAGATTACATATATTAAATAGCAAGGGAATTGTAAAGATTGAAAGTGGAAGTGCAAGGAAATGCCAGGGAGTGTACAAATGTTCACAGTGTAAAGCATTAATTAAGTAGCAGATGTGAGATGCTATAAAAGTGCATTCATGTTACACATTGACACTGGTTGTGTGTGGTTATATGTTAAGATAAGGTGTCCCAGTTTTAATACAGCATCAGTAATATCACAAGATTAGACTTTTTACAACTGGAACGTTTTTTTTCCCTATGTGACATGATATCACGAAGAGCATTAAGTGAGTTTAATTTAAGTGTTTCACGTTTTGATCAGACTGTTGAAAAGCAGTTTGGAGCCAGTGAGAGCAGCTTCGCTGTGTCCAGTCTGGCGATGGGGAAGAGGTACATTGTGACCATCATTGCCTACAGAGGCAGCAAGAGGAGCAAGATGGTAGAGACCATCTTTAAAACAGGTCTGTACCGAGCGTTTCTCTGAGCATTACTCTGTTCTTATGTTATCTTGTTAGCATGTGAAGTGAGTGTGTCTGATATATTCGTCACATGTTCACATCCTGTTAACCTGTGCTATAACATATCTCGTCAGCATTAACAACATCAGTATCCTTCCCTAGTTGGAGTCCTGTATCCTTTCCCCATGGACTGTGTTCAGATCATGAAGAACGGCAACAAGAAGAGCGGCATCTTCACCGTCTACATCAACAATGATCAGTCCAAACCAATAGAGGTTTACTGTGACATGGACACAGATGGAGGCGGCTGGCTGGTATGAATTTTTGATCATCTCTGCTGAATGTTTATTACATGGGCAGAACTCACACCAGTAAATACTAAAAGGACATTTGACCAAATGTGCAGATGAAGATCAATTTGCTCATCAGTGACAACCTGTGAAAACAGCTGTGTAATATTTAGTTCCAGTGGAGTGACCTTGCTAAAGTCTGAAAATTAGGTTGCATTATGGGAAACTGATGCAGTTGTTTTGGAGGTTGGCTTGGCCATAAAGACACAAATTTTGATTTTTTTTTTCAGCTTTATGTACAATGCAAATTCTCACAAGATTGTAGATTGACAGTTATTACCACTGGGATATTTGTTGTGGGCATTGTGATCAACAACCCAAAGCAAATAGTTTGAAACGTTCGTGTAACATCTGTCTGTGAAAATCTTGCTGATTCCAGATGCTTCAGCGCCGTTTCAATGGCAAGCTGGACTTTATGAAGCGCTGGAGGCAGTACATAGCAGGTTTTGGCAACCTGACAGACGAGTTCTGGATCGGTGAGCACTAATATTTTGCCGGGGCGTTTCTGCAGCACTGGAGTACATCTTCTTCACGTTCTCTTTCTGTGCGTTTCCCCAGGTCTTGATAAGATATACGAGCTCACCAACACTCCTACTCAGTATGAGTTGAGGTTTGACTTGGGCCTGGGCTCAGAGAGGGTCTACGCTATATATGACAACTTCAAGATCGCGCCGGTCAAACAGAAGTTTAAACTCACGATTGGCGAATACCGCGGGACAGCAGGTGGGTGTTTGTCCTTTTAAAACTACAGGCAACATAAAAGGCTGAGACTGTAGACAAATAGAAGATGGTAAGCACAGCTTTCAAGAATTTAATTTTCTCCCTGAAGCCAGAATGAGTTATAGGAGAGGAGCAAATATAGCCATGAAGCAGAGTGGAGCAGGAATAGACGGGTTTCACGCAGAAGGCAACCCACAGATTGTGCTGTGGGATGCTGGGAAAGCAAATATACAAAAACAGTTGGAGGGATATTTGTTTCAAAAACTTATATTCAGTCTGTTATAGACAGTAGCTAAATAGGAAATCTGAAGAAAGCAGGGTTACAAACACAGACTGTGGGACTCAGTGTCTGCATATACTACAGTGTGCATATACTGGTTCCATCTGGGCACACATGGATGAAAAAGGAGTATTTTAAACAGAGGAATGTTGAACTATATAAAACCTTTTTTTTTATTATTAATGTTCCCCAGGTGATGCTATGACCTACCACCAAGGCCGGCCGTGGTCTACTGTTGATTCAGATAATGACATCGCCCTGAGTAACTGTGCCCTGACCCACCGCGGCGCCTGGTGGTACGCAAACTGTCACCTGGCCAACCTCAACGGCAAATGGGGCGACGACAGGCACAGCATGGTGAGTAGATATGCGTGGAGCGGCTCTGACGGCATCCAAATCCACATCCAGGCATGAAATCATCCAAACGCCACCCACGCTAAATAATTATTCCTTACACTCTTGATTGCACGTTACCATTAGTCCTCAGTGGGATGTGCAGTAAAATACATGTGTGTGACGATAACCTTTGAGTGGGCTGGTTAAATGAAAGTGGCAACAGGTGGTTTCACAAAAGCGTGACATCTTTAATTCCTCCAAACTAAAATTATAAATGCGTCCTTGCTAATGCTAATTTCCTGGACTGTAATTACCTAATATTTTCCTCATTAATTATGTGCACTTATATTTCACCCGCCCATCCCATATGCCATTAATTAAAAAAAAAAAAAAAAAAGAATCTGTTCGATCCGGCCGGGCAGGCCTGCAGATATGACTGTGAGCGAGGAGGTACATCTGCAGAACTAAACTGTGGACTTGGTGAATCATCGGTGCACAATGTAATTTTCTGTCATGAAAATTATTTTCTGAAGGATTAAAATAAGAACAAAAACTGTTTTTTTTAAGAAAATCAGTTGTAGCACACTCTGTTAGTAGAAAAGTGGCTTGAAATGCTATAAATGCAGTCCATTATATTTCTAGACTGCCATATTCACACTGATTGCTTCTCTGCTCCTGACTGTGCAGCATCAAGGACCCACAATTTAACAGTTATTAACCCTGGTTTTTCCAGTGTAGTTTGCCTTCACACCAACAGGTGGCACTGACATTATGATTTGATAACATTTCTACTAATATCCTCACCCAGCATCACTCCATCACTCCATCCTTCACCTAAAATGATTTTACTCTCAAACTCAAACACGCTGCTGGTTTCATCTTCCGTGTTTACCTATATGAATCCCCTTCAGCCCAAACTGAACTGTGTGTAGAAAAACTTTCAACAAACTTCGGCAACCTCAGCACATAAAGTTTAGCTGCAACATTAGGTGGAGTTTTGCTGTATTTCTTACCCATACCTCTGCAAATTACATTTGCAGCTACTGCTCTCAATACGCTGCTTACTATTATCCACAACAACTAAAACAATACACAACAAACACAACTAACAACCATGATTACAGAAAAATGCTCCAGTCTTATCTGGGATCTTTGCGCAACGCGCTTTAAAAAAGGCAACTAAAAATATTCCGTTCCCCAGTCGGCAATCAAGAGCAACTTCACCCCACGGCTAGTTGTTTTGTTTGGGATTGTTGAGGTGGAGCAGGAACGGCCAGAATCCATCAGCAGTGATAAGAAAACACATTTCTCACACCAGCTGTAAAGCACAAGTGTTTTTTACCAGGCTGATAGGGTAACAACAACAGTTATTATGTCTTAGGGAGATTGATACTGAAGGAAATACCGGGGGATTTCTCTGCTCTTGTTGAGATTTCATCCATAATATTGCCGTTGCAGATGTCTCCCGCAATGTTTGTTGGGTGAGACGCAATAACAGTCGAAACAAGTTTGTACTCACATGAAATGAAGCCAGAGGCCGGTATTTATTACTGTTTGCCGTTCTGCCTGTCTGTCATGTCGCTTGCCTCTCTGCTCCCCCTTTCTTCTCATCCCCGTCTAAACACCATTTTCCCCTTATCTCGCCCTCTCCTCCTTTCCAATCTGCTTCTCTCTTTATCTGCCGTTTTGCCGTCAGGGGGTGAATTGGAAGCCATGGAAGGGCCACCTGACATCCCTCGACTTCACGGAGATGAAGATCCGACCCGTGGGAGCCCTATCCAGCAGGAAGAGGCGATCGCTGATGGCCAGAGAGAAAAGCAGAACCGCAAGCCTGAAACAGAAGTAGACGAGCGCCTTAGCCCGGAAGCAGAGGTCATCGGCCCCATTAACCTGCCATCGCACTAGATTTTGGTGTTTCTGTACATTTGTAGATACATTATAATTCCTGTCTTTCTACTTGCCTCTTTATTTTCGGTCCAACTATTTGCTAAAAGGAATTAAAAACTCATATGCAGTAGAGTAACTTATTATCAGCCTGCTTTCAAACCAGAAATTCCTAGGTTTAGTGTGATTGTAGGAAAGGAAGTGCCTTTGTGGAGTGAACGTTAATGAGTTTAGTCTCTCAGTTATAATTTAACTCCTGTTTCACTGATTCTGCTAGAAACCTTGAGGATAAATCAGGAAACAGTAGATTGAAAACCACTCATTTAAACCTCCTTTTTTAACCTCAGGGCAGCGGCCTAGGTTACTTGTATTATATTTTGTTTATTTCACATCTTAGCATTGTCTCAAGAGCATTAAACGAAAAAAATATCTTGTGTTCTGTTAAAGGATCCGGTGTAGACCATTAGCGTTAGAGCCCTGACTTTATTGATTATGAAGCTGGCTGGCTCTGGCACATTAAACTGCCACTGTGCGTCTAATACTGTCACATCACATCAGGTTGTGTAGGACAAGCCAGAGCATAACAACAAGCGGGCGAGCAGGACGGACACGCTGGTCCTGCTTTACATTCATGTGACAGGGACGGCTCATATCAATCACCGTGATGCGCCCGTAGCAAACGTCAATAAGAATAAAGTTCGTCCCATCCTCAGGAACTGTCCATCTGGGAAGCTGACAGGAGTTATTAATACTGTTTTGACTTTGACTTTACTTAATTACCTTTTTTTTTTTACACTTTTATTACAAACTCGGTTTATGTGACAAGGACGGAGCGCATCAATCAACCTTTCTGCTAATCTGCCAGAACTGATTTGCAGTCCCTGCCTCTCATACATTTTTCATTGGCCAAGAATTTCTTTTTAAGATTTCATGGCCCATAAGGATTTATTCCAGCCAATCCTCGTCAGGATTTTCAAGGTCAGAAATGAAGGCTAATGAACTAAAAACCTGTATGTTAGTATTGTCTTGACTCATTGTATCGTCGATCTGGCATCATCATCCTAGCTTGTATTCACGCCGCCACCCACAGAATAAAAGATTAAAGTTTTGTTACATGAAGACATTGTTGTTTTTCTCATCTTATTCTATCTAGGCCCTAAGGGGAATTTGGGTTGAACTAAATAATTTACAGCCAAGAGGTTAAATCTTTTTTCTTTGCTCTGCAGATTTTAATGAGGTGGGTTGAAGACTGAATATCTTACAATGGAAATGACACAGAAGGATTTATATTTTTCGGCACCACTGAAGTGTGGATACACAATAACACAGAGAGTCTAATACCACAAAACGGTTCAGTGGTGAAGCTTTTAGCGAAATGCTAACAATACAGTGACCATGGTGATTCACATTTGTCTGATTCTGATAGAGCACTCAGATCCCTACAGAGTTATTAGTTGCTGTAATTGTTTCTGCTGTTCCTACTGCACACACACACACAAAAAAATCCTTAATGGTGTTTCTATGTAACTGTAGACTCCCGAGACTCAAATTACCTTCGCCTAAACTTTAAATGTGTACTTTACACGGAGATCACCAACATTATTGAAGTTATTGTGGGAGCATACACAGAGCAGCCACAACATTAAAACCACTAAAAATGAAGTAAATACCATTGATCATCTTGTGACAATTCACTATTCTGCTGGGAAACTTTTGGACCTGGCATTCACTCGTGTGGATGTTACTTGGACATGTAGCACCCACCTAGACCAGACCAGGCACCCCCACCCCATAGCAACGACACTCCTTGATGGCAGCAGCCATCCCCAGCAGGATGCAGCCTGACACAGGCACACACACAAAGACGGTTTAGGAACAACTCAAAAAACATGAAAAACAGCACAAGGTGTTGACCTGGCCTTCAAATTCAGTAGATCCCAAACTGACCAAGTATCTGTGGGATGATCCAGAGGCCCCTCCTCTTAACCCATAGGACCCAAAGGCCCCCACTAACAACTTTCTGTTGGCAGACACCACAGGACACCCTTAGAAGGCCCATGTCCATTACACCGGATGTATGTAAGCAACAAGGTATTCACAAACTTTATTTAATGTTAACACAAAGCTAATTTCCATCATTTGATTAAAAATTATTGTAACTGAAGGTGAACTTATTAGCCTCGTCTTTGTGGAAGCAATCTAACTGATACTATCAACACATTGTACAAGGCAGGAAACACATATGATAGCTAACTGTAAGTGGGAGGAAAAATCAAAAGCCTGTTGCATATTCACATTAGTTCTCAGAAATGTCGACATCCGTGCGCTATTCTAGGTTTGTGAGGCCAAAAAAGTCACACGACAATCCACCTCACCAGACTTCTCACTGTGGTCGACACAGAGGTGTGGGCCACGCTGCCTTCTGTCAGATCTACTGTCCTCCAGAGACAGTGGATGTCTTTACATATTAGGGCATTTCTTGCAATATTTGTCAGAATACAGTGTTGATAAGTTGACATTAAACTATATGTACTGATGGTGTGTTAACACTGCGAGTGACAAAGTTAGATAACGTCCAAGCGTGGTCAGTCACCTCTGAAGTGTTGCGCAAGCTGACATTGTTATCCGTTTAAAATTGGACTGGTGAAACAAATATGAAAAGGTTGAGGACAGCTTAACTTTAATTTTAGCGTCTGTAGCTTCATTTCACCACTGACGACGACTTGTAACAGGTTTCTTTTTCGACTTAAGTCTGAATTCACCACAAGTCTAGCGAAATCATGAACAGTGAAACTCTCTTCAGCTAGCTGTCTCTGTTTAGAAATGTGGTGTTGCTACAGTGCAACTCTTTCATCACACCGAGTTGAGCAATTTAACACGCAGGAACTGATGACTGTGTGCCGTCTGGTCTCATAACTGTTTCCCAGTTCTCTATCTCATCATCTGCAGACGGCAACAGCCCATGGCTGTCTGGGCTGGAACCATTTTTACCCAGATGCTAAAAGTGCATGGAGAGGCTATAAAAAGAACATCACACCATTTGAACACAAAACGATACAGATAGAAGATAATCTATTTGAACAACAGCAAAACACTTCAGGAATGACATTCCTTCCTCCAAAGGCCAAATGAAAAAGATAATATTTTGTTGTGTTTATTCATCAAAATCCAATAAGAGTCTGAGAAGGCTCAAATTTGGCAGCAAATATTTCTAGCATGGCAATCCATTTCAACTTTGAAATGAAATGTCTCACAAAAGCTCATTGATGCAGGAGGCCTTTTCAGCCACAACGATTGCAAATTACTTTAAGGAGATTGGTTCCTGCCATTGCTTTGAGAGGCAAGTGGTTTGCTCAGAGCCAGGATAAACAGAAAGGGGGGTAGAGGGGGCGACCTGCTCTCTCTCTCCCCCTCTCTGTCTGTCTCTCTCCAGCGTGTGTGTGTGTGTGCTGCATGTATATATATAGTACAAGCAGTATAAGCTTGCAGACATACACATTTGTCTGCATGTGTCAGTGGGGTTGGAACTTACGCCTCGGGTTCAGCGTGACGTATTTTTTCCATGAGAGAACGTTTTAATGCAGCAACAAGGGAGTGTTTGTTTAAAGGGGTGGAGGGCGAGCAGTTAATGGAAAGAGAGAGAAAATAGACTGACTGAAGAGAAGAGAAGAGAAGAGAAGAGAAGAGAAGAGAAGAGAAGAGAAGAGAACCCTACATATCCTGTTGTTTTGTGACTGATTCATTCAACATCTTTAAGCCTGTCTCTCAACAGTCCCATATTTTGGCGTGTCTTTTTGTTTTAGTAAAATCCTACAGTAAGAAGTATGTTTTACTGAATTAAATCTCTTAAAACAAAGGTAACAAGTAACACCTGGCTTCACATACTGTGTACTTCAACTTTCAAGTACTGTGGTGTCATAAATATGTTGCCTGGGATGCTGGTCTCAAGGGGTTTGTACTTGCTAATGCTTTAATGACCAATGAACCCGAGGTGTTAAAAAGCCTGTCATCACACTGATCCTTGTTTATAATTTATTACACCTTGGCTATAGGCACAACGACTTTGTTGTCAAAGACCTGGCTACACCTCCTGATACTGATTCTTACATGTCACAGTGAAAAAGCAGCGAGTCGTAAAAGATCCTTCACAAAGACACCCCGGGCTTTACAGATTGAAGCAAACAAACAGGTTTACAGTTCTGTTAATACTGCATCAAACGTCTCGCACGGGTTAAAAATCAGGACGCGTGAGACGGAACCAATTTGTACATGTCTGTTGTCAGAGATGAAGTGCTCCTCAAGCCAAACTGATTACTTGCATCAAAGGTTTCTCTGCTACGGCGTGTTACATTCATTCATGTTACGCAATGAAAATTACATGTTCACTGAGAACACTGGAGGCACTGTCTGTTGTTATTTAGCACTGTAAAAAGTTTGGTAAAAATGCAGCATGAAATCATGCACAGCAAGCATCATGGTCTTATTTATACTATATATAATAAATATATTATATATAGTATAAATGTTTGTCAGGCAGAGGAGCTGATAGTGTCATCTAATGGGGATTCAGATAAAGAAATGCTCCATGATTATGCACTACAAACAATTAAAGCTCTTTTTTTGTTGGCTTGTTTTTCTATCTCAATTTGCTCAGTCAGTCACAGTCCCCCCGGTCTAAGTAACCACAGAGTGCTGACACTGAAAAACAAAAAATGATCAAGAGTGTAGTGCCTCAATAATCCCTCTCTACCAGATGAACAGAATGTGTTCAATGCATGTTTTGAGGCGTTTTGAGGTCCCCCCACAATCATTCAGTGACCAGGCGCAACCGCTTGCCTCTATAAAGTGGAAAAGGCATTTAACGGATTTCCACCCACGTAGAGCTGGGGAGCCCGACAACATCCCTGGATGTGCACTAAAGGACTCTGCAGAGCAACTAGAAGTTGTCTTGTTTAGCCAAGAAGCAGCAACCGGCCACCATCATTTTAGGAGGGCGAAACTCACTACACTCTGACTATTGATGGCACTGCAGTGGAACGATTGAGCAGTATCAAGTTCCTGGGCGTTCACTAGTGGATGACCTGACCACAACCACCAACACTTCAGCCATTACCAAGGTACTGGGTGCTTTCCAGAAGCCCCCCCCCCCCCCCCCATCCCTCATCTCACCACAATCTACAGAGGCGGCATTGAGCCTTGCTAACTACATAGCTAGCTACACCCAGGTCAAGATGCTTTGTTCAGTCAACTGACACATATTTTGGCCTGTCCTTTTCCAAAGGGCTTCCATGGACGACAACCCAAATGAGTTTGTTTATCAAAGCATTGACTTATTGACATCTCTCCTTTGGAGCTCGGCTCTGCTAACTACGCGGTGAGGTCTGCTAACTGCTCCCCTGCTAACAGTTCACATCCTGCCCAGAGCTTACTCAGATTAAATGCACTGGATGTGTAGACGTATTTAAACTGTGTAGCCATAGCAACCTCATTGAATGGCGAGGCCTGTCCTCACCTACATACAAACATAAAGTCAAAGCGTGCGTGTCAAAACTTAAAGGCTTCATTACCTTCAGTTTAAATTAGAAATAGATTAAAATGATATTACAAAAATCTAAAAAAGATTAAAAAAAATACTTTATTTATTTTCCTCACTTCTTCTGCATTGTGCTCTAGGTACTTTCTCTTTGTATCTCTATATGTCAGGATAAATTATGCATGCAGAGCAACCAACAGAACTCAGCCAGGCGCATAATTAAAATAAAAAGAATTACCTCAGCAATATTTTTTTTTCCAGCGGAAAAAAAAGCACAACATATATATTTTATATTCTCTCCCCCCTTGACTCCTGCAGCTAATTTACATAGTTCCTGGAAAATAAGATATTATGTGTTTAAAGTCAGGGATGTCAAAACAACGACAAGGCTCAACATCATGAATTGTGTGGAGGAGAAAAGCATGAAAGATGTTTAATAAAGTAATCTCAAACACTTAATCTTAATATGTATTTGCAGCACAGGCCTTTGAAAAAAAAATAATAAACCCACAATACTGCATGATGGGTGTGAAAGCTTATAATTAGCATCGGTTGCTCATGGTCAACTGGTAACTGAATGCAGCCGGGAGGCAAACGAGATGGAATGAATTAAAAAATGATTAGCATTCTTGTTTGAATAATTGAACTTGTTTAGTAGAGACAGAAAATCATATTTTTTCCGACAGTTGCCCCTGCAATTATACTGATAAAATAAAACTGGTCGCATCCCGATGGCAAAATAAGTTCTAATGAACTGTAAAAGCCAGAAATCTGTGCTTTGAATGAATGATTAGTTTGGTTTTTCACATCCTTCAGCATGTGAACACCACTCCTCAGCATCACAGATTAAAAGCTCTTAAATGCCTTTTCAATATGCACTTATACATGTAATCATTTTGGACTTTAAAGGGATGGTTTGACAGTTTGATGAAAAGACCGATTCCACATTCAACTGAACCTGGCAGCTGGTTCGCTAAGTCTAGCAGAGATACTGGAAATGGGGGGAAACATCTAGCCTGCTGCTTGCCAAAAGTTGTTAAATCCAGCTGCTGCTTCTTAGCATCTCAGCTGGTTGCCGAGAAATGGACCAACATGTTACTGGAGTCCAAGTCCAGTTGCCTTTCTTAAACATTTTTTGGAAATACCATGACCTGGATGACTGAGAACCTTCACAGACATATGTGAATTTCTGTTTTTACACTTCTTCAGATTAAACTAATCGACTATAGTCAATGTTTTGTTGCTTTAGGACAGACTCAGACTATAGTTGCATCTTCTATTTTTTGTTTTCGTGCTAAGCTAACTAGCTGCTAGCTGTGCCCACATTATTAGAACAGATGGGAATTACTGCAATTTAAGCAAGCCGCATCTTATAGGTTTGAACCGGGTACGCCGCCGTTTATTGGTGATTCTAAATTGGCCGTAACGGTGAGTGTGGTTGTCTGTCTCTCTGTGTTAGCCCTGCAATAGACTGGTGACCTGTTCAGGGTTTACCCCGCCTCTCACCCAATGACAGCTGGGATAGGCTCCAGCCCACCCACGGCCCTCCAGACGACAAGCGGTTGCAGAAAATGAACGAAGGCATCGTATGGATTCTTTTGTCTTTCTTTTTTTTGAGTATTTTGTTGACACTGTTTAAAGTTTTTTATTGAAGCAGTGAATGCTCCCATACCGCCCGCCTAGTCTACCTGTCTACTGTTGGGATAACATCACGAAACTGCAGCTACAGAATATAACCTTGATAACACTCTCTTCCTCTAAACTGCATGAGTCTCTGCATGCAGATGGGCCAAACGCTGCACCACCCCCCGCTGCAAACGCTGCAACAAAAAGAACGTGTCTTGGTTTCCTTCATTTGTGCAAAAGAGCCTTTGAAGAGATTTGGATGGTGCATGAATATAACGTCACTAATTTTGAGCACAAGTGCTTATGCACCTATGCCATAGGCGCACCATAGCGTCATACCCTACACTGTAACCTGGCGTGACTGGTACAGAATGCTTTCCTCGTTCTCATCTCTCATTCTGACTTTTCTGAGTGCCAGTGTTTCTTCAGTAAAAGTAATTTATTAACTTGAGCTCCACCATGAGCTGCTCAGTTCTGATCACCATAGTTTGAAGGACGAAAAGACTCAACACAGCTGAATAGCAGCATTTTAGCATATAAATGCTTCCAATGGCGTAGGCTTTGCATTGATCCATTGCAGGAGTATAAACCAAGCTTAACTCTGCCCAAGAAAGCACATATAACAAAATGTTCTTTAAATCTTTCTTTGTTTTGTATCGACCCCTGTGTACATCCTGCAATGACACGTTCAGCAAACCAGCAAACATAAAACTTCCAGGTCTGGGCGGTCTGCACTTATTAGTCATCAAGCGTTGTACAGTTTCTCTCTGAGCACACGAAGCAGAAGATACCAACCTCAATTTCCACATGGGGGATGTGTCTCTCTGAGTAGTAATGACACGAGCGGGGTTTGTTTTCCCAGCAGCACTTGAGCAAGGAGAACAGCTAAGTGCCAGAATAAGCAAATGCATAAAGATGATGATACTGCTGAGATACTTCTGCCTAATTGGCCTTTGAGAGGTCGTACACTTTCAAAATAAAAATAAAAATTAGCCTTCAGCACAATCCACTCAGAGTCCAAGTCATTTGATTATTTAAAAATTTAGACAAGTTCATAAATACATTTAACCATGTAACTTTGAGGTGTATACATTTGAAGTGAAGAGTTTGACCAAAAGAAAACCATATTGTGTTTTTTCCTCAACAGGATATAATTAAAATATCTCTCTGGTCACAAATATTGGACTTATCAGACCTCTGATTAAACAGAGTGAGTGTAGAAGAAAACCGGAGCACATCACAGCAGATGTGCTGGACGGTCAGAGTTGGAAAACATCACATTTTTACAAAGACATGCATAATTTGATTTTATTGTATCAGTTTGCATTTGTATTCAGCCCTTAATTCTCTATAGCGTTTTGAATATTATTCCCTGGAAGGACATTAGGAAAACAAGAAAAACCTGGAGCAATTTAGTGGCAACTTAAAAAGTGACGACAAACAACTTTAATGCCAGTTTAACTTGTGCCAAAAAGAAATTAAATGCATGATGGCAGAGTTTCTGTGCAATGATGCTAAAACAAAATGGAAATCTATTCCATGCAGGGTTTACTCCTCAGCCACTTATAGTCTAGTCTGGACATTTCTTACTTTAAATAGTTTGCTTAAGTACCTGCATATGTCACTTAAGTGTACGGGACGTCTAAAAAAAATAATCCAATATTACCTGCTGCTTTTTGTGCCTTTAAGAGAAATTTGCTCTAAATAGTGCAACAGTTCCTAAGTCCCTTCTCCTGTGAGCGATGCTCTGTCATGCTAAACAAATAGAGCAAAAAAAAATAAAAAAATGTACGAATGAAGAACGTCAGAGGTTTCTTCCTGCGGGCAGTGTGTTCACAAGTCGGCGCCTTTTGCTTTAGAAAGCGAGAGTCAGTCACAGTTGTAGCCTGAATGTGAAAAGCTGGCAGCTATCTGAACACTGGGCAGGCCCTAAATTGGCTCTCTCTCCCAAATGCAGACGCAATGAATTTCACATGGGAGCTCTAAGAACAAAGCGGTCTCAATGACACTGTGATTCTCTCTCTCTCTCTCTCTCTCTCTCTCTCTCTCGCTCTCTCTCTCTCACTCACACACACACACACACATATATAAATGCTTCTGTCTGCATATGTCTTCCTTTATGTACCACACACTAAAAAAACTCATAAAATTGCTGTAAACATTGTTGTAAAACCACCACACACAACATCATATGAATACAAAGTGACATGAATATATATATATATCTATATACACTGTTTATATATTCAATCTGTGGCCGCTATAAAATGAAGTCCTTCCTGATAAGTTTGGACAAGCGGTTTTCAGCCTCCTTTGAGTCCAACATAGTTTTACACGAAGTGGCCCAGATCGAGCAATCTCAGAGTAAAGACCGGACGCCTACACCATGCCCAGAGCGACCCTGTCAGGTGTCATCGGCCCCCCCTTGGCAGAGATCCACAAGTCATCGGTGTTGCCTGAATTCTTTTTCTTCTTTGTGTCCAACCTTGCGCTCGCCGCGTCGCCTCGGCAGCAGCAGCAGCCGTTGGCATGGCGACAGCAGCAGCAGTGGCAGCACACCACCAGAGTAGTGACGAGGACCAGCAGGGGGAGAGTCAGGAGGACCACCAGGCAGATGCTGTTGTAGGCCCCCTCTTTGTGTTTTTCCTCAACAAACTTCCATAGTTGGTGGAAGAAATCCTGGACGCTGCTGCCTGTTGTCCCGTCCATGGCTTAAAGATACAGACTCCTCCTTTTGATTGAAACTGTCTCAGAGCCGTGAAGTTAATAAATCCTTTACAGAGTCGTGAAGTTTACAAGACCGTAAATGTGCACATTAGGTTGCTGGAGGCACCAGAATAAATGACGGCAGGGTCTTGATTTGAGTTAAAAGTCCTTTAACGTGATCTGGCTCCAGTTTAAAAGTTGTAAGATGTTATGTTTTACTCGCACAAACCCATCAGTCCAACAGCTGTCAGGTCAAATGTTTTCTGTGACTTTTCAGTGAAGCCGTGCTCCTTCTCGCCACAGTTTGTGTTCTTTACAAACTTTATGAATGCCTCCTGGCTTAAAGTGTCCCTTTAAGGTCTTTCTTGCCTCGAAACAAATCCAAAAGAAGCTCCCTTGTTTACTAGAGGGGACTCTTTGAGGTTGCCGTGTTGCGATGATCTGATCCCGAGGAGGACGCCAAAATCTGCACTTGAGCCAAGTCTGTTTATACGGGCCGACATTCCACTAATTGTTTTCTCGAGTCTCCACTTGTCCTCTCGCCCTCTGGCTTTGGTTTTGTCGGGAGGCGGTCCAATGTGGGTGTGTCTGTGGGACAGGGGAAAAAAAAGAAAAGAAAGTTAACATGGACAGAAATGTGGTTTCAGGCAGACAGCTCGTCTTCCCCCTTCTTTCCCTCTTTCCCTCTCCCTGCGACCGATCCATCTTTCTGTCGCCGTCTTTAACATCTCTACTCCTGCTCTCCCCGTCCTGTCAATGTCAGCTCCGTATTTTTTCAGCCTCCCCTTCATTAATATTGCAGAGGAGTCATTCAGGATTCAGGGCAGATCTCTATAAGAGTCCCACTGAGGTAGACAGAGGCAAAGAGAGAGCGAGAAAGAGAGGTAAGAATAGGGGGAGATTGGGTCTGAGGGAAGGTAAGACAGAGATAGAGGTAACCAATCTTCCTAAGAGTCCCGCTGAGATGGAGAGTGCGACAGAGAGTCAGAGAAAAAAAAGAGAAAAGGGTACAAAAGGAAGACCTGCTGCAGTAGATTCATATAGATATACAGGGCTAGTGGTTCCCACTGCAGGAAATAGGTGAAAGTTTTGGAGTCTCACAGTAACATTTTCCTCATTTAACTGCTCTCCTGGTTTGCCAAAGAAAAGTCAGTCTTAATATAAAAGTGATATTATTCCCTTTTTACTCAGAAAGAATAAACTGTTGGAATAAGTCTAAAGCCTTGAGGCAACGTCTTTATTTAAATGGTATTAAAAAAAACCCGTTTTTCAGAAGATTTCAAACACCATCTGACTCAAGCACGCTCCTCAGAGCCTGCGCAGCTCACGGCCGGAGAGCTTCTTTTTTTGTTCCGCTCGCAGGAAGGAGAGACTGTTTACACCTCGCATTCGGTCGCTTCTCAGGAAGAGAGAAAAAGATGCACCTGCAGGTCTGACAGCAAGCTGATTTGGCGTGGCTGCCACCGTTCATGACGCCTCATGTGTGAAATTAGTTCACCCGCAGACAGATACTCGCTAACTTGCCTCTTGTTCTTGTTTCCTCCTCAACAGGAAGCAACGCATTTACAGTTAAGAAGGACCTGAAATGTCAGAGTGAGGGCTGACAAAGAGGGATCTCAGCTGAGAAAAGAAATCAGCACATTTGAAATTGCCAGACGTGGATCTGTGCATCCACTTGTTTTTATGCATATGTTCAATTTGAGCTGGATTTTTTTGGGGAAAAAAAGTAAGATTTGTTGAAATGTCTGATTAGTGATAAGTTAAATATGTCTGAAAAAATTGGCAGCAGTAAAAAAAACATCATGTGTGAGGCGTTCCACTGCGATGGTTTAACGCCACGCGAAGAGAGAAGCACCGCCGACTCTCCACGGAACCAAAACATAGCGTCCTTGGGTAGTAGTGTTTACTAATTTGGAAGCTTTCACCACGTTTGAATCGTCGGTACATGTTGTTGTGTTGAGCTTGGCTGAGCCGCAGCACCTTTGTGTACGCTCTGATCGTCCTCACATTATGAACACAATGTCAACACGTCGATTCAGAGTCACTGAACAATAAATCTTCCGGAGAAAGAACAACGATGAGGAGAGCAGCTCCTAGCCGTACAACACAATGACTAACAGTGACTCAGTCGTAAAGTCATTAAATGGAATGGATAAGTCACAAAGTGTTAAGATAATTATCGTCTCTTGCCAGGAACAATGAGATTATTTCAGGATATATTTATGGGGGGGGCACTGGTTTTCACACTAATGGATGAATATAACACAGGATAATCTATGTTCTTTCACTTCTCAGTTTTATCAAGTATCAGTTTGACACTTTTCCCCAAGAGAACTGTTGCTTCATTGCAAAAGCACCAGCGGGGCGTCCACACTGTTGTCGACATACGCCTGAGCGGAGGACGGTTTCTAAAAGTGCATTTTTAAACGAGGCTCCGGCCTTTAAATAAACCCCGTCGTCAGATTATCTCACCCAGATGCCATTCTGAGACTCTCGCTGGCTTTCCTTACTTTCTCATGACTCGGTGCTCTCCTTGGGCCGTTCATACACAGGAAAAGGCCATTTCTGGGGCACACAAAGCCAGGAAGGGGCTGAGAAAAAATGTTATGATTGCACTCCGCGTAGCCCCTGCTGCTTTTTAAGGAACATACGCGACCTAGAAGACAAAGTCGAGACAGAAGGCAAGGCAGGAATCTTTAATGAGTTGCCCCGAGCTCACGGTCAGAGCCGATCCCTTGTCAGTCACCGCTAATACACAGGCCTTGGATGTGTCCGATTTAACTTGAGTCAACCAATAAACTGTTTTTTTTTTTTTTTTTTTTTTTTAGAGAACGCGGGCTATTTTGGATCATAAAGTGCAGCTATTTTTATTTATTTTTTTGCTTTGGTATCAACAGGCCTGCTGAGTACAGTTCTCCACAGAGAGCAACAGCAAGTGCACGTAACGCTTACAGTTCAGATTTGTGTCAGCTTGATCCCAGCTGAGTGAAATGAGCAAATTGGAGTAGGAAATAGAAAACATTACCTGGAAATTATTCTATATTGTAAAAGCTGAAAATATTGTAACAAACAAAAAGGCAAAAATGTTCTTTTCACAAACTGACTTTTCTAGGTGATTTGTTTCGAATAAAGTACAAGTTAGTGACACTCCAGAGCACTGACAGGCAGGAAGAAACTTATCAGCCTGTCGTTGTTATTTGTCAAACATCCTGTCAAGTCTAACCACTGCCAAAACTACACGAGTTTTAAATGGAGCAGCAATTTTACCTGGAATCACCCGGCAAAAAGCCTCACCAGCTTATATAACCCACTCAGAAGGGCTTGCTGGCACTCAAGACCTTTTTTTTTTTTTTTTTTAAAGCGGCACCTTACCCCTCAGGCTCATGTGAAGTAGCAGGTCAGGTCTCCCCTCCCGTCTAATCCAGTCAGCTGCTCCAACTTCTGTTGTTTCTGTTTTGGCATCTGGCTTCTGCTCTGTTCTGGTCCCCCTCACCCAGACATCTTGACAAGTCTTCACTTTCTGTTCCTGTTTCTCTCTCTAACCCTTGTTTCCCGTCCTCTATTCGTCGTCGTCCTCCTCCTCCTCCTCCTTCTCCTCCTCCTCTCTCTGTGAGTGTGTGTGTTTTGGTCATAACGTCACTGCACCCTGCCCACTTTCTGTAAGAATGGGCCCTCTGTCTGCTGTTATGAGCTCTGCGCATGGCGTAGTAGGTTCTTGCGGTTGCTTTACTTTACCCACACAACAGGATGTCACAGAATAGCACTGCACAGCAACAGAGACAAGGCAGTTTGATGAACCAGAAAAGAACACGCCATATGAACTCTGAAAACTGTTGTGTGACGCATGTCAGAAGACCGATTTGTGGAAAAAGCTGCGGCTACATGCACCAGGAGCTGCGCCGTAGGTTGCAGGCTTGAACAAATGCCGCTCCACCCATCCCAGAGCCCCGAAATTAGAATGAAAATAGGGGAAACGAAAAAATTGCACAAGTGTGTGTGAGCTATAAAGCACACCTGGGTTAGACATGAAAGCGAGGTCATGTGCTGTACACACACACACACACACACACACACACACCTGTGCCTGCGGTTTTGTGGCCAATGTCCTCTCGGTTCAGTCGACCAAAAGAGAATTTTTTATTCAAGCAAGAAAAAAAAGGAGGTTCAAGAGTGTTCAGATGAGGTTAAATAGAAGTCTATCTACTCTTCCCCTCAGAGGGGCACTTTCTGAGTGAAAGTGCATTGACACGTGCACTTGTATATGTACTCACATACTGTGTGATGGGGCCATTTGAATATACATTACGGCTGAATGAACTCATAAAGTGGGTAAAACCGCATAAATGTCCTTCAAATATCAGATCACAGTGAAATGGCTTCATTAAACGCAGTTTTTGCAGAGTTGGCGAAAGAGTTTGTAAAATGTGCTGTATATATAAAAACTCCCGGAAAAATAATAAAGAAGGAATTAAACGAAAAAAGAAAGTAGATGAGGTGAAAATATCAAAAAAAATTTATAGTAATCTACAGCAGCTGCAGTAGACGGGAACATTTATCTGACAATCTCGAAAACCCTCTTCGTGATCGTCTGAGTGGCTGAACATGCGGGGCGCTCTTCTGTAGCTACGGGGCACAGTTACATGAAAATTGATGAGACAAGCCTGACCATGTCTGCAGGTGTGTCTGAGCCATCTTAGTCAAACAGCAACCACGCGTTCACACACACACACACACTCTCTCACATACACACACACACAGTCTCTGCCAGCACAGAAGGTGCTGTCTGACTGGCAGAGAGTGCAGTGCTGCACGTCGAAACTATAACCCGGCTGCTGTTGAGGCGCTGGAGTGTCCAGTCACCTCGAGCCAGTGTTGATTAATGACCTCGGTGCTGCAGCACTTCCCTCGATGAAAAAAAAAAAATCCTTCTTTACGGTAGTTTATTGGAAAATGATTTCACTATATATTCCATTTGCTGCTTTTGATTGCCACTTCAGAAAAAAAAAAGCCAAAAAAAGTCATCTTTTCTTTGCATAGATCTAATGTGTGCAAAGATACACTTTAAAACCTGCAGGGTTTCTTGGAATGTCCTAGATTTTCTACTAGGTTTTGCGGAAGAGTCTGAAAAATCGTGTTCTGCAACGATTTTCCTTTTCACTTAACAGAAAAACATCAGGGCTGCAGTAGCTGTCTCTGTACACATTATTTATTTCTATTTTTTTATTTTTTTTTTCCATTTTCTACAGGGAGTCTCCTTTGTTCTTACATATTAAAGACTCCATTATCCGTTCCCTTCCCTCAAAGGATACCTTATGTTTAGCTTCTGCTACAGTGACCCTCTTCGTTCCATTTCCTCTATGGAAACCTTACCCTCAATTTATACTGCGTTGACCCTGCGCTTTAATGGGTGTAGCTCCCATCTGGTTTATGGAAACCTTTCACGGTGGAACTCACCTATGAAAGAAAGCTCAAACAATATATCCCTTTATCCAGCTCAGGTCTGTTGCTGAACAAATTGCGGGAACGACCACTGGGCTCACACTGGATCACTGATCATGATAGCTAAAAAAAAAAAAAAAAAAATGACATTACCAGAGGCATTAAGTAAAGCCTCATGGAATTGCCAGACTGTGCAAAAGGGCATTACCAATCACTACAACCCACAGGTTCTGCCAACACGCGCTGAAACATGAGTGTGAACCCAACACGATGCACTCTGTGAGTTCTTGGATGTGAGCGCTAATGAAAAGTGACTAAAGGCTTGTTGTACTGGAATCTGACAAGTGTCCAGAAATAGCCTGCTAATAAAACCAGTCCCTCCCCAAGAGGAGAACCTGGGCTGTGATTTATTCCTGACAAAAAAAAAGAAAAAAGTTCGGGCCCAGCGCTATGACGACAGACAGAGAGCAAGACTGGAGAAAGACATTATTAGTCTATATAAGGAATTGCCTCTTGCTCTCATTGAAGAGCTGCGGGCTGACATGTAAACTTCAGGCTTTCACAACGGCATCTAAATTTCACATTTAAACTATGAAGTCATTCTGCTATTTTAACCTTTAACTATAATACCAGCATAGTTCTCACATGACACACTCTGCACTCTGCAGCTTGACAGTGTGTTAAACATCTCTTTCTTGGCCCGCGAAGGTGTTTGGCTTATTCCTCTGCATGGATAAATAAAGAGCGATGCAGGAAAGGAGGGATTTTTCCAAAGTGCTCTGTTTTAATCGGTGGGGACTTTCTAAGTTCCTCTTTGCTCGTCCGGTGTTTCAAAATACAGAAGAGGCAACTCATTTCAGCCAACACGTGGTTGGATACTTGAGGGTGAAGTTCTTTGAAAAAACTAAAAACTAAAAAGCTGATTACAAGGTTACGTGACTCATAAATACTGTGGAAGAGAGCAAAAAAGCCACAACCTTTGGACAGACGCATGCTAGCTGCTCCCTTCTACTTTCAGTCCTTGTCCTGAGGCAACAGTTGTTTGTGGCAGACATGAGCGTGGTATTATTCAGCCCAAACTCTTCCTTCAAAGCAGATTAATGCCACACAGTGTCTGCTATGTCATTATCTCTTATGAACAGACTTGTGTTTCCGACAAAAAGAAACGTATGACAGACGGTTCCACTGGCTGTGACATGACCTTGCACTTCCCATGCTTGTTTCGCGTGTGTGCGGCTTTGAAGGGACAGAACTTGTGAGCTGTTTCTGAAAAACTACGCTTCTAATGCGCAGCTACAGGAACATTTTGACACGGCAAACATGTTCAATTAGAAAATGTTCAAGTTGCAGCGGCGTTTTCTTTTGAAATGTGAAGGCGCTGAACTGTTCTACCGCAATTTTGATCAACGTGACAGTAATTGAATCTTGTGCTCGCATTAATCTCCTCGCCGTGTCGCATTTTCCTCTCACGGTATTATTGTCAGGAGCTCAGTCC
Source organism: Chelon labrosus (assembly GCF_963514085.1). Classification (NCBI taxonomy): domain Eukaryota; kingdom Metazoa; phylum Chordata; class Actinopteri; order Mugiliformes; family Mugilidae; genus Chelon; species Chelon labrosus. The sequence goes on from NC_140342.1 coordinate 13,574,449, forward strand.
CCTCTCTAAGGTAATCAGCAAAACGGGCAGGTATCTGACCTCACCTCGTGTAGGCGAACACCGATTTGTGTGGTTGGCAGATAGGAAGGCAAACTGGCTGCAGAAGCGCATGTTTAGGTTTGTGAACGTTTTTTGCTTGACTTCCGCAGCCTAAACTACGGGACACTCCGACTTGCATCTGGCGGCTTAGGTCATGCACGCTCACAGCAGGTTGCGTAACCGAAGGATAAATGATGAGGCAGACAGTTTCTAATGTACGTACTGTAACTACAGAAATGAAGAAATATGACAAAGCTCAGCCCGATCCCGTTACAGCAGCGTCTCTGTTCAGTTGAATGTCTGAAATGCACTTTCAAATAGCAAATATGATCTTAAACTCTCACATACACACACAATACTAAAGCAAAAAAGAAAAAAAATCTCTGTCCAAAGTGCATGTACGACCGTCTTTCCTGCAACCCCCTCACTGAGCTCGTCCCTCAGGTCACTGCAGTCCACACGTCTCCACTCTAATATCTGAATGGCTCCTGAGGACTTGTGTGTTGTTCAACTAATGCAGGGGGCATTAAGTATCCCTGCCGGCACACCACGAAGATCTAACCCCATTTCCTATCTGGCACTAAATAAGGAAAAGAAAATGGCAAAGCCTCTCTCTCTCTCTCTCTCTCTCTCTCTCTGATTCACCTAATAATATTCTGATCAAGTGTGGCACCATGTGTGAGTCATATGTCTCTGTTTGGAGAATGAAATCACTAGAAGGCTGGCGCATCAGGGTTTAGATGTAAACTTATGTTGCATCCGGTCGATATCAAGCAAGTCCAGGTGTATAATATACTTCAGGGGTGATCAATGGGATCGAATATTGAAAAAATAAACTCGTTACTTTGCTATTTTTTGAAACATTTGTGGACACACTGGTTCAGTCTTTTCCTATACAGTACACTTTTAATGTCTTAAAAAGAGTTAGCTGTCAATATGTGGGGGTGGGGTAAAATGTGTGTTAAGAAAAGCAACTGAAAAGACCAAAGAAATATTTCATAGACTGTTAGCATAGAGTATGTTTAAAAGAAAATAAACCGGCAATGAGGAATACAATGTGGTGCATTTCTGTCCTTTAGTAGCTATTGTCACAATAATCCACTACGACAATACAAGCTCAATACGCTTGAAGAATAAGAGAAGAGACAACAAGGAACTGAAGGCTACAGACTCTGATGAAAGCGCATCAGTATCGAAACGTCTGTTTGCACAATCAAAGGCTAACAATAGGTCAGCGTGCTCCAGCTTCCTTTAGTCTTGGTGAAGTTTCCTGTCCTTAATCGAAACCCTGTCCTCGAGAAACATCTGATTCAGTTGCTTCTAACTGGAAGATATTCAGAGTTTTTGTTAGCCGTAACAGTATTCTGTTTCTCAAGTGTTGGTTGTATGATGGCAAAGTTGAAAAAAAAGCTTTTTACAGGTTCGTCTGCAGGTAAATTCTACTCAAAAATAATGTGCGGTAAAGGGATACACGACCCCATCTGATGAGGCTGCGAACCTTAACCCTGATGTAAATTATAGATCAAATACGACAGCGTGAGAGGAGGTGAGGGAGGAGTTGGTCTGTGGTTAATGACATGCATGAAATCACAGCTAATAAGCGGAAGTGTGACCTGTCCCTCTGTCATCAGCCCAAAATAAAAGCATGGGAACAGATGAACTTCCCTTTTCATCAGTCCATCTGAGTTCATTATTTCTGTAGAAAAAACAAACAGCTGTCACCTTGACAGTGTTTTTTAGGCGTAGTCTCGCGATGTGAGTCATGTCGTCTCAGATCTGCATTTACAGGCAGGTCTGATTAAGGAAATAGAGAAAGGAGTGTGAAGCCTTTAGGCTGTGCTTTCAGGGCTTTGGTTTGTGGAAGGGTGAAGCCTTAGCAGACACTGTAAAGACTTTGGGCTAAGTTTAAAATCTAAAAAAGAGCAGGGTATAATTGGTCAGCCATTATTAGTCACAAAAAAAAGAAGAAAAGCTCATTAGACAGTACTCAGGATGCAGAACCTCCATTCATGCATTCATTCATTAATTACAAGTGTTCAAGTGTGCTGAAAACCTTAATGACTAGTTAGACAGATCATTCCAGTAATGGGTGTTTTTCTCATTTTGATCTTTCAAGTAGAGCACACACACACAAGCACTAAATAAAAAACCTCTAGTAGAAAGTGATGCTTGGCCAGCGCGCCAGTTCTTACCTCACACTCAACTCCGCTGAGGTTGTAAATAGTCAAGTCTTCATGCCTCCCTGGTATCTGTGATTTATGTGAGGCCCCCCCCCCTCGTTCGTTCTCCCCCTATTCCAACTCACGGACCTCTGAGCATCAATAAATGTCTGATAAAAATCAAGCTGTTCACCGGCCGGTCGCCCAATTAAGCCCCAGTGTTTACGGCGCTCATCACAGAGAGAGTCTTACTGGGAGATCTGGGTTGCGCCTCCCTCTTATTCAGATGCCTGCCAGGGCCTGTTAGCTTTCCGGGTTCAGTGAGATGTAAAGAGACTCTCGGAGCACACGGGAGACCGGGGAAGCCTCACAACGCCGCTTTTCATCAGCTTCACGCCGCCACCAGCTCCGCGTTCAATCCTGTGGAGGGATGTGGAGACATTACTGGATGGATGCTGGGATGAGGAAGAAAGAAAAAGCGGTGGAAGCAGTTAGGGGAGAGGGTGGCTCAATAAAAAGAAAAGACTGACTGTGCTGTACCAAACTGGAGCTGTTACGTTTTCTCATATATCTGAAGTATTCTTCATCTTCTGTGTAAGAGAGGAAAAATGAACATCAATTTTTATATTTATTAGTTATTTAATTGACTAATTTGTTTATAAGTATTAGTCAGAATAAAAACATTTCAGCTCTGACAGCTCCTATAGTGGTCTGAGAACCCGTAACAGTCTTTAAATAAGTCATATATTTAGCCTTAGCTACGACCAGTGTACTTGTTAATGTGTGCATAACGGAGTTTACATGTCGATTATATCAGATGCATCTCAGTGTATAATATTTAAAGCTGCTGCTTATTAAAACAGTTACTGTATGACAACGGTCAGGTCTGAATAACCTGCAGGCTGATTCACTGATTAACCCATAAGAGCCCAGACTGATTTCTCAATCAAGAAAAATTATGGAGGAGATAAACTAAACTAAATAGACAACAAAGAAAACATTTGACTTTTTATTTTTAAAAATAGCACTCTCATGCCATTTGCAAAACATTGAAACGCCATGACATATATATGTATATATATATATATATACATATATACCAACAACAACAATATCTATCTATATATAGATAGATATCCTAAGTCATATTAATTGTTGCTACTGTGTTAAAAGCTCTATCCATCTTTGTTTTTATTTTTATCAAGTAAAATTTAGAAAAATAGTGGATGTACGTGCCGCTGAACTGAGGGCATGTTGCAAATATAAAGTAAAAATAAATAAAGACGAACGTTTGTCTTGCTGTTTGTTTTGGAGGTGCAACAGATAAATGATTTAGACTAACATGTTAAACATTTTTTCAATGGCACGCAATCTGCCCGCACTACCTTCGTGATCTACCGGTCGATCGCGATCGACGTAATGGGCACCCCTGTTATAGCCTGTCCAAGCAGTTCATGCCAGGTTCGAATCAAACCCACCACTGATGATGAATGTCATCAAAACGCGCTTTTTTTTTTTTCAAAAGAAGCAGGTGTCAAAGCTGTGTTAACAGGAAAGAGGCAGACTTGAAAACCGCAAAACCA